>NW_028301610.1:27885714-28532857 GCF_987345545.1 Pholcus phalangioides | reverse complement strand
GCTGCAAAGATGGCAATCCAGCTCCATCACGTAATATAATCCTGACATTCTCATCACCAACATTGCCAAAAGATATCAAGATCAGTTATTACAGCCTCAAAATCCAACCATAATACCTAACCCTGTAAGATGCTTCAACTGCCAGAAATTCGACCACTCACAAACAGCGTGCGAAGTGAAATTCTTTAATTTATGGCCAACATAATTCAATGGAACATTCGTGGTCTTAGATCCAATTACTAAGATCTCAAGGATTTGATCAATCATTATCATCCTGTTTGTGTGGCACTCCAGGAAACTTTTACAAAGCCCTCGGAGACATGGAATACCAGGTGACATTCTCTGTACCGTATTGATTACGATGACTGGAGTAGAGCCTGCTGCGGTGTTGCTCTGCTGGTTCCACATTACGTGTCATAGCGCATTTTAACACTGTGAACCTGCAAGCCATCGCGGTGGAAATCTCTACAGGCCTAAGAACTACCATATGTTCCATTTATTTGCCACCAAATGACACCATCTTACAGAGAGATCTAGAAGATCTGATTGAGATCAATTACCTCCACCATTTTTTCTTCTCGGGGACTTCAATGCTCATAACATGATACGGGGGGAGGGGGGTTCTAACAGCAACACCCTCCGTGGGGAAATGGTGGAACGACTGTTAGATAATGTGGACCTCACCATCATGAATGATGGTAGTTTCTCTCATTTGCATGCCCCAAACAACAGTTCCACTACAATAGATCTATCGTTATGTTCACTTACACTCTTGCCAAACTGGTCCTGGTCGGTTGATCCGGACCTCCACGGGAAGCAATCATTTTCCTCTAGTGGTTAAGTGCCTTGATCGACGCCATTGCATTCCTGAGGGACCTCCTCGGTGGAAGCTTGTTTCCGCCCGATGGGCTGACTTCACAATCAAGGCAGAAATCATGGAGGATATGATCTCACAACCTGACGTCGACCACTGTGTCGACCTTGTGACCAGTTGTATGATCTCTGCAACAAATGAAACAATTCCGAAAATCTCCTCGAAACTTCCTAAATTTCCTAAACCTTGGTGGAACCAGGAATGTAGTCTTACAATTAAAGTGCAAAAGAAAGCATAGAGTAGGTTCTGGCAGTACCCTACCCATGATAATAAGTTGGCATTTTTAAAAGCAAAGGCGGTAGCAAGAAAAACCAGGCGCCAGGCTCAAAATGAGTCCTGGCAAAAGTTTACGACGGGAATCAATTCATCAACTTCATCCAAAATTATTTGGAACCAGATCCAAAAAAACAGTGGTCATTATCAGTCTCATCCCATCACCATATTAAATACCAATGGCACTATCATCAGCGATGTGAGGGATATTGTGGACACCATTGCCGCTTATTTCGCCGCTGTCTCCAGTGATGCGAACTATCCCCCATCATTTCATCCCATTAAATCATCGGCCGCACGCAATTCGTACACCTTCCGACCTTTTAAACCGGAGGGATAAAATTCATTGTTCACCCTTCATGAACTGATGACGTGGCAGCAGTTTCCGCCAGATGTCTCTTTTTCATTATCATTATACCCTAGAGTCATCACAGTAGATGTCATATATCGACAGATATTCCTTAGGCACAGGAGTAGGTACAACAGGTACTTCCCCATATATACCGACGGCTCCAAGAGCCCTGACCATGTCGGTTGTGCCTACATCTGCTGTGAGGAGACATCTTTCAAACTACCTAATACATTCTCTATTTATTCGGCGGAGCTGTACGCAATCCTTCAGGCTCTACGTCATGTACGACATAAACGCCACTGACGATGCATCATTTATAGTGACTCTCTCAGCGCATTGCAAGCACTGTATTCCTGTACATTTCACACTCATCCATTCATCCATGCTATTTTTCATGATCTGCATCACCTCATCCATCATGGTACCGCAGTAAAATTTTACTGAGGACCAGGTCATGTCGGAATACCGGGCAATGAAAAAGCAGACACTGCAGCTCGAACAACAACTAACATTGACAATAACCTTTTGGTACCTGCCAGTGACCACTTCTCAATCCTCCGAGAAGTGATGCATCGCCACTGGCAGCATCATTGGAATAACCAGGTAAATAATAAACTACATGCCATTAAGCCCACACTTGGCCATTGGCGTTCGAGCTGCAGGACTAACCAAAAGGAGGAAGTTCTGCTTGCCCGGTTACGCATAGGACACAGTCGCGTCACACAATCATATCTTTTACTACGAGAGAGTCAACTGCAGTGCCCTCATTGTCAAAGTCCATTTACCATTGCTCATGCTTTTACTTGTTCGCACCATCGTCATCATTTTACGGCCACTTTTGGTCAGAATCATCTTTCACTTCGCGACATTTTATCTGACCATTGCGATGCATCTCACATTTTTAAATTCATCAAAGACATTGGTTTATATGACAAATTATAGTTTTTTACAATTCATGTCATTTTTTACATTGCACGCAACATTGTTTTTTTCATGCATAGTTTTATTTTCTGGACTTGACAAGAATAAGTTTCATCTTATTTTTAATTAATCATTTGTTTTGGCACATTTTGGCCTTATTTGTCCTTGCGCCATTAAACCCAATCCAATCCTAATTACAACACTATTTACTCTGAATTGGCGGGGTTGTATGTCTCCAAGATTCACAATCTTAGAAATGAAGACTAGAAAGAGTCGTTCTTGTATACAAAGTCCAAATTAGATGATTTATTTTGCATGTGGTGAATAGTGGTGAGTTAGCTGTTCTCGCTGATGTGGCAGTTCTTGCTGTCACTGCCATATGTTGCAGCAATAGCAGATATGCATCAATTTTGCCTTATTAATGACAATGGAGGGCACAAAGGGATAGGGAATAGGATGAAGAGCGAGACTTACAAGAATAATATTTTAAGGATATGGAAGAAAATTTGTCTGGTTTTAATTCAAAGAAACAGAAAAACACATTTTAAAAGATAAATATAAAAAAATCCTTCACTGTGCCAGGGGTTAAAGGTGTAGACCAGTGAGAGAAAGAGAAGAGATTTTTATGTATGTCTTGAAAAATTTCTTTTTTTCCCTTGTTTCTTTGAAATAATGTTTTTTCCCTTTCGATGTGATATATATTTTGTTCCTTTTCCTTTTGAATTGTGGTGAAATTGAAAGTTTTAAATTAGAATTCCATTATATGAAGTCTTTTTTTTCCCCCCCATATGCAGTGCCCACTCCTGATGAGCTGCAAGAACAAATTGAGAGAATGACAAGGCAAAACAATGAGAATAGAATCAAAATTGATGGCTTGGCACAGACTGTATCTGATTTAAAAAAAGAGGTAAAAAATTTTCACTAGTTTCCTAGTGGTTCTGTATGGTTGTGTGGGTATCCTGATGATTTTGCATTAGGTGGAGCTTGAGTTTGATCCCCATAGGTGGCTCAGTAGTGATTAGCTGAAGCTGGTTTTCTGTGATTTTCCAACTTCAATTCACAAATTCAATCAGGCTTTCACTTTTAAAAAATTCTGGTGGCTGTGGAGCTGTTAAGACTGCTCTGTGTACACCTGGCCCCACTCATTTCTGATTTGGGAGATTAATAGGGAATTAACCACTTCAAACGAAACAAAGATTTTCCCAAACATTCATGTTCAAGTTAGGGAAAGCATATACATGGTGGCCATAGCTAAACTGACAGAACTCACAAAGTCAATCTAACAATTAGAATGGAACACAATTTCACATGGGGATTGATAAAGATATGGAAAGAATGATTTCACACACACACACACAAACATTTTAACTGATAGGAAAAATTATGGTGCTTGATGTGTTAACATCATAAAAAACAAAGCACAAAATTTTTTCTTCAAATTTTAAATTGAATTTATAGATAGGCATGTGAAAAGACCTAGAATTTCTAATTTCAGAAGAAAAAGTAACTCTGTTGATGATTCAGCATTTAAAGGATTAATGTAACATCCTTGAATAAATGTTCATTACAGCCTGTGTTAGATTATCTTTTATCACCTTACCTGTGTAGCCTGAACTAACTCAAAAAATGCAATATTTGTTTGTTTGTTTTTGAATAACCATTCTCTAACCTTTTTGTTGATGCAATAAACAAAGTTAAACAAGAATTTTTTTCCCATTTTTTTAGTGCATTTGTCTGAGATAAATGCCACAGGTATGGTGTTAAGATTGTCAAGTTCGGGACACAACCAAGGTAGACCTAGAGCTTCAGATATCTCGACATATTTTACATATTCTTCTGGCATATATTAAGAGTAAACCTCAATCACATCTTTTGCATTTAAAATTTCATTATTGCGTGATAGCTTCCATTCTTGCAATTTTTAACATAAAATTGCAATGTCTTCATAGAATTAGCATTAGAGGGAATTAGCAAGCCAACTCAAAATATTTAGGCTATATCAATGAAATCATCAAAGCATTGTGACAGCTATGGTGAGATAGTGCTGGAAAATGTTCTAAAAACTCAAAAACTGAGAAACATTAATAGAGCAAATGAATTACAATGTTACATGCAAATAATGATTCATTCATAGGTGCAGCATATGCAAATAACACAATTCTTTGAAAAAATTAAGAACATTAGAGATAAGGAGAAATTTTGGATTGCTTATTTAGGCAGTGCTTATGAGTTTACGTTTTTATCAATGTATCCATTTTTTAGTTTTTTGTGTAATATTGAAGTATTGAATTTGAAATATGCAACTCTCTCTATTATTTGAATAAAAGTTGCTTAATATTTCTTTTAGTTCAAGAACAGCTCTAAAAAGTTGGAGGAATTGCGCAACCGGTTGCTTAAACTTGAAAATAAAATTACCACACCTCAAAGTCCAGAGTCAACATCTGGAGAAGAATCATTTGACAGTAGCCAGCCATCAACATCTGGTCAGTCAGAACCACCTGCTGTCGTTCCAGAACCATCTGATGATACCCAGTTTCCGCCAAATGAATCATCTGACGAATATGATGTATTTGAACCAACACCAACAACATCCACTCATCAAGATCATGAGAATTTCGTGAGGCCAAAGGATTTCAGTGGCTTTCTCCCTCCTCGAAAGAAATCCAAAATCTCTTCTCTGAGAAAATCGAAGAAACTTGTACACCTCCGATAACTCCACTGCTGCAAAATGGTTTTGATAAAGGTGTTGCTGGGGACACAATTCCTGTTTTCAAAAATTTTTAAATATAATTTTTTGAAAATTTATACTTCTTATTTTACCTGAATATTTTGTTTTCATGTGCAGAACATTTGACTTCTATGATAACTGTGTAATAATCATCACACACCACCAGCAAAGTAATTCAGCGATCAAAGCCATCCGGATGGGAAGGGGAACTGACAAGCAATGTATATGCTCTGTGTGTGTTTGTGTATGTGATGTTTTTCTTGATTTAAATAAAGTGATACAAATACAAATACAACGCCACAACAGACAAAATGCCCAATGAGGTGGCTGATAAAAAGATGCCCATAAAAATATTGATGTCATATATTTCAAAAATACAGCAACCCAATTAAAAATGCAATTAACACAAATTATAAACAATATATACACATGATAAAATATTATACAACGCCCATAAAGAATACCTATGGTTGTCTTATTCTAAGAATGGATAGCTTCTCGATTTACCCCAACCTGTTTATCGTATTTATTTTTAAATGTATCAATTGTGTTACAATTTACTACCTCCGGGGATAAGCTATTCCATTTATTAACAACCCTATTAGAGAAAAATTCCCTGCGACACCATAACCTTGCATTGTCCCTCACCAATCGATACTGGTGTCCCCTTGTAAAAGCAGTCGATTGGCGGTGTACTAAAAGTTCATGGTCCATCCTATCCATCCCATTGAAAATTTTGAACACTTCGATCATATCTCCTCGACACCTGCGTTCATCCAATGTAAACATATTCAAAAAATGAAGTCTGTCTTCATAACTCAAGCCCTGTGTGCCAATAAGGACACGCGTAGCTCTTCTCTGCACCCCTTCAACCAAGTCTATGTCCCTCTGTAGGTATGGTCTCCAAAACCCTACAGCATACTCCAGTCCAGGATGAACTAAGCCTCGAAAAAGCGGAAGAATGACTTTAGGAGAATGCGAAGAGACCTTTTTGAAAATGAGACCAAGCATTCTATTCGCTTTTTTGACCACCGCTGAACAATGTTCAGAAAACTTAAGTCGCTCGTCAATGAGAATTCCCAAGTCGGTGACCCTAGTTGCATCCGGGATAGTGACACCATTCAACTCGTAAGAGAACCGTGGGTTGTTCGAACCAAAATGAGCGACCATGCACTTATCTACGCTAAACGTCATGCTCCATTCATTTGCCCATGCTGCAATCCTGTTTAAGGATTGTACAACATATAATACAACATGGTGGCAGCGGTAAAAGGACATAACAACAAAGTAGCAGCAGAGAAAAAAAAAATGTTCTGATACACATCAAGTAGATGAAAATCAGTACTTGCAATCTGAAAAGTAAACATGGCTGATCTAGAGCACTTTCCTTTTGCCATTCCAGCAATACAGATGAACCAGCCAGGCAATTTTACATTTTCAACACCTGCAAACTGGTCAAGATGGATAACTTGCTTCCAGAGATTCTGTATAGCTTCTGGGCTCTCCACCAAGACGGGAGAAGAGCAGGTAAACTCGCTGATTTATATTATGGGTGAACAAGTCTATGACATTTACACTTCTTTCAAGTTGGCCGACACTGAAAGGGGAAACTATGAATTTGTTGTGAAGAAGTTTAGTGATCATTTCATTGTTAAAAAGAATACAATTTTTGAACGAGCACAGTTAAACAAACATATGCAGCAAGAAGGAGAATCAGTAAACAACTTCATTACTGCTTTATACAGCCTTGCTGAACATTGTGATTATGGAGAATTGCATTATCAACTCATACGTGATCGTATTGTTGGTATTCGAGATAACCCTCTGAGTGAAAGGTTGCAACTGGATGCCGAACTTACACTAACAAAAGCGGTCAAACAAGTTAGGCTTAGTGAATCAATCAAGCAGCAACAACATAAACTCAATGAAACAGAAATCGTTGTTCCTATACATGCAATGTCTTCAAGAAAATCTGATCACTTTCAATATCAAAAGTCTGATGTGAAAAATAAACCAAAGAGCAAGAACTTTTCAGATTCCCAACATTCTGAGACATGCAAATGGTGTGTGGCCAGCAGAAACATGAGAGAAGATTATGTCCAGCTACAGATGCCAAATGTTTTAAATGTTCAAAATTGGGACATTCCGGAAATGTTTGTGTTTAGCAAAGAAACCAAACCAGCATTCAAAAATTTCGTTCTTGGGTCATATTCAAGACAACACAAACCAGGATTGGACAGTTTTTGTCAATATTATGAATAAGAAATTGAAATTTCAACTAGATGGCAGAGCAGATCATACAGTAATACCTGCAACTTTGTATCACAAGATGTTTCAGAAATTGGATTTGAAACCAGCTGATAGAACTCTCTGTGGTCCAGATAACACTCCGTTAAAAGTGCTGGGCATGTTTGAAGCACCTCTGAGCTATGTAAATAAGAAATGCACAGAAGAAATCTGTCATTGATGGCTTGAAAAACTGTCTTCTTGGGAAACCAGCTTTGATATCCTTTGGTTTAGGACCCAATATCAGTGCTGTTCAATGGATTACTGCAATAGATCCGAAGAAAGAGTTTCCTGAACTGTTTGAAGGACTTGGACTCATGAAGGAATGCTATTCCATACAACTCAAGCCTGATGCTATTCCATGTGCAGTAACATCGCCAAGACGAGTACCTATACCTCTTTTGAAAAATGAACAAAAGGTCATAACTCCAGTCACGAGCCAACAGAGTGCTGCTCTCCTGTTGTCATAGTGCCCAAAAGTGATGGAAAGGTGAGAATTTGTGTGGATCTGATCGAGCTGAACAAAAATGTTCTATGGGGATTACATCCCTTACCCAAAGTGGAATACACACTGAATCTCTTATCTGGTGCTAAAGTGTTCTCAAAACTGGATGCAAATTCAGGATTCTGGCAAATCCCATTGGATGAAAAATCATCTTATCTCACAACATTTATTACTCCGTTTGGAAGATTCAGATTTCTTAGACTGCCCTTTGGAATCTCTTCCGCTCCAGAACATTTCCAAAGAAGAATGATACAAATTGTGGGAAACACAAGTGGAATAGTTTATCATATGGATGACATACTAGTTTGGGGGGTCTACTCAAGAAGAGCATGATATGAGATTGAGAGAAATTTGCCAGAAACTGAAGGATGTTCATTTGACTTTGAACAAAGAAAAATGTATCTTCTCGACGAGCAAAATTAAATTTCTTGGTCACATCATTGATAGCCAAGGAGTTCACCCAGATGATGAGAAAATCATTGCTATCAAGGAGTATAAGTCACCAACAAATAAGAAGGAACTGAAACAGATGTTGGGCATGGCGAATTACTTTGCTTGTTTTGTTCCAAATTACGCAGAAGTGCTTTCTCCTCTAACTATGCTTCTCTCAGTAACAAAATAGATTTTGTCTGGGATATACCTCAGAGAGGAAAATACTTTTCTCAAATGGAAGGAGATACTGTCATCTGATCCTGTTTTGAAAATCTTCAATCCCAACCTGGAATCCATAATTACTGTCTATGCATCTTCATATGGCTTGGGAGCCACCTTACACCAAAAGCAAGATGATGGTCAGATTGGTGTTATTGCCTATGGTTCCAGAACTTTAACCACAGCTGAGACTTAATACGCTCAAATCGAAAAGGAAGCCTTAGCTATTGCATGGGTTTGTGAGAAATTTAAGGATTACCTAACAGGAACTCATTTCAAGATAGAGAGTGATCATAAACCTCTGATTCCTATCTTCTCCAGAAAACATTTGGACGACTTGTCACCAAGGCTACAAAGGATTAAATTGAGGATGATGCGATACTCTTATGACATAGTTCACATTCCAGGAAAGAAACTGTATGCAGCAGACACTTTATCCAGGAGTCCTCAAGTGTATCCAAACAAGACAAATAAATTGGAAGACAAAATAGATGCATATGTTCAAATGGTTAAAGAGACTCTACCAGCTTCATGGAAAAGACTGAAAGAACTGAAAGAAGCACAACTTGCTGACGAAGTTTGTCAGAAACTTTCATCATATACAATGACGGGATGGCCTGCAAAGAAAGGTGTCGCTTCCTTTTGTCTACCTTTCTGGCAACATCGTTACAAAATCTCCATTCAAGAAGGGATAGTGATGAGAGGCTATAGAATCATCATTCCTCGATCACATCAAAGGGAAGTTCTAAATCAGATTCACGAAGGTCATCTTGGAATTACAAAATGCAGAGCTAGAGCCAGATGTTCTGTCTATTGGCCTGGAATAAGTAAAGAAATAGAAGAAAAGGTAAAAAATTGCACGACTTGTATCCAAGAATCTAAGTACAGGCACCAACCTCTCATTCCATCACCATTTCCTTAGAGACCATGGGAGTTGGTATGGACTTGTTCAAGTACGAGAATTCATGGTATCTTCTTTTAGCTGACTACTATTCTCGTTTTCCTGAAATTGCAAAACTTGATAGACTGACAGTTGCTGAAATTATAAACCATTGAAGGTCTATATTCGCTCGACATGGCATTCCAAATATTGTTCGATCAGACAATGGGCCTCAGTTTGATCCAGTGCGAACATTGGAATTTCAAACATTTTCTAAAGGGTATGGATTCACACATATTTCCAGTAGCTCAAAGTTTCCTCAAAGTAATGGACTGGTTGAGTCGGCAGTTAAAATGCTGATTAAGAAGTCGAAAGATCCATGCATTGCTTTGATGGCATATCGAGCAACTCCCCTAGAAAATGGATTCAGTCCAGCAGAGTTATTAATGGGTCGAAGGATTAAAACAAGTTTGCCAATAGCTAAAGGTCAATTGCAACCACAAGCAGTGGATAGAAAAACCATCGAGGTCAAGGAAGAAAGAAGAGTCAAAAGACAGTGCAAAAACTACAACCAAAGATATGGGGTGAGAGATCTCAAGAAATTACAGGAAGGAGAAGTATGGATAACTGACAGAAGAGCTACTGGTGTAGTACTAAAAAAGACTTCATCCCCAAGATCTTATCTGATTAAGTCGGGAAATAACATCTATAGAAGAAATAGAAGACATCTAATCCCATCACCAAATTTCCACCCGGAGAAAGAAGAAGAATTGGACACTCCATCGAATTTGAGTGACAACTCAGCTGTCAGGGTACCTTATGTCACTAGAAGTGGAAGGATTGTTCACCCGCCTAATAGGCTGAACCTGTGAAAAAAAAAGAGGGGGGAGATGTGTAATAATCATCACACACACGCCACCAGCAAAATAATTCAGTGGTCAAGCCCTCCGGATGGGAAGGGGAACTGACAAGCAATGTATATGCTCTGTGTGTGTTTGTGTATGTGATGTTTTTCTTGATTTAAATAAAGTGATAATACAACAATAGCCCTTACTGTTTGTGGCGTATGTTCCACCAATTGTACACAAAATAAGTCAAATTTTTACTATTTTTTAAAGCTTTAAAACAGTGACTCATTCAATGTTGGGAACAAGCCAGTTTTAATGGGTAAATACATATATTCTCTCATTACAAAGATGCGTTATATGATTCAAGATGGTATTCTGTACTAGTCATGGCATGAAAAATATGGTCTACTATTCTGCTACTATGAGAAGGAAATTTCAGTAACAATATGATGATATGATTCCCTTATAAAAATTATTTTTTGCTATTCTGCTACTGTGGGTAGAAGCCTCAATAGCCTTAGAGTTATATAGCCTTGTTCTGGAAACACTTGGTTCATTCTCCAGTGGAACGAGAGAGAACTCTGACTTTTTTATGTGACACTATTAAAATCTGAATTAATAATTCAGATGGGAAAGAGATCTTGTAACAAGATAACAACTTGTAAGTATGGATTTATCTTCTTGGTTTCTGTCTGCTTCTGCTACATGCAAGGATTAGTTGCTTCAAATGATCTGCCTGTACTTTTTTGGTTGGGAAGCTGGGTTTGCACAAGGTAGTTTTGAAGATTCCTGACACGGGTACAACAGAAATAGCGACATGACCACAGAAAAAATTGCTACTGCAGGGAGTCCCCTCATGAAGGGGTTAGTGCAACAACCTCTTGATGAGTATAAAAACAAGCCTGCCGTTTATAATTGGCAATAAATTGTAGGTCCCGGTCGAATTAGCCCTCATGTGCAGAAAATGACAGTGGTGCAACAAAAATTATCAAATGATCAAGTTTTGAAAAACTTTCCTACTTGTATTTGAAAATTCTTACAGGGGTATTTCTTTTTAATTTCAGCTCTAATCGGTCAAATGAGCAATGGGCCATAATTATTACTTGGATTATCACATTTTTCAGAATGTTAGGAGATGCTGAAATTATTTGCTTTTTTTTTTTTTTTCTCTTTCCCAAATTAGTGTTTTGATTTTATAGATATCCTGGGGTGTTTCTTACTTAAAATGAACTTGTTCTACCCTTAATGGCATATTATGCAAATAATTGGTTGATTTAGATTTGTTTTTCTCAGAGTGGGCAATATCACTCCCTAGGGTCCAGGGGGCTGTAGAAGCGCTGGGTATAACACAGGAACCTATGGGTGGACTCAAGTTGAGGGGGAGATGAGAGCAAAAAAATTTCTGAAGAATGGGGGGGGGGGTGGTATGTAGAACAGAAAGTTTGGGAACCTCTCTGTTGTGTATGTGGCTCCCTTATTGTCAGACAGATGGCACTACCATGCCATTGTATCGTATTACAGCTATTCGACGTTTAGTCAGTTCGCACCACATCATTGTTACGATAGTATCTCTATAATCATGTGTCCGTTATCATCATATATTTGCGTATGTCTGTAATTGAATTATTGTAATCAACTGTATCATTATATATATATATAAAGACATAAAAAACACTCCCAGTAGAAAGAATGACTGTACAAAATACTTACAAACATAACATTATTTCTACTCAGTAAGTTAATTGACGTGACAAAGTGTTGTGTATACATATTCATATTTTTAAGTGCCAGTCAATGCTTGGCATTAAAGCCTGGTAAAGAGATTAGATCAAACTATAACACTTTTTATGTGATATGCTTGTGTTTCAGAACTTATTTCAGGGAGTATCAAGTTTTAAATCCTAGTTTGTGAATAGGATTCCTAATTCAGACAAAATGAATCAATTTAACAGAATTTTTTTCGAAGTGAAAAAAAGAAGTGATAAACATCTTTTCATGCTTTTATATGTGCAAGTATATCAAGTGTTCATTTTTCTTAAAAAGCAGAAAAGGATGCCTAAAAAATAACTTTCTGGTTCAATACATTTTATTGGTTATGAATTCTAAAGTTCTTGATTTATTTTTCACAAAAAAAGGTTGCTCATCTCAAAAATGTAATTTTAAAAATTGTGTTCCTCAGCATCATCTAAAATGACTGAAACATCATGATTAGTTTTGATTTTGTAAACAATATAAAAAACTTAAATGGTCTGATAAAACAAAAAAAATCATTTTCTGCTGTGTTGCAAACTTGAAGCAATGACTTTCTAGTCCTTTGGTGATTCAACTGATAAAAAATTGTTGATGAAGTTAAAAAAATGTATATCTTAAGGTTTTTCATAATTTCTTTACTTTAATGCATTTTTCTCACTCTATTCATAAGCAGCTGCGATCTGCAAAAAATTTCTGGTGTTTCCCAGCAGCATGGGTGCATGATTCTGTTAAACTAATACAGGGTGACTAAACATAACATTACATTTTCAAATCTCTAAATGCATATAGTGATTAGTTACCCAATGATGTAAGAACTTAAATAACTGAACACAAAATCAATTTTTTTTTCTATTTGCTTCACGCATTATGATTTTTTCTCAATTCCGCTCTCGCTTGAGGGCCGAGACCTTTATCTTAAAAAAGATCAAATCTGTTGTAAAGTTTAAAAGTGTGCATGTCATGAGATGGTTTGTGTCTGTCTTTAAAAAACAACAAAATCTGAAAACTTGAAATTTATTAGACCTAAAGGTCATTTCGATGTAACAATACCTTTCTATATATTAAATGCAAGAACTGGAGTTGCTATTGAGATTTTTTTAAGATGAGGTTGGATTAATCATTAATTTTTTTCAAATGTGGTTTCAAGAGTATATGTATAACCACTTTTTTTTTATTGCCAGTTAGTGATCTGATATCACAGGAACTGAAAAAATAAAAGCATTCCCAATTGCAACAAAGTATAAAACTTTGAATATACTTTTAATGCAAACTTATACTTTCTTGCCTGCTGAATGTTCTGCTACTAGTCTGTTAGAAAGTGTCATCATCATCATCATAATGTTGTTTTTAAATTTTCTATTCTACGCATTTTAAATGCTGTACATATTTTTTGGAAAGTTTTATAAAACTAAAGATCTGTTGCTTATATATATATATATACATTACACTAGCTGGTCTAGTTAATTTAGTTCCATAATTATATATGAGCAGATTCACAGCTAGTAATATGAAGCAAAATTAACAGAGAATAAAAGGAAATTTCATGAAAAAAATATTGATTTTTATTTTTTTTAAATAATTTTTTTTATTATCTGGAGGAATGATTTCATGAATAGAAGTTTAAATTTTGTGGTTTTTTTTTTGGAGAGAGATTTATTTTTACTCTAGTATATTGGCTCTTGATGGGCCATAAGCTTGTGGTAGTTTTTTGTCTTGTATCACAAAAATATGTTATATTTCATGAATTTTTTTAAGCGTCTGTATATATATTGTATGATTTGTCTTTTTTGTGCTCTTTTGCATTTGTCAAAGAGCTTATTGAGAAATGTTTGTTTCACCAATCATCAATTTTGTTTTATTGTGTTTCTTACATAAAAATATGCAGAGTTAATTGTATGTTGCGCTTTAGTATGTATGTTCGTGGCATTTTTTGTCTTGTTCCTTTGGTATGTATTGCTGTTTCGAATCCAAGAAAAACTATCTGTGTTGTTGTTCATCAAAAATGGTATATGTGTATTTAATGCTTCTGTTTTTCGTGGAATTAAAAATTGTCGTACGACTTTTATGTCTTAATGATAGAAGTTCCTCTTTTAATTCAGTGAAATGAGTTTCTTGTACAATTGTGATTTGCTAAAATATTGATATATTTGAAGTTAATGTAAGTGAATTTTTTTGGTGAAATATATGATCTATTCCTAGAAATATCAAAATAGTTATTGTTGTTCACCAAATATTTTGTTTAACTTCATTTGTGTTGCTTGCTTAATAAAATTGTAAATTGTTATTCCTTTTTGTTCAGTTACCTTTTATCTAGACTTTCAAGGATGTATTTACATTTTAGTTTGGCACATTAATACTGCATGGGTTTTTCTCTGAGAAGTACCTTTATTTTAAGCACTCTCCAAAATATGCTTGGTTGCTGAGATTGGAACGTAGAGTGATGCTTCAATCATTGTTACGTCTGAAAATAATTTTTTCATAAATGATGTGTCAATCATTGTTGGGTAATACTTATTGTTGGGTAATACTCATAATCATTGTTGGGTGTACAAACTCCTGGCTTCAACAGTTTTAGCTGAAGAATTAAAGAGGTATTGATTTATGTGATGGAAAAGTAAGCTAACCAGACACTATTGGAAAGCTAGAACTCTTGTCGTCAGCCACTAGAGACTATCAATTACCTTCTTTTTCCTTATATTACTATTATCACAAAAGCATGAATCCCATAAAACTAGTTTTTTTTTGGCTGAATACTCCCCTTTCTATAGACTGTTGGGTTTTTACAAGAATAGTGTCCAAGAGAAATAAAAAGCTCTGCTGTTTGTTTTAGAGTTAAATATAGAAAATTATCAGCTAAACGAGGAAATTCAGCTTTGATTGTCTGACAGCCATTTAAGATAATTGGGGGAAAATACAATTTATTACAATTTTCTCATATGCCCCCCCCCCCAAATCATAATGGCCTTGGATATTGGAAGCAGTCCCTCTCACCTAATCATTCATGATATGCAATTTAGCTAGCAATATATTGATAAAACTGTCAAAATATATACTCATCATGTGATATTAATTCTTTTAAACTTGGTATCGAAAAATTTTGATTTCAGTTTATGAAAAACTGAAAAGCGATTTCAGTTCTCTGCCCTCCATTCCGAATGTTTTCTTCCTATAATCATCTCTCCCTCCTAAAAAAAGTTGGCAAAATCCGTGTCCTTATTGTATTTATTTTGTATTTCTTGTCTTTATCCTGTAACTATATACAGAAAAATTCATCGAGCTATTGACAATTAAAATTCTTGATTTTTTGCCACCTTACTAAAATAACTAAATTTGGGAAAGGAGAAATTGAATAATTTAAATAACTTATATTTATTTAAAGTAACAAAGATATGTCAAAAAAAGTTTTAAATGGAGTTCAACATTATAATTGCTAATTGGGTATAGAAGAAACTAATTATGATGTGCAAATTTTCCATTTCAAACTCTTGTATAAATCTCTATCATGAATGGATGATTCCATTCCATAGTCATAGGCTATATTTACGTATATGCGAGTGATGAGTAGATAAGTCTTATGCCTAACAGTAGGTGGAATTGACCTCGAAAAGCCAATCAGTCTGAAGCAAACCTCATTAATTTTTAGTTTTTTGAGGGATTTGTTACAGGTTCATCATTAACCTCGAACTTTGATATATATAATAAGTGCGATGGATTATATGAAGCGAAACTAATGTTGGAAAAAAAATGGAGGTAAAAGAGAGGCTTAACAACAGAGAGAGAAAAAAAATATTAACGTGAGGATCGACACACATAGACGCGAGTAACAAACTCAGAATAAAATTCGATTCTTGAAATGGCGGAATTAATTAAAGTACAGGGTGTTTTTTTTTCTGTCAGGAATATTCCGCGTTCCATTGGTCTTAGAAGGTGGAATGGAGACCTTGATGTGGTGAACCTCACGTCAGCCGTGACGAGAAGATCTCGTTACAGCTGGAGAGAATATAAAATAATCACCCACATCCACACACAAGAATACTCGAATATGTGTGTTTACTCAATACTGATGAGAATGTTTGTGTATTGTCAAGTAGGTAGACAATCAAGGGGAATCGTGTGAAAATCTGATCATTGTAGGAACGGTTTCTCATAGGAAACGATCAAGCTTATAACGGAAGAACAAACCGTTAAGAAATAATCAAGTAGAAGTCCAGGGAAAAAAGCAACATAAATAAGTCTGCATAGATGATTTAACAGGACCTTGTTGGATCAGAAACGCGTATTCACGTTTACCCATCAGGTCATGCAGCAATAAAACGAGATACTGGGTAAAATGTAAATTTTAGGGTCTAGTTCTAGCTATAGCCACTAGAATAAGGTAAGGTCCTTATCAAGACGCCTTAGTTCTAGCTACATACGCACTCCGATTTGTGACTCATTATACTATACGTATTTCGTTATTGCGGAGCTTGTAATTGAGTTCGAAATATTCCGTGAAGGCTGTTTTTGATAGTGTAAGGTCAGATTCCTCCTCCTCCCATCTGGCAGGGGGCTTCAACTCTTGCCAGTTTACGTACTTACTCTAGAAAATCATAGTACCAGATTTCGTGGTTATAAAGCCCATCTATGCACCAGAGGTCTACGGACTGTGTACGGATGGACCCATGCATTAAGATGGCACTGTTCCTTGCGTTTTTCTGAATTTTCGCCTCCTTTCTTTTTTATAATTTACGCCCACACCCCTGCCAATTTTTGAAATTCTGCCTCCTTTGCTATTTTCTTGATTCCTGCATTCCTTATCATTTCTAAAAATTCCGTGCTACCTTCTATTGGAAATGAATTACCTTTTGAGTTTGATAATACAATTGAATAATCGACGTTTGCGTGTACCCAAAATTCCAAAACGAACACGGCTATACGCGTTTCTGAACTATATGAAGTTCCTCCATCAGTAGCAGAAACAAAGAAGAAAGAAAAAAATTGAAACTCCTTATAGCGGGAGTTACTCGCTGTTGTAGACAAGAGTCAAATTCAAATATTTTTTTTTCTTCTTTGTTTCTGCTACTGATGAAGGAACTTCATATAGTTCCGAAACTCGTTTAGCCGTGTTCGTTTTGAAATTTTGGGTACACGCAAACGTCGATTATTCAATCGTATTACCTTCTATTGCTTTTTTCTGAATTTCTATCTTCCATACAACACCCATTTCTAAATTTCTGTCCTTCTCCAGGGCTGTCTTAACGCATGGATCCACCCGAGCATGTCTAAGGGACCCCAAGTAGCGCATAGGGACCTCGTGATGATAAGATTAAGCACGCACTATGATTTTCGAGACTAAGTGTGTGAATTTGTAGGCGGGTACTTCCCCTGCTGGTGGCCCCAGAATATCTCTTTGCCGGAGTACACACGGTGCTGTTAAAACAGCCTCGTTTCTACCTTGTCCTTTTTCGAAATTTCTGTCTCCTTTACTCATTCGTGGATTCAGAAGGAGGCGATTGCCCCTCCCAAGAGCTACGAATAAAAAATATGAGAAAAATTGGTCTGTCCCGTGAAATACGTGACGATCAAATGAACCAAAAAATAAATCACCCCTCCCAACACATTGCCCTGGATTCGCGCCTGATTTTTTCTGGATTTTACCTTTGCCTTTTGCAGCTTCTCCGGCAGCCAAGGACAAGAGATGCAGAAATCCCATTTAAGAGGAACTTGTTGGATCAGAAACGCATATCCATATTTTTCCATCAGGCCATGCAGCAATTGAACGAGATACCGGAAAAAAAAAGAAGAAATTATAGGGCTTACTTCTAGCTACATACTCAGATTTCTTACTCATTATACGTATTTCGCATTACGGAGCCTGTAATTGAGTCCGAAACGTTCCGTGGAGACTGTTCGATAGTGTAGGGCAATAAACATGATAAACCGTTCGGACATTATTGTTTAAGACTCTATAAGCGTGTCTTTTCAGTTCTTAAAGTTCCCCCGTATGTATACCTTATATACTAAATTATCCCTATCCTCATTATAATTTCAAGTCCCTGTTATTTCATCGTATGACCTTGATCCGTAAGAGCACAATATTTAAGGTGCACGCAATATCCACGTCTGTAATTCACGATATTTCTTCGTTTTCACGATAACGCGAAAAAGAAACGATTTATATCTGAATTCAAAGAAAAGATATACTGTTACCACATTAGTTCTTCTCGTAATGCCCACGAACTAGTTTATCACGAGTTTTTCTTACTAGAGGTCATTATAAATAGTTCCAACACGTACTGAGCAAGATATAAAATGACGCTAAGAAATATATTCGGTAAAAACACGCAAAAATACTATAAACTGGCCATTCGTACTATAATTTTAAAGCTATGATGAAAACATGGATGACATCATCGCACTATAAACTTAAAAGGAAGTTTTTCAAGTTTTCTTTCCTTGGCTTGTAAGAACTTTTAAAGTATCTTAAGGTAGATACGGAGTTGAGGTGGTCATTGCCATTTATTATAAGAGGTCAAGGTTTAATTTAGTCATTTTTTTCTTTTCAGGATAACTTCCATGACGCGATCTGTTGATTCAAGTATAATTGAGTTATAGAATACACACCCAGCACGTAACATGTTGGTTCACCTTTCAACTAGTCTTGGTATGAATCCAATGAGGATTTGAAAAATTATTGTAGTCGCATTTTCTGTCCGTGTTTCGCGTCACATATTTTCTTCACTGAATATGATTAAGTGAGCTCAGAGGTCCTGGAAGCTGCAAATAGCGAAAGGGAATTCAGAAAAGCACAGGTACAAAGTTCTAAAACACCTTCCTCTTCAAAAGGTGCTCAACCTTTAGGAGAGTGCGGTCCACCTCATTAGTTTGAAAACGTGTCGCGGGCCACTTAAGTGACCTGAAAGAGCACCTACGTGATCTGTGAATGTTTCGTGCATCATTTAAATGATCTACCAATGTACAGCGCATCATTTAAATCATCTGCGAATGTACTTTGCATCATTTAGATGATTTGCAAATGTGCCGCGGGTAACATAATTGATGTAGAACTGCACCGAGGGCCACTGAAATGTTCTGAAAATATACTGCATTTCACTTAAGTAATCTGTAAATATGTCGCGAGTTATTTAAGTGCAGGGCCGTCTTAAAAGAATCATAGCCCCCCCTCTTCCACCCGGACAATGTGATTTTTCTGAGGCCCCTACCTGGCTAGAAAAACCTGATTACTATAATTCGCATACTTAGGTACTTATACTTGATACCAATTCACATACTTATTAATTATCCTCGAAAGTTGTTACCACACCTCATCATCATGAGGCCCCTTGTGCACTCAAGGCCCCGGGGGCTGTGCCCGGGCAAGCCCCATGTGTTAAGATGGCAATACTATAAACTGGCCATTCAACCAACACCAACAACATCCACTCATCAAGATCATGAGAATTTCGTGAGGCCAAAGGATTTCAGTGGCTTTCTCCATCCTCGAAACAAACCCAAAATCTCTTCTCTGAGAAAATCAAAGAAACTTGTACACCTCCAATGGTGTCAGACACAGTGGTGGTCGGCTGAAGTTGGTTTTCTGTGGTTCCCAACTTCGAGCCGATCTCCCCGTTAGAAAGTCTCGCCACAGAGAGCAACAGGCCTACAAACAGTACAAATATTCAGTCAATACACATCACTCACTTCACTTCTGAGATATAGATGGCGACACTGAAAAATCATACACAACACTAGATACGCACTCAGACTGTTAAGTACACACACTTACAATTCCGGCACAACTCACTAGGTAGTACATTGCCTATGGCAATAGACCTGAGTTGTGCTCGGTTTGACAAAAAAAAAATGGTGTCAGAGAGATATCATCTATCAGATCACTTGAGCACATTTACAGATATCTTAAGTCAGGGCCGTAACTAGGATTTTTGCCGCCCCCACAACTTTAAAATTCGATAACTTTATAACGGTGTTCTTTGTTTCCACCTAAAAATTGCCACTCCAGTTGCCTTAGTCTAAAGCAACTGAAACTTGTTTTTCGCTCTCCTGAAAAATTTGCGATTTGGCACTTACTGTGGTTACTATTTTGGCACATTTGAAGACCTGTAATAGTTCTTAAGTGTACCGAGGGTCACTCAAGTGATTTGTAAGTATGCCACTGGTCCCTTAAATGCTCTGGAATCATGCCGTTGTTCCCCAAACTGATCTGTAAATGTGCCGATTAGTTCATTTTTATAAAATTAGGTTCACAATAGATGAATCCAAAGGCCACATTTGCCCCGGTGGATATGGGTTGCTCATGTGTGTTATAAGTGAATGAGAGGGGCAGAAATTTAGAAATGGGGGGATACTCAGCAAATTTCGGAAGTGCACAGCTGTTTTTGTAGTGAAAAGCTCTATTCAGCCAATCACGTCGCTCTTCTTGGTTTACGATAATTCCCATTACTGTGTAACATCATACTACCTGTTGCGCTTTCTTGTCCTCAAGAGACTTCGTTATGACTACTGTAACGGATTCTGACGGAATTACACGCTAATGCCATATATAACAACTGTTTATTTTAATTAGCGCGAGGGTAAGATTAAAATGTTGTGGTTAATACTGTAGCAGTGAACGACGAAAGTAGTAGTACTTTACAAAAAGCGAAATTTTTACAGCTCTCTTTACTAAAAGTATATACAGGGTTATTCATAATTCCCTCCGGGGTTTCGGAATGCTATAGTGGGGAAACTGTGACGAGTGCAGCCGAGGGGAGCCTTGCACTGAATACAGAAACAATTCAAGTTTATTTACAGACCTTACAGCAGTGAAGTCTTAACGCATTGGCCTCAGAAAGATGAGAAATAGTTAAATTTTTCGAGAATTTCTAAGGTAGGGTTTCAGAGTAGTCACTTCGCCCGGGGGTCCATGATTCTCTTAAGACGGCCCTGCCTTACAGGAGTTTGATGTGTGAACCCTTCTCACATGGCATACATCAATTCGATAATCCAGTTCTTGCCATACTCTTCCCAACATGGCACGATCCACGGGGTAGACAGCATGTATGATCCGTCCACGCAGTTCTGCTAAATCACGCGGCAAACGGGGTGCGAACACAAGATAGGGGTGACATAGCCCCACAAGAAAAAATGTCGCGTGGTGTTAAGTCCGGTGAACAGAGAAGAGGAACATTATCTTCGGAAGCTCGTCCAATCCAATGATGAGGCAATTCAGCATTAAGGTACTCACGCACATTCCGCAGGAAATGGGGGTGGGGGAACTCCATCCAGGGCCGTCTTAAGAGCATCATGGGGCCCCCGGGCCAAGTGGTTTTTCTGAGGTCCTACCTGATAAATTCTTGAAAATTTTTACCGGATCTCATTTTTGTGAGCCCCTTTTTCTCTTGAGGCCCACGGGCCATGCTCGGGTGGGCCCATGCGTTAAGACGGCACTGGCTCCATCTTGTTAAAAATGAAGTCATCACGATGTTCCTGTAACTGTAGCATATCCAAGTGCACTACAATGGTAGCAGTTCGCGTCGTAAAAAGAATGGCCCGTACACACTTGGGCCTGGAGAGAACTTTGAAAGAGCATCAAAAACGAACGGACAACGCTCCTCTCCCTCATTTATGCTGTGCTTTCCCAACTTTTTCCGATTTTTGAATTCGAATATCTTAGCGAATATTGCACTTAGAAACATGGAATTTTTCCGGTTGGCCTCGGGAGATACAGGGCAGCAATTTTCTAATTGGAAGTTAGAGGGCAAGTGGACCGTATAAAAATGTAGATTTTTTTATTTTGTGACAAATTGTATTTTCACTCTCAAACCAGGTGCAGGGTGATTTTTGAGCACCTTTTGATCATTTTTTAAATTGGAATCATACCTCTACGACGGACGGTTGATGAGATAAAGGCTGCATTAGCACTTACAGGACACCCTGTATACGGAGAATTGCCCACTTCCCTCCCCTGGTTCCGGTGTCTTCAGGTAAGTCACAAGCTCCAATGGGATTCTAGCCTGATGAAAAGAGAGATCGAGCAATTGCTGTTGCTCCCTTTCAATCAATTTTATTTCAATAGCGAGATGCCCAAGGATGTCTTCCTGGACTGTCACATCACCGTTATCTTAAAGAATCTCATTTTGGCGTGAGTGATCTGTCACTTCATCACATATATAGTTTTCAATACGATTGATGAACTTGGAATTATGTGACTGGGGTCTGACCAAACGTGACATGCAATCGTTCATCTACGGCCCATTACCGATAGGCTCTTGTAAACTTTAGCCATGGATCTCTGCGCCTTGCACTAGCAGTTAGCCGGGAGCAACGTGGATGCCCAGCTGTTATAAAATTGCTTTGACACCAGGCTCAGAGCCATGCCCGCAGGGGCCCTGGTTTCACATGCAGGGCCATTTTAGCAGCGCTAAGCCCCCTCTCCCTGTGCTGACTGTATGCCAATTTACATACTTATTCTCGAAAAACATGTCTTAGATGTCATTATCAGGAAGCCTGCTACGCAATCGAGCTCCCCAACCCGGGTGTGGGCCTTATGCCGGATGGGGAGCCTATGCGTTAAGAGAGGGCCTCGTTCTATGGGCAGTTCTTCATTCTGAAAGTAGTCGCACTTTTTCTCCACCTTAATTAAGCTTAATTTCTTTGTTTGTCTGATTTTTCTTTTCACAGGTCTTTGTGGCCCCCCTAACAGTCTGTCTACGCACTGCTTCAACTTGATTTTCTCCCATACCTTCCTTGATATATATCAGTACTACAAGGGGGTTGGGTCTATGGCCCCAGGTTGAGAAACGCCGCACAAGAGAACATCGATCTCTCTTTTGTGATTATTTCCTGATTTTTCATCGCAGAGAATCACAACTTCGAATAAAACCATGATGCTAAATCAAAAGCGCGTTCTCGGTACAGAATGGTGGCTTGATCTCACCCTACACTTGAACATAAGTAACCAGTATGCAAATTGAAATATATGTGAAAATAATCTTAAACGGCTTATATACGGATAGTAAATGATGGCTAAAAGGCTCGTATAAGCTTTCAAAATGAAAGTAGAAAAGGGTTTAAAAGATAGATTTTTCTTTCTTTTTTTCATTCTTGGATCACTAGAACGACCACGTAATCACTAATTCTTGCCTACAGCTTGATAGGCTAAACGCGTATGTTCAAGGTAATCTTCTTAGGGAGTAAATGATCTTTATTCGTATTTCCCAGACCCGCGTAGAAAATCTGAAGGTCGATATATGCTCTCGATCAGACTTTTTCTATTTTCTTTCAGAGACGACGTCACTAAATATCATCGATAAGTTGCGAAGACAAAGAGTTTTTATAAAGACGAAAGAGTTCGAAATAAAAACCCTGAGAGAAATGATTCGTTTAAGATTTAGAGCTTTTTTGCTTTATCGCACTTTTCTCCGAAAGTTAGTAAATCCGATGTAATTTCGAAAGTTTGTTTCGATTGACTGCAAATTTCAACGGAATTTAATTCCGACTAAACAAATTTTGACATGGATATTGTATTTTTTGTCTTCAAAAAACACGAGCTGAACATTGAGTTTTCATCCTTTTGTTTATGCGATTTTAGTGCAGAAAGTTTGTACCTTTCTGAAAGCAGCTGGTGAAAATGGACATTTAAGGATGGCTCTTCAAGGTTTTCAATGAAATCTAAGACCTAAAAAACGTAGCTTCTGGATACGAGTAATATCTTTGCTTTTAGTGTAATAATCTAGCACAGATGGCGATATCTTATTTGGACTAGCAAAATGAAATCTGGACTTATTGCTGTGGCACAGAGACTCACGCTGGATTTGACACTCAATGTGGATACTTTCCTGCCGCCATAGTACACAATGTGAACTTGCGCAGATCGGTTTGGCATCCGAAAGAAAAGCTAATCCATCTTTCCAGTAAGCTCATACACAACGCTTATTATTCCCCAATATTATTAGTCTGGTAGCACGACCTTTGTTTTCTACCGAACCTCAAACATTGATTGTGTTACTGTAGAGTTAATTGATTCATTTGTGAAATGCACGCTCAACGATTTTACTTCTTTCTCAAAGTTGGACGTAGACTGGGTTGAGGGGATGCAGAGAAGAGCTAAGCATGCTCGCGTTGGAACATGAGGCTTAAGCTATGAAGAAAAACGGGATTTCTTAAATATAGCTTACATTGGAGGAACGCAGATGTCGCTGGAATATGATCGAAGTGTTTAAAATTTTGGACCACGAATTATTAATACACCGTCAATCAACTTCTTCGAGAAAGGGACGCCATTATCATTTAGTAAGGAACTATTCCAGGTTGTGGTTGTCACAGGGAGTTTTTCTCTGAAGGATTGTTAATAAATGGAATAGCTTACCTCCGGGGTCGTAAATTCTAACACAATTGACATGCTTAAAAATAAGTAGGATAAACATAGGGGGATAAATCGAAAAGCTATCCATACTTAGAATTTAAAACAATCGTAATCTTTTTTATGGGCAGTTTATTATATAGTAAATATTAGTTAATAGTTTTTTCTCCATATTTTTGATGGGCATCTTTTCTCAGCCACCTCGTTCGGCATTTTGCCTATTGTGGCCTTTGTGTTAGTATATTGACGCCACTTTGTTCGTACTCACGTGGCCTTAACGCTCAAAGAGACCCCATACTTATGATATCAAGATATGGAGAACTTTACCATATATCTGGTGTCTTACAATACCATCGCATATCGGCCTTTCCTTTGCTGTGGTAGCCATGAATGCAATAGAGCTGTCTTAATGCATGGACTCATCCAGGTGCATGCCCGTCTCTTGGTGAATGAGGGAGCCTCTGATGTCCTTGCATAACGATTTAATGTGTCAGACTTGCAGAGGACCCTAGCGGATTGTTCCCCAAACGCCAATGGCGCCATACCTTCTTAACGCGTTGGCCCACTCGGGCATGGCCTGGGGGGCCTCACAAAAATGAGATCTGGTAAAAACATTTCTAGAATTTACCAGGTAGGGCCTCAGAAAAACCACATGGCCCGGGGGCCCCATGATGCTCTTAAGACGGCCCTGCAATGACGCTGTTAAGATGGCTATGATGATACTGTCACTTGTTGACTGCGTTTGATCAATCTTCTGTTGGTTATTAAGGGCCCCGGAATGGGGACCTACGAATTCAGAATTGTTTCGTGAATGAGAAATAGCAGAAGTGTCACAGAAAAAGTGTAACGGCATTCATTAATATCAACAGTAAACATCCTGGCACCATAACCGCGTTAAAAAACGCCTAAATGTAGTCTACGTGTCACGACAAAGCTAATCCCACCGAAAACAACCATTCTATATATAAAAGCAATTTTCTAAAACCCCATAACTCCTGCGAATATCAGATGTTCTCATATAATTTGTGATTTACATGATTTTTCAAATCACAAATATCAAATGATATTTGTAAATTTCCATCATTCCTTCATCCAATTTCCACCGGATGGAATTCATGTGTATACCGCCAGTATTTCCATTGCACGCTCAACTTTCGTTTCCCATTATTGATGGAGTTTTTGAAACGAGAACGGAACCTAAACTTCCACATGCCATAACATTCCTTAGGAATAAACCATTGGAAATGAGATCCAGTTAGAGAACAATGACTTATAAATTTACGTTCCGTTTCCTCAATTGGCCTAATCGTTTTTCGGTACATAACGACCGCTGCTTCCCTGGACTTTAATGTGAGAAACTTTTTAACAACTCAGGGAATCTTGAAGCTAATCTTCGTGACCTTTCGAAAGGTTACTTTACAGAAAGGTATTTATTTACTTCTATTACAGTTCCAGAGAATGATTTCAAACGAAATTGCATCCATTATTCATCCTGCAAAATCAAAACGTACACCTGATCAAGTATTTTAGTGCTCTGACTAGTTTTTATTGCGCACATAAACTTTATATGATGGGTATGGATTTGATATGGTTGAATTCCCTAAAGATATAGGTGGGAAAATACTAGCTAAAAATATCCTTTCTGATATAAGTTCTTATAAGGTTCGTATCTAATTTGTTGTATGCGTACTCAGTGTCGTTTTAACGCACGGGCTGACCCGGGTACGCCCCGGGAGCCTCTAGATCAGACATTTTCAACCCGATACTCGCGAGCACCATGGTGCTCCCTGAAAAACTCAGAGTGCTCGATGCTCATCTCCGATTTCGTGTTCGCGGGCACTTGATCAACGTTCCAATTTAACACCTTGTACAAATCGTGCTGGACAAGGTATGTCATTTCATGTATATTTCAATATATTGAATTCATCCTGATTTCATACATTCGTATGTCAAACTTGCGTAAGGGTGCTCTTCTTTTAATGATGGGTACAGGCAGTGCTCGCGACTAAAAAAAGGGTTGAAGACGTCTGCTTTAGATAATGAGATATGAATACAATTTTCGAGATCAAGTATGTACTATATTGACAGGAAGGTATTTTTAGCCAGGTAAAAAAGGATCCTCCTGGTGCAGCTAGTGTGCTTTTTGTGGAAACCAGTTAAGTTAATATTTCTATGTAGAAGTTACTGACGATTAGAAATACCTATTTGAATTGTGTAAAAATACGGTATTTTTGCAAAAATGTGACGCTTAAACGAAAAAAATGAGGATTCAGGTGGTGACTTTGTTCCGCCTGTTTTTTCAGAATTTTTGCCTTTTTTTCACTAGTTTGTTATTTCCTATTGTTCCAGCAATGGTTCGCAAGTATGTGTAGAAACTGGGTGGGCAACCCTACCACACAGTTACTCAAATGAAACACTCGAAGAGGCTCTTCGTGCGATAAGAAACAAAGCAGATGCTCACAAGTTTTCATCATAGTGGGGAGGCGTTTGTAAGGGCCATGAAGGAAGTTGACAAATTTTACTCATGGCCTGACCCAGGCGATGAAATTTGGTATCAGAGGAGCCAAATCATAATGAAAATCAAGTAGCCTCGACAAATTGGCAGTGAAAACAAGTTTGTACAAAGGTTTTTAACAGCTGGCTAATGCAAAGATATATTTTGGTAAGAGAGAAAATTCAACTGCCCCTGCGGGGAATCGAACCCACGTCCTTTCACTTTCCGGGCGAACGCACTAGACTACAGAGGCAACGAATATCTCAATCTTTCCTTGGAACTCGTGTGCACTGGACGGGACCGTACATGGACGGTCGGACCTAACTCAGGCCAAAGCTTACAATTGCTGACAATGCCACCAGATGGCGACTTGGTGCGAGGATAATGTCACTCTCCTAGGGCGGTATGGCCCCCCACATTTTGAAGCAGGGCTTCTAGGCTGGGACCTTTGGCGGTCCACCATGTCAGCCTTTTAACAGGTTCCTCTATGGTTTATTTATAGAGTGAAAAAAAAAAATGATGATAATCGTCCCGAGCCCTGTCAGCCCCATTCTTGTGGGGGACCATGGTTTACGGTACCCTCGTTATTCGAATCAAACTTCCTCGTAGGAAATAATGTAAACTCCGATAATTCGTGCCATAATTATTAATTTACATAAAAATGAGTAATAAAATTGCCATTCAGTCAATAATAAAACACAATAATTACATAATAAATAATACAATAACATACACAGGGTGCATAGCAAAGAGGAGGTATGGCATTTTGCTGGCGAACCGTTGATCCTATAAGTTTACTACTTCCAGTTAGAAAAAGTTTCCAAATAACATGTAGTACTCAGATAGGATATTCATGTTTCAATGAGTTGTATAGTTATTAAAATTAAAAAAATTAACTTTTTATATAGCCCCCGTGTGCCCCCAAAACCCAGTTAGAAAGTTGTCGCCCTGTCTCCCCTGATGCCAACAAAAAAATTCCACGTTTCTAAGCGCAACATTCACTGCGGTATTTGAATTCGAAAAACGGAGGAAATATGGGTATATAAAACGGTTTTTCCGCATCTAGAGCTATTCCCCCCCCCCCAACTTTCCTCCGTTTTTCAAATTCGAATATCTCAGTGAATATTGCGCTTAGAAAAGTATAATTTTTTTGTTGGTATTAGGAGAGACAGGGTGACAACTTTCTAATTGTGTTTTGGGCACACGGAGACTGTATAATTAATAACTTTTACATTGTAATAACTATACAACCCCTTAAAACATGAATGACATATGAGTACTACGCGTTATTTGGAAACTTTCTCTAAATAACGACATTAAACAGGCAGCACTTGTTCCAAAGAGCTACGGTAAACACATAGAAAATGACCCGGGAGGTTAAAGATCCTTTATAGGTCACGTGACCTTGACAGTTCAAACCAGAAAAATATATAGGGTTTCCCTCTCTATAGTCCTATACCTT
Source organism: Pholcus phalangioides (assembly GCF_987345545.1). NCBI lineage: Eukaryota > Metazoa > Arthropoda > Arachnida > Araneae > Pholcidae > Pholcus > Pholcus phalangioides. The sequence goes on along the minus strand of NW_028301610.1, from coordinate 28,504,491 downwards.
CTGGAAGGGTTGTATAGTTGTTAAAATAACAAAAGTAACTTTTTATTTGATCACCCTGTCCTAAAAAACTGAATAAAAAAAAACATTGTTGCCCGGTCTCTTCTGACGCCAACAAAAAAAATTCCACGTTTCTAAGTGCAATATTCACTGAGATAATCGAATTCGAAAATGGAGGGAAGTTGGGAAAAAACAGCGTTAAAAATGCGGGTAAAACGGTCTTTCACCATTTAAACCCCGTTCACGTGTGCAAGATTAGGGGTCGCTTTGGTGGTAATTACCGGCATGACAACTTTTTTCCCCACGTAGGGAAGAAAAAGGTGGGAGAGAAGCTCATCAAAAAAAAGCCCATCTTTCTTGGGGTGGATTGGAGGTCGATACCGACCTTCTCTCCCATAATCCTTTGCGCCGCGAAAACTGCTATAAGCTCCTTCGTCAACCATCTTGAATCAATCACTTCCGTTCAACCTACGTAACCAGTGACGACTTCCGGAAAGAAGAGGGGGATTACCGGCATAAACTTAACGTCATGTGAACGGTTTGTAGCGAAAATCCCCGTTACCGGGAACTTCCCGGGATGTTTTATTGTACATGTGAACGGGGCTTAAAAGAGAGAGAGAGAAGAGCTGGTTTTTTTTCCCACCTTTCCTCCGTTTTTCGAATTCGAATATCTCAGTGAATAATGCACGTAAAAATATGGAAATTTTATTGTTGACAACAGAAGAGACAGGGCAACGACTTTCTAACATGGGGACTGCATAAAAAGTTAATTTTTATTTTATTTTAATAACTATACAACCACTTGAAACATGAATGACATATCTGGGTACAACGCGTTATTTGGAAACTTTTTCTAATCAGAAATATACCTCTAGGATCAACGGTCCGCCAGTGAAATGTCACAGCCCCGTTTGCTATGCACCCTGTATAGGGTGCTGCCGTGGTCGGCTGAAGTTGGTTTTCTGTGGTTCCCAACTTCAAGGCGCAAATGCGAGCCGATCTCCCCATTAAAAAGTCTCGCCACAGAGAGCAACAGTCCTACAACTATAAATCATTCAATCATAACACTTCACTCATAGTTAGAAAAACTGGTGGCAGATGGCAGCACTACACATAACAAGCATTACAGAGAAACAACAAAAACTTCACGTCAGGTTTCACTACACGTACACGCACATTCCCGCATGTACCGATTCGTTGGGGGTTCCATGGGGGGGGTGTGGGCGGGGTGCATGTGTGGTGTAGCAGTAGTAGGTAGGGCCTCCAAAAAATGGCTCGGGGATCCATGATGTTCTTAAGTCAGCCACCTCGTTGGGCAATTTGCCTGTTGTGGCGTTGTATTTGTATTTGTATATAATAATATTACGCCATAAAATAAACATACAATACGATAATATTTGGAAATTAACTTGCTCTAAACGACAAGAGAAAAGAGGACTATCGTTTAGGATGGTTTACGGACCAACAGCATTTATAGCAGAATTCCTGCTTCGCGAAGCTGGTGACGTCACCGAAGAAGGTCATCTCACCTACAGCCATTGGATACAGACTACAAAGAAAGGTGAAGATGGTGCATGCGGTGGTCAGCTTGCTATATCCAATGGCTATAGGTGAGATAAACTTCTTCAGTGACGTCACACGGTGGTGGTCGGGTGGTCATACTGACGGAGCCACTGTGGTGGTCGAGTGGTCATAGTGACGGACTCGCGTCGCGAGGTCCCGGGTTCGATTTGAACCCCACCGTCGACACAGTGGTGGTCGGCTCAAGTTGCCTTTTTGTGGTTCCCAACTTTAAAGGCGCGAGAGCCACAGACTTACAAACGATACAAATGTAATTTAATCATAACACATCACTCACTTCACTTCTGAAATATAGATGGCGACACTGAAAAATCAAACAAAACACTCCATACGCACTCAGACTTGTTAGGTACACACACACGCAGTTACACTTCCGGCACAACTAACTAGGTAGTAAATCGCCCATAGATGGTGACAGACCTGAGTTGTGTGCTCGGTTTGAAAGGTCATAGTGACGGACTCGTATCGTGAGGTCTCCGGTTTGAACTCCACTGGAGCCACAGTGGTGGTCGGCAGAAGTTGTTTTTTTTAGGTTCCCAACTTCGAGGCGCGAACGCGAGCCGATCTCCCCGTTGGTAGGTCTCGCCGCAGAGAGCAACAGGCGTACCAACGGCACAAATATTCAATCGTTACACCTCACTCACTTTACTTCGGAAATATAGACGGCAGCAATGAAAAATCAGACGCAACACTAGATACGTACTCCGACCAATAGATACCCTACTTACGCTTCCGGCGCAACTCACCAAGTAGTAAATTACCCATGGCGATACACCTGAGTTGCGTCAACACCATCTATAGCAGAAAGCCTCCACGCGAAGCTCGTGAAGCTATTTCACTGGAGGAGTTATTTCACCTATAGTCATTGGACATACTGCAAAAAAGGTGAATATTTCGCATGCGTTGGCCTACTACATCCAATGGCTACAGGTGAAATGTCCTACTTCGGTGACGTCACGAGCTTCGCGCGGAGGCCTTCTGCTGTAGATGGTGCTGTCTGACACCATCGTTGCCTTTGCAGTCTAGCGGTCTTCTAGTGCAGTGTTTCTTAACCTTTTTTAGCTCATGGGCCCCATGGATCACATTTTTTTCTCGTGGCCCCCCTGACCCACCCGGGCATGGCCCGGGGGCCTCAAGCGACGAAGGGGCCTCACAAAATGAGATCTGGTTGAAATTTTCAAGAATTTGCCAGGGAGGGCCTCGCAAAAATCACTTGGCCCGGGAGTCCCACGATGGCCTTGAGACGGCCCTGCCAAAGGGTTAAAGATGCCCTGGTTCTATGGACGGATCTGATGAATTCTGAAAGTAGTAATATTTTTCAACCATGTTTTCACTTTTAAAGCTTTTCTCTTCACAGCTCTCTATGACTCCCTCCCTTCACCACCTGTCGTGGATCACCTTTCTTCCGATTTTCTCCCGTGGCCCCCCCCCCTAGAATATCCCAAGACCATATGGGGGGCCCAGGTTGAGAACCACTGTTCTAGAACACGTGCACGCATGTAAACGACCAAAAGAATGACTTAGATCAGGGGTAAAGAACAGCTGGCCTGCGGGCCGCATCGCGAGGTGATCCTGCGCGGCCCGTGACATAAGGAAAAAAAATAGTTTTGATATTAGTTTCGATTTACGTAATTGTGCGGTTAATTAAAAGACAACTACAAAACCTCTTCAAACACACAGGTCACATGATTGATTTCCAAAGCCTACTGCGGGAGTTTTGGAATTAGCAGATTTTCTTGCGCAATCATCGGAGGTCAGTGATGGTGATCTCGGTGAGGAAAAATTTGCCCTTTAAGTTTATCCAGGGCCTGCTGATGCTTAAAAGCATCATGGGCCCCCTGGCCAAGTGGTTTTTCAGGGGCCCTACCTGGTAAATTCTAGAAAATTTCAACCGGATCTCATTTTTGTGAGTCCCCCTCTTCTCTTGAGGCCCCCGGGCGGGCCCACGCGTTAAGACGGCACACTGAATTTATCATTAAAATTTCAATACTAATGTGCTGCCGTCTTTTGGTAAAAATATTCAGTCAAGTATTTATTTTGCAGGGGAAAAATGGAACCTAGAGAAAAGCATTTTTTTGCACGAAATTCAGAAAACGAAATTCCAAAAAATTGCAAATTACCGTTTGATAAACTTTAAATGTTTTATGAAGTAACATTCTCCACTATGGGGTGAGAGCATTAACATTCATAACATGCTGAAAGAAAAGTAAGGCGAATAACTTTTTTCTAACAATAATCCGTTAATAATTATTCATAATTGGTATTTGATTAAATGAAAAATTCAGCTAATTAGTTAAAAATCCCGTCGAAAAAGTTTGAGGATCGCGATGCCATTGTTGGCTGTGTCATTGCATCTGCAATCGTTCTGGCTGTGGCTTATACGCCGGAGTTCTCTCCCCCTTGCGCATGTGGCTTGTATACCGGAGTTTCGTACCTGGTGCGACACTGTGTCTCTGACCATTATGTTTGGTTGGCCCTCGAACAGAGAGAAGTTGGCCACCCCCCTGACCTAGATCATGTGTAAACGATCAAAAAGTTACCTTTAAAGCAATGAGTGACCGAAAAGAGTGACCAAGAGCGTGGGCAAGTACATGAGTGACCAAAACAGTGTGCAAGCGAGTGATCAAAATAGTACGCAAGCGAGTGACCAAAACAGTGTGAAAGTGAGTGACCAAAACAGTGTGCAAGCGAGTGATCAAAGCAGTACACAAGCGAGTGACCAAAACAGTATGCAAGCGAGTGATTGAAACAGTGTGCAAGCGATTGAGTGATTAAAACAGCGTGAAAGCGAGTGAGTGATTAAAACAGTGTGCAAGCGAGTGATCAAAACAGTACACAAGCGAGTGACCAAAACAGTGTGCAAGCGAGTGATCAAAACAGTACGCAGCGAGTAACCAAAACAGTGTGCAAGCAAGGGATCAAAACAGTACTCAAGCAAATGACCAAAACAGTGTGCAAGCAAGTGACCAAAACAGTACTCAAGCGAGTGACCAAAACAGTGTGCAAACGAGTGCCCAAAACAGTGTGCAAGCAAGTGAGTGACCAAACCAGTGTGAAAGCGAGTGGCCAAAACAGTACGCAAGCGAGTGACCAAAACAGTGTGCAAGCAAGTGAGTGACCAAAAGTGTGACTTAGAGACACGGGTGTGCTTGCAGGAGTGTGGGGGAGGCCAAGCGCGTTATATCACAGGATGGCGAATTCGAGGAAAGAGTAGCCAAGAAAATCAGACTAGAATAAAGAGAAAAACAGCAAAATTCGTGCAGCCCACGGGCAGCGAAACTATAAACGCGCTCTGCCTAGAGCCGCGGCGCACAACTTGAGAAACACTTTGGCAAATGATGGACACAAAGCTCTGGTTTCGTTCCGTTTTCCGTCCGAACAAAAGCGAAAGAATCAAATTTCTCGAGTCTCAAAGCGTCATAGGAATTTATTAAAGAACTACCCCGACGGGCAAAAAAGGGAACCAGTTTTCTTTAGCTGGTTAAGAGCTGAACATTTCTCTCCCTCATTTCTTTTATTCAGCATTTTTCATTGCCTGTTGGACGACGGTTTTTCCTTCCCTCAGTCGAAACAAGAAAGTGTGTGAAGCCGGTTGTTGTCTTCAGAGTCGGCGTCTTCTTTTCTCTGGTGTTTTTCAATTTGGCGTGCTCGTGGTTTCTTTCTTTGTCGCACAACCACCTGGAATACACTGTATGCATGCTTCTCTTTCTATGACGAACTTGGAGTTTCTAACGGTGATGTTGTGACTCCCCGAGATGATGGTGATGCGACGGTAACAGCAGTGACTGGATGATATATTTGATGTGGATGCTGGATTATAATGTGAAGTATGACATCTATTCTTGAAATTATCCAGGATTTTTGAATTTCTTGGAGAGGATAAGGTAAGTTTTTTTGTTTGTTTGTGTGATCAGTGATTACATAGAAATGTTTAGAGCAATCACGTGTCGCGGTTCAATTATTTAACCCTTTCCGCGGAATAGTAGAAATCACTATAAACCTCTTTTGAAATTCTATATCTATTATGATACGTTTTCTTCCGATTTTCAGCAGGTGTTAAGTGAGTAGTATAGGGAAAAGTGTTCAATTGATAAATAAACTTCACAAAATATATCTGGGCTTGTCAATGCTTAAATGCAGCCGATCCTGCTTATAGCATTCCCGCTTGGAACGTTTTCTCGCTTAGTACGACTTATTTTCGCGTTCCCAACTTTCACTAATACTCATCGAGATTTCCCGTTTTTAAAGCGTTTTCCAGCTAAAAACGTTTTTTCATGATGTTTTTTTTTTTTTTTGAGAAACGTTATAAGCGGGATACATTGTAATAGGTTTACGAGGAGGCGAGGTATCTCGTCAATGCCGCTTAGAGGGTTAATGATGAGTCAAGGATTTCCTGCTTGGTAAGTATGTATCGGACTTTTTCATGAGAAATTACGCAACATTTCATGTCCAAAAGACATGGTTCCCACAGGGGTGGGGCTGACGGGGCTCCAGCCCTTGATCCCGGGACAATTCCCATTCACCATAGAGGAACTCATGAAAGATCCTAGCCTAGGGGTCCTGCTCCAGGATGTGGGGTGACCGTGAAAGAAGGTATTTATTTTTGACTCTGTGCCTCTCACCAGTGAACTGGACCTTTGTTGAAGCTCATAGGTAAGTACTACTACAGATTATACACTGACACTGCCCTAACCAAAAAAAAAAAAACAAAAAACCGCATTACATAATATAAAACTTTGTTGGACCAAATTTATCATGAATTACAGCAATAATGTGTCGTGGCATAAATTTTATGGAAATATATCTCAATAATTTCTTTAAGTCAGGTTTGCATTAGTCTTTCATCAAGGGGCTTTGGTTGACCTATAAATAAACCTAACATACGGGTTCTCAATTGGGTTTATATTGGTTATATTGGGTCTCAATTGGTCCCTATTTCGTAGTGGCCAACCCTAGTGTCAAAATGATGTTTCGTATACTTTTAAACAGTTTCTTACAGTTCAAGATAAATATATCTTTGGTATATGAGTTCACTTTTAAAGAATAAAATGTCTATTGATGGATATAAATTGTCATTAAGTATGTTGAGATACCTTGTTGAGTTATTTTCGCTGCATAGAATTTCAGACCCTAGTTTAGTTGAACAGAATCAATCCTGGTTAATTCTGGGTGCAGTACAATAGACAGTTGATCCTGCTTACAATGTTTTTCAAAAAACCGTCATGAAAAACGTTGTATAAGCGAGAAAACGCTTCATACTGGACATCTCGATGAGTATTAGTAAAATTTAGGACCACCAAAATATGTCGTATTAAGCAGGAAAATGTTCTAAGTGGGAACGTTATAAGCGGGATCCACTGTACGACTTTTTTTTTTTTTTGGCTACGCAATATTGTCATCGGTTAAACTTTTCTAAAGATGTTGATGTGAAAAGTTTACGAGGTAAGTCATCAGTGATACAGTGCGCTATAAAATAATATTCATTGTATTCTGTACGAAAGTCTAGCTATACTTTCGATTGAAGATAATGATTAGTTATTTTTATCTCATGCAATTTTTACGCCACGAAATTCAACTAATACTGTACATTATCTCCAGGTACCTAAAAAAAAATCTATGCTCGTGATACCTATACAAAACTACGTCTCTAGACGTGTAGGTACTTTTCTTGGGTTAAGCAAAGCAATCGGTAGCCGAGTAATTGACTAACACGGTGGCTTTTGGTGCTGCAGGTTTGAGTTCAAATTCCATTATTCCACGACTTGGAGCCTCGTTAGGGGTCACTCTGCGGGATTAGTCTTGGTATGTCTCTTGCAGATTTTTTTTTTGTTTCACCATAGTAATTTCATTCACTTTGGTAGTCGTAATTCAACCATTAGTTCCAAATACGTGGACAGAGATATAATCCTGCCCATTTGAACCGAAACTTACAGAGGAAATACTGTTTCTATTTATTTAAACTTCTTGATTAAGTAATTTAGTAGAATTTTCATTGAGAAAAAGTATATAAATGGAATTATCCAAAACAAAATTACAAATTTATTTAAAAAAGAACCCGAACCATCTTTTAGCTTCTTACCATCTTGGCTTTTCCATTTCAATTTCTTATCTAAATTTCCATCATTGAATGATTATGTAAAATATTTTAGAGCTGATACGCTTAATAATAGAGAGAATTGTCTTCAAAAACCAATTGCACAATAATACCCGCGATAATAGTTACGCGATAGATGGGACCGACAATAAGCACGTTAGATGAATTCGCGTAAGCCGGGGTTCAATTTTGCATACAAACACTGTAAATTAAATATTGATTGTTTGGGACGAATATTTCAGAAAAACGCTAGTCTTTTTGAAAAAAAATTTCAATCAAAAATGCGGGTTTTCATTGTTTTCAAATGGTTCTTATATCCCATATTGATTTCTAAAATCTCTGACCAGGTTTAGATCTTTGAGCTGCTTCCCCATTTTCTATTTTTAGCTTTTAGCACCTGGAAACTCAGCTCAGTTTAGGTACGTGTGGTATTCTGATTGAACGGACAGTAAACTTTTACCTGATTACCATATCATAACTAAAATCTTGTTTCCATCCCAGCTATAGTCGTATAACGCTAACGAATTGTGCTGAATCAAGAACCAGACATTTTCCACAGAAAATCACGAAACTCCGAAATCACTCAAATTGTTGGTATGAGTATACTTATAAAGCAAATCTTGAATACTCACGATTAAAAAACCGTTCCAATCTTAATCCCCTTCCTAATTGCATATCCATAAGATCTCCCAATCCAACCTCCGAAACGAATCAAACTTGGGAGATAATCAATCATAATCATTTTTTTTTTTTCCTCCACTGACCTCAAGGGTCATTTATCTCCAGTGACTAGTCTGAATGAGATCACATCTATATCACTACGGGAACACAAAAGGGAAATCACCGTTATTACGGAATAAACGCGAACTTGAGTAATTTTATCTAAACATCCAGAAGAAATTAAACTTTTTGGGTGTTTGTTCGTTCAAAAAAGACGGCATGTCCGACTGACCCAGTGGTATGCACGCTAAACGCCACAAAAAAAAAAAGAATGTATGTAGTCCAAAGCATTTCCATATTATAGAGATAGAACCTATTGTACCCAAAGAACCCAAGGCTGAATATTATACAATTCTATTTTTTTTACTTTGATAAGAATCTACAGATAACATAAAAGGATTGAAATTTACCAATGCAATTTCCAGTATATACCAAAGAAGCCATTGCTATAACGTTGCCTTACTCGTAAAATATGCTCGAGGCTACTCATTTCTTAAATGTCTCGAAACGCCTCATTTCCGCTCTTCTAAAAAAGATTTGGTCCTCCATCATTAGTGCTATTAAAGTTTTGGACTTGTTTGCTTATTGTGTTGTTGCGTTATTTCATGGGCCCGACGTTATATACGTACAAGGAAAGCAGAAGAAAAGAAACAAAATGGCCCAATTTTTGTTGTTTTTTCGGATCCGTTTTAAAGATTACAAACAAATAAAGATCATAATGAAACGTCTAAATTATTATTGAGGTTCAATTACTTTCTTATTTACGATCAATATGTTTTCTGATTGATTCATCAATTTCTAATGAAGTTGTCAAAAAGAAATGAGATCATTCTAGTGATCTATATGCTCACGAAATGACTTCATCGGTTGTTGCGAGTTCCTCAATCAAGGAACGCATAAATGATGTCTCATGATTATGGCTCTGTCAAACCAAACACGACCCGTACTCTGTCCCTCCCGGGATGTAAGCCCTTTACCCGTGTGGGTTGGATCGTGCTGGAGATCATGATTATGGCTCTCTGGAGCGAGGTTAAGAAACCAAACTGCACTATCACGTGATTAGACAAATAAATAAAAAAAAAATTTCAAGACCCACTGCATATTCAAGCAATTACTTTCAGAAAAGTGACTGACGCTTAATGGAATATCCACAACATAATCCATACAGGGCTGGAGTTTTGTGTTCGTTTGTAAGACACGAACTGGTCATCGACTACTCATAGACGTTTGACTGGCTGTATATCGATATAAAAGTATTGAATGGGACAATAATTGAGCAATTTTCAGGATTGAAAGACAAGACATGCCTCGGAAATTATGAATAGAACTAAAGACGGGGATGAAACGGAAATCTCCATGTGTATCTGCCACAAATATGAAAGAAATGAGGACATACACATAAGGTATTATGTACTACTGTCTCAGGAACAATTAACGAACACATCGCGAACAAGCAGTTACAAATCCGGAAGTCATGTCCCTGATTTTTATAGTTTTCTTTTTATCTGTAACTCTGTACGTATAAGTGATATAAATATCTATAAACTGCATTTGACAAGGTCAATCGTTTTGGGCACAAACTGATATTTTTTTACGCACGGATGGATTAAGCCTTGCCATGTAGTGAGCGAATGCAGTTCTTTGGCAATAACAGGAAAGCTAAGAAAATTTAAGGGAGTGGGGGAATGGGAACAACCTATAGAAGTGTCATTGATTTTCTTTTTGTTCGATATGTTTGATTGATTCTACGGCAAAGTTCAAAATGCCAATTTGAAAAGGTTTTAGTAATTACATACGAAAGAATTGGGGAATACGTTAGGTTGCATGACTTTGAAGAAAAAGTGATTAGGATAGTTGTAAGAATTTGAGAATAGAGTGCAAAAATATTGCAGTGGACAATAAGCACCGAAAATCTCTCGAATTCGTAAATAATGAGTTGTTTAATTGGGTATTAATATTGATTATGCTTTTTGAACTGACTGTATTGAACACACCTGTTGGTTATTTTATGAAACTTACGGATAATTTTTTGGGGTATAAACTTCGCGTGTTTGGGGTTTTATAAGTTTATGGGTAGAACGTGGGGTGCCCAACGCACCAGTTGGTGGTTTTGTGAACTTGACTTGACGGATAAACTGTTGCTATTTACACACTTAATGATATTAAACATATTCCTTTATAACTCTTACGGATAACTCTGTGAGGCATCAAACTCATCAGCTCTGGTGGTTTTATATAAATAGAGACATTTCGGGGGGGGGGGGGGAAACCAGATCCCCCCCCCCCCCCCCGCTACGCTCTTGTATAGAGCCTAGTCTACTGAGAGCCACTTGTCATTGATAGTTTCAAGTTAACAAACAAGCAACAAATTAAATACATTCACCATATTAGCACCCAAACATGTCAAAATCCATTCATTAAAATGTGGTATATACTTTGTAGTTTTTTTACCCAAATCACGCAGTACGATTGATACTTTACCTAAACATATTGTGTATCTAGCCAATGAAAAAATTCCAAAATTCACACACACACATTTACATACATACACATTTCTAAACACGTAAGACCTGTAGAACACTTTGCTGTACACCTGGGCTCGAAAAATCGCAAGAAAATCTAGACGCCAGAACAAATTTTTAGTAGTCAAAAAACTTTTTTCAGAGAAAAAACAAATCAAAAAATAATATTTCTTTCAACTTTTTCCAGGATATATAGCAAACAGCCTTCCATGTTGAGGAGAATACGCTGAAATAAATTCCAAAAATTTCATGTCTTGATTCTAATTTAGCAACCACACAAATAAAACTATAAGCGCCAATACCAATTTTTTAGTCCCCATGGTGACCTAGGGCCTTGGATTTGTCAAGCCCTACTGCATACCACTGCGTATCTTAAAATTAAGTATCTTAAGTACGTAAAATCTATCTGATTATACTAACCATCATTAACCTACTCCAATTATCTTAACATTTTAGAAAAATACACATAAGAGGCCAACATCCATTATTGCTTTAGATCCAATTAAATAAATCGATCAAATTTCTTTCAAAAAATCAGTCCATAATGATTGATAACTATTAGGAAACTCTGAAGTCGAGCATAAACTGTTCATCATTCGATGCATGTTTTGTATTGTTGAGAAAAATTTCAGTTAAAGTTAGTAATTACGGTAGGAAAAAAAATCGATAATATTTTCTCTTCTGTTTGGTTTCATTACGTAAAAAGGGAACCCTTCTTTTTGAAAGGTTCTCGGTCCATATCAGCAGACATTTAAATAATAGCAATATCCTCGGGCTTAAAATACCAAAACACATTACAACCAGTTCGATTCTTGCCAGACAAACCCGTACTTTGGCCTTCGAAACACTGGATAAACTGGTCAGAAGGGAAACATTAATAAGCAATGGCCATAAAAGAAAATACTCAAAGGGGGAATAAGAAAAAAAACGAGAAGGAGATGATGATGGAAAAAATTCCACACAAAAGGAAAAACACATTACAAGTTATTCATCATTTTATTCCAATTATTAGATGAGAATTCTTTATGATTGGATGATATAACGTATTCTCTATGAATATACTCGATGTAATAAACAGGAAATCGAGAATCAACGAATACCGAGAAAAAAGGATTTCTATTCCGCCTTAAGACTCTCCTCTCTGGTAATTATTCAATTAACAAGCGTAGATACTTCGGAAAATTAAAAAAAAAAGTAATTTAATGATTTAATTGAGGAAGTCGTCAAATTGTTGAATTGCAAAAAGAAGCGGTAACCGGTAGGAGAGAAAATTTAACATTGAATTGCTCTGCAATTTTCTTCAGACAACATCAGGGTATGGACGTATATACCGGGAGGGTATCAATTCTGTCTATAGCGGGGCAGGACAAATCGCAAAAAAAAATTTAGGCGCCAAAAAAATTTTTTAGGCCCAAAAAATTTCTTTTTTACCCGAAGAAAAAGGTCCAAAATAATGCTTCAATTGACTTTTTCAGGGCATAGTGACCCTTTTTCGTGTTGTTACGTTGGGGGATATGCTGCTATAGATTCCAAACATTTTGTGTGTGCTGCTCTCAGCCTACAATTTAGTAACTACACGAAGAAAATTTTAAGCGCCAATACCAATTTTGTAGTCGCTATGGTGACCTGACGCCTGGAATTTGTCCAGACCGATCTATAGGTGTAACTATTCACCAGCAACCAGCAAGATATTGGTTATGTAATGGATAGAATAGTTACGAAATTCTCCACTAGAAGATGTTTTATTATGAAAAAGGTTGCGCACATACTGTTTTTTGCAATTACGCACTCGTCTATTGACACATCATGACAACTTATTTAAACATCTTTAGAAGCAGTTTTATATTTTTATTCCTTTGCCGATGACATTACATTTAAATTGTCTAGAATGTGCTTTGTCGTTGAAACACTTTTACTCAAACAGTGTTTTGTCACTAGAGCATCAGCGCTTTGAAACAATTATTCCGGACGAATTTATAAGATTTTAGATGGTAGCCAGCAATGACAGTCATGATGTTGAGAATTTTTTACTCTTCGAACAGAAATCAACGCCATAGTTGAATGTCAAGTTCCGAATAAAACAGTGATATATGCCCTTAGTGTTAAATTCTGACACTTTCTTTGCTGTAAATTTTTCTCCTATTCCTTCATTAAGCTGTTCCCTAAGTTTTGCATTTGCTTGATGGATAGTTAAGGCTGCAGACATATAGATATCTAAGGGCATGAGAGTTAATTATAGACACAATTGTAAATAAAAAAAAATGTAAAAAATAAGGAAATACAAAAGTCATTAACACTGTCCTCCTTTTTAACACATACTTGCTATTTTTCCTCTCGTGACGGTATAGAAATAAAAATACAGTTCATCCAGGCATAGAAATAAGTATAATATGAGTATAATGATGAATCTGTGTTGAGAAATATATGTTTTATATAGACACTGCAATATTACATTCCCATTTTTTTTTGGTTCTGGCTTGTATGTGAATGATATTTTAAAAGTATTCCTGATATCATCCCATCCATAACGGGTTTTTTACGGAATTCAATTAGGAATTTCTCACGCTTAATTTGGCTTTTATCAAGATCGGCACAATTTTTTTTTTACTCGAAAATCCCAACTTTAGTGACACGAATGACACACGCGAGTGACTTTTGATATTTCACGCACGCGAGACTCGATGAGAATTCGGCTCATCTTCATCCAAGTGGCACATTATGCACGTATTTTTCTTCGGATGCAGGATCACACACCTTCCATTACGATATCCTCCCAAAACCGTTATAAATATCCGCATTTTTTTTTCAAAGATGGATACATCATAATATGTCAGTTTTTCTCAGCTTCTAATTTGCATAGACATCTGAAAATTGGAAATCTGTCTATTTTATTATAGGCGGGCTAGTAAAAAATGAATTTATTTTCAAAAACGCGGAGGATATATTGCAGTGAAGTAAAACTCCGTGAAAATTTTTAATTGAATTTTCATTCGGCTGTAATAAAACACAGTTTTTTCCCTGACTACGGAAAATGGAGTCTTGTCTCTGATGAACAGGCAGACTCGAAAAATTTATTTGCAGAAAGCCGCTACAGATGTTTGAGCAAGGATATGATGAAGATGTTTCATCTCAATTGAGACAGCATTTCGGTGGTATAAACACTTCAAGGAATGATGTATTTCGTTTTCAAAGCAGTGGCACGGATTTTCTTGCTAACGCAGTGAACAAAGTCATGATAAACGCAGCTGCCACTATTTTTACATCACTGCCAGTCCGTTTACTGCTATATGATGGATATTTTGAACACAATAACAGCAGCTGTTTTTTATCATGATATCGCTCACTACGCTAGCAAAAAGCACCGAATTACCTTGTTTTATAAACGGAATATGTCCTTCTTTAAAGTGTTTCAAATATTGGGATGTTGTTGATTGTTGTAAAACATCTCCACCATGATGCTTTCTGCGCAACATCTCATATACTTTTACTCTGCGGCTTTCTGCAAAATAATTTTTCAAGGCTGCATATTGCTCATCTCACACGGCCAGACTCCGTAGGCGTTAAAAACTCGTTGTGTATACAGTTTTATTCTAGCCAGATTCATTGAAATGTTATTTTTTCCCCAAGTAAACGATATCCAAGCTATTAGCGAAGCCTTACTTAGCTGCTGTATATTATCTGTGTTTTTGTAAATAAATTCCTTCTCAATCTTTTTTCCACCAACCTACGCTGATGCATTGATTTTGTATATTATCTTCAGTTTAATTATCTCCAGATAATAATTAACGTTTTAATGGGACGGTCTTGTAGCTTCGATTTTATGAGAAAAGATTCGATGTTATTCTGGATGGAACGCCCTGTAATGTACGATATTAGGCGGTTCGATTGGCATGTAGGTTAATATACTGAATACGCTTATATTTTTTCTCATGGCGATTAAAAATTTTGAAAATGTAATTAGCCGGTTTTCACGCTATTATTTCCCTGAATGTGAGTTATTTTGGTCGTTGGTATTTTGAAAATGGTTCGAAAAATTTAATTGCATTGTTTGCGATCATTATATTGTGATTTCTAGAAGAATGACCGCGTGGCAGTTGAGTGGTTAGCGCCCTAGCCTTCGGCTGTCCAGGTATGGACATATCCCGGTTCTATTATGGATTTTTTACTCACAATTTTCCTGGACAGATCACGCTGATCCTTAGGGAAAACATAAAAAGATTTATTATTTATTTAAAAAAACATCAATCGTTATCAAAAATCAATGATTGTTAGATAGCGATGATGAAGTCAGATCCCAGTGGAAAGCGTAAAAAACTTTGCGAAGTTTTAAACGATTCGCGCAGTTGTTTTGAAAATTGATACCCATTTCTCTGACATTAAAAAAAATATCAGTTTCGAAATTCATTTGAGTAATAAATCATACTTTTGCTGCTAGTCAAATTTATGTCTCTGGCGAAGATTATGTAACAGAAGATTATCATCGTAACCCGAAAATCCAATCCGTTGAACTTGATAGCTTATGACAGTCCTATTAGTTCAATTCCTGTTTTCCTTTATAACAGTGTATCCATCCCTAAATTCACAAGCATTGCCATAAATGGAGAGTTTCAAGAGACAAAAGGCCATCATCGGTTCGAAATCATTTTCGATTTTCTTCTCAAAGTTTCCCCAACACCAGTGGATGTTTAAACTTATAGTACTTAAGGGTGGAAAAAAGTTTAAAGACATCCGAAAAATCGTCATACCTCAAAAACTTGTGGATTTAAATGTATGAAACTTTTACAGCTATAACTACTAGTGGAACTCAACATTTTCCCAGTGAAAATAATTTTGAGGAGTGCTGCACTGCTCCAGAAAAAATTTGCTGAAATTATAGTTAATGTCGAAACCTGAAAAAAGTATAAAGACAATTGAAAATTATAATGTAAAAATTTTGTTTCAATTACGAAAACACCTTTTTTCTTCATAATCTTCATCATTCGGGATGTCATTGATAGAGATGAGCTGTAAATAACTAGTTGTTGTCTTCCAAGCTTGTTCGATGATTACAATAAGATTATGTGCGTACTGCGTACCATTTTACTACGTATACTCTTCATGAGCCAAAATGCAACGCAAGTGCTCTACAGGATTAAGAAAAGGACTTCTCAATGCCCACTCGAGAGGTTCCATCTGAATTGGCTTCAAACAAACACCTTTTAGACTTTGAAACATGTGCAGGAGCATTGTCCTGTTGGAACAAAACCTGTCTAAAAGTTATGAGAAGTGCGTCAGAAAAAAAAATTCTGCTGAAACTGTCTTGCCTGTACTGCATTTCCAAAATACGGCTCTGTCATTACCTACCACTTCACCAAACACCAACCCTGGCCATATTGCTATATACTGCCATTAATGAGATGGGTTGGAAATGAAGGCGCTGTCCATCGACGGTCGCCTCAAGTTCGTTAGGGAAAATATCTTATTTATATCCTCCCTTGAGTTCGAACCCGGGACAGCAACCTTCACGGTGGTAGACGAACATCTTACCACCACGCCACTCGGGCGCTTATCGGTCATTGCCTAGGTCAGTAATATTCAAACCCATTGAGTGTCCATCTAAATTGCTTCTCATCAAAGAAAACATCCTTATCCCATTTGGCATCGAAAGATAATGCTGTTTGGGCAATTCACATCGCTTTTGTCTGTGCTGTTTTATAAGGGGAGGTTGTGTTTCTCGGTTTGGTTTTGCATACCGTGCATTTGAATTTTTTTTTATCACATCAAGCACAGTTTGACGTGTGCGGCAAAAGTTGTATTTTCTCTGAATTACACAGAGATTTTTTTTTCTCACGTAAAAACGGTGAATATATATTATATAATCGTCTTTTTTTTTAAAGAATGGTAAGAGAAGAAAGTCTTCTTGTGCAAGCTTTCAGTCCATAATTCCCGTTCTCATTCATGAAACTGTAACCAACAATCTTCAATCTTTTGATTCTTCTCGGAATTTCATGACTTAGCACCGCAGTTTCTATGAGAGTAAGTATTTTGCCTTTTCAACGTTCAATAAATATGCTGTCTTTGATTAACACTTCACACTTTCTCAACAACAAATTCGATTCCACAGCTTATGACTGACATCTCGGCTGCTACGCCAACATGAGAAAAATGCAAATTTCTTTCCCCGACGTCAGAAAACACACGTCTTTTTTTTTTCTCCAAGTTTTGACTTTTACTATAATTTTAACAATTTTTTTCCTGGACCCCAGTGCAGCATCCATCGAAATTATGCATTTATTTCACTGGAAAATGTTTAATTTCACTTGTAATCATCGCTCTAAAATTTTCATAAATTTGAATCTATAAGTTTAGATGTGACAATTTTTCATTTGATCGTTTTTGCCGCACCACGGTCATTTTCTGCACCCGAGGGCTAATCAGACCGGGACCTACAATTTATTGCCGAATCCGAACGGCAGGCTTCATTTTTTATACTCATCGAGAGGTTGGTGCGCTAAACCCTCGATGGGGGGGGGGGGGGTCACCGTTTCTGTTGTATCCCTGTGTAAGTTTTCTGACAAGGACGAACCGGGTATCGAACTCCTCTAAACATCCTTTGGTACTTTAGGCAAGTATCTTATCGACCTGGACAATTTTTTGATTGTCCTTAAACTTTTTCCCCCACCATCTTAGCACATGAATGAACTTCAGGGGCTCTGCCACTGGACTTATCCCGCTGCCGAGATCTCTTCCAGCCCAGCTTCGTGGCAGAGTCTGGAACAAAGTGAGTGCACCTAACAGTATGAGGGTGTAGCTAGTGTTGTGCTTGATATTTCAGTGCTGCCATCTGTACTTCAAATTGTGAGTGAAGTGTGATGATTGAATATTTGTTACGTTGTTGGTCTCTGTGGCGAGACTTTTTAACGGGGAGATCGGCTCGCATTCACGCCTTGAAGTTGGAAACCACAGAAAACCAACTTCAGCCGACCACCACTATGGCGGTTCGAACCCGGATCCTCGTGATGCGAGTCCGTCACTATAACCACTCGACCACCACAGTGGCACCATCTTAGTAATTGTGAAATGACGCTATACGCGTTTCGGAACTGTGCGAAGTTCCTTCTGTAACAAAAGACCACAGCGGCTCCATCTTAGTACAGTAAAACCTCTTGTAATGGACACCCCCCCCCCTCAGGTGAGGTCACCCCTCTTTTACGGTCAAATTATAATTCCCCCCGTATAATAAAAGTATGCATTTCAAACCCTCTATTAACGGTCACTTCCCCTCTTTTACGGACGAATTTTTGTCCCATCGGTGTCCGCAAAAGACAGTTTTTACTGTAGTAATAACGGCAATGTTAAAAAGAGAAACGAACTCGCTCCGATTTCATAACAAACACATTAATCAAGGAAACATTTATTTTCTGGATATTACAATGAGGTGAACTCGGAAAGTAAAGTCATCTTGCCTCCGCCGGGACGCGAATCCAGGCCCTCTTGCACACCGGGCAAGCACGCTACCATCCACACCACTGGAGACACGACCCCGCCTTCCTAATTTCACGCACTGTGGCGTGAGGTGCCGAAGTAGAGACATTAGTAGCCTGTCTTAACTTCGGGAAATGGACGGTTTACAACACGTTGATAATTATAACGTATAAATCAACTTCCAATCCACAACAGACTAAAACAAAAAAGGTTCATATATTTTCACATTCCATAAATTCTATTCATTCCGGAGCGAAAAACACTTTTCACACCATCAAAAAAAATCCCGTCTTCAAATACCAATTTTACTTAAAAAAATTGCAATTATTTTAAACTTTTTCTTGATTATTACTCCTTTTTTCTGTTCTTTTAATGGCATTCTTTCAAGCAATTGTTTCAAGCAACATGGCGTTTATGACCTTGTGAGACGATTAATTGCTTTCTGGTTGGTTAAATTCGTGAATTTTTCCTTTCCAAACCATTCTCTTCGCAAAAAACGTTTCTTGCCTGCAAGATTCGCCTTCAACTTAACCCCTTCCCTACCTTATAACAATTAAACGGAACTGGTTTTTTACCTTCAAAAAAGATGTTCACGTTTTTTACTTCGACGTCCATATACCCACGCATCTCTTACGTGATCCAATCTCCTCATATAAGTATATATAGGATTCTCCTACCTTCTCTTTTTTTCGCGTGGTTTGGACCACATTTTGATATTCCAAGTCATCCCACCTCGTGATACAGTATCTGGGTCGTTGATATAGTAGGCAGAGGATATTGAAATTTTGGCGATTATGTCATCGATTAAGAACTGGTATTTCAGTTATATTGATAATTTGGTAGAGGATTTATGGAGTGTCTTCGACCCGCGTTGCTCGCGAGCAGCGCGGTGCTCCCGGAAGTACCCGGAGTGCTCGATTCTCGTGTCCGATGTCATGCTCGCGAGCACTTGGTCTGCGTTCCGATTGAACAATTTGGACAAATCGTATTCAAGGATTGAAATCGTCCCTGATTTTTTTTATACATTCGTATGTCAAACTTGCCGTAAGGGTGCTCTTCTTTTGATGGTGGGTGCAGGCAGTGCTCGCGACTGGAAATAGGTTGAAGACTTCTGATTTATGGTTTTGTTGCCCGTGGGCTACGTAAATTTTGCCGCCCTTCTCCCATTATAGTCTAGTTTTCTTGACTGCTCTTTCCTTGAATTCGCCGCTTTATGCTATAACCTGCTTGGCCTTCCCTCATTACTGCAAGTACCCTGTGTCTTTAAGTCGCTCTATTAGTTATTCAAATGTTTGCACACTGTTTTGTTCACTCACATGTTTGTTCACTCACTGACCTGGGAGGAACTGGTCATTCACATGATTACTAACGCTCTGTGGGTCACTTGTTTGGTCATCCACATTCTTACACACTGTTTAGGTCACTCACGTGCTTGCTCACGCTCTGAATCCCTCTTTTGGTCACTTACGTGCTTGCACACTGTTTTGGCCACTCACATACTTGCGCACCGTTTCCGTCGCTTACGTGCTTTCACAATGTTTTGGTCACTCACGTGCTTACACACGCTCTAATGCACCCACTGAACTATTCCCTCGCTCCGTACGTCACTCGTTTAGTCCTCCACATGCTTGCTCAAGCTCCAAGTCACTGTTTCGCTCTCTCACGCGCCTGCAAACTTACTAGGTCACTCAATGACCTAGTCCCTCGCCGCCCGGGCAAACGCGGAAAAATTGAGGGTGATAAATATTTCGCCGCTCTTTTTCCCATTCTACTCATTTTCTCGGCCATTTATCCCTAAAAATTTCCGCCCTGGGCCAGCCCCTCCGTAAGCGCGCCAAGATGTTTCGGTAAGTTGCATACATATTCGATCATGTTGCGTTGACCGGAAGTTCAGCTGCTGGAATACCAAAGCATCTTAATCTTACCTCCCTGCCAATGTGTTTGCCAATAAAGTCTCTCTTCGACCTCAACATGCTTTCTAATCCCTATAGGAAGCCCTAGAGTAATCTTTCCATGCGGTTATGAAACATCATATCCGAAATGATTGTCAGTTTCCGCTCCGATGACTGAGTCGAGTATCTGGAAGAATAACATTGCGCATTCGTTCTGTACAAGTTTATCCACTCCCCGATGTGTTTTTCCTCAAGACATTCCACCCTTTCTTTTTTTACTGCATGTTATTTCGTTGTATTTGCCATGTATCCGTACGGCGTTTATCCATGGCTGCGTTATGAGCTCAGTCAAGCAGGAAAACACCCGTAGAGCCCAGCGAATGGACTATTTACAACGTGTTGTTGTGGAGAGATATACAAGAGAGATGTGCCAAAGGCTTGAAATGATTGTTAAAAAAGAATGGGAGTGTGTCTGAGATCGTCGGTAATGTCCCGTATGGATTTCAAGCATTATGTGACGTGAATCTTAAATCGTTTCGAATTTGGGCGGAAGTATGAACGTGAATCGCAATCTTGTCCTTAAATCTGCATTGAACAGTTTCACTCAATGACTCTATTTCATCGTACGGTGCTGACGTTTCCCCCCCCCCCCCCCATAATCATAAATACAGTGAAACCTCGCTACAACGATACTCGATATAACGATGAATCCCTCTACAACGATATTTTTTCAAATCTTATTTAGAATTGTCTATAGTCTAATGTTAAATATCTCAATGGAACGATATCCCCCACTGCTATAAATTGCCTATAGTCTAATGTTAAATACCTCTCGATATACAACGATATCCTCCACTACGATGAATCTCTCTATAACGATGTTTTTTTGAGAGATTTTGAAACTGCTACAACTATATTTTTTTATATTTTGCTCAAAAATCATCTTAAATTCAATTTTAACTTCATCAATTGTTTTAATTCTTCCAAGAAAGTCTAATGACACCGGTGTTTTTTGCACCATATGATCACCGAAAAATGCTAATAAAGCTGTTGGTACCGCCACTTTCACTGTAAGACACGGAAGCGTGATACGGCAAACGTCTTTACAGGGCAACGCATCTGAAAATGTATGAATTTCATTAATCAACTAACTAATTACAGTTTTGTGTTTTTTTTTGCGACGAATAAACACTTCAAAGCGGTTTTCTGATGGTACTAGCAACGCATATTCAGAAAAGATGCCAGCAACGGCATCAATATGACAGTTTTGCCTCTGGATACAACGACAATCCCCGCACAACGATATTTTTTTCCTTCGTTATATCGAGGTTACACTGTACTCCGTACTGAAAGCTCTCGAATTGTGGAAAAAATATTCCAAGTAAAACGGCAAAATAGCTAAAAATCACTAACGAATTGTAATCGTTCCTACACAAACCGTCAGCTTCAAAAGTTTTCAGTACCATTACCTCCGTTAACACCTCGACCGATACAAACATAACCAAATCTCGGTCTTAGAACAATTAAGAATTCAAGACCGACGTATATAGAGATTATAGGATAACAAATAATCCACGGACTCGTAGATTTTTAATAGTATCTAAGAGGTCATAGCTCATTAGTTATTCACTCATTTAAGCAGCGAAACACTTCATTCGCGGGTTTTTTAAGTGGATTATATGTGTATAAATCGCGTTCACAGATCTAGATGACACAATTAAAAGACTTGGTATGCGGATCATCAAACAAAAAAAAAAAGGTTTACATTCACACGCGCGCACACACACACACACACCCTACATTGACCTGATACCTTGATGACTTAAAGCAGGCCACGGCTCGCGCCTTCTTGTTATTTAACGCGAGTAAATAACTTCGGGTTCGCGAAAAACACCTTCGAGCCATAATTTTAAATCATTTTTTTACGTCCAAGTGTGTCCAACGCTCTATCGTTTTTTTGAAAAAGGCAGGTCACCAAGTTGGTCACCATGTCAACTTGATGAATCACGGTTAAGGTTTTTTTGGTTTTTTTCTTCTCCCTCCCTTAACAATTCTTAGTGTTTTCACATCGGCTGTGTGTTTTCATGTCCTCTCTAGCAATTTTTCTTCTCTGTGTTTGGATTCCAGTTTGGAACATGTGGTTATTATTTAATAACGACCCCAACTAGTTTTTCTGGCCTTCACCTTTCATCCCGTGTTGGATCTCGCTCCACTCGCTTACCAAAGTCTAGTTCTAGACGCTTCCGGGTGCCGCATATTTGGAATTCTTATCGGCGATGACATCTATCGGTTTTTGTTTTGTTTTTTCTGCCCCTTTCATTTCTGATGGCTTGATGACAATAATGGTTGTGTATGGCTTTCGCAAGATGGACGACGTGTAGAATGTCAATCTCCATTTTGTTCAAACGTGTTTATGTATTTATATCCAGCGCTGCCCAACGGACGAGAAAACATGAAAACATGCGGCATGCCGCAACTCAAAATGGTAGTCAAGTATGATGTTGCTAAGGGCCCGCTACACACTACTCTGACGTGGTCCCATGTCACGTCGGAGACGTTGTGATTCGTGGAAATTGTGTGACGTGGGAATGACATTACCAAGTTCATCTCATATATCATAAATGATTCTAGCTATAGTTGTTGTACGGTATACGTTGTTATGCATAATAACCGGCTATTATGCATAACCGCCGAGCATTTTGGCAAGTTTGATAAATTTCCATAAATTTAACACTTCTACCGGTAATTTTAATAAGTACTAAAAAGTTATCACTTTTAACGGTGATTATGCATAATACCCAAGCATCGCGTCGTTGGTAAACATGATAAATCGTACTATATGATATATACTATACATGATAATTCATACATGTGTTATATCGGTATATGTTGAATATACCGTTACACCGTTATACAAAGTACAGTTGAATCCAGTTTTAACGAATACCGTTATAGTGAAAATCTCGTTTTAACGAACACTTCTCTAATCTAATAAGTTTACATAGGGCATTTTTAAATAACCTGGAATTTCTTTATAACAAAATTTCGTTATAACGATGTGGTTTCCATGGTCTCTTGGAGTTCGTTATAACGGAATTCTACTGTAATACGTGAATAAAGACTTTAAATGTGTTTTACGAAGAACGCTATTTTTTGGGCATTTTACTTGAGTTTGAAACATGATTTCTAAAAATATATTGATAGTACCATTACGAAATTTTAATTTATTTTAGTATATATTGTTGAGGTTATGAATCAAAATCTCAGGTCTATATACAGTCGAATCCCGTTACAACGAACTCCAATAGACCGGAGAAATCGCTTCGTTATAACGAAATTTCGTTATAAAGGTATTCCACGTGAAAATGCTGATTCATCCAATCAGCGTTTCCATGCAGCACGCGCTGTAGAAACCTGCTCCTAGGAAAACCCGGCTTAAGATGGGTGCCGTGACCGCAACGTTTATCTTAGAAGATAAACGACCTGAGTGTGGGGACCCCGCGGGGGCGGGGTGGTTGGAAAATTACGCAGACAGTGACCTTCTTCTTGTTTTGAAGGTCGAGTGTGCAAAATTTCATAAAGATTATAATAAACTGTAGATTTGCATGGATTACACACACACACAAACAAATGGACACTCTTCTTGCTGGATGTGGGGGCATAAATGGCGCGATGGGGGAGGGGAATAGGGTTTTCTGTAGTAAAAATGAAAATGAACCCGTAGAGAAAATCTTGTGTATGCCTACGGTTAGGAAGCCAAAAAAAGCATCTTTTATTTCATTTTTCAAGAAATTCAAGCAT
The DNA here is from genome assembly GCF_987345545.1 of Pholcus phalangioides. Lineage (NCBI taxonomy): Eukaryota > Metazoa > Arthropoda > Arachnida > Araneae > Pholcidae > Pholcus > Pholcus phalangioides. Next base: position 28,480,420 of record NW_028301610.1, on the reverse strand, counting down.
TTTTTTTCATAAGCACTCAATGCAATCAGTTTTCTCATAACATTTTTCTCAATCTTTACCATTGTCAAAAAAATTAAAAAGTGAAAAAAAAAATATCGCGAAAATGCCAAAAAACTAAAAAAAATGTCCTAACAGTGAAAAAAAAATCAGAAAAATGTAAAAGATGCAAAAAAAAAAAAATGCAAATATCATCAACATCCGGGGCCCTTGTAATAACCACACGCCGAAACAAAAACGTAAAGACTGGAAAAAAAGGAACGCGCATGAGATTTTGGTTTCTCCGGACAAAAATCCTAAAAAAAATGAGAGGGGGAAAAAAATCCTATAAAAGAACATGAAAGTGGAATTTCTGTTTGAATATTTATTGACCATTATTTCTTCCCCATAACCTAGTTCTCATACCCAACGTCCATAACACGGCTTCCAAAGGCAAGGTGAATGGTTCCGGAACAACGTTCCACCATAATGATGACATCATGGGAAGTAGAGAAGACATATATCGGTATTTTTTGTGTCTTCTCTTCTTTTTTGGTGATTTTTAGTATCTAAAATGCTTAAGACAATCAATAATATCGTTTTTCCATTTCTTATATCCGTATATAAAGAATCGAAGTTTTATTTTTTTGCCTCGAACACGAAGTTGACCGAAATTTGAATGGATTCGAGACAAGAGCAAAGATTCACGACCATTTATGGCATCGCGTTTATTCATCACGACAGTCGTTGCAGCACGCGTTTGTCAAGAGGAAACAATAACGAGAAGTAAATATCTTCGAAACATCACGATTTTGACAAGATCGATTCGGTCTGGTGGGGGAGGGGGGAATGAAATTGCGTATCTTCGCCCATAATACTGTATAATATAGTAAAAGAAGATGGATATTATGGAGTTCTCTTTGGAATTGAATTGGGAACCAAAATGGATGGTTTCGGTTTTTATTTTCTGTGATTTGTTTGGATATATCTCCCGTTATGTCTAAACAAATTGGCATTTTTACGCGTGAGATTGTGTGAGTTTAGTTACCGTTTGTGCGTATCAAGGTAGGGAAGCTTTAGGAAATCGATTTTGTATAACTGGCACGTTTTCCCCGAAGCGGTTTTTCCCAATTTAAGTCGACACTGGCGGAGGCGTACTTACTTTTCCGCCGCCCTTTTCTCATTCTAGTTTAATTTTCTTGACTACTCATTCCTCGAATTCGCCACCCTATGCTGTAACCCCCTTGGTACCGTCTCCCGCCTGTAGCTATGCCCGTGTTTCTAAGTCTTTGTTTTGGTCCTTCCATGTCTGCGTACTCTTTTGGTCAATCTTTACGCCATTCACATGCTTGTGTACTGTTTTGGTCACTCATACGCTTGCACGCTGTTTTGGTCACTCATACGCTTGCACGCTGTGTTGGTCACTCACACACTAACACACTGTTTTGGTCAACCATATGCTTGCACACTGTTTGAGTCAATCTCGCGCTTGTACACTGTTTTGGTCATTCACGTGCTTTCACACTGTTTTGGCCATTCACGTGCTTTCACACGCTCTAGGGCACTCACTGAACTATTCCCTCGCTCCGTACGTCACTCGTTTAGTCATTCACATGCTTGCTCAAGCTCTAAGACACTCTTTTGCTCTCTCACGAGCTTGCAAACTTGCACACTTGCAAACAAGCATGTGGTTGACTATAAATATTTCGCCGCTCTTTTCCTTTGTTTGCGTACTCTTTTGGTTACTCACATGCTCACACATCTTCTATGTCACTCTTTTGGCCATTCACATGCTTGCGCAAGCTCCAAGTCACTCTTTTTGCTCACTAACGTGCTTGCAAACTCTCTAGGTCACTCACTGATCTTGTCTCTCGCTCTCTGGCAGAGGCAGATTCGTGGTTATAAAATTTTACCGCCCTTTCTCCCATTACGTACTAATTTTCTTAGCCGCCCCTCCGAACTTTTCTCCCTGGGCCCGGTATAAGCCCCCCCCCCCTCGGTAAATACGCCACTGGACACTGGTTTTAGTTAAGAAACATTTTTACGGGCAGTGTATTATATTTACCATAATTATTGGTTTTTTATTGCTCTTATTGGGTTGCTGTAGTTTAGATACATTTGGCATCCATATTTTTATGGGCATTTTGCCTGTTGTGGAATTTGTATTCCAACTATATACACATGGTATTGGTTCAGGGCACTGTTTCTCAACCTAAGGTCCGCAGACCAGAGGTGGTTCGCAACGATTGCATAGGTGGTCAACAGGCATCTATGCCATCTTGATAATTCGATTCTAACTGAACGAAAAATTATTTAATTCTTGTAATTTATAATACTAATATCAATATAGGTTCGAATAAAATTGTACCTTCATACTCGATGAGGTTCACGATGAGGTGAAGAAATTTTTGAATGTTTATTAAAACAAAGTTTGTCCCTATTGCCTCACAACAGCATCATAGCCACAGGGCAGTTGGTTAGTTAAGTTATGCATTTATTGTCACAAATCATTGTGTCAGATCTTATAGTGGAGGTCCCTTTGAAAATGAGGTCCCCATGTCGTGTCCGAGGGGGGCTCATGAGTTAAGTGCCTTGGGTTTCCCGTGGAGTACACGTAATGCTGATATTCAAGAATCCTCATTTCTTAAGTGACTTCTAATGGATGTAAAAATTTCCAAAGAAAAATATCGTTTTTACAATTTAAAATTTCTTGATAAAACATAAAATGACATTCATGAACTTCTGGAGCTTCTGGTTCGAAAATTCAATGTGAAAAATGTAATATATGTTACTGTTCAATAAGTTTTTTAGTCACCCCACAGCGGTCTGATTTTTTTAACGCCACCATCTCCTTAAAATTCAAAATAAAGAATAGCTTTGCGAGTATTAGCTACAAAAAGTTTTCTTCTTTGAAAGCTCTTCAGGGGTTCCGGGATTTTCAAGGGTTCCGTGGCGTTTGATCATGCGGAACCTCCCCCCCCCAAAAAAAAAAAAACTATCACGGAGCTCCAGGATTCCGCGGAACACCGGCTGGAAACACGCTCTAGAATCAACGGTTCGCCAATAAAATGCATCAAGTTGAATTATGGAATCCCCCTGCAGATAAAATAAATGCAAATTGGAGTCATTGAATCATAACTAAATTCTTAAGAGGTATAACATGTAAAAATTAAGTACTTTCGGCAATTATTTGTGAAGTGACCACTCATGACTGAGCACATCCAAGTAAACATTTAATTAAAGTTAATTCGATGGGCAAGTGAAACTTCAAGTGATGGTTAATTAAGAACGTGTTTAGCATCAGGAACAACAAAAAAGAAGCCACATTAATGAGATTTTAAAGGAACTAATAAGTTGTTGGAAGTCTTCGCCCGAACTATAAAAAGGGAAATGAGATTGTTGTTGTTCATTAAGGATTGCAGGCGACGTTTCATCAAACTTTCCTCGTGGTCTAACGAGTGTCGGTCACTGCTATAAAAAGGAACAAGTGACCAATTTGAGAGCTGATAATGAACTCGGTAGAGATAGAGAGAGATTACAAAAAAAAGGCCGTGTTAAAAGAGTATTATGAGAGGAAAGAAGAGAAATGACCAACGCAAGATTAGTGGACCAAAACTTTCGGCCACAGTAAGATTGTTCAAACGTGGATAAGGAGGTGTGAATGAGGATACAACACAAGTTTCCGTGGAACCTTATCTGTGCTTTATGAAGTGTTGATTACCTGCACGCGGACACGCGATATACTAGTATGTAATATTCATACTGGAGAAGAATTCAAAAAAAAAACTTCGATTTTGGTGGAAACTCGTAGTATTTTCCTTGTTCCTGGAAAAAAAAAATGGCGGACAGCCATCCAACTAGAAACATCACGAATAGCGTACGGTTCGACAACCAAATTTCTGCAGGTAGTGTTCACGCAAATCTTGTAAAATTATGATTCAAACACAAGAAGTTGGAAAATTTCACAAATATTCTATTACACTCTTGGGTTCGATACTTATTCCATCCAATTCTGGAGTCGACGTTTAACCGTTTCTCTTAGACTGCGTACATACTGGGACAAAGCGGTGCGAGGTACCAGAATTGAGACTAGGAAGGGAAAACTCGCATGGGGGGGGGGGTGGAGGAAGAGATGTCCGCCCATAGTCAGGAGGAGGAGTATAGAGAAAATGGCCAGAGGGATTCTGAAATGTAAAATGGTATGATGATCCCTCCGCAAAAGAGGGGGAGAAAAAAAAAGGGAGAAACAACTAATCACACAGCAGATACTGAAAAAAAAACAGATAGAGGTGAATTTGTTTATTCAAGTCACGCATCTCGTGGAGTTGCCTCTTTTTCTCTTTTGTCTCGCTTCACGAATATGTGCGGTGTATAACAAAACAGTACAACTGTTTTCGTCTCTAATCTCTACATTGTCGTACCTCTTGGTCGCTTCACTATGTGCGCGGTTTCAGACGATACCACCTGGCAGCCGAGTGGATAAATCACCAAAAGCAACGTACTAAATGGTTGTGGATTTGAATCCTGACGTGTATATAACCACTAGAGAATTTAGGAAGTTTTTTGAAGGTTCAGGTATTAAACATTGTAAAAATAAACACGCGGAAAGGCACTAGAAAGGCTTATAATAGGCACTAAAACGACGTGACTAATTGGATAAAGTCCAAAAACTGGCTAAATAATCGGTTGCGCTTAACTCAATCATATTAATACTAATTTATAATTTATTGTTATCCAAGTCAAGTTGATACTATAACGTCAAAAATTAATGTTTGTGATTCTTCAAGCTTAGGGGCATCTTTTTCTCAGCCACCTCGTTGGGCATTTTGCCTGTTGTGGCGTTGTATTTGTATTTGTACTTAGGTCAGAGGTGATTTAATCAAATACTAAATACGTACTGAACTAACAGAAGACTCAACCATTCCCTTAAAATAAAACCTATTTTTGCTTCTACCGACTGCTTTAAGGCAGGCAACTGACTACGTGTGGGGCACTTTTTTTTTTAAAAACACTGCGATTTTCGCCAAACAAGTGAGGCGTGAATCAAAATACTATATGAAAAAATAAATCAAGTAAAATTTCTGAAATATCTCTAAAACCTTTTGAGATATTCTAAATTATGTCCTCAAAATTGGCTCATTTTCAGTACTTACGCCAGACATTGTACATCGAAAACCCACACAATTTATTTGAATAGTTTTGATACTGTATTTTTCTATGACTGTTATCTGTGCAATGAACTAAAAGTTTTAAGATACCCAGAATATTCTCTGAGATATGGCAGTTTTTTCGTGAAACAATACGTGAATTTTCACAAAAAAAAAGTTCAATTTTTTTTCATTGAAACAGCTGTAAAATGTTAAACTGTAATCATATGGCCACGATCCCAGTTCATTGCACAGCTTACGTTATCTGGAACACTGTTGAATAATTTCATGAGAATATCTTGTATAGTTTTTGAGAAATTTGGTTTCGCGCAGAATAAAGTAACGAAAAAATGAATCTTCAAAAAACGAGTTTGAAAATTGTTTGTTGCTTTCGAAATCATTGTTCCAGATGATTTAAATCAGCCATAACTTTATTGTTACTTATGTACAGGAATAAAACAGTTTTGGATTCTATTAAAACATTCTTCCAAATGAATTTATAAACCTTTTTTCTCGACAATTTTCGAAAAAATCGTCATTTGAACATAGTTGCCTTAAATACAGCTTCTTTCCTCATACCATTGGTGAATGGAACAAACTCCCAAGCTCTATCGTCAAATCTCCCTCTATCACTAGTTTTTTGTCCAATATCAAACAATATCTTTGTCACTTTCAATCGTATTCTCTTGTATAGGCCCCAGGGCCAACAATATTGTATAAATAAGTAAATACATAAATAACTTACAAAAATAATGCTAGCTAAAATTAAAGAATAATAATTGGTGAATATTTATTATTCTGTGTTAATTAGAGTTCTTACAATCTCAATGCGAGTTCGACAGTATGTTGATTGCTGTCTGTAAACTGGCAGAGATAAACAGTATTTGTCCCTTCTATCTACGCTTGATAACACGAAGTTTTTTAAAATGTCTCCGGCACTCTTATGCCTATTTACGTTTAAATAGGGCTGGGTAATAGTGGAGCATTCAGATAAGAAGGAATACTAAGAATTGAATTTCTGAAAAGAGCGGCTCTTTTGAAGTCCTCAATACCTAAATATCCAAATTATACAGAATATAGCCACTGAAATGCATGGACAAATTAAAAAAAAATATCGAAATAGACATTTACGGCAAGAAAAATTCAAAAAAGACGATTTTACAAAAAAAAAAGAATTCAAAAATAAGCAAAAAGAAGCATTTATAGCATTTTGTCTGAACATCTGGGCTCTAATAATCACTAATACAGAAATGGTTTTGGATGACAAATCAAGAACCCTCAAATTTCTTCTATTTTTGACCAAATCATTAACCTTAAAGACACGTAAAATCTGACAAAAAATGTTCCATACAACAGTATCTGCATTCCACAAGGGCCGAACCATCAACAAACATCAACTGAAATAATCTTGAAAAACATGCAAGATTCAGTGTACTTGAAGCTAAGAAATACGAAGCATCTAAAGTAAACATACATGCAAAACTAATCACTAGAGTTCTGAGATTTCCACTGCCTTAACCCGAATTGATTCCATTCTTGTAAAAGTCAAATCATCCTTTGTTGATTTTCCATCACTAAACTTCTACACACCCTATTCCTCCGAGATAAGGTTAGAAGTCCACTGCTGGATGATTAACCGAGAAGCGTGTAAAGCTCTTTAAGTCAAGTTCATTCTTGTAAAACGAAAACGTGTGAGAAGATTAGAGGCCGGTACCCAGGAAGAAAGACTCTCGAACATTACATAATTTTCTTCCGGATCTGACGTTAATAATTAAAGAACCAAAACAAATTGAAAATTCCGAAATGATCCGAATCATCATCATAACGGGTCACTGAACCATCAAAAAGTCCGAGATGATCCTGACCCTTTTCTTCTTGCCTTCATGATCCTTCATTAGCTGAGTTTCCGTCAGTGACGATTACCAATGGTGCGGCTAATTCCATGAGCGAAAAGATTTGCGTGCCCTAAGAAGTAATTGTTTCCGTCGTGTATGAAAATCTGGGGAAATCTTCTGGTGTATTTGACATACAGTGGCACTTCGTTTATACGACGTTCAAGTGGCCGAGTCCAAACGTCGTATAAGGGTGGATTCACGTCTACAGACACACACCGTGTCGGGTCAGACACGGCAAAGATTCTTTATCGTTAAACCAATGAACGTATTCATATCTATCGTGTCGTTGCTGCGCAGGCGCAGACAGACATTTTTATGTTGAAGAATGATTGCGTGTCTGACACGACACGGTAAGTGTCTGTAGATGTGAATCCACCCTAAATGTGTAAGTCGAATAACTTAGACTTTTTCTTAAAACAATGACTTCTTCCCTCACAGACAATATACAAAGTATTATAAAAATCAATGTGTTTAATTGCAACTCCAATTGTGTTATAAAAAAATATCATTTTAATCATACTTGAGGGAAAAAAATTGAATTGCAATTCAAATCATTTAAAGAACTAAAATTTAGCGGAACACACGCACACATTACCTTTGGGACGCGACATTGAGTAAAAAAATTGCAATAAAATCTTCTCGACTTGGGAAAATTTCCCATATTGGACTCATTTTTTTTAGTAGTAGATGATTTGTAACCAGCAGCTTGGTTTTTGGGTTTGTTTCTCTGCTTTATAATTGTTTTCAAAGTTGAGGCAGGGATATTCAACTTTGTCACAAGATCAACTTCTCGTCATTAATTTGAAATTCTTGTCGAATTCTTACAAAATTTCCAGTTTTTTCTAGAGAAAGCGCTTTTTGTTTTCTCGACGTTACGAACGACGGATTTGACATCGCCAGCAAGCAAAGCACCACAACAAAAGAAAATTATACAGGAAATGATCGAACGAACTTACTGTGTGTGTACTGTATGTCTCTTATCGGCAAACCTGTACCCTCCAAGTGCTTACAGTGTGTGTGAACTTTCTTACCCTCTAGGGATAACGCTGAAAACATTGGGGGAGGGAAATCTGAAATGGCATATGACCGTCAAAACAATTAAAACCCGTTTCTTTTGGACTTGCTGCTTCTGCATATTCTCAAAAACAAGCAATAAACAAAGTCACTTAAGTGCCCACGCTAAATGTCCATCAGCCAGCTCACGGGCTATTTTCGTATACATCAATAGCCCTAAAATTTATGGCTTTTGCGGTGACAATATGGAAGAACTGTTGCAGCACAACGCGTTTTCTATGCATACTAAAATTGTATGCAATGATGGATATATAAATGACGTTTTCTTTTTTCAAAAAATATGGAGTTCGAGTAGAAAACATCGAATAATTGAGGTTTTACGTCGAATAAATGAACGATTTTAACATTAAAATATACAGCAACCAATTGCGACCGAAGCCGAACGTCGTATAAATTTGAAAGTCGTATAACCGAGCGACGTATAAACGCGGTTCCACTGTACAGTACTACTGGCTGGAACTCCACAAATAACAGGAAGGAACGGCAAGTCGCGTGTCAGCTGGTGAAGTTATTATCGAAGCTTTGAGAGAGAAAAAGAATAAAGTCTTAGCTATTCCGTTAGTCCATTTTTTTTATCCTTCTGTTTCTTTGCCACTAGCAATTTGTTCCACAACAGTGAACTAGTACGGTCTCTAGACTAAGTGAGATCTGTAGGTAAGATAAGGTCTTTACTCTTGTACAAAGCCGCAATTCGCGGCATTGGAAATACGTTGGATATGTATGTATATATGTATTCCGACCACCTCTCTCTCTATCTATATATACAGTAATATGTGTCTCAACTCTCACGTTTTCAACTCTTGCTACCTTCAGGAAGTGCAATTTTATTTGATTTTTTTTTTTACCTCTCTTTATGATACTGACACCAGAGGTTGGTCGTATCGCCACGAATCATAACCGAAGACTTCCTTGTTGTTCTTGAAATGCATAGTAGCATATATAAAAGTGGCAATTTCGTCGGCGGAAAACTAGTGCAGTGATAGTACCGTTATATATATAAAGGAAACAAAGACGGTTTTATTACGTATACGGCTATAAAAAGAACAGTTTGTTCAGATGAACACTATAGTCACTCGTATATTTACATACATTAACACAGTAATACCCTGAAGTTATGAGACTGACAATAAGTTCTTAAGTCGGGGTGCGATGTTGCGTACAAATGCTTAAATATTGGTTGATTGGAATCAATGTTCCCGAAAAGAATCAGTCTTTTGCAAAACATTGCAATCAAAATTGCAGGTTTTACTACATAATTATGAAAAATTTTGTATTACTCTAAAATACTGTATATGCCGATATTTATTACACTTGATATAATCATGTGGTCCAACTAAGGAAAATTAGTTTCTTGTGTTAAAGCAGGGTATATATTCAGTGAAACCTCGCTACAACAATACTTGATATTACGATAAATCTCTCTACAACGATATTTTTTCAAATCTTGGTTGGAATTGCCTATAATCTAATGAAGCGGTTGTCAACCTGTGCTCCTTGTGCACTTCTTAGGAGCTCCGTGGCCGCTCCAGGATCATAAAATAAATCACTGAATTTTATGAAAAAATTTAAGAAAGGGCGCCTACGGGGCTCCGCCATAGAAATCATAGACTAAAAAAGGGCTCCGCGAGTCAAAAAATCAATGTATCAATCAAAAATCAATTCGTTGCGAATAAATGCTTGTAAATGTATTTCATAGTGATACCATCAACGCTAATTCAGAAGAGATGCCAACAACAGCGCAAATCTGGTGGCGACTGATGATAGTGCTACCACTCGATACAACGATAACCTCTTTACAACGATATTTTGCCTTGGTCTGCAGAGTATCGTTATATATGGGTTTCACTGTGTATGTAATTTTTGTTTCTTTGCATAAAGTCAAGTAAACAAACTCTCTTCCAAGAATGTCGAAATTGATTACAGCTATAAATATTGGCAGGTGAACGTGCTTAGTTCAAGAACAAGGCATTTTTCTCAAGAAATCGCAGAAATCGGGGTAAAAATGCACCTAAATAATAGAATGTCGGATTTAGCTTCCTGCGATACAGCCAACCTCGGTTATAACGACTTCAATTGTTGCAACACTTCCACTATAACGTCAATATTTGGTGATCCGGACTAATTTATTTTTCTTCCATGTAACACATTTTAGTAGATTTGCTGTATCATTTGTTTTACTCTTCAAAAGGGTAAGCAATATTTTACTCTTCATAAGCAATATTTTGTAATTTCATCGACATTCGGCAACATGTATTAATTAATCCAGTTTCCCGTATTTTTCTCGATCGTATTGGTCACCCTAATCGTAATGAAATGAAAACTTCTTGCAAAGAGTATTTGATTTCCTCTGATTATAGTTTTTCGTCAAAAAAGGTCTTGATCACGACGGCAAAATTTTGTGGAATCTTCGATGTCGTTATAAACGAGTTTTACTGTATATGAAGTGTGCTTATTCGATTTGACGAATTCAAGAAAAATCTCGAATTTTAAAATACCGATAGGGCGTGGGCAAATATCCTTATTGAAAAAGAAGCATGAAGAGACTCGCTTATATCTAATCGCCAGTAAGTAAGTAACCCATTAGGCATAACTCAATGCTCCTTGCCCAACGTTTAACCTAGTTTCAATGAACACACCCACCCATAAAAAGAGAATGTATTTGAACCACACGGGTCCTATCTGGCCGTGAACTGCCGAATACACAATGCTACCACATTAATTATTGTTTGCTCAATGATAAAATGAAACAAAAGATCAGGGTTGTATAGGTAAGTATTATAAGTAATCGCTGATCTGAAATGCTTGTTGGGGAAAAAAACAGCACACACACACACACAACAAGAAGCCTTTTTATATATATATACTGTATAAAAATGTATGTCCTCGATACATACGGACCTAAAAAAACATAGGCGTTGGACGAGGCTTTTCGTCCGTTTGTTCTTTTTTGACACGTTTGCTTAGTTCATCAATTGTTCTCTGTGGGAAATAAAGCTGAGGTAATTATAATGGGTGGGAAGATTCTGTTTTTATTTCTAGAATCAGTTGATGGAAGAAGGACTTCAACAACGTCTTTGTTAACGTCTTAAATGTTGAAGAGGTTTAAAAAACAGAGAGAAAACAGTCCCTTTTTTGATCGTATTCCAGTTCCACCCGAAGCACTTTCAAGTGGTTTTCTTGTTGGATGTTTTTTTTGTGCTATCGTGTTAGGGCATCACTCTCCCACGGGTTTTGTCTATTCCATACTGACCAGGTGATTTGATTCTCTTGTGGCTGAAAAACGAGTCCAATCATTGAATTGATCTGATCGATCGAAAAATAGATATCCTTCTCATCTTTTCCTTTTGTTGACTGATTGATTCTGAATAATAATTCCTGTGTTATATTAACGCAAGCGTGATCGATTGTCAAGCGGGTGATCCGGAGCAATTATTGAACGATGACAGAAGTGTGTGTGTGTGTATATCTAGTATATACTCTTTATATATACGCATCGGTGAATAATATCAGATACGCTTTTTTTGTCTCTGGATATAACAATGATTGTTTGAATTGTATTTAAATCGATTCGATGAGTTATTGTAGTTCTGGGAATTTATTATCTGCGAGATTTTTTTTATATTGTTGATGTTATTCCGATTTGAATATATTACCAAACAATGATATTGTAAAGAGGTTCTTAATTTTATAAAGATGATTTTTACTGTTCGGAATTAATCAAAATGAATAAATTTGCCCGAAACCAGCGGTTCTCAACCGGTACTCCGCGGAGCCCTTAGGGCTCTTTGTGGACTCTTCAGGGGCTTCGCGGCCGCCCAAAATAAATAAAAAAGAAAGTAAAATTGAAAAAGATAATAATAAGTATAAATATTTTTAAATAGTGAAAATAAATCATTAACTTTGATGAATAATTAAAAAAAATTACCTACAGAGCTCCGCCATAGGATCTTTTTTCTAAAAAGGGCTCCGCGAAGCAAAAAGGGTCGAGAACCGCTGCCCGAAACTATAGAAGACCAAAAATATTGGCAACGTGCGGTAAGGACAAATAACCATTTAGAAAACACCGACATAGTTTCGGCACTTGTGGGTGACGTCATCAAGTTTGGAAAACAAAGCCGTTCTTTCCCAACGGGAAACGTGGTCAGAATGAGGGGAGCGTCAGAGTTGTTTCCTTCACTTCAGTACTTTTTAGCTTCAGTTTTGACGCCATAGTTGTTGGCATTTGTTGCTTGTGACGTCATTTGCCCCTTCAAATATCATTCAATTTTTTTTTTTTTGAAATGAAAATATGGTAAGGCAATGGAGCTTTTTAAATAGACGTCATAATCATCATCAGCATCACTTTGAGGGACAAGTACAGCATAATCCCCATAGAAATCAATGTTAAAATTGCCGATTTTACTGTAGAAATGCGGAAATTTAGTGGGGTTTCCCGTCACATCAATAATTTTAAAAAAATGAATTAAATCCTCGATTTTCGAAATATTGAGCTCCTTAGAAATGCGAAGCCCAGAAAATTAAATATAAAATAATTAGCCGAACATACTTTTCAGTTGGATATCCATGCAATAATACTGATTTCAACTTTTTATTTATATCTTCTTAAGCACAAAAATGAAATTAATGTATGCGCACTGTTTTTTAATTTCCAACTGTATCGATTCGTATAGTTTAGGATGTTTTAAAATTAATTATGGGTCCATGAAGTACATTGGAGAAATTCCGCAGCTCTTTAATTATAAGCTTTTTTTTTGAAGTAAAAACAAGCAGATCGATAGCTTGAACTCAAAAAAATTTCCGGAATATCTAGCGCCCATCAAAAATGAAAAAAAAAGATTCATTTCTACGCAGGGCCGTCTTAAGAGCATCATGGGCCCCCGGGTCAAGTGATTTTTCAGAGGCCCTACCTAGCAAACATTCGAAAAATTCAACTGCTTCTCATTTTTCTGAGGCCCCTCTTCTCTTGAGGCCCCTGCGTTAAGACGGCACTGTTTCTACGTTTCTTCAATCCGGATTTCTTTCTTTCATGAGTCGTGCAGGAAGTCGCCATATTGGTTACCTTGGATACGGTTTGTATGTTATCTCAAAGAAAGATGGGGATATCACGTGATCCGAAAAGCCTCATGGAATGGAGGGCGTTGATTTTGTGTCATTTACTAATTGTTCATGAAAAGACTAGCTTTTTAACATGGTTATTTTTTCCTTATCACGTTGTCAATAGTTTTGGTCTTCTGTATGGAATTGGCTTTGGTCGGTGGAAATTGGAATTATTAGCTTCATGGTTGTGTGATCGAATTATCAAAAATAAAATAGCATTTGAATGATGGAAGAAATTTATTATGGCGAATTACTGTGGCTGAAAACCGGGATGAAATTTTCGAATTGATTTTTGGTTGAAGAAAGAAACGAAGTGACATTGTTAAGGGCATCATATCACATATCAAAGTCCACTAATACAAGGCTGAAACGGTGCTTCCCGGACCAGCAAGATGATAACGCCCCTGTAGGAACATAGATGGCTCCTGCTCTGTAATCAATCATAGGGGGTGGGGGAGGGGCATCGTACAAGTAAAGAAAATCTCAAGAGATTTTATACGCATTACAGCTCCGTCAGTCAACTTAAACTCCATACCGAAAGGTGGTGAATTACCCTAGTGGCGATAGACAGAGTTTTGTGCAGTTCATGTTCAACATGTGGTCCTTGAAGACATTTGATTTGGCCCTCAAAACCTAATATTATTATACTTGATTAATATCAGTTGGAGAAAAATATGAATATTAAAGTGACAGATCTACAATCCTGGATTATCTGTACATCAAAATTTAATTATAGACGTTTTCACCGAAAAATGGTGATCTTAAAGACGGACCAGTTCAGAGGCTCCCTGGACATTTTAGTGGCCTTTTCTCAACCTCTTACTTCTTTTTTAAAAACTGACTTTTAATGGTAAATGGAATTATTACAATTCAAATTAAAGAAAAAAAGAAACAAAAAATTTCATTAAAAAATTCTTAAATTATCAAGAGGCCCTCTTTAACTTGAGGCCGTAGGATCAGATGCTGTTGACCCTCTCGTTAAGACTCCGCTGGCCCTTATTATTATTTAAAATTTTCATAGTGATATTCAATTGGAAATCTTGCAACATCCAATTTCGCTGTTGACAGTGAACAGTTGAAAGTAATTACTCTAGTGGCCCACGAGTGGTTAGAAACGCTTCAAGTGGCCCGTTTTATAAGAATAATTATGAATGAAAATCGCTTGTGGGGCTAGAATCCTGGGATTCGTGTCAAGCAATATAGGAATTTATAATCGTAACCGTTGACTATCGATGATAGCTGAGCATTTGCACTTTTGTCTCTGGTCACACCACGGTTGTTATAAGCAAGGTTTTAGAATAACATAAATCGTAATAAATAATTGAAATTGGACATTCAGTCCAGATAAGCCAAGCTTCTGGAATTCATCCGCAAATTATCCAGGGTTCTGATTAAGATCTGTCGAACCTGGAAATGGTGAGCTGTGAATATTAAACGATTGATTAGACGCAGATTGGATTCTCGTTTCATCGCCTAGCTTTATGGATAGGATAAAAGGAAGAGAGAATAAATCATTCTTACTGAAGTTTCCCTAACTTCAGAGATTAATATCTAAACACTGACGTTTCCATGAGAAGGAAATTTGCCTGACACACTCAATATAGACATGTCAGAACGTCACGCGTTCGTTCTAGTTATAGGCTAAAATGCCGAAGAGAGGTTTCGAACAACAACTGCTTGACAGCCAATTCATTGTATTTGCTACGTCCACCATCCAACAATCTGGATAACCTGTAATTCTTTTATAATCCATGTAAAGACAGAACGCCATGTTTGAAACAAAAAAAATAAAATCGCTTTTACTGCTTTTTTTTTCCATTTCTTTTATCAATTTCTTGTCACCGCTTTGCTGAGCACAAGGAAACAACAATGAAAAAAAAAAAAAATTGCCGCTTTTAGATACAGTTTAATGCGCCGATTTGCATAATATCGCTTTCAGAGCTGAATGTGCAATTAGCTCGTCCGAAAATCAAACGATGTGGAACAACAACAGGCTTCACAGTTCGTTGCTCAAATGCCTCAAAGTGTAAGTCACGCAAACAATAGAAACAGTAAGAGTCTCGAAAAATCCGAAAAAATAATTATAATAGCTAACATGGCATTTATAAATTCACTAAAACATCAAAAAACATAACTTCCACGTCTTTATGTAAAGGAATCATAATTTACCTTTTTCTCTAAGTACATACTTTAGCAATAAAGATTACGGTTACGTGCTCTGAGCTACCAAGGAAAAAAGTAATTTCCAACGGTGTATCGCGTGGCACTTTAATGTGCCAAGAGATCGTGCTGTCTGCAAGCGGAGTCTTCAATTACATTCTGGTATTCAAAACTAAATTACGAGTTGAACTGTAAATATTCTGCTTTTTGATAAAGGGTGTGGGGGGTAAACAATGCGTAAAGAAAGCAAATCTCGAGTCTCATACACAAATCTCAAGACAAGATTTCTGTATTCTGAACACGGGTCGCTCAAAGCACAGTCCCGCAGAGCACGACGCCAAAGATTACCACGTGTTTCTTATCAAGATGGCGCCCGCTTTCTATGGAGCTTTTTTCAAGCTGATAAAAATAAAGGCCAAGGTGTGAGACTTTCTTTCGTCAGTTTATTTCTCATTAATCTCGAATCATACACACGTATAACCTTGCATATTTTATAATAATATAACATATCTAATAAAGATAATCATAACTTTTCTATGGCGTGGAACCTAATTAAGAATATCTCGCAATCGTTTCACTCACACAGTCTGCTGATAATAAGCTATAACTAGATGGCAAAACTCACATTTTAAGATGAACCCGTGAGGTTAGTTATGTTTATATAATTCCCTAAATAAATCTTTTAGGAAAAATCAAGATGGCGTCTGGGGGGGGGGGAACGTGTTTCTTCTTCTTTATATAAGCGTAGAAAAGGTCAGTGCTTGAAGGCAAATGTCCATCGACTAGAAATCACATCACGTATAAGAAAACACAAATAGCCCTTTCTTTTTCCCTTGTCCTCTGTTTTGACTTTTAAATAGCTTTTGTCCATTGGTCAGATATAACAGGTGGACCGTGGAATCAAAAGCAAACTCGCTCTTCCGGTTCATTTCTATAGGTTTTCCTTTATTTTGTCCGAAATTAATTTTTTGTTTTGGGAAGTTATGATAATAATTTAAATTGTTAAGGTTGACCTTTCTTTCTGATTATTAGCGTATATTCATTAATGAATAATTGCCGGATTAAAAAAAAGCAACGGGTATTGAATGGCGTTTTGTTCATGCCCCATTGTAAGTGGTAAAAGTTACACTGTGTGGAAAATAACATGTAAAAACGTTGATTGATGTCTAATTAACATGCTAATGTGAAATATAATTACTTTGTGTGTGTGTTTTTTTTAAGAGCGTGGCTGAGTGTTGGTTTTTGAAAATGTACCTTCGAATAAGATTGTACTAGTTGATTACTGTGTGTTTATTGAAGTAATATAAGTTGCTTTGCTGAGTATTGAATTGAAAGATTTGTTGCTAGCTACAACACCTCTGACGGACTTCCTAACGTATGCAGCGAGTATTTATAGCTTTTTCGACGTGGTAGATGTTGCTTAGGCAATAATTGATTGTTGTGGATTGATGTTTTATGAGCTACATCTGCAAGTCTTTCTCGAAGAATCACGCAGCTATCGTTAAGAAGTCAGTCTCAGTCAGCTGTTGAAAAGTTTTATACTTGTAACAGCAACAACTTGCAGCTAACAATAAATCTTCTACAGCTGGTGGACTGACCTACTCTAACGATCACGTCATATATTTATGGTTTTTCACAAAAGAATCACAGATGATGTTCATGAAGCCAGGTCCCGTGTCTTGACCGGCGCGAAAATGATAGCGGGAGCGCGGCAGAGGTCTCTTGATGATTTCGGGGCCCCCTTAGCCCCGAGTTTTATATATTCTGTGGGAGAGGGGAATCGAAAATTCATAAAATGAAAATCATGAAAAGTGAGAATAAATGCAAGAAATAGATATCAGCGTCCATCAAAAATCGAAATAAATGCAAGAAATAATTCCAGCAACCAAGGATATTCAGAATAAGCGCAAAAAATATATCTTCAGCGTCCATTAAAATTCAGAATAAATGCAAGAAATAATTCCAACTTTCATGACAATTCAGAATAAATGCAAATAACATATATACTTCCAAAATTGATGAAAATTCAAAATAAATAATTCCAGACATTGTTGAAAATTCAGAATTCCAAAAACGATGAAAGTTCAGAAAATTTCAGGATTATTTCTTTCTAGATGAAAATGCCGAATTTTCCACAATTTATGAAAGGAATTATTATTATTACTGTAAGTGCGGGGGCCTCCCAAAACGCGGGGTCCGGGGCCACAGCACTTGTCGCATATACGCTGTGCATAAAACACCAGCCTACAACGACCAATCAGTGCCTAAGCAACATCTTCCAAGTCAAAAAAAAAAATCATAAATACACACTGCATCAGGAAGTCAGCTACAGCTGATGTAACTATCAACAAATGTTCTAATTCAGTGCAGTGCCGTCTTAAGGCATGGGCCCGGGGGGCCTCAAGAGAAAAAGGGCCTCAAATTAATAAGACTTGGTTGAAATTTTCAAGATTTTTCAGGTAGGGCCTCAGAAATATCACTCGGCCCGGGGGCCCATGATGCTCTTAAGACGGCCCTGATTCAGTGTTCAGTAATTCGACTTAGACACCTCCTGATGATGTTATCGATTAGTTTTGGGGGGGGGGAGGAAACATCAAGAAAATTGACTCTGTACCCCAAGAATCCCTCTTCCACTTGATGACAGCCACGAAAACCTTATCAAATAACCACGTGTTTAATAGAATTACTCGTGATTCTTTCGTTGCTTGGGAAAAATGCCACACACTGTAAATATTAATCCAACAAAAAAATTTCGATTTGGTCTCTAATACGAACAATCTGATTAGAATGGATAAAAATTTCCGTATAAGGATTTGCAAAGGGAATCTCGTAGCTGTTAGAAATGAAACAGAGACAAACGTATAATCATCGACGTTCTTACGTGTAGTGTAACAGTGAATAAAGAGAGAGGAATAAGAAGGTATTGTTCTCTCTGAATAGCGGTCAGTCTGGTCAGGTTTTGACCCAAACGTTGAAAACCACATTCGAAAAACGAAGAATCGTAATAAAAACAGAAAAGGAAAGAAAACGTAATAATACGATGATAGGCATTTTTTTGTGCATCTAAAGGCCAAGTATGTCTAGACCGGAAGTTTTGAACATGGGAAAACAATCCCCATTGTCGACATTGTTCCGCGTTTACCAATCTCATTTATATTCAGAGCAAACTCCTGAGTCATCAGAAATCAATTTTTTTGTAGATTTCTCTTGGAAAATTTAGAATATCGTAAATTAAATTTCAACTAGCAAATTATGCTGTGCCAAGTCGTAATGCGTAGTGGTTTGTAAAAAGACCATCACAACGATAAGCCGCTGTGTGTAATCGGCTCTAAAAATTGTCAACTTTCATTGAACATTTATAGAAAATTAATTTACAGTCAAACCTAGTTAATGAGTCACTCTTGGGAGAGCAAAAATATGACTTAGTAAGCGGGGTGACTCGTTAAACGTTCATCAGAATCTGAATCTTCATCAGAAGCTGAGTCTTCATCAGAAGCTGAGTCTTCATCAGAAGCTGAATCTTCATCAGAAGCTGAGTCTTCATCAGAATCTGAATCTTCATCAGAAGCTGAGTCTTCATCAGAATCTGAATCTTCATCAGAAGCTGAGTCTTCATCAGAATCTGAATCTTTATCAGAAGATGAGTCTTCATTAGAAGCTGGCCCCTGTCTTTTTGCTGGAGGAGAATTTAAAAATCTGTCAACTGAACTTCTCTATTTTTTTTAAATGTTTTGGAAAGCACGCGGTCTCTCTGCTCATTTTATTGAGCATTGTCCAGTAGAAGTTCAGCCTTTACGGGCACGTTATTTTCCTCCCAAATAAGTTTTCACTGTGGGTCCGAGCATAGCCCCACATACTGCAGCATAGCAGGGCTAGAATCTTTGCGGCTCCCTGATCAGATTTTTAACGGACCTCCCTAAAGGGAGAGGCTTGCTTTTTCACAACCCGCAGTGTGAAAAACCAAAAGAAAAAAAAAATTGTCCGGGCTGGAGTTCTTTCAGCCCAAACCTTTCTTGGGCAGCGAGTCCGAACACTTCCATGGCCCAATTCGAGAATAGGCTTCTTATTACAGACACAAAAGATTATCCCCTGGAATGACAAGACTGATCAGTTCGATGCTAAAAGCCTTGCCACGCGTGCAATGAAAACTCAATATTCTGGGAGTTCCACCTCGGACATCAAGTAGACAAGATGTCTAAATGTTCTGCTCTTTCCGCTTTATAAATTCCTCCTATATATATGTATGCAATCTATCTAAGTCTAACGTAATAATAAATACTCATCAAAATAAATACCCATGTGTTATCCCTTCGGCTAACAAAGTGTTAAAGAAAACACAACAAATCTATATTCGTTTAAGCATGGGAGGGACCGAAAAATGCATAGAAGTGAGCGAAAGAGTGACCTAGATAATGAGCGACCAAAAGAGTGACCTAGATAATGAGCGACCAAAAGAGTGACCTAGATAATGAGCGACCAAAAGAGTGACCTAGATAATGAGCGACCAAAAGAGTGACCTAGATAATGAGCGACCAAAAGAGTGACCTAGAGAGTGTTTGTGAGCATGGGTGAAACCAAAATAGTAAATAGTGACTTAGCGAGTCGGTGAGCATAACAGTCACCAAGAAAGCGAGAGACCAGATCAGTCAACTACGAAAAACTGGCCACTAGCATGCAAGTGACGAATAAAGTAACTAGCAACAACTGAGCCTGAGCGGGTTCTAGCCCAAGGAGGCAAATTTGACGAATGAGCGGTCAAAAAAATTAGGCTAGAATGGAAGAAATGCGGCAAAGCTATGAATCCGCCTCTGGTAAAAAAAAAGTAAATGACAACAATTCTGTCATAATTACACAGTATTTCTGAAACAACAATTCTCTATCCGAGTCTCCAAAAATTTGGAATCACATCCTCCATCATCATTAAGCCCTATTTCCAAACTTCCTTCTACCGAGCTTAACTGTATAATAATCAATATCATTTCAGGAACTTGGCGAGTAGTTAATTCCCATTGTAAGGGAAATGTAGCATTCCTAAGCTTCATTATTATTTCTAAGTTTCACACGAAAAGCGTAAACAAAAGAAAAGGGGGGGAGGGGAAAGAAAAAAGCTAAAAATATTACATTTTTATTTCGAACGACGCGTGCGACGCATTTCTTTCCTGGTCGGTAGTAGAACGAACGATATGCGCGCGCACGTGTTTGTTTTTGACAAAAAGAATTCCATGTGAACTATACAATGACCGACCTAGTTCTTTGTCTGTCTTGTCCGGAATGCCTCTCAGCGGCGGCAACCGAATTATGCATCATTAGTTGAACTGCAAATGCGTAAAGGATTCTTTTCGAGTCCATAAACGCAACGCAAATCACGTGCGAATGTCGGTCTGTGATTGTTAACAGCAAGACATAAACACAACCGACAAAATAAATGTCTTTGAATAGTGTTGAAGCGATGTGGTGTGAATGTCTCTGTTTCTGGATGGGAATTCTGGGTAGAAAATTGTCGGTGATCTGACGCGGATTTATATGGTTTGCCCTTTCTAGTCTGATTTTGGGACTGTAGATAAGTGGTCTTCAACCCAAGGGGTGGTTCGAGCTTACCTGCCGCTCCTAAAGGTGACCCTGTCGGGGAGCTAACAGGCTCCCAGTCTAGCGGCTCGCCGAGATCTGACGCGGATTTATATGGTTTTGCTGTCCTTTACCCTTTCTAGTCTGATTTTGTGACTATAGATTAGTGGTCTTCAACTCAAGGGGCGGTTCAAGCTTACCTGCTGCCCCTAAAGGTGACCCTGACGGGGAGCTAACGGGTTTCCAGCCTAGGGAGACGCCGAGATCTGACGCGGATTTATGGTTTTGCTGTCGTTTACCCTTTCAAGTCTGAGTTTTGTGACTATAGATAAGTGGTCTTCAACCCAAGGGACGGTTCGAGCTTACCTGCTGCCCCTAAAGACGACACTGGCAGGAACCTGACATGATTCCGGTCTAGGGGACGTCGAGATAAACCTGATTTTTATTTCAGAAGAAAGCCGCACACCATTGTTTAGCGTGCAAATTGTTCGTGACCATATATCCCGCTTTTAAAGCAGGTTTTTTTTTTTAACTTTTTGGTGCAGCATTGCTGTATCGTTCTTAGTAATGTCCAGATTAGTTACGCTCTAGGTCACTCTCGGACCTGGTCCCTTGCTCTGTGGGTCATTCGGTGATTTCGTAGTATCATTTCTCTGTAGGCTCGTTTCGTCATTCACATGCTTGCTAATCACTCTTTTGCTTACTCACGTGCTTACAAACTCTCTAGGTAACTCTTTTGTTGAGAATTTGTCTTTCACTGACCTTGTCTCTTGCTGTCTGGACAGAGGCGGATCTGTTGAGAGTTATACAAATTTTGCTGCCCTTCTTCCATTCTACTAATTTTCTTGGCCACGCATCCCTCAAACTTGCTACCCTTCTGAACTTGCCGCCCTGGGCTATAGCCCGCCGAGCCCCCTCGTAAATACACCACTGACTTTTATAAAACGTTTATAGTGTAATCCCTGCCTAGGGATAAACTCCACGTTAAAGGCAACTATTTTAAATATTGCAACTCTGAAACTTATAAGAAAACATTAATGTTTACGTAATTGTATTTGGAACTTTTTTTTACTGTCACATTATGAAATTTCAATTGTATTGTTACGAAATTGGTAATGTCAGAAAAAGTCTAATTGAAGGCTTTTTCGTTTGATGGGTTTTTGTTCGGACAATTGCGTAAAAATTCACGTTAATTACCACCTGACAAGTAACTGAATGGAAAACCTTGGCGTTGAAATAGATTTGCGCAAAGAACTAAACTATGAATTATAAAAAGAAAATTATAATTATATATTATTCATTGGCCGTTGTTTGTCCGCCATCTTTTCACAAAGTGAAACGATCTCCCAGCTTTATCTTATTTAAGAAAGTATGAACCGACCTTGAATGCTCTTAATTGCAAGATAGATTTGTTTAAAAAAAAATGCTTAACAAAAGGTTTGTTGGATTATTAACTAGAAAGAGCACGTGGGCAATTCGCGCGAGCGCGCGAGAAAGCCACGCTCCGCTCCGCCATATTTGGAAAGTGGCTTTTCCTTTGTTTGGCTTTGAATAAAGGATTAAAGGAACGTGCGCGCCACCGCCCTCTACACGCGCTTCATAACATTGCGGTTAATGATAATAGAAATTTTGGGTTGATTAATTTCGACAGTGAAAAGGCTAAACTTAATCAATCTTTATTTAGTTCCAAGCAAACACGAGTCTTTTCGTCCGATTTGTTACTGAAAGTATCGGTGACTAGTTTTTTTCTCGATATTCTGAGATCTTTTACTGAATTTAGCTTAACCCCTTATAGGGTGAAAGACTAAGGCACATATTTCAGTTCTTTTTTGGCTCGTTATATGTCAGAAGATACATAAGACCATGTTACTATAGAAATTTTATGAATATCATTGTTATTATGGAAAGTATGCGGTAAGAAATTATTATCCCACCGCGCCCGTTTAGCGCATCATGTTACATCAAGTGAGCGATGGGATGATAATTTCCCACTTTGTATCCATATGGAAAAATCAAGTGAATGGAACGAAATTTTATTTGAAATCGAAGTGATGTATGAAATTACTTTATTCTTTGGTATGGAACATAAAAAAAAACCTAATACCCAAAATTAAATGCGCAAAGAATTAATGAATATCGGACTTGGGAGCTGTAAAAATGATCAAAACTAACTTTACATAAAGTCACACCACATTTCTTATTATATTGCTCCTTTTTTGATTATCCTTTGTGCTGCAGAATGCACATCGCTTGTATTTATCAATACGAATTAGTATATGTGATCCTACATCTGAAAGACGTAATTTATTTTCGATCACAGGCCACCCATAAGGATTATTTCCCTTCTTAAAAACTCCACGTAAAGGTACGTAACCAGGACGTTTCCAAAATTCGTTTGCTAAAATTGAACGAAACTGTAAATTGACTTATGCGTTTCTAATGGTTAAGGGTTATAAATTTACTCGTTTTCTGTTTGAATTTAATTTTCCTATTACTTGCAGGCAGATGCCTTTCGAGAAAGAGAAGAGCTAGAATCTATGCGTGCAATGACAAAGGAAATTACTGCCTATAACATCTTTACCATAACATTTGAACAAAATAAAAAGCGCTATTTATAAGGCTTACACATTTAATAATTCAAAAACAACAAAAAAATTCATAAGTAAGAAATTGTTAATATCAAATTATACATCGAATTGGTGTTACATGCTTTTTTAATAAGGAAAATTTGAACACCAACTTCACAGAACAATGACATCCAGCTTCTTACCAGTAACGAGCGAGCCAGTGGGGTATATACTTCCCACTTTCATGAAAAAACTTTCATCATAGGCGAGAAATGTATCTCATATATCAATGAGATTCTTCCATCTATGAACAACATTCCCAACTTTACAAGAAAAAAATAATAAATATCAATAATTACTTTAATTTTCAATGGTGGGGAAACTATCATCCCAGAGACCTGTAAAGGGTTTTAACAGAGAGATATTGCTTGACTCTTTCCTCAGCTGTGGAGCTTATTTTCAAAAGGGAACATTTCCACATTTATACAAAAATTGACACGTTTTCAAGACAAATAAAATTTAATTGGTCGAATGGTCGGCGCGTTTCGGCTCTACAATGGAGAGCCGTCATCAGGACCTCGTGGTCAGAATTCACACAAATGAGTCGTGGAGGGGTGATGTTTATGTCTGGTCGTCCGGAGACCACTCGGACGCAGCAAATACAAAGGCGAACTCTCCGGACGACCAGACATAAACATCACCCCTCCACGACTCATTTGTGTGAATTCTGACCACGAGGTCCTGATGACGGCTCTCCATTGTAGAGCCGAAACGCGCCGACCATTCGACCAATTAAATTTTATTTGTCTTGAAAACGTGTCAATTTTCGTCAAACTTTGATCAAATTTGATCCGCAAATATATTTTTGAAAATTTAAAAATTTTCCTACGTGAATTTTTTTGATTCTTCAAAGAAATCTTTTGGAGCAAAAACAAAAATTTTAAATCATTCCGTTGATTTTAAAAAGTCCTTTTATACCTAGAAACTACCGAGGGGTCAATTTTACCGCAATTGAAAATTTCGTTGCTTAACCGTACTTTAAATATATTACGAATGCATTTTTTTAAGGAGAAATAAAAATTTATCCATTTTTTTTCTCTTCTAAAAATGCTTATAAAAAAGCGTTCACGTTTCGTTACATTTCAGGTATAAGAAAACATACAGGGTGTTTCAAAAGAAGTTTGGGAAAACTTTTAAAATGTAGTACAATGCATTGGAAATACGGTAGAATCTGTACTATCTGGCCTAATGTGGCTGAGAGGCGGGTCGGATAACAGCAAATCCGGATAGGCCGGAGTTCTATAAAGGCTTACTTCCTATCTCCACCACACTATAATAACACATTTTTCACATCAAAAACCACTCCTATTCATACTTTGTGACCTCTTGGTCAGTACTTTATACATAAATGTATACATAATGTAAATGTTTGTTATTCACTGTACTGTTCTGTAAGATTTATTACAGAAAAAAAGGAACTCCAATAATACATATACTGTTACGAATATTATGTAAGTAGTTCTTATTTAGCATTTATTATGTAGTTTTTCGCCTGTAAATAGTCATTATCTTATATAAAAAAAATGAAAATTAACTCATTGCTCTGTAAATATCGCCAAATCGGCAACAACGTTAGCGAAGTTTGGCGACAGCTCCAATGATTTGGCGCCTTCATGGCACCAAGAGACTAGGCCAGATAGTCGCGAGCCGGATAGTCGAGATTACGATACAATACAAATACATCGCCACAACAGGCAAATTGCCCAACGAGTTGGCTGACTTAAGAACATCATGGATCCCCGAGCCATTTTTTGGAGGCCCTACCTACTACTGCTACACCACACATGCACCCCGTCCACACAACCCCCCCCCCCCTCCCGCGGAACTCCCAACGAATCGGTACATGCGGGAATGTGCGCTGTAATTGATTCTACTGTAATATATTTTGTCTTACAAATACTTGGTGGGAAATAGGACACAAAGGTGCCAGAGTGTCCTTGATTGAGCCAAGGAGATGAATCACATTTTATTTTCGACCATGCATTTTGCAGTCGCAGGCCAAATCCGATGTGTCAAAGGGTTGACTACTTGTTTTTTTTTCCCAACTTTTCTCCGTTTTTGGAATTAAAATATCTTAGTGAATATTTCACTTGGAAACGTGGATTTTTTTTGTTGGCATCAGGAGAGACAGGGCAGCAACTTTGTAATTGGGTTTTTGAGCACAGGATGTCCATATAAAAAGTTAACATTTTTATTTTAATAACTATACAGAGAGAGAGAGAGAGAGCCCCTTGCAACATAAATGGCATATCCGAGTATTGCACGTTATTTGGATATATTTATAATTGGAAGCATGTCTCTAGAATCAACGGTTCGCCAGTAAAATACCATTCACCCTGTTACCTATGCACTCTGTATATATCATGTGCACAGTATCATTTGCACTGCAATTTTTCAATTTTTTTTGGTCTGCTTTTTCGAATCTTAAACACATGAACGAAGAATACAAAAATACTTCGCAGTCCACTAATTTTTCTATTTAACTCATCTAATCTACGAGAACTAATATGTGCTTGATATCCAAAATTTACAATAAATTAAGATTTATGTAGCAAAAGCAAACCTGAAATTCAAAATATCTCCAATGTAGTTCGTAAAACAGAAAAGATGCTCAAATGCTAAGAACAGAGGAGGCTCAAATCGGCCAATATTCAATCGATTCTTAAAGACCATATATAAAGAATTTTTCGGAATTTGCGACTCGAATTTCCCGGCATGCTGGTGGTATCCCTCGCTGTTTTCCGGCATGCCGGCTAATGCGTGGGAATACGGTATTATTTTGATGTAAATATCACATTTACAACTTATTTTTCATGCCTGGTATTGAGGTGGAGGTTTTGGATAGTACGACAAAAACCACAGTGAATACCGGATTTTTTTACCGCACTGTCCGAAACATCGCCAACACCTTAGTTCACATTAATGTGTAGATGTTCTTCATGTGAAAATGTATTTTTAACACACATTTTTTACTTAAAAAAAAACATTTCCATCTTATAACAAGACAACTGTATATGGCCGCTGTGGTGGTCGAGTGGTTATAGTGACGGACTCGCGATGCGAGGATCCGGTTTCGAACCCCACAGTGGTGGTCGGCGGCTGAAGTTGGTTTTCTGTGGTTCCCAACTTCAAGGCGCAAATGCGAGCCGATCTCCCGTTAAAAAGTCTCGCCACAGAGAGCAACAGTCCTACAACGATAAATCATTCAATCATAACACTTCACTCATAGTTAGAAAAACTGTGGCAGATGGCAGCACTACACATAACAAGCATTACAGAGAAACAAAAAAACTTCACGTCAGGTTTCACTACACGTACACGCACATTCCCGCATGTACCGATTCATATCTGAAAAGGCTAAACTGTTGTATGCCGATCTCATCAAGAAAATGCCTAGGACGAGTGCTACTGTACTCATTGATTTTAAGGCCAGCAGAGGCTGGTTCGAAAAATTCGAAAGGTGCACTGGCATGCACAGTGTTACTAGACACGGCGCAGATGCGAGTTCGGACAAGTCCGGGGCCGAAAAAGTTTTTGTCCTAATTGAAGTGAACTCGGACAGTGCCCCAGGAAGTGCCTTGATACCTGGTCCTTATGGAGGGGAATTCTACCTTCCAAACAAGAATATCTGCACCTCTCTCTCGCCGTCTTCCATACGCCTAGAAGAGTCTTGAGAAAGGTATAAAATAGTAAATTCCATGCTAAATTTTCATTTATTCTTTAAATTAGTCTTTTAAATTCATTTTAAAATATTAAAAATAATAACTTATTATTATTTTTAGTATTAAAAACACTATATTTTTTTATTTTCTACAAAATGTGTTTTTTGCATTATTTTTGAGGGTGTAGAACGAATTAATTGGATTTACATTGATTCATATGGAAGTAATTGCCTCGGTTTTCGTCGGTTTCGGATTTCGCCGATCGTTTCGAACGGATTATTGACGAAAACCGAGGTATCACTGTGTTTCGAAATCATCAAGGCCGATTCCCGTAGTTCTTGAGAAGATAATAATGTACTTTTTTGAACCATTTATAACGACAATTCAATAAATATATCGTATTAAAGCAATGTCACAAATAAAATAAAAACCAACTGCAATTTCCAACATTATACGAGAAAAAAATACCGCAAATATTACAGTTCTTAGACAACCAAAATAACTTTTATTTTGAAGTACAGAAAATTAATAGCGTTATTCCAATATTGAAAATAAAATGAACATAGTGCCTTTACCTCCAACTAGTGCCGCTCAACGCATGCGCAACCCCAGGGACTGCCCGGGGCCCTCACAATCCGGTTGAAATTTTCTAGAATTTACCAAGTAGGGCCTCAGAAAAACCACTTAAAACGGGGGTTCATGATGCACTTAAGATGACGATGCCTCCAACATACAGATATTATCACCGTTTAAAATTTTACATTACCTTTTATTTTTATATAAATATTAGTTTCCATGTATTAGGACATTTTAAGACGCAAGGGTTTTGAACAAAACGATAAAAACAGTAAAAAAAATGCATTCTTTTTACCAAACTGTCCAAAAAATGGCCAAACATGGTTCGCATTTATGTAGAAATGTTCTTGAAGGCGAAACATTTGTAACACATTTTCGTGATTCCGAAATTTTTGATCTTATACGAAACAATTGCATGTATATGTGACACGACCATGAGCTTCATTCAACCCTCAAGCAAACTGCTTAATCGACGGATATTTCGAAGTCATCAAGGCCGTTCTCATGCAATTCTCGGAAAGATAATAATAATGCAATTTTTGAAGCATTTATAACAACAATTCAATCAATATGTAATACGAAAGCAAAAAATATCGCAAATAAAATTGAAACCGGAACTACAATTTTCAACAATATACGAGAGAAAAAAACCACAAATTACAGTTCTTAGACAATCAAAAGTGAAAAAAATAACAATAAACTAACATTATATGTGATTCCACCCAATGTTACAATGCTTCCTGTTTTCCAAACAGATCATTAAGTTCGATAACTTTTGTTGAGCCCCATACTCGCTGAGCCCTCAGCCGTTTTCATTTCCGTAAGCCAAGTTCTTTTTGCATAACTTCCATAACTCACCATTTTACGTGTCGCTCGCCGGAACCACGATCAAACATGGCTTTGTTGTTGTTGTTTCTTTAACGTCTGTAAGGTCATGAATCCAAGCAATGTAGTCTATTATCTAACAAACATTTCATAAATGACCATTGTCCTCTTTGTCTGGCACTTGAACAACCATCACGTTAAATAATTGATAGGAACGAAAAAGAAAAATAGCACGCGTTTAACTTCCAAAAACACGCTTTTCACCTTCTACAGATGCTTCACAAAGGACTTACATAATGTCCGGTTGTATATAAAGGAAACAAACACAAAACAAATACAAACTGACCACTGGAAGCTGGTCTTACGCAAAAAGAAAAAGGAACGGTATCATTCTTATTTGAGAAAAGACTACACGCGTGTGTTATAATATGTACTAAAATCCTTTCTTTTTCCGATTCGGTAAACAAAACAAAATGATGTTGAGTCTG
Organism: Pholcus phalangioides; assembly: GCF_987345545.1. Classification (NCBI taxonomy): domain Eukaryota; kingdom Metazoa; phylum Arthropoda; class Arachnida; order Araneae; family Pholcidae; genus Pholcus; species Pholcus phalangioides. The sequence goes on along the minus strand of NW_028301610.1, from coordinate 28,451,328 downwards.
GAGAAAGTTCTAAAATGACCATTAACGAAACTAAAATAATGGTTTTAAGCAATAAAAGGAAACCATACCAAGTGGGTCAACCATTAAGTTTTTTTTCCACTTGAGTTTGTCACGCCCCAGTGTGTACCACACTAAAATACTCTCACGTTTATTTTTTTTTTTTAACGTGTAATATAACAAAAAAGTAACAATATATATAATGTAATGCCTAACTTTTTTTTATTTTCAGTAAATCAGGGATAATTCAAGGGTTTTCAGGGAAATAGTATTCACATTTGGTCATTTTATGGCTATTTATCGATGACGGAAATGCATGCTTCGATATCCCGAATCATGTTGCGATTATTGGAAATAAATGTAATAAAATATTCTTATATAAAGGGGCTGTCTCCGAATTTTCTTGTTTAGTGGATATCTCTGTAGAAATTATTTATTTTATGTATTTATTTATTCATCATCTAACAACAGAAAATATCCAGTTATAGTTTAATATTAAAACATTGCATAAAAAAAATAATATTATCAAAATAAAGCTTAAAAATGCATAAAGTACACGAAAAAAAAATACACAGGAGCGTACGCACAGGTAGACTAAAAAAAAATTTATCGACGAATTAAGTTGATGGTAAAATGAAAAAATAAAATAAAATAAAAACCAAATATGAAATTGAATGTGAAATACATAAAATCGAACATAAAATACATAAAATTGAGAATACAAACACAAAAATCCTATCTATATATATAAAATTGATTTTCTGTCTGTGTGTGTATGTTCTCTATACAAATCTACAATTTTAGATCGATCGTCGCCAAATTTTGCATATATACCAAATGGGACCCGACTTGAACGATAGGCTACTTTAAAATTTCATCAGTCCAGGGCAAATGCCCCAAACGGGCAAAAAACTGTCCGGCAACAATGGTTTTTGGGCCTCAACAATCACTTTCCGAACGTTTACTCTGGTTACCGTGGTTCCCTAGCAATGCGTTTCAGACGTGTATATGCCTTTACAACGGTTTGTCACTTCTTTAATCCTGTTAGTATATGTATAATAGTTTATGCCTTTATAATGGTTTGCCACATTTTCAATATACTCTCAGGAATGAGGCTTTTTGAATAGACGTCATAATCATCATCAGCATCGCTTTGAGAGTCAGGAAAAGGGTGATCCTCATAGAAATCAGTGCTAAAATTGTCGAGTTTACTGTAGAAATGCGGAAATTAGTGGGATTTTCCGCCCCATCAATAATTTTAAAAATTGTATTGAATTCTCGATTTTTGAAATATTCAGTTCGCTTAGAGATATACGAAGCCCAGGAGATTAAATACGAAGTAATTAGAGCCAAACCTATACTTTTGAGTTGGATATTCGAGCAATATCATTGATTTCATTTATATCTTCTCAAGTATGAAAATGAATGTCTCCATATTGTCTCTTTTGATATTTATTTGCATAAATTCATGTGGGTTAGGAAAGAAAACCCGGGCAGCGCCGGGTATTATAGCTAGTAAAATACATAAAATTGAGAATACAAACACAAAAATCCTATAGCTTATAAAGGTGATTTCTAAAACTCTTCAAAGGGGAATAAAAAATATGCAGATGACCTGTTTGACAATTATATAGATGACTGAATCGATAAATAGGATCATAATTACAAATAAATTTGTTCTGCACCTCTTAATTGCAAATAATAAAATCTCGTTCGATACATTGGAACACAATGCCATCGTAAGGGCCAACCCGGGCACGGCCCGAAGGTCTCAAGATAAGAGGGGCCATCACAAAAATGAGATCTGATTGAAATTTTCGAGAATTTGCCTTGTAAGGCTTCAGCGAAGTCACTTGGCCCGGGGGCCCGTGATGCTCTTAAGACGGCCCTGTTGGAACATTAATATTAATTTCCTGCAAAATTTGCATACAAATCAATATTATTATGAAAGAACTTATGGAAAAATGATAACAATAAAAAATCTCTACGATCACTTAGACCAGAGATCTTCAACCTTTTTCCAGTCGCGAGCGCTACCTGTATCCATCATCAAAAGAAGAGCAACCTTGCGGCAAGTTTTACATATGAATGCATGAAAAGGTGATAATTTCAATCCTTGAATGCAATTGATCGAAAGTGTTTAACTGGAACGTTGATCAAGTGCTCGCGAGCATGAAATTGTACACGAGCATCGAGCACTCTGGGTACTTTAGGGAGCACCGTGGTGCTCGCGAGCAACGGGTTGAAGATGCTTGACTTAGACTACCAACATAAAATAACGAACGCAAAAACGTACCAGTAAGAATATCATGATTATAACACCGAACTTTTTGAAAAACAACTGTTTGAGAAATCTGTATTGTACAGACTCCAATAATGATTAATATGATTATTATTATTATTATGCATAATTATTTTATGCTTCTATATTATGCTGTATTTTGATTATATCTGAAATCCCTATTTGTTATGGGCATCTTTTACCAGCCAACTCGTTGGGAAATTTGCCTGTTGTGGCCTTTGTATTTGTATAAATCGATTTTAGAAAGTAATTTCAGTTACGAAGGTTTCAACTGCTGGCTGATGCGAAGATGAATTCGGGGAGGAAAATGGAACTGCCTCTGCGGGGAATCGAACCCACGTTCACTCACTTGCTGGGTGAGCGCGCTAGACCACTACGCTACAAAGACAGCACACCTCTTTCCTTAGAGCTTGTTTGCGCTGAACGGGACCGTGAATAAACAATCGGACCTAACTCGGGCCAAAACTCACAATTACTAACACTGCCACTAGATGGCGACTTATCCGAAGGTGTTGTCACTCTCCGCATCATCCAGCTGTTGAAACAAACCTTCGTAAGAACAGCGGAGAGTGACATCATCTTCGAATAATTCCAGTTGTAAAATGTTTTCAAATCACTTGCAGCTACGTAAAATGCAGTAATTTTTGAAAAGTTGAATACGTAAAAACTTAATTTTTTATGCAGATCCTGCGCGCTAAAACTTCAATTAGTGGCATGTAAATTCCGTTGCCAAAATTCGATAAAGAAATTCCATATTTTCAGATGCAGTATTCACTGAAATACCGAAGACGTAAAATTACGATATTTTGGTGAAAATTTGGAACAGATACCTCTTTTGGACATAGGGTGTGCGATACGCGCATGTAGCATGTGCTGCCATCTATAAATTTAAACCAGAAGTGAACGTGATATCATAATGAATGAGTGTATGCATCTGTTGAATATTTTACGTCATACCGTGGTGAGTCTTCATCAGAAAAAAGAGCTCATATTTGAAATACAAAATTTGATAGCCGCAGAGTACGAGCTACGTCTAGAACGTTTAACCGTCTCAGTGGCATTGACGAGATATCTCGCTTCCTTAAAAGCTTCTTAATTTTAGTATTGACAAGCTCTGATATTTTGTAAATTTTATTTCTCAATGAAACACTTTTACCTTATACCTCTTAGTTTAAACCTGCTGAAAATCGGAAGAAAGTCTCTTACTTCATTAAAAAAGATATGACAATTTCAAGGTGGTTTAAGGAGATTTCTACCTTGCCGTGGAAAAAGTTAATATTATGTAATGTATTTTTTTTTTATAGAACATACCGTACTTGTCTTTTTTAATAATATTCTTATACTAATGTGTTTTGCAGATATTTTAGAATGGTCCGACGTAAAAATCATCCGCCATGTTTCTTCGAATGTTTACTCACATTCTTAATTTGCTTCGCCACGAGAGCAGCCGTCGCAGTTTCAATAGATGAAGATCCATTCTCGATACCATGTGACAAACTGTACAGAAATCTTCCCGATCTGCAGTGCCTTTGCTCTACTGACGAAGACAATGGAACAGTCATAAACTGTGATGGTGTGTCTTTTGCCAAAGACTTTCCCGTACTACCACACAGGTAAAAATCTTAAAATAGATTCGTTAACACTTAAGGGTTGTCTTGAATACGTTTTTTTGGACGAAATATTCCATTAAAACAAAGGCCAAACTGATGATAGGAATTTTGATAATTTATCTTTTTCAAGAAATGGCTCTACCCCTACAAAAGGTAGGTCAGCATCTTGGAATTTGGAAACCTAATAACGCTAAATCAGTCAGTTTCTATTGCGAAATATTACCCCACCGTGACTTTGAGGCTTTTTTAGGTTATAACTTGTTCTTTGCTCCTTGACCTTTAAACTACAAGATCTTCAATTCTTTTCTGAAAAGGAAATATCCTAGACCCCATACACTGTATCGCCTATCAAATCCGTCCAGGAATGCACACATATTTACAGATTCGTCTGCCAATTTCGAAAATAGTGTCTCAGTATAAGATTATATAAAACTGTAAGATGTAAAACTGTATTTATTTATTTTTATTTATTTAAAATACAAAGTGCTACAGGTTTAAAACCCAATTACAGCTTGTAGTAAAAATGAAAATTAGCACAGAATAGAAAATACAACTACATGATAAAGTACACAAGACAAATAAAAAGTAACAAAAATTATGCAAAATACAAAACTCCACACAAAGATATATACAACGCAATCACAGCAAAAATCTTCTAAATTCGGTAACAGACGAATGAAAAATATCCTGATGTCCGGGAAGCTCATTATAAAATTCGGAAAATCTGTTTACAGCACAGTAATTACCAATATTAGTATTGTATGATTTGACGGCAAATAAAAGCAATTAGATCTTGTATTGTGGCACTTAATATTGAAACAGATTTCATTAAGAATGGGTATGCAATCAATTTGGTTAGTCAACAGTTACTTGAAAAAAATAACGAGCAAGTAATCTCCACGTTTTTTTAAACTAATAGCACTGAAACTGTTTCGTAGATGAGTGGCAGATAGAATATGGTTATGAGGACCATGTTTTTTGAAATATAAATACCTTAGAAAATTGTTTTGAATAATTTCAAGAATCCTAATATGGCAAGCGGGAAATGGGTTCCAGATAATTGAAGCATATTCCAGTTTTGATCTTATAAGCGTATTAAAAAAAGGGATATTAAAGTATTACTATCGTTGAAATCTCTCGACATTCTTTTAAGCAAGCCAAGTTTTTATATGACACAGAACACAGATTTCTAATGTGATCAGCAAAGTTAATATTGGTACTATAAATCACGCCCAAATCGATCGCAGAGGTTCTTCTAATCAATTGGTTATTATTAATGCCATACGTAAAAAAGATAGGATTCTTTTTGTGAGTGAATGAAAGAACAAAGCATTTATCAATATTGAGCAATAAGTATAAGATTATATAAAAGTATAATTATTATAAATCTGTAGGAAAAAGTTCAGTCCTATGATTGCTTATATTTATATAGTCCATATGATTAAATAATGCTTAAGACTTCAAAATATTAAATTTTTATTTGTTTTTGTTTTTCGTGCAGGTACAGGATCCATTCGTTTTCGCAGAGTAATTCAGGCTTGCAGAGTCTGGAAGCTCAGCTTTTCACAGCCAGTGACGTGCCATTGAAGAAAGTGGATTTTTCGGATAATTATCTTCGACGTTTAACAGAAAGGACGTTTGATGGCATCGAAGATACCCTGGAAGAGATCAACCTGGCTCAAAATAAGCTTGGAGATCAGTTGAGTCCAATGTTTTCCACCGGAGAGTTCCGGCGTCTTTCGTCTCTTCAGAAACTTGACCTATCCTTCAACGAAATCAAAGCATTGCAATCGGATATCTTTACGGGTTTAACCAATTTGAAAGTTAGTTTCGGATATTTTGATTATTATATTTACAGGGTGTCCAGTTTTATCTTTGTCCTATTAGCTGATTCCTTAACCTCCAGTCTTAAAAGAAACTTTTAACTACAACAAATGTTTAGATGTTGTCGGACATTGTCTTAGATTTCTGATGTCTAAAAAAAACCTATCTTAAATTTAAGTTCCCGACTTCTACTAGTCATATCTGAACATGAAGTCATTCTCCCCCCCTCCCCCCCTCCCGCTATTAATACTAAGGTTTCGTCAGCTGCCTGATGCGATCGAAACCTTCGTATAAGTCTTATCTAGTAAAAATATTCATGCAATGATATGCCAAAGAAACAAAAAAAAATTATTCCCTAACGACCGAAATTGACCAAGTTATTGAACGTTGAATTTTGCGAATTTTAGGCAAATACCTGATCAGAAAACGTATTATTTAAACCGTAAAAAAATGTATATATATATATATATATATATATGATGACCAATATAATTTTCTTGAGATTCCATTTAATGACATAACGTTAGGAGTTGTTAGGGTGATTGACGGATGAATAAAGTAAATTGGTCAAAATCATTTGTCTTTGAAATACTCTTGTGTATGAGCAAAAAATGATACACATTAACAATTGGACAACAATAAGAGTGGACACCCTGTATATATTTCATGTTAAAAAACTTCTTTACATGTTATAATTTTGTAAATACAAAGCGTGAAATCTCAATGTTCTTGTCAACCAAGGACAGCAGACTAAGCATTCCATTTCCATTTTTTACATAGTTACAGTTGTAGTAGCCTTTCAGGCGGACTCTGTTGACAGCAAACGGAGAACATCTTTGGTTTTGGTTTGAGACTCAAACTAAAACTAAACTCTTCCCCACTAACTCTTGAGGAAGAACTTCCATATGCTGTATCACACTCACTGACTCACATATAGAAATATGTTCAGTTATCGGCTTCGTTTTAATATTTGTGACATTTGCGATCAATCATCATCAATAAATATAAAGCACTAGCTGTTACCCACGGCTTCGCTGGCGTGGATTTGGTAATCTGAAAATTACGCGGCGATGATTCCCCCTTTTGGAGGTTAAATTTTCAGAAATACCGTCTCAAAATGGGTATCTACATTATAAATTATAATACTGAATAAATTTCATATTTACGGTGCAACGATTTCGGTTCAGTGATGATTGTCTCCATATAACCTTTAAACCCCTCCCCTTAGTGGGGTTAAATTTTGAAAAATCCCTTCTCAGTGAGTCTCTACGTAACAAAACAAAACTACTGACCAAATTTCCTATTTAAAGCTTCAGCGGTTTCGGCTCGACATGATTTATCCATATGACATCCCCTTATGAGCCCCTCAGGGGTCGAATTTCGAAAATCCTCTTCTTAGTTACTCGATGAATATAAAATGTCGATGTCATGAAATAAAACTACTGACCAAATTTCATGTATTCTACGTTTGAACCCCCTTGTGATCCTTTTAGGGATCGAATTTAGAAAAAACCCTTTCTCAGTTGATCTTTAAGTCATGAAGTAAAACTTCTGACCAAATTTCATGAATTTCGGCTAGGCGTGATTTCTCTATGTTGCCTTTGAACCCCCCCCCCCCCACCCGAATGGCCTCCTTAGGGGTCGAATTTCGAAAAACCCTGTCATGAAATAAAACTATTGATCAAATTTGATATTTATAGCTTCAGTGGTTTCGGCGCGGCGAAGATGAATCAGTCAGTCAGTCAGTCAGGACATGTTATTTTATATAAAATATTACTTAATAAATATGTGTTATGTGTACGCCAGTCCTCAGCCTTTATCTTCTGCTGGCTTCACCTGTCTTCCATAGGTGTAGTTAAAACATCTGTCCTGAAAATGGACTGCGAAAGATTCGAACCCACGAATCTAATAAGATATTAGGGGAAAAAATTAAAATAAACAGTGAAATTAAATTAAAAATGAAAGGATTAAGTTTAGAAAACTCAAGCCTAATACTATATAGTACTTCGTAAATAGAAAGTGGGAAAAATTCAGAAATTTTCTCAGATTTCTTTATGATCAGAAAATTGAAATCTTGAGAAGATTTACGAGAAGTCTGTTAAAGCAAAGAACGACCTTAATCACATGGGAAAATAAAAAGCAAAATTCACCAGGAAGGGGAGAGAAAAGAGATTCAATGTTAGAATGTCTTTAATCGGGGCCAACGCCTTCAAGTAAATTTCTTTTCAATGGTTATTCTCTGATCTATAGATTACCACCTTCTCTCTAACAGTAATAAATCTTTCTAAAATGGATGCTCTAAGTGCTCCAATGACGCAAGTAGAGCAAGTACCTCAATGACATTTTATATTTGAGATTGTTCCGATTCCTCGAAACAGGTCGGTCGCATACAATGACTTTCCGCATACGTGTTATTCATTTTTTTTCGTCTCGAATTTGGACATTGGTGATTATTGAATTCACATACGCATATAACTAAAACAGTGATTACTGTTTGAATAATCAAGTCACAGAAATAATGTGTTGAAAATGAGAATAATGAAAATATGTCGTGGTGTCCTAATGCTACTTCTATTATTTAACTGCACATGAAACTCGTAAAAATTAATCTGAGAAATTTCTAACGAATTACTGCATGTCGTCCAGTGATGGTAACCTCTTCCAGCGAAATTTCCCTTTTAACTAAATTTTTCCCCACACATTCGGAAAAATGTGCTGCCATCTAGCAGGGAAAATACGTAATTAAGTATTTTACAATAGAAATGTATTGTACTGCATTAATTTTTTATTTTTTGCAAAAATTCTTTTGTTTAATGAACTCTCATAATTTCCCACAAATGCTAAGAAATTTCCCATTTGGGAAAATTTTAGCCAATTTTTCCCACGAATATGGGAAATTTCCCACGAGTTACCATCACTGATGTCGTCTATGCCGTATATGTATTGTGTACCGTCGCCAAGTTTCTTTCTTGAGGAATGTTTGTCATGTGCTTCATAAGTGCTGCCATCTATCTCTTTAATTCGAAAACAAACGACTCCTCGTATAGTTTATTTTGTCAAAAAACCAATTTCAGCCGACTACGGCATCCCCATGATGGCAGTCTGCGAAAAGGGTCTCAAAGCAGCTGTCAACTCTGTGCAGTCTCGATAGAAAATTTGGCGATGCAGCAGCACTTACATAACCAAACATGTGAAGTTCTCTCAGTATAAGCCTTTAAAGCCCCGTTTAAATGGGAAATAAAATATCTCGAGAAGTTACCGGCAACACAGGGATTTTCGCTATATCAATCGCCATTCAAATGGCATTTAGTTTTTGCCGGTGTTCCCTCTTTCCGGAAGTCGTAACTGACCACTAGGGCACTTCAGTTGAACGGAAGTGGTTGGCTCAAGATGGCTGACGAAGGAGCTAATTTCGTGGCTCAAAGAATTACAGGACAGGAGGTCTGAGTCACCCACTATTCCTCCCCAAAAGAAGATCGGGTTCTTTTGAGTCCCTCCTATTTTTACTTACGAGGAAAATAAGTTGCCATGCAGGTAATAATCAATCACCAAAACAATCCCCAATTTTGCACATGTAAACGGGGCTATAGATCCGATTATCCCAGATACCCTGTATTTATTGTACTGTATTACTTCTTTGTTCTATATTTCTGTTGAAAATGATTCTACATTTTATGATTCACCCATTTTTTCTATTTCTCGTTTTATTTTATCTTAGGAGCTTCACCTTGAAGGAAATGAATTCGATGGAGTTCCTGGTTTGGCTCTGCGTGGACTCAATTCACTGCAGAAACTCTACCTTCAAGTCAACTATATTTCCGGAGTACAAAATGCTGTGTTACCCGAGCTAGAACAGCTCAGCCTTTTGAATCTCAGCTCCAATGATATCGCATTCGTACAGAGTCAAGCATTTTCCACGTTGCCCAATCTCAAGATATTAGTGCTTTCGTATAATCGGATCAATAGTCTGCAACCGGATTCCTTCGAAGGTCTTATGCAGTTAGAGCATTTAGATCTGTCTCAAAATCTGCTCGATGAAATTCCCACGGAAGCGCTGAAAAAGACACCAAATCTCAAAAGGCTAGTCTTGCATTCTAATAAAATTAAAACGATCGATTCAAATCATGTAGGAGGTCTAAAAGCTTTGGAGTACATTGATTTGAGTAGGAATCGTATTTTCGGTGTTGCGCCGGGAACTTTCAGTGACATGAAGAACATGAAAGAACTCAAACTAGACGTGAACAGCGTACGTAAGGTAACTAACAGAATGTTCCTTGGTCTTGAAGGCTTGTCTGATTTGACTTTGAATGATAACAGAATATTAGCTTTCCCAACGGAATCTCTAAGGGCTTTCAGGAAACTAAGAAAACTAAGCTTGGATTACAACAGGATTGCTGCTGTTTCATCGGATTTGCTATCCCCAGTGAATCAACTAGAAGAACTATCACTTGCTTTCAATCTCATCAGTGAAATTCCCGACGGTACCTTCATGGAATTCAGCAGTCTCCTTCTTTTGAACTTGCATGGCAATAAAATCACGGATTTCACATCTGGAAAAACAGCTGGTATAGAAAACACACTATTGTATCTTGACATCGGATACAATGAAATGACTGCACTTCCGAAATTAAAGTTCAACAGACTTCTAATACTATCTTTGGCGAGGAATCGTATATCCAAAATCAGCAAGGAAAATTTTCAAGAGCTGAAAGAGGTGCGATATTTGAATATGAGTTATAATCTTCTTTCGGAAATGCCACCCGGTGTCTTTGAAAATATGATGAACTTAGAAAGTCTGGATTTACAGTATAATGTCTTGACTCAAATTCCCGAAGGTGTTTTCCGTAATTCCTCAATCATGCACATTAATTTGAGGAATAATCAAATCCTTGGGGTACCAGAAAAAGCTTTCCAGAACTTACCGAGGCTGAAAAGCGTAGACCTTAGCGAGAATAACATTCAAGCTATTGCTTCGAACGCTTTTGATTCTGTGCCAAACATAGAGATGGTAAACCTGAGAAAGAATGACCTCTCCATGTTCAGGGGAGATTTCTTCACCACCACAACAAAAGTACACACTTTAGATCTTAGCCATAATAGAATTACGTATTTATACCCCAACTCGTTCGTAGTTCACCCAAAACTAACAAAATTAGACCTTAGTTATAATGGCTTGACCTTCTTTCCAAGCGAAATTGTCAATCCTGTGCAATCATTAAAAATTATCAATATCGAAGGAAACAAACTTCAATCTGTCGGAGATAGGTATTTTTCTGACATGCCTAATCTTAGGGAGGTGAATTTACAAAATAATGCCATAACTTTGGTGGGTGATGGAGCATTCCGCAATTCATCTCATTTGAGCTTCATTCAATTGCAGAACAACAAAGTATCATTTATATCTGAAAATGCTTTTGATGGATTGAGACGAATCGACTTAGACTTGAGTCATAATGATTTAGGTAATTTGCCCAATGAAATATTTTCTAGGTCTTCTGGATTAAGGCTTACGAGTATAAATCTTGCCAAAAACCACTTTAGAGATTTCCCAACTGCTGCTCTGAAAAGACAATACTCATTTTTAGAGAAAGCAAATCTTTCCTACAATAACATCAACAATTTACCATCAAACGCGGATGTGCTTGTCAATATAAAAGATCTAGACTTATCACATAATCCACTATCTAATGAAGCTCATCACGTTATATTTGGAGAACCCAAGAGTGTCCGTGATTTACATGTTGCATATGTTGGAATCACTTCTCTCCCGGTTATTGAAAGTCCTTTCATCAGATCGCTCAATCTGAAAGGAAACAAGATATCCAGACTTGATAGTAACGTTTTCCAAAGAACCACTTTGCTAAGTGAGCTTGATCTTTCAGACAATGAGATACCTAATCTAAGTGTCAACTTTGCATCGGTTTGGAGCAAGTTGCCGCGTTTGAAGAAACTTGATCTGTCCCATAACCCATTACGATACTTAACAAAAACCGATTTCAATCGACTATCTAGTCTGAAAGAGCTGAAGATGAGCAACTTATCGTACGTCACGGAACTAGATTGTGAAAGTTTGAAGAACTTACCTAAGCTGAAAGAATTGGCAATGTATGGTTTTTTATCACTTCCATCTTACGATGTCAAACAGTGTTTGCAGTCCATGGTAGGACTAGAAAGATTATCTGTTGAGGTAAAGGATATGCAGCTCAGGGACCAATTGCAGAGTGTATATACACCTCGTCTACATGACGTTACTGTCATGGGTAAATCGCTGAGGTCATTGTCTTCGAGTGCATTTGCCGGAATGATAAGTCCAGACATACAAATTACTCTAAAAGACACTTCAATTAATACGTTTTCAGAGAAAGTGTTTCTGCCTCTACCAATATCTTCAAAAATTGATCTAGACGTGTCTCACAACAGAATTCGCCGCCTGTCTCCTGAAATACTCACGGTTTTGGACAACAAGCAAGTGAACGTTGATTTTAAAGGTTTAGATTTGAATCCTATCACCTGCGATTGCAATGTTAATGATTTTTGGAAGTGGATACAAGAGAAAGGAAAGATACCTGTTTTCCGTCGTTCCGGAATTTCAGCAATAACTGAACTCACGTGTTCGGAACCCCAGAATCTGAAAGGTCGTAAAATAAGTGAAGTCGACCCTCAAGAACTCATCTGCAGTGAAACCACCATGACCACAACAACGACGACGGCTTTACCCCCTCCACCATCAACTCCTAAATGGTCAACACCTCGGAAAGATCATCCAGACATCATCTTTGAGCCTCCAATTACCAAACGTCCGACTCTTCACCATCATCCCGGTTCTCCAACAGCTTCTGGCACTCGAAGCGCTTTGACGAAAGTCGATACGATGATCATCGGTATAGTCGCTGGTGTGGTAGCATTCGTGTGCATCTTAATCATCGTCATCTGTATCGTCAGACTCCGTCGTGCCAGACCTCACTACACCGCGGGACCTTTAGCGGGTCCTCTAGCGTTTCGAGCGCAAGGTAAATGCACGTGTCTTAAGCCTCCTCCAAACAGCTGCACTTGTTATCCAATGTATCCAGTGGGATCACCGTACCCTACGTTGGGACCTCCACCAGCAGCTCCTGGTTCGGCTCTCCAACATAAAGTGCTGCCTCCACCACTGCCACCACCGCCAGGATTCTTAAGTACAATGGGTAAAAATGGAAGACACCGAAATACTCCTTATTATGTCACCTATCCCGACAGTGACGAAAATAGGTGACTGAAAGCAAGTGGTTACAGTACGCGTTTCCGTCAATTTCGTGAGATAAACTCTTAAATTTCAGAGTTGATGAACGTTAAGGAACGCATTGTGATAGTCACGACTATGGTGATTATTTTCATTCAATACCACAGACTTCATTTGCATAATCTCGATGGCTACTGAAACTTTCAAAACTTTAAAAACAAGCTGTTCCAGTCTATGTTATTGTTTCTCTTAGCATATAAACGTCCAAATGTGTTCGCTAAATTCGTGAGATGACCTCGCCCATCATCATAACATTGCTCAAGGCAAAATAAACGTCCAAACAAAAAAGTTTGGGAGGAGCTCGTTTTTATAATTATTATTTTTTCTCTTACAATAATGATGCTAAGGCAGCAATGTTGTGTTTTTTGTATATGTGTACCCTTCCTCCATCACGACATTACTTCATTCAGCCTTGTTCTCGCCATTTTCTTTTTGATTGTCCATGTTAATTTTTGTATTGTTGGCATGATTCGAACATTATTATTGCTCAAAACTGTACAATTTTAATTACCTACCAGCGCTCACGCGTGTGTATCATTTTTTTTGGAATACGAACTAATGACCAACGGGTGATACTGTTCATCAAATTATATGATTGAAACGTTGTGTTCGTTTGGACATGATGGTACCTGAGAAGGCGAAAAAAAATATAAAAAACATTATTCCTATACTGGGAAACGATATTGGCTTAAGAGTGCAATAATGAAAAAATAGCTAAACGATTAATTTGTGTGGAGGACTCACCACACACGTACAGACAGGGCCGCAAATATTAGGAGCCGTAAAACAGAATCAAAATACTTAGGCTGGTCGTCCAGTGGAATCTATTTGGAGGAAAAATAAGACTATTATAGTGGCCTTGCGCATACACACGACTTGTTTTTGTTCTTAGTAGCTTCCAGTGGACGACCGCCCTTGGACTGCGTCTAGCTCATTTTGAATTTAATACTACTTGACAATGCTTAAAATTATATCAATTAATTGATACATGCCATAAAAAATTAATATTTTAAGCCTTATTAAAATATAAGAACATAGACACATTCGGGGATTGAACATTTTGAGGCCTTTTATACCTGTGTGCATGGCTTGCACGAAATGGAGGACAAACTTTTTGGCCTCTGGACTCTATAAAGCTTTAGCTTCCCCCGATGATATTCTAGTAAATTCTTAGTAGAGAAAATTACATAGATGTAATAAGACCGATTTTTCCGGGCCTCTAAGCTAGAGCCTTGTTATGTTACATACCTTGTTAGGGCATACAGACATTGTAGAGAGCCCTTAAAATTTAATTTACATCGGACCACAAAATATTTAAGCCCAATCATAGGACTCTCAACCGGTTTCTTTACATTTGAAGTTTTCAATGCTTTTTTTTGTATTTTATGTGATCATACAGGGTGTCCAGAAAAATGAGAGCAAAGCCTCCGTTTAATAATGAGTGTTTCTTGGATATATCTAATCACAAAATGAAAAAAAATGTATAAAAACAGAAAATTAATTAATTAGAGTCATCAATGGATTCTTATATCAAAAATATCTGCTAGTCTAAAAATATCTTTTTCCAACTGGCTATTTTTAAATTTCAAATTTACGATTCTTAGAAAAAGAAATCGAATATATATTGTATGTATATAGTGTTGTTTTTTTCTAATAATGTTGTGTTGTATGCATGGCATTTGTTTGATATTAAAGGACATTTTATTTCATTGTGTGGTTTGACTAAATATTCATTACAAACGCATTTGTCTAATGCCACTTCTTAAAAAAAGTTTGACTATGTTTTTTTCTATCCCCCTGTATATATAACACACGTTTCAAAGTGATGAATCATGTCATATTGCCACGACATAATTACTTATAATTATAGTTAAAACAACTCGGATGAATCCACATGTTACTCTATTTACAACTAAACGTAAAATTCTTCTCATTTTAACAAATAAAATAACTGGTATTTATACGTATTAAAGCAGCCCCCAGAGAGAGAGAGAGAGAGGATATTCTTGGCGAAAATTGGCAAACTTCTTTGGGCAGGGGGTGGGGCTTGATAGCAGGGCTAATTGATCTAGACACCGGTCACTTCCTGAAGTAACCGACCAGTTGCTGGTCGTTTCGCGAAACGTCTAGACTTTTGACATTGATCGAAGAAAAAGTATTTTATGTATAATATATATACAGCAGATCCCGCTTATAAAACTTTTAAAAAAAAAAAACCGTCACGAAAAAACGTTGTAAGCGGGAAAACGCTTTAAACAAGAAATCTTAATGAGAATTGGAGTAGAGACCACGAAAATAAGTCTCACTAAACGGAGGAAATGTTATGAACGTTATTAACGGGATCGACTTAATTTCCCTTATTCTATATGTTGTAATTCTTTTTTTTTTTCTCCACGGGTTGCTGGTTTTTCATCGCCAAGACCGGAGCCGTAACTAGAATTTTTGCCGCCCCCAAAACTTTAAAATTCGATAATTTTATAACGGTATTCTTTGTTCCCACCTAAAATAACCGCCCCCTAAATTTTGCTGCCCAGGACAGTTTCATCTCTAGCTCCCTCTAGTTCCGGCCCTGACCAACACCATGGCGTCATGTCACCAACTTTGGCCTAGGACAGTGGTCAACCTTTGGTACGCTTACCACTTCATTCATTCATTCGTACGCTTACCACTAGACTACAACTAACCAAGCCACGGAAAATGAGAAAGATAACTTAACGAGAAGCGACCGAATCGCTAAGGCTGTAAGAGTTTACCATGGTGGACTAAATCAAATGCTTTTTGGAAATCTGTAAAGAAAACGACTGTGTTTTCGAAATATCGTCAACTGCTAATGGTTGTCTCCCAGTAAAAGTTAACTGCTGGTCTAAGAACGGCCTAACCGAGGAGATCTGAAAACGGTCTAGCCCATATTTAGACACTTTTTCTACCTGCCTTATTTTTTATAATTCCTTGGGTTTTATTTTAAGTGAAAGTATTTTTTTAATCATTATTTTTTTAATAAACAAACAAAATATCTTTCGTCGCTATTATTTTATCGTCGTAATTATTTCTCTTTATTTTTATCTGCCCTCATATGGAATTCATACAAGGATATCTAAACAGTACCATAGCAGGGCTGTATTTATGTTTTGTGTCGCCTGTGGGCTATAAGACAAAAACGTGGTACTGCATATAGTTGCTTCTAAATTTCAATTTTCTGCCCAGTATTCGTATCTTAAGCCGATCTGTAATGATTGCCGTATAACAGGGGGATAATTTTAAATTTTAATAAATTTAATTCCAATGTCTTGGTCTCATTTTCAAAAAGGTCTCTTCGCGTTCTCCTAAAGTCATTCTTCCTCTTTTTCGAGGCTTAGTTCGTCCTGGACTGGAGTATGCTGTAAGGTTTTGGAGACCATACCTACAGAGGGACATAGACTTGGTTGAAGGGGTGCAGAGAAGAGCTACGCGTGTCCTTATTGGCACACAGGGCTTGAGTTATGAAGAAAGACTTCATTTTTTGAATATGTTTACATTGGATGAACGCAGGTGTCGAGGAGATATGATCGAAGTGTTCAAAATTTTCAATGGGATGGATAGGATGGACCATGAACTTTTAGTACACCGCCAATCGACTGCTTTTACAAGGGGACACCAGTATCGATTGGTGAGGGACAATGCAAGGTTATGGTGTCGCAGGGAATTTTTCTCCAATAGGGTTGTTAATAAATGGAATAGCTTACCCCCGGAGGTAGTAAATTGTAACACAATTGACACGTTTAAAAAGAAATACGATAAACATGTTGGGGTAAATCGAGAAGCTATCCATTCTTAGAATAAGACAACCATAAGTAATCTTTATGGGCATCGTATAATATTTTATCATGTGTATATATTGTTTGTAATTTGTGTTAATTGCATTTTTAATTGGGTTGCTGTATTTTTGAAACATATGACAACCATATTTTTATGGGCATCTTTTTATCAGCCACCTCGTTGGGCATTTTGCCTGTTGTGGCGTTGTATTTGTATTTGTATTTGTATATTTGTATGGTGCATACATTCGCATATGAAAGTATCTCAGCAGCCAGTCAATGGTGCCGTGATACTTTGTGCGTACTTGGTTATAGTCTAGCAAAAAAAAAATCAATAATGCACATTGCTTAATATCTATACATATTATGTTTAACCGCACGTCCTAAAGTGTATTTTGAAATAATGAAATACTTTTTCAAAATTTTTTGGTGGACCGATTAAAATTTGTGTGATTTAAATTCTCAAATTACTTGAATGCACAGAGTGTACCACAATCGCCTGACGGGTTTCAAAATGGGAATAGCAAGAAAACAGTGACGGATATTGAAGTCATTCTTGTGGAATGTAAATGTGCTTAGTCAGGAATTTCAGGTACGTCATCCATGTTTCAAGGGATTGTATAGTTATTAAAATTTAGAAAAAATTAATTTTATATATGGACACTCTGGTCCAAAAACTGTTGTTGCCCTGTCTCTTCTGATACCAGCGAATAAATTTCCACGTTTCCATATCTCTGTGCATTATTCACAGAGATATCTGAATTCAAAAGTTGGGAAAGAAGCGTTGTCTGTTAATTTTTGCTCTTCTTTCTCCCCCAATTTTCCTCCGATTTTCGAATTCAAACATTTCAGTGAATACTTAGAAACAACGAAATTCTTATTAATTAAACTGCTTTTGTTCTTTTGCATGGGCTATTGAAAGCTCATAATAAAAATATATAATAATACAAAGCTTATGTAAAAAATTCTTTGAAAAGTTGATTTGGTATTTAATAGGTTGGAACAATACATATTTTATAGATTTTCTCCTAATACCGAAATCAATTTTTGTGAAAAAATTTTACGTGATATTCAAAAATCAGTGAAAATCCAAAAATACGCCACGGAACTTCATTGTTTCCAAAACTTGGCGTGTTCATCAGTTCCAGACAATTTTCCAAAATTTCAATTCTACAGGTCTGAATAATCAAATTTATTATATTAAATTAATTCTAAATACGAATTAATATGGGATTTACTGAGTGGCAAATAATTTTTCTTATTTAGAATTAAAAACGAAATGAGAGCAATAACTAATATTTTATTATGGTCTTGTTCCTATGTTTTCATTGCGTATGTTTTTTATCGCGGTGCATGTAATTTAACACAGTACCCCATTTTTTGCAATACGCACCACATGAACGTATGCGTCGCTGTATCGGGGAAAAAAACCCCATCAATTATATGAATGACATTTTGTTTACGAACTTAACATAAGGCCTGCATCCGCCGCACATTTCTGGTATGAAATTTATTAAATGCTAATTTTTTTAATTTCGGAAATACTTGCTAAATGCTCGTTAATGCTTTTCAAATGCTCGTTAATGCTTGTCGAATGCTCGTTAATGCTTGTCGAATGCTTGTCAAATGCTCGTTAATGCTTGTCAAATGCTCGTTAATGCTTGCCAAATGCTCGTTAATGCTTGTCAAATGCTCGTTAATGCTTGTCAAATGCTTGCGAATTTTAAATATGCTTACTCGGTCAATCGAGAGTTGAATATCATGCAATTCGATAGGCCAATCTCTTGGAAATTGGGTTTTTTCAAACGAAAATGAACATACTCGTCGCATCTCTCTCAGTACAGTCGAACTCCGTTATAACGAATTCCAAGAGACCGGAGAAATCACTTCGTTATAACGAAATTTAATTATAAAAGAATTCCATGTTTTTGCATTGCTCCTATATAAACTCAAAAGGGAGAATTAGAAAAGTGTCCGTTAAAACGAAATTTTCGCTATAACGATATTCTTTAAAGCGGTATTCAACTGTATAAGCACCACCAATCTCTAAAATCATTAAAAAAGCATACAGTTAAAATACTGCGTATATGTAAAAAGCACCAAGAGTTCATTTTCGTCAATATTGAGATAACGCTATTGATTTGCTGTTATTTTCGTTACACTGTAAACATAGAACATCAAGTCTTATTTCAATAAATAACAATAAATAAATAAAATACACAATAACTATTCTTTTTTTACTTTAATTTCTTAAATGAGCACCATTTCAAACATTTTTCAATTTATCGATGTATCGTATAAAAAAATATGAGTCCTATATGTGCCTTATTGAATACAAGTATTACAGAGGATTCCAAATTACCTAAGATTGGATTGTGGCGAGTTTTCATTAATTATCATTAAAGAAAACTCTCACAAAATATCTTATCAGAAACGAGCAGCTATGTTTGATATTTACTTACTTTGTTCTCGTCAAGAAATAGTAAAATGAAGAGGAGATTTTTCCGTTTTGTTGGTAATCCCGCGTCTATAACAGAATGTAGTTTCGTTATACTGTATACAATTAATAAAAATGCGGGTTCTGCCAAGCTCCACATTTGTCCCCCACCCTTTTTTTTTCAGGAAAACGTCACACGAGGAGAGCTGTCCTTACAGGACCAATAAACGGAATCGCTTGACCCCCGCCTACCATTCTGTACCACGCGATTTCTTTATATTCCAATTAGTGACTGAAAATAGATGTTGTTCTGGATCGACCAGCTTCATCCCATTTCTGTTCCCAAACAAGTTTTAAAAAAATCGTATCGAAATCGAATTCATCCATTCGTTTGTATCCACTTAACACTGTTTCTATCCCCCCCCCCCCCCAGATGGCCCAACCATAGCTCAAAAAGACTCACCAAAGCCCCGACCAATAAAAGCATCTTTGCTGCAGAAGATTCTTTCGCATATGGCAGGCGTCGTTAAAATTACAGGATATTTTTCTCCCTCGTATTCAGAAAAACCTGCGTTGTGGAATACGTTCTGTCTTTACTTTCAAAGAGGAGCCGAAATTGAGCTACTGAAATGTTCTTTGTGGTCAGCTGGGAAGCGCGGTGAATAACACTGTAAATGGGAAGGTTAGACAATCATATGTTTTTTTACTTCAACGGCAGTCTCAGCAAACCAATATGGTTTAATAATTACATATCATTTACGATAGAAATGACACATGGCACTTCCACACGTTTACAAAAAGTAAATTTTAAAAAAAATGTTTTTTCTCTCCCCTCTTTCTATGCCCTAAAATTTGCCGCCCTGGGCTATAGCCCTCTTAGCCCCCCTGTAAATACACTACTGTACCCATAGGCCTTCCGGGTTTCGGAAAACGTGATACCCTGCGAACGCCTTACTACTAGCTGAAAGGGTCTGCCTACCAATCTCCATACTCTCGGAAATTGTTTATCAATGCTCATTATAATGAAACATTTTATGTACACGATGATTTTCGCATCACTTTTGTAATTAAATTTATTTTAAAATAAACCGAATTTTTGTGAGCATCTTTTTTCTTTCCTATCTTTACATCCTATCCTATCTTTTCTTTACATGCTATAGACTGTATTAACATATCAACATCTTGAAAATATGGAACATGTAGCTGGCCAGGTCTCAAAATGAAACGCATACTTAGATCCTTTCTTCTACTGGTTATCTGACATGATTATCTACTTGTTGCCTTTTAATCATGATTTCCAGAATTTTTGAAAGTAAACTTGTTAAACCAACTGGAAAATAAATTGAGACAGTCTCCCCAATTACTTTTTTTTTAGAAAATGCAGTACGTTGTCAGCATAGGCGGAGATAGACTTGGAAGTCTAGGGGGCACGATGATGATGTCAATTCATATATACATTAGATCAGTCGACTCCATCTTTGACGCTGGAGGGCATTGGCCCCCCCCCCCGTATCTCCGCCCAAGGTTGTCAGTAGGGCTAGAATTTTCACTGCTCTGTATATTTTTTTGATTTTTCATATTTCGCTATTTTTACGCGATAGAGCATTTTTTTCATGATTTGCAGTGATTTTCAGGCATATTTTCATTTTTTTAGTAGCCTATGTTTTTTGCACATTTCAGAATTTTCAATAAAAATTGTTTTTTCACCCCAGCTCAACTTCCTCCTCCTCTTCCTACTATTTGATCATCATTTGATCACTTTTGTCGCACCACTGTCATTTTCTGCACTTGAGGGCTAATTAGACCGGAACCTACAATTTATTGCCGATTCCGAACGGCAGCCTTTTTTATACTCATCGAGAGTTTGGTGGGCTAACCCCTTGATGTGGGACTCCCTGCGGTAGCAATCTTTTTCTGTAATCATGCCGTCGTTTTTGTTGTACCCCTGTGTCAGGAAAGTTTTCTGACAAGGACGAACCGGGTATTGAACTCGCGACACCTCTGACCCATCCTTTGGTACTTTAAGCGAGTATCTTATCGACCTGGGCACACGCGCCCCCTACTACTACTACTACTACTACTTAAACGTACAAGTACGTCGTACATATTCCTCTGCGGAATTTCCTAAGAATCGGTATGCCGGTAGGTGTATTCTGATTGTATGTGCGGGCCCAGACATATTTTTATGTTGTCAGAGTTGTGCTTCTTTCGTGTTCTTGTTCGTGCTGCCATCTGTCCTCCATCTTTTGAAGTAAAAATGGTAAATGCTTGACTTGAATTTTCTTATTATGTAAGCATCATGCTGAAGGTATGCCTGCTCTCTGCGGAGAGACTTTCTCGTATTCGTGCTTCGCAAGTTGGAAAATCCACTTCAGACGACCACCACTGTGCCGCCAAAAAAGATTCGAAACTGGATCGTCACGCTGAGCATCCACAAGATGCTCACACCTTTGCGCAGCAACTGAATTCCCTACTGATAGACTTACTTACGCAGGATGAGATAGGGTGGATCTTAGTGTTCAAGACATCTGTACATTCCTCCTATTGACATATTACCAATTCCTTTTCTTCAAGCTGGAGATAAAATGTTCAGGAGGAATTTTGTGTTGCTAGCTGATTTTCTTCTTCTTCTCGCTGTTCTTTTCCCAATAGTGTGGCTGTAAGTTTGTTCATCATCCAATTGATTCTGGCCAGGTCACGTAGTTAACAAGGCCTCAATAATTTCATAAACCTCGCAGTTTTCAGTCGAGGCAATAGCCGTGGAGAGGGACCTGAACGTCCCTCCTGATATCCCCTTTGTCGAGTCCACTTGTGTTACTTTGATTCTGTGATATACTTTAAGATTATCCACGAATATCGCGTTGATACTCTCGAGCATGAATTTTATTGACAAATACATCATTTTTATTGACAAATACATCATTTTTATTGACAAATACATCATTTTTATTGACAAATACATCATTTTTATTGACAAATACATCTCTTTTCATTGACTTTCGTTTTCACTTTCGGGGAAACTCGATCTTTTCCGAGAAAAGACCATCGTTCGATTGCTGATCGGAAGTTTCCGTGGGAAGGAACAACGTGCACTTCCTTTGATATCAGCCAATCCTATTGCTGAGCCAATTTGGTTCGTGGAAAGAACTAAAACAAAGCGGCAAACATGTAAAATCGATTGCTATAATAACACTATGATTAACACACTTGGGTTCAGTTTCCAGCTGGATCGTATCTTGTTGAAACTTGAAACAATTTCTTGTTTCAGTGGTATCTTTTAGGACGTTCGTCACGTTGATACCTTAGCTTTTGTCAGACGCTCTTCTTCGCGATAATAATATCCGTAGAAGGCCTACTTTTCGATTCATTCAAAGTACTTGAGGAGCGAGATGACTTCTAAAAATAAAGTAAGTTCAGATCTTTGGTTTTCATTCATTCGTAATAATGTCGAATTTATTTCAGAAAATAAACGGGTTAAGAAATTTTAAGAGATTCCCGAACCAAATCTAAACGCTGTGAATACGTTAGTTAGATAAATGTGCCGCCATCTAGTGTGCATAATCAAATTTGAATATTTTTTGATAATTTTCCGTTCTGATGACCGCTTTAAGTGGTTGTTAAAATTTCCCTGATACGCATTGAAACTTCCACAGTGGAAATCCCGGAACCAAGGGGTCCACCGCCCCCCCCCCCCCCCACAAAATGTTAATGTCAGAAAATGGCTGATAATGCAGAAATCTGTTGTGTTATCACCTTGACCCTCGGAATGTCAATTATCGATTGCTATGACAACAATGACATGTGACTTGGTTGCATTCATTTGGGGCAAAATTTTCTAGTTGGATCGTATCTTGTTGAAACTTGAAACAATTTCGTGTTTCAGTTGTAACTTTTAGGACATTAGTCCACAGGTCTTAAGAGCATCATAGGCCCCCGGGCCAAATGATATTTCGGAGGCCCTGCCAGGCGAATTTTCGAAAATTTCAACCAGATCTCATTTTTGTGAGGCCCCGAGCCCTGCCCGGGTGGGTCCATGCCTTAAGACGGCACTGCATTAGTCACGTTGATACCTTGGCTTGTCAGATGCCCCTCCGAAATAAATTTCGGCCCTGGGACACACACTAAACAAAAATTTGTGAAATCCAAAATTATTGAAATAAACAAATGTGGTATTGGTGAAATTCCTCAATAATTTTGTTCCTCTGTATGATTTGTGGCATTGGACCCGTTAACATTTAAGCGGTTTTTAAGATTTCCCTGATCCACAGTGTATCTGCCACCGTGGAAATTCCTAAACCCTCAGCGAAACGTCACGCATATTTTTCAAAAAATGAACATTTATTTCCATTTGAAAGCTTACTAGGCAGTCTGAATGACGTTTATGGCAAACACTGCAGAGGCCTTCTATCTCTAGGAGGTGCTCGTTTTTCGCCCGTTTCTTTAGACTCATTTTGTTTTCACCCAGTGAACGCTGTACGTGAACAGCGAGTTGTTTTTTACAGTATTTAATTTTTTTTAAGTTTTATTTTATTATTTAAGAATAAAATTGTGAAGTATGGACAAAAGGAAGGTTCTACATGTACTGAAAATATTCTTGAAGTATTTTAATATAAATTGCTGGCAGGCATGCGCTAATGTTAAATGCATTAGCTACATGCTAATGTTTTTCACTAAAATGCTTTTTTTTCCACAAAAATAAGTTTTTTGTTAGATAAGGAACATTTTTTCAAACGTCACTCATTCAAATGTCTTGAGACCCTGTGTGTCTCTCAACACTATGGTGTTACATACCGGAAACTGGGGTGACTGTGCCATGGTTCCGGATTCGCGGATTTTAGGACGCAAGCGCTTCCTGGGAGCGTACGGATGAACAATCGGTTTCAAAAATTGTCATGCCGGTTCAGGAGCTGTAGGTGACTCACCGACAGCATTTATTGTATCATCTGCTGTTGTCTAGAGAATTTTTTAGGTTATAATTGTGATTTACACGAAATTTTTCAAGTGCGTGTAAATCTCTCCTGGTGCAGACAGTGTATGTTTCGTGGAAACTAAGATAAGTTGGTATTTATACGTAGGAGTTACTTACGATTAGAAATGCCTGTTTGAATTGTGAAAATACTGCATTTTGACAGAAATATGATGCATAAACAAAAAAAATGGGGATTCTGGCGGTGACTTTGTGCCGCCTATTTTTCCTGGTTTTTGCCATTTTTTCACTAGTTTGTTATTGTCCCAGCAATGGTTCGCAAGTGTGTGTGGAAGCTGGATAGTCGACCCTACCGCAACTACTGAAATGAAACACTTGAAGAGGTTCTTAGCGTGATAAGAAACAAACAGATGCTCATCATTTTTGATCATATTGGGGAGGAGTGTGTAAGGGCCACGAAGAAAGTTGGCAAATTTTACTAATGGCCTGACCCGGCTGACGAAATTTGGTATCCGAGGTGCTGAATCTTAATGAAAATCAAGAAACCTTGACCTATTGGCAGGGACAACAACTTTGTAGTGGATTCGAAGAAATTAATGTTATATTTATAGTGTGTTATTTTTTAAGAAGGGGGAGCCTTACATTTTTCGAGTCTCAAGTCTTCTTTATTTTTGTTAATGTTTCACGGAATTGAAATTTTTCCAAAAAAAAGTAAGAATGAATGCTTTCTTTAACTTAAAAATATCAATAAACTGATTTTTTTTAGGTTTCGTGGATTATTTTATTTAAAAATTCAAAAATGACCTGATTTTGGGCAGAAATAATTTTTCCAAAGGGTTCCAAGTAAAGTTAACAACCGGAGTTTAATAAAAATGGGTGTGACAGGCGAAAAAAATTCGCTGTCCTTTCCTAGTCATCATAATTTTTTTAAAGAAACCAGAAATCTAAAGCTGAGATGTGAGGCTATCTTTAGTAAAATCCTCATCCGCCTAGGCAAAGCATAAGGGAAGATATCAAGGAAAAGCCTCAAAAAGTGACACAAAGTCATCCCATTATACGGTACTTTAACACGAGCTTTTAGGATTTTAATTGCTGGTTATTTTTTTTATTGAATTTTAACTTTAACAACATGCAAATTTTTCAAAAATCACCAAAATTTACCCACATTTTGTGCCCATAAAATTTTTTAAAATAATTTTAACAGAAATCCCCGTGTTAAAGTATGTAACGCGCGTAGGCAGTTAGAGTTGCCATATCTCTCCTTTATCTCAGAAGGAAACGGATGGATGGACGTATGTGGGTACATCCTATTGATGAACAAGGGCCTTCAAATGGTGTTTTTAAGGGTATTTATGGCAAATATATATATATATAATGAAAAAAATTCCATTCAAAATCATCTTTAAAAATAGCCAAAGATGCGTTCGCGTTCGACCCGCACCCGCGTAGTGTGAATAGCTCCATATAACCTAATGTACAAAACCTGTATGTGTGGATGCGGAGCCCGCACTTAGGTTCTGACACATGCGGACGCCATCCGGACCCGCACGAATACTTCCCAGTTGCGAGCGCATTCCGCATCTGCTTACTACAAAAGCATATAATTTAGCCTTTTGTTGAAATGTATTACTACCTTCATCACTCGCAGAGCCGTCTTAACGCATGGGCCCACCCGGGTATGGTTCGGGGCCTCGGAAAAATGAGAAGTGGTTAAATTTTTCGAGAATTGGCCTGGTAGGGACTCACTTGGCTCAGCGGCACACAATGCTCGTAAGACGGCCTTGATCACTCGCTATCGTTAACCATGGAATTGTCCCTTTTCCCTTACGCGAATTAAAATAAACAATGTTTGTATGGTATACAGTGCGTTAATCGAAGTTATAATGTTAATAACGAAGCCTTGTGACCGAAAGCACAACAGATCGTACGATATTACGATAGTGGGAATACCAAGAAGCGTCGTGATTGGTTGAATCAATGGCTCTTCCCTGAAAAAAATTGTTCCATCGCGGAATAGCGGTGCACTTGCGAAATATACAACCTGCATAGCTGTGGATTAGATTGGTTCCGTATCATCTTCTATGATAAATTAGGATTCTCTTTGGCGTCCAATGACTTTCGTGTTGACAATGGTACCCTAGTAATCAGCGAGCGAATAGTGCTTATTCTTTGGAAAGGCATACGTCCCATCTGCAGGTTTAATGGTCTGGGGAGCCATAGCTTATGAAAGACGGTCATCCTCGAAGATACTACTAGGAAAACTTGCAGTCACATGTTTTACCACTTATGGTACCAAAATGTCTGCGTCAATATGACACCCTTTCTTGGCCGGCTTACTCACCTGACTTATCGCCAATTTAGCAGATACGGATTGCCCGATTGGCGTGGTTGTAAGAAGTTCGTCTACCACCATGAAGGTTGCCGTCAGGTCACTGGTTCGAATCGGGAAAAGAATATAGATAACAAGGTAGTTTTCTTAATAAGCATGAGGCAACCACCACTGGTAGATGGCGCCGTAATTTCCAGCCCAACTCGTTAATGGCAGTAAATTGCAATATAGCGATATGGCCAAAGTTGTGTTTGGTGAAGTAGATACTGGACCAGCTGAGACGAGGAATTCGGCGAGCTTCCTGGAACTAGAGGCCCCCTTGCAACAAACGGGGAAAAATCTACCTTAGACCAACATACAGAATCTGTATGCATCAATGTCAGACCTTATTTTTTCTTGTATCCGCCCTAAAGGCGACTCAACACAGTACTGTTATTTTTGGTGACACTGTTGTTCTTCACTAAAAATCATCCATTTCACTCTGTGTGTTATTGCGATCATTTGAAGAGTTTATTTTCAAAAGGGAAAATTACCACCTTTGTTAAATTTACACAGTAGATGTAAAAAGTAAAAACCTTTTTCTCTGGGAAGGACTGCTTTACAAAAGTGGAAAATAGTCCATCAGGTAGCATATAACAGGTGGATATGTTCCTTTTTGATAGAAACGACTAACTTTACATTGTGATTTCTACCAAAAATATTCCCGTTTGAATAATCCCGGCTACAAAATCTGGCAGAACTTATTCCAAAGATTCATAAACCGTTAAAAAGTGCATTTTGAAAAAAAGTGGAAATGTTCCCTTTTGAAAATAAACTCCTGATTTGCACATTTTACTATGACTATTTTTTACACGCACTTTTCTATTACACAAGTTTTCTTCTTCGTGCGTTATTTATTTATTTTATTTTTTGACCGGGATTATATCGTCACTTTTATGCAAGAAACATGAATGTATGTGCAAATTTTTATTATTAATTTTTTTTTTTATAATCGGTTGAATCTCTTATTTTGCTATCCAAGTTTTGTCAGAAACGTGAATGTGTATCCCTATTGAAACACATGCTACAAAACATTTTAGGAAAATAACCTCCAGGGGGGGAAATATGGGTAGAGTAAACATTCAAACGTCATTTCACAAGTTCTTCCCCCCCCCCCCAAAAAAAAAAAAATTTGCATATTTCAGCAATTTATTTATTAAATTATCAAAATGTTTCACGTAGATAATGTGAATTGTAAAGTCTTTAAATCATTCTTGAGAAATACTAGAATGGAACTTTAGAGTTGCCATGAACCGAAACGTTAATAGACATGCAGGAATGCGTGAAGACCGAACACAATTTTCTACTGATCTAGAACTATATAAGACGAATGAGGGATAATTTATGGATTTAGTTTTATTTATTATTACTGTATATAACGTCCTGGAAGATTGACTGACTGAATACTGAAGCTTTTGTTCTTCCAGGCAGAGACCACTGAGAGCTACAGCAGTCCTGTACACCAATTGGGTAAGGCAAACAATGATTTCGCTATACGTGTCTATCAGCAGCTGGTAACAGCCGGAGAGAACGCCTTCTTCTCACCATTCAGCCTTTCAGTCGTTATGTCCATGCTTTTAAGGGGTACCAAAGAAGAAACCACTGATGAGATCAGTAAACTCCTGGGCTTTGATTCTGTTGACTTACCAACCGATAAGATTCACTGCAGCTTCGGGAACCTTATGTCAATGATTTCTACTTCTCAAGAATCGTACATATTGGCAATCGCAAATGCGGTTGCATGTGAGAAAAAATTCTCTATCATACCTGAATACAAGAGTGATTTGAAAGATCTTTACAAGGCCTCTACTTGGGAAATAGATTTGAGCCGTGGTTCTCAAGTAGTCACAGATGAGATCAACGATTGGGTGAAAGTTAACACTCGTGGAAAGGTACCAAATCTTCTGCGGCCCCTTGATACAGATACAGTGATGGTTTTACTGAATGCCGTTTATTTTAAAGGTTCCTGGGAACATCAATTCAATCCAAAAAGAACGCGAACGAAGAAATTTTACAATAAAGGCTCAGATAATGCAGCAAAGTCTGTGGATATGATGACCATGGAAGAGCACTTCCCATACATGGAAGCACCAACTTTTACCGCTTTGGAAATGTCATACAAAGGTGATGATATTGCTATGCTATTGGTACTTCCAAAACAAAGAAACGGTCTAGAAGAGCTCGAGAAAAGCTTGCAGAATGATTTCTTAGTTTCGTTAATAAGAGATCTCCATTGCCTCAAGGTTACAGTTACGTTACCCAAGTTCCACCTGGAATATTCAAAATGCATGAAGAAAGTATTTCAAGATCTCGGTCTGTCAACCGTGTTCAATGCCAAGCTTGCTAATTTCAAGGGACTGAGCGGAAAAAAAGGCCTCGAAGTTTCAGAAGTATTCCATAAAGCTGTAATAGACGTCAACGAGGAAGGCAGTGAGGCTGTTGCCACAACCGCTCTCATGATGACGGAAACATGTTATACACCAGAAATCAAGTTTACGGCTGATCATCCATTCTTGTTTGTCATCTATGACAAGAGAAATAATGTAATATTTTTCATGGGAAGAGTTAACGAACTCTAGGCATATGGACAGCCGCTATGGTGGTCGAGTGGTCATAGTGACGGACTCGCCTCACGAGGATCCGGGTTCGAATCCCACCATCGCCATAGTGGTGGTCGGCTGAAGTTAGTTTTCTGTGGTTCCCACCTTCGAGGCGCGAATGCGAGCCGATCTCCCCGTTAAAGAGTCTCGCCAAAGAGAGCAACAGGCCTACAACAATACAATTATTCAATCATTACACTTCACTCATAGTTAGAAAAATTGATAGCAGATGGAACCACAACAAGCATTACACAGAAACAAACTTCACGTCAGGTTCACTACACACACATTCCAACATGTACCAATTCGTTAGAAATTCCGCAGAGGAATATGGACGAGGTGCATGTGTGGTTCAGTAGTAGTAGGCATATGGACAATCATTGACGTACGCAAAGGGAGGGGTGTTTGGGGTTCAATCCCCCCCCCCCTTGAGTCAAGATTATAGCGTTATTTTTTAAAGAAAAAAACGTAAACCCCCTCAGAAACCCCCCCCCCCCCTCCACCTCGAGAAAATTCTGCGTACGCCTATGTGGACAATTCAGAAGTATTGTACGCATCTCTGAACATATAAACAAATGTCCTTCACTTAGTTTCAACTATAATATTGAGTTACATTTTTTCTACAAGTTTTTCTACTTGTTCATGTTAACGTGCTCAGACAGTATACTGTAAGTCATTAGTACGTTGAGAGATGATTATTGTATCCAATCCAAATCTTAAGTAAAACTCATATTTCACAACTCGTATTAATAAATTTAATTTCTACGCATTATTTTTGAGACTGTGTCATTTATTAAGTTGGTTTCAAAGCTTTTATTTTGTGTGAACTGAATATAGAAACCAATACCTCTCAGTATTATAAGAGGACTACAGCTGTTGGAGGCTGGAAAGTACTGGAAAGCTGTTCGAACAGAGCGACTAGTACCTTCCAGCTTCCAACCTAAGTCTAATGTGCCTCCTTCCTTTCTGATCTCCCAATCCGTCGGGCCAGGCATTGGTCAAAAACGCTAACGGTCACAAAACGGAACGTGTTCTGGAGCAAATATTCACCAAGGAATATTGGGCCAAGCTGGGCCAGTGTGTAGCTAGTCTATACCTCTGCCACTTTGCATCAGGGGAAGGCAATTATCGGAAGCAAGTATTTGCGAATGACTATTGTTTAATATTAATATTATTTACGTCAATATAGTATCATCCATTAATTCTGGAATAATTTTTAATTAATTCTGAATTTTTATTAGCACTGGAATTGTTTTTTCGTTAGTTTTGACTTCTCATCAGCAACAAATTTTCATTCATTATGAAATTATTTTTCATTAATTCTTAATTGTTGTTTTCGGCACAGCGCAGCCAACACCGTCTACTATAGCTGGTATGTATTGGCACAGTACGCTCTATCGCAGCCAATGGAAATCAGAGGGACAGCGCAAATTGAGCACTTTTAACCGTGGTGCGACTCAAATGATCAAATTAACTTTTACTTTTGACGTGAAAACGTCTTTAAAATCGATGCCGAGTATGGGGAGGCAAATCGGCGTACAAATGAGTGACAATTTCCGTCGAAGTAATTTCAAACTTCAATAACTCGGCTGAAAAAAGACATAGAGCCATCCTATTGATATCATTTTAAAGACAAAAAATGAAAGTTTGTGACAATTATCACTTCGATATTCGTGGCAGCTAGATGATGAGAACTGTATCCTCGTAAAATGAACCCACGATTTTCGACTTTCCGAATTCGACACGTGTCCTAAACGGGAGCATATCTCAGAGACTTATAATTCTATCCAAGTGAACCAAGTGTTATTTTGAAGAAGAGTGTATGTGTCACAACTCATTTTGATGCCAAGTCTGTATCTCAAAATCTCAGAAAGATACGAGGCTGTGAATTTGAAAAGTTTGAAAATTTCCCGAGTTTCGTAAAATGTTGCGATATATGAGGGCAAAGTACAACCAGAATTACAGAAATCGATTAAAAATGCGTAGATAGCAGAGCACTCGGATTTCAAAGAGAATGACACCGAAAACGTGGGGCCACTAATTTCGCAAATGCACCGCTATTCCGCGATTTAAGCCACACAATCACGTCTTTTCTTGATTTATGATAATTTTAGTTTACGGTAATTTCCACTAAAGTAATATCGTACGATCTGTCGGTCATAAGGTGGCTTTGTTATGTATAATTACTGGAATATATTCTGACAGAATAACACGCTGTAAGCCAAACAAATATTCTTTATTTTAATTCGCGTTATGGAATAATCGAAATTCCGTGGTTAATGGCAGCGAGTGATGAAGGTGGTGATACATTTCGAAAAAAAGCGAAATTTTCCACTAATAAGTATAGGCTTTAGGTGTAGTGAACAGTTTTAGGCCTTCCCCGTCAACTGAATTGGTGTAGGTCATAGTGTATCAGACTGTGAAACTGAAGACCAAGATTCGTATCCACGTTGAGGAAGTTATGAATGATTTAAACCATTTCATTTTCTTTGCTGATGCAATGCATTTTACAATATACTTTGCCGACTTTTAAAATACAAGTATGGGGCCGTTCAAGTATTACGTAACCAAATTTTTAGCCATTTTTGACCCCCTCTCCCTTTGTCAGCAAAATTTCGTCATCACTGCCCCCTACCTCCACCTAACGCATACTGGTGGGATCAGAAACGTACGAAGGAGGGGAGGGGCATAGGGGGCTCGTTCGCCTCCCCCCTCAGACGAAAAAGAAATAAATTTTTTAATTCAAAAAATATTTAAAAAAAAATTAAAATTTCGAAAGAAAATACCTTTATATGTTATTATAATCGCGCGATTTCTGTTAATTTCAATACTACGTGAAGGGTAGGAACTCAAAATTTCTCTCTAACAAATTCATTTCGATCTACCCTTTAAGCCATGTATGGTAAACCCTTGACCCGCAGACCAAATGTGGCCCTGAAGGTTATCTGATGTGACTTCCCCCCCCCCAAACCTAATTTTGTAAAAATTAACGAAGTGGCACATTTTTACAGATCGCTTGAATGACCCGTGGCACATTTTCAGATCACTGAAGTAGGCCTCAAAGATCACCTAAGTAACCCCGCGACGCAGTTACAGAACGCTTAAACGATCCGTGTGGCACATTTAGAGATCCTTTGAGTGACATGTGGCACAGTTTTAGAGCACTTAAACGGCCCCCAGTGTGGTTCTACATCACTCAAGTTACCCACGGAACATTCCCAGATTACTTAAGTGATCCGCACAAGTTGAGTTAAGTGATCCGCAGCAAATAGGAAACCCTCTCCCCCCATAGATGCTGACGTAATACTTGAATGACCCCTATATAATAAATAAATCAATTAAATATTATAACAAAAACGTGGAAAAAATTAGGACCAATAATGTTCTATAAAAAATAGTATCTTTTCTTTTCCGAAGTTCCGATTTTTAAATATTTTACTAAATATTACGACTATTAACATGCATAATATATTTTTTATGCTATAATTTTCCTATTTATTTATAGTCGATTTGCTATCGAAAAATGTATTGATAAATTGGAAAAATATTTTACTAAAATTTGCAAAGATTTTCGTGATCTGCCTTTAGCTGTTTGAATATTTCAGTTTGCGCTCTGTGTATAAATTTGTTGGTTTAAAAAATAAAATCATTTATTTATTTTTTTTTTTTTGCATTCAAAATAGCACGATTGCACATTTTTGAAATGTCTCGTGGAACAGCGGTTATCTACCTTGTTTGCACCTAAGAGCCGTATTCACCGACATGGTTTAAACTGTAGTCACAATTTTTGGATAAGAGATCAACATACACTGGTGAAATAAATTAAGAGAATTTGCATATTTTATCGAATTTCATGAAAAGAACTGAACTGAATGTAAAACCACTGCTTCTAGACAAAAATGCAAATCTTGCACGTCAAATACGTAAGCGTACACGTGTGTGTAGGCGGAGCCAGTAGAGGGCTTTATAAGCGCGCGTAAGTTAAGACGCATTTCGTTCGCTAGCACACCTCGGCGAATTTCTTGGTGTTATTTTGCAGCAATCGGCTAATTTCAAATTGTAACAGTAAAAATGAGTAACCACCAACATTTAGATGATGGAATGAGGCGGGGCGAATTGAGGGGAGGCTAGAAGCAGGCCAATCTCAAGTCCAGATTTCTAGAGAGTTCAATTTAACGCCCAGCGTCGTGTGTAACTTATGGAAACAGTTCCAGGATACCGGGTCCATCGAGAGAAAGCCTGGGCAAGGTCGTCCAAGAGCCACGACGACCAGAGAAGGTCGCCATTTGTCGATTATAGCGAGGCGTAACAGGAGTGCTACAGCTTCTCAGCTCTCTCGTGACTTGTATGCAGCCACAGGAACCCGTGTATCAAGGGTGACTGTTTCCAAAAGACTTCATGAGAGAAGGTTGTTTGCAAGAAGACCTGCTGTTTGCGTCCCGCTCACTTCTACGGACAGGAAAATCCGTTTATCATGGTGCAGAGAGCATAGAGATTGGAGTATGGATCAATGGGCGACCGTTCTCTTCACTGATGAGTCCCGGTTCAGCCTAAGCACCGATTCTCGCCGTACGTTCATATGGAGAGAACCAGGGACCCGCTACCTACCCTCCAATGTCCGCGAAATCGACCATTATGGCGGAGGAGGTTTAATGGTCTGGGCAAGCATCATGTTGGATGGCCGCACACCTCTCCATGTCTTTGAAAAAGGCACTGTGACTGGTGTGAGGTATAGGGATGAAGTATTGTAACCCTATGTTCGCCTTTTTTTCAGGGGTGCAGTTGGCCCTGAGTTCATTTTAATGGACGATAACGCGAGGCCACATAGAGCTCTTCTGCTCGACGATTTTCTAGAGAGTGAGGATATTCGCCGGATGGATTGGCCAGCCAGATCTCCAGACCTTAATCCTATAGAGCCTGTCTGGGACGCTCTGGGGAGGGCAATTGCAACTCGCAACCCCCCTCCTGGAACCATCCAGGGAATGAAAACAGCGTTACTGAACGAGTGGGACCAATTGCCACAGGAAATGATAAACTGCCTTATTTCAAGTATGAAATCACGCTGCGAGACCTGTATATCTGTAAGAGGGGACCATACCCCCTATTAACCCATTTTTTTTGTTTATTCTGCAACAGCTGTTTCATACCTTCCGACTCCAACGAGTGTTACGCACGATCATGCGTGTGTATTACAATTATTGAATGGTTATTTGTTTTGTATTGTATCAATGTATGTACATATCAAATTTCATTAAAATCGGTACAGTAGTTCTAGAGATAATCGACCAAGTCTGCAAATTCTCTTAATTTCTTACACCAGTGTAGATTGGTTAAAAACCTGAATTTAACCAATCCGGGTCGATCTCTCATCCAAAAAATGTGACTACAGTTTAAACCACGTCGGTGGTTTAAACTACAATCGCAGGTCAAAGGATTAGCGATCGACACGGATTGGTTAAAATCCTCAATTTAACCAATCCGTTTCGATCTTCAATCCTTTCACCTGCGATTGCAGTTTAAACTGTGTTGGTGAATACGGCCGTTAGAGAAATATTTCTCTGTTCGGAGATCCGACATGAAAAGAAGATATCGTAGAGTTACGTGAATCATCGTAGAGGATGAAGCAACGTGATTCTCTGTGTGGAAAAAATTGCGAAAAAAATCGTGTAATCGCGGAATGGCGGTGCACTTACGAATTATGCCGCCGGGCCCGAACCCAAAACCAACGCGTAGTACTGTCGTGAACAGGGCCGCAACTAGGGGGGTGCAGGTGGGTTTGGTGCCCGGATTAGAGGAGGCGCAAATTTTACTCTTTAACCTCTCTTTCAACATTATGATGGGGCGCCAAAATGCGTGCTTGCCCTGGCTGACCAAGCATCTAGTTGAGGCCCTGGTCGTGAATATACAGGATGATGCCTTAAGTCCCTTGGTCGTAAATTACTGATGAAACGTTGATCCTAAAGGCATACTTCCAATTATAAAAATTGTCCAAATAACGTGTAGTATTCAGATATGTCATTCATGTTCGAAGAGGTTATATCTTAGAGAAGTATATATGGAAAGTAAAGGGAGAAGAGTCCGTTCACACCTTCTTCCGACCGTTTGCTCAGAGTGAGACACGTGACTTATATTAACAAAGCTGCCATGTTTGGCGGTTATCTTATGCGATTCGTAATTTGGCGGCTTCGTGTTTTGCACACCTTACATCATACATTTGGCCCTCAGGCAGGCCCATAACTATGCTGAGCAGTGCCCGAGCTGAATGGGGGGGGGGGGGGACCACAAAAAATGTACACTTATTTTGCATAATAATAACCCTTTAAAGCGGGCCTCCAAGAAAAGACTGCCCCAGGGCCCCGAGAACGCACGTTACCGTCCTGCCTCGGAGCTTTTCGTCGTGGACCGCAGATCATTTTCAGAAAATGGTTGAAAACAATGAAGGCCGATTAACTCTAGAATTAATGAAAAGTCATAATTTCAGAATTAATGAAAATGGTAGTTTGGAAAATTAATGAAATTGATAATTTTGGAATTAATGAAATAGATAATTTTAGAATTAATGAAATAGATAATTTTGGAATTAATGAAATAGATAATTTTAGAATTAATGAAATAGATAATTTTAGAATTAATGAAAGAAATAATTTCGGAATTAATGAAAGAAACAATTTCGGAATTAATGAAAGAAACAATTTCGGAATTAATGAAAGAAACAATTTCGGAATTAATGAAAGAAACAATTTCGGAATTAATGAAAGAAACAATTTCGGAATTATTTAAACAATTTCGGAATTAATGAAAGAAATAATTTCGGAATTAATGAAAGAAATGATTTCGAAATGAAAGAAGTAATTTCGGAATTATTTAAATAATTTCGCGGAATTACAATGAAAGAAATAATTTCGGAATTAATGAAAGAAATAATTTCGGAATTAATGAAAGAAATAATTTCGAAATGAAAGAAGTAATTTCGGAATTATTTAAATAATTTCGCGGAATTACAATGAAAGAAATAATTTCGCGGAATTACAATGAAAGAAATAATTTCGCGGAATTACAATGAAAGAAATAATTTCGGAATTAATGAAAGAAATAATTTCGAAATGAAAGAAGTAATTTCGGAATTATTTAAATAATTTCGCGGAATTACAATGAAAGAAATAATTTCGCGGAATTACAATGAAAGAAATAATTTCGGAATTAATGAAAGAAATAATTTCGGAATTAATGAAAGAAATAATTTCGGAATTAATGAAAGAAATAATTTCGGAATTAATGAAAGAAATAATTTCGGAACAAATTGATGAAAATTTAGAATTTTCGAAAGAAATAAATTCTTTTTTAATTTTTAGAAGTTAAAATTTTACCTTAATTTTCGATAGGAATTTTTTTGTTCTGAAATAATTTTTTTAACAATAAAAAATATTTTCCTTCTCTTATTATATTTCTCGCAATCATAATGATAAATTATTTTAAGTGGATAAATTTAATTAGTTTGTATTAATTAAAAAGTTAATTGAAAAATTATATTAATTAAAAAGAAAGGATACTAAAAATTAGTGTCTAGTTTTTTTTAAACTGCTCAATATGTCAAGTGACCAGTTGCCATATACAAAAATTGTGGGCAGTTTGGTTAAGAATTGGAAGAGCAATTAAAAATAGGTTCAGAACATATCTGAACTACTATAGTTGGCGGAAAATTTGGTAGCCAAGAGGAACATGAATGCACTTACGAAACACAGAGACAAAAAATTAAAATTTTACTAAATTTCTACTCAAAGTGCAACTTAACTACAATATTTATTAAAAAATTAGCAAGATCGTGCAGCTTATTTAGCAGAAAAACGCAAGTTTTAATGAATGCACCTTTGCATGGCAAACTTTAATAACTAATATCTACCAGAAAATATAAAAATAATGAACGATTTTTTTATTCCTGTGAAACGTTATTCTCTCCCATTCGACATGCTTTCCATAACAAGCATAGGTACAGCATGTGAAGGCACCACTAAACAGGCAGCACTTCCAAAAGGCTACGGTAAGCACATAGAAAATGACCCGGAAAGTTAAAGATCGTTTATAGGTCACGTGACCTTGATAGTTCAAACCAGAAAAATAGGGGTTCCCTTTCTATAGTCGTATACCTCCTATAAGAGCAGCACTTCCAAACAGTGCCATCTTAACACACGGGCCCATCCGGGCACGGCCCGGAGTCCTCAAGAGAAGAGGGACCTCGGAAAAATGATAAGTAGTTGAATTTTTCGAGAATCGGTCAGGTAGGGCCTCAGAGATATCAATTGGCCCGGTGGCCCACGGAGCTCTTCAGACGGCCCTGCTTCCAAAGGGCTACGGTAAACACATAAAAAAATGACCCCGGAGGGAAAAGATCGTTTATAGGTCACGTGATCTTGACAATCCGAACAAGAAAAATAGGGTTTCATCTCTCTAGTCCTATATCTTCTCTAAGGGTTATATAGTTCTTAAAATAACAAAAGTAATTTTTTATTTGATCACCCTGTCCTAAAAAACTCAAAAAAAAAAAAAAAAAAAATTGTTGCCCGGTCTCTTCTGACGCCAACAAAAAAAATTTCCATGTTTCTAAGTGCAATATTCACTGAGATAATCGAATTTGAAAAGGGAGGAAAAAGTTGGGAAAAAACTGCGTTAAGTTCAGGTAAAACGGTTTTTCAGCATTTAGAGAGAGAGAAAAGAGCTGGTTTTTTCCAACTTTTCCTCCGTGTTTTGAATTCGAATATCTCGCATTTAGAAACATGGAAATTTTATTGTTGACATCAGGAGAGACAGGGCAACGACTTTCTAACTGGGTTTTGGGACACACTGGGACTGCATAAAAAGTAATTTTTTTTAATTTTAATAACTATACAACCCCCTTGAAATATTAATGACATATCTGAATATTATACATTATTTGAAAACTTTTCCTAATTGGAAGTATACCTCTAGGATCAACGGTTCGCCAGTAAAATGCCATACCCCTGTTTTTGCTATACACCCTGTATACTCCTATAGACTGATACTGCTGCTCTATAATGCCAACATTCAGCGGCCCCAGCTGATTCCTATGGAGAATAATGTTAAAAAACCTTTCTTATAACGTAAAGACCTCTGATATAATGACACATTTTTTGTCACTTTGACTCCAGATTCCCAAAAATAATGTTTCATTTTTTGATAGAGCATGCTTTAATTCAAATACTAAAAGTCGAGAGTATTTTACTAGCTTTAAGCTATTGCTCCCCCCCCCCCCCGTCCCAGCTTTCTTCAACATATTATAAGTAACTGTTCTACTGTAACTATATTCAAACATCATTTTTTCTCTTTCATATTTTCTTTTAAACGCTGTACTTAAAATTTGTATTTAATTGTAAACATGAACTTTTATAATTTTATTTCAATTTTAGTCAGGGGCAAATAAATTGTGTTGTATTATGCTATGTGATGACAAAACAATCAGGGCCGGGCTTAGGATTTTGACGGCCTGGTGCAAAAAAATTTTTGCGGCTCCTCCAAAAAGATTTCATGCAGTCGCTCCCAAATCAAATACTGGGATTCCCAAAAATAAAGAAAAACATTCTGAAACACGTTAGAACTGTATTTGAAAATGTAGATTAATTTTAAATTACTACAGTAATATATTCTGCTCAACACATTCCCTTTTTTCGTTTACTACGACTTATTTCGCAATTCTAACTTTTATTAACACTTATCGAAATTTCCTGTTTAAAGCGTTTTCCAGCCTACAAAGTTTTTCATGAGTTTTTGGGAAATGCTATAAGTAGAACTGTTGCATGTGAGCTTTTAATGTTATTACTTGTTCAAAACCAACAGTTTCTTGCCACAAATAAAATCCAAGATTGCAATCTTAATATTTGAATATTCAAATTCGAAATTCAAAAAGACGACTTGGTATAGGTTTTCGAATATTAACAACATTAGCTGCAATCAGCCTAAACCTCAGATATGATTTATTTAATAGTAAGCAAACACATTGTCTTATCAGAGAATGAACTACCAAGCAATGTAGCATACGTCCTAAATTTTTGGACCTTTGTGCTCTTTAATGTTTTTATGCACAAACTCTCTGTTCATGAAACAAAATATCTCTAATGTCGGTACTGTACTAAATGAGTAATTAGATTGAGGAAAACAAATCAGAGAAAGACATATTTTTTCGGAAATTCAGTAGTAAAAATTGACAAAATTTAGAATTTATACATTGTATATCAATCTTCCAGAATATATGAGAATGATTCAGATGGTAGTGTTTGAAAATTTTGAAGAAGTTCTGAAGCCTCCTTAGAGAAACATGACAGTCCAGAGGTTCCCAGGAAGGCATGAAATTAACACTCTGAAGGGCAGTGGAAGTTACCTCGTTCCGGGGCTGTCATCATCTAGAGATGTCCATGCTACAGGCTACTATCAATAATGGAAGCACAGACAGATCACCTTGTGCTCACTATTAGTACCTCCACAACAGATGGTAACTCAAATGAGAGGGGAGGTTTTCAAGGGGAAAAAATTACTAGATTTCTTTTGTGGTGTCCCTTTTCGTTTGATGTCCTAAGCATGTTTTTTTCTTGATTATTCTTTAATGGCAGAAAGAAAGGCCAGACCTTTTTCAGAGGTAAAGAATGTGACCATCTGCATACACTCTTTTCCTTTCTGAAATAAGCTAATGCCATACCCAATAACACTAAAAATGGTATTATAGTGGCTTCAAACTGAAAGCCTCCTTTCACAATCAATAATAGTTTAATGGGAAAAAATTGAATTTTAATCGAAAATTTCCAAAACATCTGCTGAGGAAGAAAAGGGTTTCTTTTGGAAGAATTGCAGCCCATGAAATTTTGTGGCCTGGTGTGACCCCACCTTTCACACCCCATTAAGTCTGGCCCTGCCAACAATGACAAGAAGCATTCAGTAAAACCATGTCAGTCACTGGTGAAAATATGGTCTTCTGTTTTTGTTATTGCTATGGTGAAAAAAGAGATGCCAGGAAATGTGCTCAGCATTTGTTATGTTTTACAATATATAGAGCAAAAATGTATGATTCACTGATATTGAAAGAGTGGGACACAAATAAATTTTATTATTGCTCAAAAAAATCAAAGGTTAACAAAGGACAAAAAAGGAAAGGTGTACCACAATCATTAGGAGAAATAAATCAGATTTTATACAATTCTAATCTAAATTATCAATCATGTGAATTTTGTGAATTCTTGAACATGATTCAATGGTTTTATACTCATAGCAAACGCATGAAATGCAATACAGTTTTGTAGAACACAGAAAAAACAAAGTAACACATTTCTCCATTCTCTTACATTCAATAAACTCCAGATCTGCTTCAATTGAAGAAACTATTGTTTGTAAAATTCATTAAAAATTTTGTTGCTTGAAAATCATTCAAAACTAATTCAATCCATTAAAATTTACATTTAATATATTACTAACTTAAATTGGCACTTACTTAGCACATGAAACTGAAAGAAAATTGTATAGCAGATATTATTGAGTTGTTTCTACTCATTTAATATAAAATTTTTAAGCATATAACATCATTTAAACTCTATTACCACTGAATTTAAGATAATCTATTCAGCATAATAAAAATAAACATAACCAATTTCTGAACTGTGAAGCCATTTTCTATTAACAATATAAAAACTCTTTCTTGGAAGACAGACACTCTTGGGACTGTCACCAGCAACAATCCCCCCCTCTCAAGTTCTTTTGTTTTCCGGGAGCTGCAAAAAATTTTCCTGGCAAATTCAATAATCTCTGATAGATGGGTTGGTTTGTTGTTTTTTTCACCACTTTTTTCACATAAAATGTTGCAGAGATTTGAACTGACGTGATTAAAAAAAATTTTGGCAGAAGAGGCAGAGTATCAAACAACAAAACAGTTAGATAGGACGGGTAAAATTAGCTGGGAATAATCCTTTTTCACCGGTGGTTTCTTTCACTCCCATCAGCCAACCTTCCTCCTGTGAAACACAACCAAAATTAACAATATTTAGTGAGATGCAAAAATGGTGAATTCAACACTTAATTTCCTTTTACATTTATTATATTTCTTAATGAATTATAAGTTGGTCTTTCGAAAACTTTGTGATAGAATCTTTGTATCATTGGGTCTTTTAACCGACCATTCTAACTTATTATAAAAACAAATTTTATAACATTACAACATAAGTGACACACACATATATTTCCATAATTACTAATATCTAGTGAGAGCCTTCATTGGTGACTCTTTGGATCTGCACCTGCTTTTTTATGCGATGATATGTGGCTGAGTTTTGCCAATGCTTGACTGTAGTACAGTGAAAAAAAATAAAATTGGCTGTGTTGGTACTATTTTGATGTAGGGAAAAGGCAACAAATATGGAAAGGGTTCCAAGGTGATGCCTTCAAAAAGTTTTGAAAAAATTGCCTTGGATTCTACTTATTTAAATATGTACAAAATTTTTGATAAAATCCAGTGGAATTATGGGTCACTGAAAAAAATTGTACATATTAGCATTTTGAATACCAATAGGGACCCAGAATGAATTTAAAAATCGTGAGTGACATCATTCAAACAACACAGGGTCAGGTTATAGCCACTGGATAATCAGGGCGATAGATCTGAGTTGTGCTAGGTTTGAAAGAAAGAAGGCCACTGGATAAATACACGTCTACTCATCATTTGCCATTAATGCATAGTGCATAGACGTATGCAGAATTTTCTTCAGGGGATGTTTTCAAATTTTTTTCCTTCAGGGGGGATTAAGGTTTTTTCCTACAAAATAATGCTATAATCGCGGCTTGGGGGGGGGGTTAGAATCCAAAATCCCCCTCTGCATACACCAATGGCATAGTGTGACATCAGCATCATCTCTGCAACCAATAGATGTCCTCTATGCAGTTTTTTAATGATTAGACGTGACATTTAACAAAAAACTGGTTTTCCCACCAAAGTAATTGGGCCAGCCCTTTACACATGGTTAACAAAGGTTTGTCCGATTGGCATCTCAGGTGATTACAGAGCTCTAAACATGTATGGACTTGGTCAAGTATTCATGTTTGTATGGAAAACAATATGTGAACACATTTATTTAAAACTCGTTAACAGTCACTATTGATATCACTTTATTTTAAGTAGGTATCTCTGTTAACTCCATTAAATATCTTTCAAATTTAATGATGATAGATGTATGACTACCAAGGAGGTTTGAGTAAATGAAATATGCAATATTACCTGCTCTTCTGGATCATCATATTCTACAACACGAAGTATATCTCCGACTTCAAAAGAAAGTTCATCAACATCTTCACCTGAGTATTTGTATGTAGCTCTCACCTGTAATATGTAAGATACAATTTTCATCATAAAGATTTAAAAAATTATGTTCCAGATTGAGTGCAAATGTGCAAGCGGAAATGTCACTTATACTGCAGGAAAACGCACCCTGTAGAGAACACCAGGTGGCAAGTCGGTAGTTGTAGCTCCAACAGGGATATCGTAGAGTTCATCCATTTTCAGAGGCTCTGGAGTTCCACTTTGTATCTTGTCATTCACCTAAAAAGAATTAGAAAAATTGTATGAATGACAGTAATACAATGAAGTGTGATGTTTCATTAGACCAGCAATTGCACCCACAACCTTTTTTTTTAATCTCGAGAAAGACTAAAAACTGCTTTGTTATTATTATGAAGAAGCTGTTTTTAACTGTAAATTTTATGAACTCCATAATCACTCATTTCTTTGTAAGTTTTTATCCCAATTAAACATTATTTCATAAAAAGTTGAAAGCAATAATAGTATATTGTTGCCAAGGCTACTATAACAAGGATGTGCTGAATTTTCATTTCAAATTGCGCTGAAAAAGGTAGAATTTGTGAAAAGAATAAAAATATTATATATATTCACCTCTACAGGTTCATATTCTTTATCAGCTCTTTTTGGAACCTCCAAACCTTGGTCCAGTTTTGAATGGTCTCTGTTAAGGGTGTTTGTTCTTGTAATGGAGGGAGAAATATCACCAAGCTTATCTGTTTAACACAAGGCAAAGAAGTGAAGTAAAATACAACATTATCCGATTGAAATAAATGTATTTTTCATCATCTTGGTTTAAATAATGATATGATTTATAAACAATGATAATATAAACAATGTTAATATTTTTTGTTACTTAATATGATTAATTTCATTTAGATTCACATGATTCAGCAGAAAAAAAATTAAACTTCATTACTTTTATTTACACGTAATGCTTTCTCACCTAACAATAA
The DNA here is from genome assembly GCF_987345545.1 of Pholcus phalangioides. Lineage (NCBI taxonomy): Eukaryota > Metazoa > Arthropoda > Arachnida > Araneae > Pholcidae > Pholcus > Pholcus phalangioides. The sequence goes on along the minus strand of NW_028301610.1, from coordinate 28,407,892 downwards.
ATGAGATGTTCAAACATGTATTACAATGGAACTTTGGTTAACGAGCAGTTCAGTTAACAAGCAATTAGCATAATGAGCAAAAATTTTTAACAAATTTTGACTCGGTTAACAAGCCATTGTTTGCATTATGAGCAAAAATTGCACTTTTTTATTTATTTTCACATTATCACAATGGAGCTGATGGTTTTTGCTTTCGCCCCACACACACGTTATAGAATTTAGGGTAATATTCTCACCTATGGTTTCCGGTAAGCATTCCTCAGTAGGAAAATTAACACACATGCGGGTGTAAATATTTATGATACGAAACTAGATGTAACGTAGCAGCGATGCGCATGCGCACCACTGAACACCTGAAGTTTTTTTGTTTTTTTTAAATTCTGTTTGGAAAAAAAATTGTGGGTTGATTGTATTACACTGAACATGATTTCAAGTGGACTAGCTCATGAACAAGAGCCACTACTTGTGGAAGAGATTTTGTGCTTGGGGAAGACCATGGACTGGAGGTGCATGAGGATGGCATTCAAGAACTATTGGTGAAAAATGTCTAGAAGTTGATGGTAGATGAAGTTATGGATCTCTTTTTCACACACCAGCATGAGTTCATGGATGGTATCTCGTCTGAGGAAGAGAGAAGTAAGGAGGAGTCCCTCGCATAAAATGAGGTTATAGAGATGTGTACAATGTGGAAATCTGCAAAACGCTGTAGAAAAGAACAACCCAAATAAAGCTGTAGCAATGTGCAATCTCTCCAACGAACACTGCAATTTACCGTTTCCCAGAAATCCTAGAAAGAGGTAAAAGCAAGTGTCATTGGATAAGGTTCTTTTTGAAAGTCACGCAAAAAAGAATAAGTTTGCAAACAACAGTGAGTCTGTAAATCATCCTAAACGATAGTCCTATCTCATCGTTTAGAGTAAGTTAATTTGTAAACATTATCCTATTGCACGTTTACTTATGATGCTGTTTGTATTATGTACATTTTATTGCATTATGTATAATTATTGATTGAATGCCATTTTTTTGTTAGTCATTTTTATGTGAATGACTAATTGCAGAACAAATTATCAGATTTTCCATTATTTCCTATGGAAAAATTTGATTAGCATAACAAGCTATTCGGATAAGGAGCACGTTGGCAGAAGGAATTAAGCTCATTAACCAAAGTTCCACGGTGTTTTAAATTTTAGAGCTGATTATTTTATTGACTATTATTGTCACTTCTGAGGAGCAGCTTAGTGGGGTGGAACACAAAATCTTCTATAAGGTATGGGTAATATCATTTGATGGGACATTTGTTTTTATTTGGTGTGTGGATACAACATCATAAATTTTAGAGAGATATAGATGGCTTCTTTCTCAGCCAGAGATATCAAGGAAACAGTTATTTTCCGGATATTATGCTGAGGTGAGCTCGGAAGGAAAAGTCATCACGTCTCCGCCGGGACTCGAACCCAGGCCTCTTGCCCGGTATGCAAGATACCGGGCAAGAGGCCAAAAGATACAAACATAAAAACACATAAATACAAACACTTTGTGACCCCAAGGGACTTAATAAGTCCTTCCAGCAGGTCTAAAGGGGGCTATAATTACATATGTTTCCGACAGTAGCTTTCATAAAGATTAGATATGTTATATTGTATTTCTATTTATATATTTATGATTACGGTATATGTTAAAATGTTAGATTTCTCCTTTTGAGAGTCATAATCACGGTTATATAATTAAATTACGTATTATGAATATCAGTTAGTACATTGCATGTAACACCATTCATATACATGTATCTATCTATACTTATATACGCAATCACAGCTATATACATCCGTTCATAATTTTACAATTTCTTTCTCTCTCTTCGTACACAGAACTAAAAAACTGCACAAAACTATTTTTATATCTGATTAAAGCATATTTGTTAAAATCATTTCGTAATCATTATTTTTAACAAAGTCAAATACTATATGATTTATGTTTTTTCTATTGCTAATTTGATTTTCAGTATAAAATAAGTTTAAAACTTTAGGGGCTATGTAGGAAAAGCTTTTTATATACAGTGTTTTATTAGGCTTCGGTACCTGATATACTCTATTGTATCTACCTGTGGTTTTATTTCGATTTTTTGTTAAATATTTCTCATTTACTTGTGAAAATTTTATCATTCTATATATGTAGTTTTGTCTTAAAGATATAGTGTGGCACTGTATTTTCGTACTATCTGTTATTATTTGAGATCTTATTTTATCATACATGCTATCTAATTTCCGGATACTGTCTTAGTATGCCCCACCCCAAACACAAATTGCATAATTAATGATTGAATAAATCCATGCATAAAATAAGTCTTTTAAAAATTTTTCATCAATTAAGTTTTTCATTTTATATATGATTATTGCATATTTTCTGATTTTTTTGGTTAAAATATCACAGTGCGAGTTCCATTTAAGGTCATGTTGTATTGTTATACCCAAATAATTGTACTCATGAACTTTTTCTATTTCTTGGCAATAGCATTCACCATTATCTTGGCAATGACAATGATTATGTATTTTCAAGTGTATGCTTTCATTGAGCTTCATGTTTCTTGTTTTCATATAGATGTATTTTGTTTTTTGTATGTTAAATTTTAGTTTATGTTTTATTAGCCAGATGTTAATATTTGTTAGGTCATCTTCTACTTTTTTTATTAAATCTAATGTATTTGTATCTTCTACGTAAAGCACTGCGTCATCAGCAAAGGTTATCAACTTTCCATTTAATTTCAGATTGCATAAATCATTTATATATATCAAAAATAGCATTGAGCCCAGTACAGATCCTTGAGGTACTCCTTTCTTCACCTCTCGAAAGGAACTAATTTCTTTCTGAATCACAAGTGCTTGTTGTCTTTTATTATAGTATGACTCAAACCATTTAAGCATGTTTCTTCTGACTCCTATTGAGAATAGTTTACTTATTAATATTTCCAGATCAATGAAGTCAAATGCTCTCTTTAAATCTAGGAACACAGTTATGGAATACATATTATTATTGAAGCCATTGTTTAGATAGTTACTTAGATTTAATATTGCCATTTCTGTGTTTTTATTTTTTTGGAATCTATATTGATTAGTAAAGAAGAAATTTTGTCTATTTAGGAAATTTAGAAGTCATTTTTTAACACATTTTTCAATTATTTTTGAAAAAACTGGAAGTATACTTATCTGTCTGTAATTTATCAGATCATTTCTATCTCCTGCTTTATATATAGGATGGACGAGAGAGTACTTTAATTCATGATAAAAGATACCATTTAAAATAGAATGATCAATTAATTTTTTAAATGTATTTAGGTGGTATTTTGAAATTATTTTCATCATTTTAGGGGTTAGCTCATCATAGCCACTTGCTTTATTTTCTTTTAGGTCTCTTATTACTTGTTTCAGTTCTTCTTGATCTATTTCAGTACAATACATAGAGTTGATTGAACTGGTTGATATATTATTTTGTTCCATACAGTACATGCAAAAACTATTTTGTTCATTGGTGTCTAAATTCCTAGTAATGAAGTCATTATTGAAGTTATTGGCCAAGTCCATAGGATCCTGACATTCTGGCAGTGTCTTATGTCCAATGTTTTTGTTTAATACATTTTCATTAATATATTTCCATTGCAGTCATTTGTTTTTCCCAGATTTTTTAAAGTTGTACGAGATTATAAGAGGATTTTTTTTGTATTTTCTATAGAGTTTTTCTTTAAAATTTATTCTTTTTAATATGTCTTCATTAATCCAGCTTTTTTTTATTCTTTTTTTGTTTTTGTTTCACAGTGTCAGTCCATAAGTTTAAGATCAGTGTTAAGATATTCATTAAGTGTTTATATTCGTTTTCGTCACTTCCATCTTCTATAATGTTCTCAAGATTCAACATCGAGATAAAAGCTTCGAATTTTTTATAATTAATAATTTTTATGTGTTTACTTTCCTCACCAATACTGTTGGTTTATTTTTGCAAGAAGTCTGAATCTCAATACTGGATAGTGATCAGTAATCTTGCTTTTGAAGACTGTAAATGTTTTCTGTGTTTTGTTTTGATCTATAAAAAACATGATCAATATACATGTCTGTGTACATATATATTGTACATAAAATACATACATACTGTGTACATAAATATACATGTCTTTTGTTTCTCTTGTGATTTTTTCATGCAACAGAAATAATCCATTTGTTGCAAATATATCAAGATACTGCGATGTTGTACTATTTCCGGTATATAAATCAATATTAATGTATCCAACTATTAATAGATTGGTCTAATTTTTTTAGATATAATTCTAGTTCTTCATTAAATTGGGTAATACTGTATGAATGAGACTGATATAACAGTAAAATATTTATATTATAATCTGAAAAGTTTATGTGTAAATCCTCAGCAGAATTCAAGTTTGCTCCTTTTTTTTGTATTGATACATCATTTCTTATATAGATTATTACCCCTCCTGATCTATTGTATGTTCTACAATTGATATATGAATAATATTCATTTATACCTTCATAATTTGTGATTTCATAATTTAATTTTTCATCATTTTCAATCCAAATTTCAGTTAGACATATCACATCAATTGGTTTGTTTAGAGTTCTAAGGAATATTAAAAAATTGTCAAAATTATTTCTTAAGCTTTGAATGTTCAAAATTGGAAATGTCAATGATTTATTTTCTGCCTTGGGTGTACTGAGAAATTTTCTTACTTCATGAAGATCCTCCAACGGATATGGGGTTTGTGTTGAGCTCTCAAAGTCTTCAATTTCTGTGGACATCTGCATTTAACTCAAGCTTTTGTAGTTAGTCTTCAGTAATTATTCTTATTATTTTAGAAGTTTCATCCTTCCGAAGGAACAGTTTGCCTTCCTTCACCCAAGTATATCTGTAATCAAGTCTGTCTTTTGTTTGTCTCATCATATAGAACAATTTTTTGTTTTCCGGTGAAAGGTGTTCATTTACATATATTCTAGTATCCTGAAAGTTTGAGTTCAGTTTAGCAGCTGTGAGATTTTCATCTTTTACTTTAGCTTTTTGTAGCTAAATATTTTTTTAGCTTTCTCTTTGAAATCTCACTATTATATGTTTTGGTCTATATTTATTTCTAGTCAGGACTCTATGTGCTACTTCTATTTCAGTTGTTTCTTGAATCCCCAGTTGCGTTTGTACTGCTTCTATTATTTCAGAAATATTCTCATTTTCCGTTTCTGGGATCCCACTAATTTCTATATTGTTTATTCTACTTTGTATTTCCAAGTCATTTATTCTACATTTCAGTTCCGTCACATCCTGCTTCAGATTTGTGTTTTCAAGTTTTATTCCTTCATTTTCCTTATGTACTTGTTCCTCTAGAAGCTTCATATTTTCTATCTTTCCCCCATTTTTTTAGAATTAAATTCTATTGCTTTTATGATCTCTCGAATCTCTGTTGCTAGGGGATTTTGTTGTTGAATCACATTATTTATGTCAGCTTCAAAAATATTTTTCATTTTCTGTTTCACTCTTCTTATTGAATATTGTTTCAATTCAAAAAATATATGTCCTTTATAGTTATGTAATACTGATGCATATGAATACCTGAATATATCTCTAACTTAAGGATCAAAGTTTTGATCGTTTTATATGTATTTAATTAGATGGGTAGCAAAACATTTTAAAAAGTTCAATCCAATCTAAATTTTATTTCATATATTGCATTGGACTATAAGCAAAGTTTACCTGTTCTGCTTGATGGAGTTGTAAGATTGATTTCACCATTTGAAGTTATATGTCCTGACATTCGACCTTGACCTTTTTTGAATTCAATTTCTTCATAATGCCTCAAATCTCCATCACTGTTAGAGAAAAAATTAAATAAAACATTAAGCACTCACAGTGAGAGTGCTAGACATTTTCTTTAATACTGTATAATGAAACAAGAAATAAAATTAAAAAATATATTTATTTGTTTCATCATACAAAATTAAAAGATAATAATAATCACATTCAATTCTTTCAGTGGTGGATCCAATATGAGAATGCCCCAGAAGATTTTCGGGCATACCACTAAAGGGGTTAAGTAACATTCAGTAGAATAGAACTAAAAAGAAAATTAAAAATTAATTTCAGAATCATTTATTATGTCATAGTTTGATGTAATACCAGCGATCACATTTTTAAAAGATAAAATAGTGAAGTTGGACAATTGTTCTTGACTTTTTATAGAAATTTTTTTTTTTTTGTAATTTCTCATTTTGATAACTGATATTGGGTATTTGGCCAGGTAAGAAAATTCTTCGACAGATGGAAATACTTGTAAATACTTCAGTTAAATTATTTTGTTGAATATCATTCAAAACAGTAATTCTTAACTAGAGGGTGCAAGATAGAAAACATTCCCCTGATGATAGATATAAATTCCACATACAATTGTTATTCAGAGGGGTGTTGTAAGGATATAAATTCAGGTTTACTAGAGAACTGTGGCCTAGTGAAAAGGTTGAGAAAGAATACTAGGAGAAAGTTAATCTTTTATTTTTTTTATAGGTGATTGGTGGAATTAGAAATTCACTACACATACCATGAAATTGTCCAGTTCAAAGTTATAATATCATACTAACCGTTTATTTACTGATGGTACTTTGAAGTACCAGGTTAGATAATTTATTAGTCTCTAACCAATTGTTTGAAAACAATATTGTTTTTTTATTTTTTTTTGTCTTTAATTAGAACTAAAATGACTTAACAAATAATTTACATGATAAAAACTATTATCATTTTTTCTTATTCTACTTTTTATAATACAGTAGATAAAGGGTTAAACTTTTTATATTTAAGAGAAAAATAATTTGTGGTTAATGTCAACCTATCTGCACTAAATTTAGCGAAGATAGCAGTGGAGCAACTTTGTTAGAGAGATTAACATTTTTATATAACAAGGATTCAAATTATCATTATGTTAGCAACTACAGGGTTAAAATTTTTTTTTTTTCACATTTGGAGCATCCTGAATACATTGCTTGTGTAATTTGTTTTTATTAATAGAATCTGATATGGTCAACCTATTAATGAGGCAAATGAGTAAAATTTCTCATCAGCAATAGTGTCAGGGCCATGGTTTGGAAGGTATAAGGCATGGTAGCAGGCAGGAGTAGATAGTAGTAGCACATATGATAGCATAGAGAGCCCCGTGGCTTGGAATCACAGCTATAAAATATGGTCATGATCAGTTAATTTTGTGATTTTATCCACATTTCATAACACAGCAGCACCTTATTATAACAACAAATATTTTGGGTTTGAAAATACTACCAGTAATTTGCAAGGTCTGTGTGAGACATACGTACTCTCCCTGAAACTTGGTCTTTGGAAAGAACCTCTGGTTGGGGGAGCACAAATTCTTTTTTTTTATCAACTAATATATACATAGGTAATAAAATAAATAAATAATTACTTATATTAAATTCATTATATTTTTACAAGAACCAAAATCCTGGAAAATATCCAGGAATGTATTGCTTCAAATCTTTTAGTCCTGGGATTGAGAAAGTCCAAGAAAACATTAATTTGGAGTGAATGGAGGCTTTTTGAGTATGTGCAGCTTAGAGAGAGGTAACATTGGCTCCCAGAAATATGACACTCAGGTGGACTTTATAAACTCAACTTGAAGAAAAAATCAAAGATAGAATCTTCAGGGTTTATAAAACGAAACTAAATGGGAAAATAACAATCTTAAACTGAGATCTTTTACCCCCTCCCTTTAATTCTTTTTTTTTTTTTTTTTGTTAATCATTCACATCTATCAATATCAGAATCAATTTTCCAAAAACATTTTCCAGGCTTAATATAAAAACTTCAAGCAGATTAGTAGATTTTGAAATTGAATTGACTATCATGAATGGTGAAATTATTTACCTTTAACTGTGCAAATAGTTGGAGATATGCCTTTCTCCCTTTCCTCGTGCAAGAGGAAAATTTCCCCCCTTTTTTCAGCAACAGTTTAGCATTAATCTGTTTTTCTTTTGTGAAAAATAGATAGCACTCAAATTGAGACATTGTATAGATTCAATAGAATTAAGAACACAATTGAATCAAAAGAATCATCCTCATTAAGGACATCATTTAAAATTTACAGGAGCAGTTTAAGAGTTGACAGAACTTTTAACATGAAAACTTAATTAAAAGAAAATTTCAACTATTTTATTTTTTTTTCAAGAATTTGGTTGCAACAAGTAGACAACTTTATAAAGTAGTTATTTTCACAAGATACTACATAATATTGGCCAATATTTTGAAGCTATATTAGAAAAACATACCTTTTCAAGATTAGAGGTGAACCAGGTTTCCTTGTTCTGTATTTTCCTTTCTGATTTTCCATTGCAAGATTCTCCATGAGCTCTGTTAGGTGGTTGAATGTTTTACTACTTTCACTGTGAAATTGAGATTCTGCTGAGAATAGTGTTTGTAGATTTGTCACCAGAAATGGTATCCGACTAAATAAAGAAAAAATTAGAACTATAACCACAGGAAAAGTTATTATCAGACACTTTTTATGAATGTATTCGATAGAAACCATACCTATCATAAAGTGCTGGGAGTTCATCATGGAGTTCATTATTTATGACTTCGTATAGCTTCCTTGCTTCATCCAGCTGTTCTTTAGCCTGAAAGATATTATTAATTATGCATCAGATTTCTTTAAAATTATGCTTTTCCTTAAATCTTCTGTTTATTGATAGAGCATTCATTCACTCAGGTTTATCAAATGCTATACAATTGAATCAAAAGAATCAACAATGTCTGAATATACTATGAAGTACGTTTGCTTCCAAAAGAAATGAGTTTTATTCTATCCAATAATTTATTAATTATTTACCAAGAGAAACCTCTTGCCTGATCATATCACAGATTAACATGTGCTTCTAAATTGTTAAGAATGATATCATGAATATTTTGTTGCAGTGGCAAGATAAAAAAAACATTGAAAGTAGTGTTGAGCAATATTAGTTATGAACCTCATATAAAGTAGAACTTTGGTCTGCAATCATAATTCATTCTATAAACACGCTCATGATCTGAAACACTCATCCATCAAAACAAACTTTTGTATAAGAAATAAATGGAAACTCAAAAATTTTAGTTCCACAACTGTCTTCCTCATACCAGGCAAGATTTTTTTCAAAGATGAAGTGCAAGTTTAATTATTTTATATATTGTATTTTGACTTATTTTATATTGAAGGCTTGAGTATTATCGGAATGATGCAAAACAGCAGGGGCTTCACTTTGAAATCCCTGCTTATGCATTAAAACCCAACAGAAAGATGAGACAGTCTTTCATGGGCTTGTGCTATGAATGCCACTAGCATAGTCAGAGGCATCTCAATGAATGAGAAATAGGTCCCAGGTCCCTTGAACTATAAAAGGTTTTCATTAACATGTACTGAGCCCCGAAAAATACTTGAGCCTGGTCCCTCAACTCATTAGAAGGTCTTTTCTGCAATGAGAGAAAGAGAACCATCAGATTTGTTGTGATCATAATAATAAAAAATAATATTAAATAACATAAATTAAAATAACCTTAACATTGTCTCTCAATGGTGCTCGTCCTGGCAATTACCACTTAATTCTTCACAAACAGTTTTTATGAGAATTACTCGCAAAAGACTTCCCCTCGTTTCTTCTTACACTATTGAGAACTCCTTGATCACCAAAATTTCTAGTTATAAATATCTGGGTGTAATTATTTCTGCTGACCTCCGTTGGAATCTCCATGTTGACTACTTCTTTCATAAGTGTCTCCGAAAATTCTTTTTTTCTTTGTCGGAACCTCAAAAATTCCACCTGTCACCTCAGACATCTCTGCTTCCAAACCTACATCCTTCCTCTACTCTTATATGCCTGTGAAATCTGGGACCCCCTATACTCTCTCCAATATAGACAAATTAGAATCTATTCAAAATAAATCCGCCCACTTCATTCTTAACTGTTGGTCATCCTCTGCCTCCGTCACTGAGCTCAAGTGCCAACTCAATATGTAACCAGTTTTTACCCGTAGATATATCTCTCGGTTATCCTTCCTTTTTAAAATTCTCCACAGTCATTTTCATATCGCCACCTCGAACCTTCTAACTCTGGCTTCATAGTTTTCAAAAAGAATTAACCATTCACAAAAATCGAAACCCATCTTTGCATCCACAGATTGTTCCAAATTGTTTCTTTCCCCGAACCGACTGGAACAACCTCCCCCCAAACATTATTGATTGTGAAACAATTTCCGATTTCCTTTGTGACATCAATCATCTCTGTCTACCTTCATCACCGCATTCCCTTGTATAGGCCTCGGCCAACCAATATTGAATAAATAAATAAATAAATCATGTGATGCTTGACAAACAATGTAAAATATGCAGAGCCTCTTATAGTCTAGTTTGATATATATATTACTTGTATGGCAAGGCATCCAACTTGATCAAATCAAAATTTCTTTAAAACTTTTGCTCATTTTGGGAAACATTAGTACATCGAAAGTTTTATTGTAAACTTCTTCATGAACCCTAATGTTTCATGAAAATAAAAAATTAGAGAATTAATCAACTGTTTAGATAAGATGACATTGTGAATGTATTTTTGTCGTATATTTCTTATCTTTTCAACTGAAAAAATATTGGCTTATTTGTTTCTAAAATTGAATAAAGTATTGTACATATAAAAGAAGATATTTTTGTGACTACAAAATTATGAAGATTATGACTACTTTGAACATTTTAAACATTTTTTCATGTGGTATTGCACACATTATGAAGCTAATCAGAAATGATTTTCATGTAATGCATTTCAAATCTTCAACAATTTTCACTTATGTGCTTAAAAATTATTTTACATTAATTTATCAAAACTTGATGTGAGAGAAGTGTAGGCCTATTCATAGTTAGGATTAAAATGACAACAAAAGATTGGTATTTTTGTGTATGTGTGTGAACTGATCCTTTTAGTATTTAATTTTTATCAAAAAATTATATTTCCTACATAATTTAACATAAAACTTTGCACAACATTGATAATTAGTTTTTTTATCAGGCACTGTTACAAAGCTAGTAATGTACCATTTTTTCCTTAGACAAAAATATACAAACCTTTCCGATTTTCATTTCTTCCCTTTTTCTATTAGGTTGTTGAAGGGCCTGAAGATTATGTCTGCATTTGTCATAATCCACCAGTTTTCTTCCTCGTTTTGCAATTTTTTGCTAAAAAAATGAAATACATGAATTTATTTCAGGAAAGACTGAACTATTTCACCTGAGATTTTTGAATTCATGTGAACACAAAATAACTTTTAAAATCATCAAATTAAAAAACACTGAGGAGGAAAAACATCAAATGAAAATCAGAAGTACAATCATATTTACCCTAATCTCTGGAAATTGGCTAAGATATGTGGCTATGGGTATCCCAACCTGATCAGCAAGCTTATGGCAGAAATCATCCCAGGCCATTTCAAGAATCTGTTAAGAAAAGTCAAATATTTTTTAAACAGAAGAGTGTATTATTGCAAATAAAATAATAGATTATAGAAATGATCATAGTATGGGAAAGCAATGAGCTAATCCAAGCTTTTCTTGTGATGTAATGGATATGTATGGTTCTAAAATTTGAATATTATATAATATGGTATATAGATTACATTGTATTGATCTTTTTCTGTGTTTCACTTCACAATTTTCAACTAATTAGTGCATAGGTTGAGTTGAAACAGTAAATTATATAATATACTGTATTTTAAAAGTTACATTATAATTTATATAGTTTCTAGTTTTGGCATTTTGGTTCATTTATGATTAAATACTTTTAGTTACATTATGACCATTGAATCAATATAAGTAATCCTGCTGTATCATTTCGTGGTATATTACAAGCAATGTTGTTAGTTCTCATCATAGATAGTTTCCTATTTGGCGCAAAGTGAACATTGGTGGGAGCAGATTATTCTGCTTTCAGTGATAAGTGACAATCACCAATTTCTCGATCATTTCCCTCCTGGTGATAAAAAGGACAATAAAAATTTGCAGATTATTAGAGAAGCAAATAGGTTAAGCAGAAAATTCAAAGATGAAAACAATTAAATTGAAAGTTTTAAAACTCTTAGGTCAGGAAAACCTTATAATATATATTAATAATGAGAATATTAACTTTTCGTTTTTAAAAGCAACAAAAAGTAGAATTCAATCAAGTTAAATCAAAAAAGTAACTAGTAAAAGTAAAAGTAACTAGTAAAAGTAACTAAAAGTAAATCAAAAAACAACTTTGCATTACTATATGAGTCAAGTCTCACAGAGGCATAAGAACTAAGTATTTCCACACTAAAATACAAATACAAAGCCACAACAGGCAAAATTCTCAGTGAGGTGACTGAGAAAAAGTGCCTCAAGTCTGCACAGCGAATAAACATGTTTAAACAGATAAGTGGGGAAAACCACAAAAAATAAAACAAAAGTGCCTACCACTTGGCAGAAAATTAGAAAAATGACATGATGTTTAGTTCTTGCAACCCAAGACACTCATGGGAAGCTTAAATCAAATAACCTCACCTGTGTTTTTACAGGAAGCTGATCACAGCCAATCCAGTTTTGCTCATACATATCAGACAGTGTGTCCATAAGGCTTTTACTTGCAGCTTGCATTGCTAAAAATATAAAGTAAATAATCAAATATTGCTTCAAACTATTATGAGCACATTGTGAAAGGAAACTGAGTTATTTTTTATTTAATTTATTATATTCCAGATAAAATACATATATAAATTAGAGCATTATGACTTTTTTGTTTTGGACCAATGCACAAAAGTGAAAATGAGAATACCTCTAGCACACGAGACATAGTTTTTGAATTCTTTACTTAATCTTCCTGCTGCTGCCTGAAATAAGAATGATAAAATTATTAAACAAAAAATCTAGGTTATAATGGAAATAAATTTATGGGAAAAAAGTCAGATTTATTTTTAATAACAATAATAATAGTTTATTAAAAAAAAAGAGAAGAGAAGAAGAAATACAAAAAAAAAATATTCATACACACAATATTCTACTTAAGGGATCGCTTCCAGAGTATACAACATGAAATTTTCCATGATGGCAAACACTTTCATAATATCAAATACTAAAAAATACACAAATATTATAGAGATTTTGGTGTGACCACACTGTATACTAGGGGCCGAGAAGTACTTCTTATTGAAGTAAAAGATTAAGTTAATTAAGTTAAGTTAAAAGATAATTAAGTATTAGTTTTTTGAAATCACTTAATTTCTTAATTCGTTTTAATATTTTATTTCATTTGGCAGGTTATCAAAATATAATGGAGCCAAATATATGAATTGCCTTTTGATTAATGTTTTTTTTTTGAAGTTGTATAATATTATATTGAAAACCTCGACAGAGAAGTGTGTTTTTTGGGCATTGACCAATTTCAAACCAAGTAGGATTTTTATAAATAAACATTAGACTTTGGTGTATATATAGTTTTCAATATTAAATCTATAGTCTGATTTATAATCATAGGCAAATGGTGTAGACCAGTGATTCCCAATGTGGGCGTTAACGCCCCTCGGAGGCGATGAAAAGTTCCAGGGGGGCCATAGAAGCTACGGGTATAACATAGGTTCCTATGGGCTAGATTGCGTTGGGGGGGGGGGCGATAGGAGAAAAAAATTTCTGAAGAAGGGGGTGATGTGGGACAAAAAAGTTTAGGAAACTATGGTGTAGACCATTTTCCAACCTTTTGAAGTTCGCGGCATGCTTGGGAACGACATTAAAACTTCAGGCACCCTGCCTTGAATACAGAATAGTTTACTACAAAAAGTCACTGAGTAAAAATACATCAGTAGAGTTATGTTCGATTAATCATTTAAGTGAAACATGTGATTGATTCTTGGAGAACAGACACTTGAAATCAGGCCTTACAGTTGGCAACGAAACACGTAAATTGTCCTCAAATTCTTGCGGTCTATTTCTTGACAGATGGCAGCACTACACACAATTATTACACAGGAAAAATGGCACATTAGGTTTACAACACATGCACACACATTCCGGCATGTACCAATTAGTTAGAAATTCCAGAGGAATGTGTATGAGGTGCATGTACATTTGAGTAGTAGTCTATTTCTTGCTTTGTATTTTATTGTCGCCATAGCAGAGAAATCTTGCTTGTATATATACAGTCGAATCCTGTTATAACAAACTCCTATTGGGGATTAGAAAATGAGATTTTTGCTATAACTGTATTCGTTAAAACGGGATTCGACTGTTACTCCTCTCTCAGTCCAAGCCAAAAAGCAGTCACTGGCCTCCATTTCTTGGTAAACTTACCTTTGAGTGTGGAATCGGCGCAAAGATGAATAAATTCACCTCGTTCACAAGCAGTGAAATCTATTTCCTCAGCACTGTCTGTGAAATCAAATGGTGGGACAACCCAGTCGAAATTCTAAGTGGAAAGAGATGGAAAGTACATATCTATTGTATCTCACAATCTTGATAAATGTTGACAAATGAGGTTTTATCAGCTTATCTGAAGGTGTGTGTGTGGTGTCACTCTCCGTTATTACTTCGAAGGTTTCAGCAGCTGGCTGATGCGAAGATAAATCCAAGAAAGAAAATTAGCCTTGTAATAAGTAGTAGTAATAAGTAATAAGTGGAACCAAGCAAAATAAAGTGTATGAATAAGAATTGAGGAGATTTTTTTCAAGCAGCATAAACAAACATTCATGTACTTTATTTTGTTACCAAGTGCAGTTGTATGAGAGTTTCATTTCCAATTTTTGTTCACAGTGACTTCTAAATATTTAAACTCATCCGTTTCTGAAACAATTGGGCAGAAACATAGGTCACCAGAAAATCCTTACTCATGGCATCAAATTATGAGTGTTTCAATATTTCACATTTATAATTAAAAATTTATATATTTAATTTTGTTGAGATTCAAGGTTAACTAATAACTTGGTTATTATGCCTCAACCAAGTGTTAATTTTTGTTAATCTTCTTCACTTATACAAAAAATTGACACTCTTTTAAGACTAAATAAAATTTTAATTGGTCAACTGGTCATTGTCTTAAAAGCGTGTCAATGTTTTGTATAAATTAAAACCAGGCAAAGTTATAATTTTTGTGATAAAATCTTCTTCATTATCAGGTTTCAGCATGGTATATGTTTGTTCTGACAAAACAATAGCTGTGTCATCAGCACAGCTAATCAAATTACTATCTAGATCCGGATTATTGATATCATTAACAAAGATTAGAAATAAAATTGGTATAAGAACAGAACCTTATGGAATGCCATTTTTAATAATCTTATATGTATCTATTATATCATTTATTTAACTGCTTGCATTCTATTTGACAGATAATTAACTTTTAAATCAGCGATAAGTGTTGCCTCTTAGATAAACAATATAACTTATGCATAAGAATTGGATGATTGACACTATCAAAGGCTTTTATTAAGTCTAAAAATATAGCAACGGTTTTATTTTGCTGTCATTAATACTTTCATATACTTTTCCAAAAATTTCAAAATTACCATCTCAGTATTCTTATATGTTTGCATCTTTTCCAACAGCAGCAACCAATATGATTACATTGCAACAATAAAAAAAGCAATGGCACTTTGCTTTTTATACCTGCACAAGATCATCCATTTACTCAAGGATGAAAAATATATAAGCACCAAAGCTATTACAGCGTGGAATCTCTATATAATTATTTTACAGGGATAGAAGAAAATTACCAGTATAACTTATTATTATAGATGGAATATAGTTTGATGTATACTATCACTGTAGAACTTGCAGAGAACGAAACAATACAATTTCATACTGATGAAGTATGATAATCACATAAAAGACAATAGGAAGAGGCAATCTTTAAACGAGAGAATATTCAGGAAGATTATGGATAATATGGATTTTCATAGAAAATTCTCAAAACTTCAAGGAGGGAGAAACGGCTTATTTATGCAGCCATCTATCTGGGCCAATGGTTTGTTTTCATTGTTAAATATTGCATTGTATTGTATACTAGATAATTTTTATATGGAAGTTTCACTGTAAATGTTGCAAGTGTAGATGGTTTTTGTTTTACAGAGAAATTAAGTATTCTATAGTTAGAAGGTTAAGCATAATATTTATTCTTACAAGTATTTTCAAAATAATGTTGCTCTTATTTGTTCACTTTAATGATAAACCAGAGAGATACATTTCTCTTATCAGTGACGTCAGAGAAGGAGGTGCTGCAAGTGTTCTAGCACACACGGTAATCTGTGGCATGGGTCAGAGCACCTCCAGAATTGATTCAGAAATCAAAATTCCCTATACAGAACTAAAGACAAGCACCCACGTGTGTGAAACACTTCAGATATGTCCTTGTCTCTTATTAACTTCTTAGAGTTAAAGAAACTTGCAGTTTTTATCTATTAAACAATTTTTTTGTAATGGGCTCCACAAAAGAAATTAAGAAATAAACTAAAGAAAATTAAATCTTATGTAAAATGTAGAGCATGTCTCATTTCATTTTACAGTAGAAGTCTGATAGTCTGATATGACTGGTATGGCTTATAAAAAGATCTTGATTTTCTAATTGCATTTTTAATTAGGTTGCTGTATTTTAGAAATATATGGCATCCATATTTTACAGACATCTGTTTTCAGCCACCTTGTTTGGGCATTTTGCCTGTTTTGGCCTTGTATTTGTATTTGCTATTATGAATAATTTCCAAGTGTTTGTCAATGAGCTGATGGAAGATGTGTATAGCTTATATATATAGCCTGTATATAACATATGAAATAGTGTGAGTTTTCAGTATTTTATAAATATACACATGCCACTAAACATGGATGAACCAAACAGAATGCTTGGTTTCATTCTTAAGAGGGTATCTTCAGGGGGTTCTCCTAAAATGATTCTTCCACTTTTCCAAAGCTTAGTTTGTCCTGGACTGAATCATAATAAGATTTTGTGGAAAGCATACCTACAGAGGAATGGGGTGCAGAGAAGAGCTATGCATCATCCTACTGGTGTACAAGGCTTGAGATATGAAGAGAGACTTGATTTCTTGAATATGTTTACATTGGAAGAATGCAGGTTTTTTCGACATGATTGTAGTGCTTAAAATTTTCAACTGGACTAATAGGATGGACTATGAATTACTAATATGCCCTCAATCGACTGTTGTGGTAAGGGGACACCAGTATTGATTGGTAAGGGAAAACTCCAGGTTATGGTGTCGCAGGGAATTTATCTAATAGGGTTGTTAATAAATGGAATAGCTTACCCCGAGAGTAGTGAATTCTAACACAATTGACACATTTAAAAAGAAATAAGATAAACATATTGTGGTAAATAGAGAAGCTATCCATATACATAGATAAGAAAACCATAAATATTTTTTATGGGCAGTGTATTATATTTCATCATGTATAGTTGGTCCATCCTGCTCATAATGTGAGAATGTTTTCCTGCTTAGTATGACTAATTTTTGAGAATTTAACTTTTTCCTATATTGATATAATGTTAACTTTTCCCGAATACAACCTTTGAATTTTTTGTTATTCCCATTTACAATGCTCGAAAAATTCACATCAAGCTTTTTCTTCCTTTGAAAACAGCATACTTTTTCACAGGTAAAGAAATAAAAATGGCGGTTATTTGTGTGCTGCCGTTTAACTACTGTGTGAAAAATAGAGGTAGGACTTATCTTTTATGGCTCTTTGGAAGCCGATTATTTTTCTTTATGCCGAAAAAGAATTTCGGCATAAAGAATCGACTGAAAGTATGTTTCGTTCTTTTTTTGATTTATTAATTTTTTTTCTTTTTCACTCACTGTATGCAATACGGATTCTTTCTTTTTTTATTTTTCTTTCAAACCGAGCGCAACTCATGTCTATCACCATGAGCAATTTACTACCTAGTGAGTTGTGCCGGAAGTGTAAGTGTGTGTACCTAACAGTCTGAATGCGTATGTGGTGTTATGCTTGAATTAGTGCTGTCATCTATATTTCAAATAGTGAGTGAAGTGTAATGATTGAACATTTGTAGCGTAGGGCTGTTGCTCTTTGTGGCGAGACTTTTCAATGGGGAGATCAGCTCGCATTTGCACCTCAAAGTTGGGATCCACAGAAAACCAACTTCGGCCGACCACTACTGTGGGACAGTGCAGTATGGTTGCAGTAGTTTAGAAATATGTGACATTCATATTTACTATGGGCATCTTTCTCTTCAGCGACCTCGTAGGGTATTTTGCCTGTTGTGGCCATGTGTTTGTTTTTGAAAATATAGAACTTTACTTTGTAAGAAGGCATGACAAATATGAGGCACCAGATCATCTTGGCAACTAAAAATTGATGTTGGCACCTAAAATTTTATGTGTGTGATTACTAAATAGGAATAAAATTTTTGGAAACTATTTCAGTGTATCTAAAAATATTGGAAGGGTTTACTGAATCTCGGAAAATTAAAAAAAACCTCATTATTTTGGACTTTTTCTTAGAAAAAAAATATTTATTGCCCTTAAGAAAATTGTCTGGTACCTAAATTATTTTTCAATTTGTCAAGCCCTGCTTAATAAAATAAATCAACAACACTCAAAAAAATAAATGCATAAATACTGAATATAAAACTATCCATGCAATACTATTACAAGTAATAAATATAAAACTATATCCATAAAAATACAAGAAAGGTATCTATTTTGCATATCAATAAGGTTTACAAAAATTTACCTGTTGTTTATTGAAATTACTGATATAGAGATTTAATACATCATCAGTGGTTCTGTCAGCTTTACCTAGGTTCTGGAGTATCTGTGGAGAAAAAAAAAAGAATAAATTTCTTAATCAGTTACAAAATGAGGCTTGTTGATTAAAAATAAATGTTAAAATATGTAATTATATTGAAATGTAGTGAAAAAATATGATTTATATAATTATGATTGTATTGATTATGTCTTCATTATTATATAAGAACTGAAAACCATGAAAAATAGCTATACAATAACAATATAAAACTGAGAATATGCAAAGACTCGCTGCAGTCAATACCTCTTTTTTGCAGATTAGCTACTTTGTTCACAAGCAATTGGTGAGAAATTTGGACAATCTCTGTTTGATGAATCAGTAATAAATGTCATGTATGGATATAGCCATTATAAAGGCTAAAGAGGTCAGAGGTCAGATGATGGACAACATAGGTACATAACATGGTGTCAGGAAAGAAGCGCTTTCTAAGATGATTTGAGATAGGTCCCACTCTTATTACGAAGGTTTTTAACAACTGGCTGTTGCGAAGATATATTTCGGAAAGAGAGAAAACTCTTATTGCGTCTTAGATGTGTGGTGCTGCTGGGAACTGTTGTGTTCTAGAAGTTAAAAGTTGAATCAATGGAGACATTTAAGCCACCTGGAGAGTTGATATTCAGCTCCATAAACCTGTCTGATCAATGGGTGAAAAGGAAACAAAAGTTCGCGAATTTCATGCTTGCTTCACAGAAGATTGAGAAGCCTGATGAGGTTAAAATCGCAATTTTGTTGAATGTCATTGGTGATGAAGGTGTGAGTGTATTTAATACATTCCAGTATGCAGCTGCTGAAAATGCTACAAAATATGATGATGTCTTAGCAAAGTTTGATAGATATTGTCTTCCTAGACGTAACGTTGTGTTCGAACGTTTTAAGTTCTTTTCATGTTCTCAGAAAGAGAACCAAGGTACAGATGTATATCTTACCAAACTGAAAACTTTGGCAGCCTCATGTGACTTTGGAGAGCAAGAAAACAGCTTAATTCGGGATAGGATTGTCTTGGGCATCCGTGATTCTAATCTGCAAGAAAGACTGCTTTGAGAACCGGATCTTACAGTAAGCAAAGCAGTTGATAGCATACGTGCTTGTGAGATTAGCCGACGACAGATGGAGAAAATCCATGAGCCTCATGTGGGTCCTGAAGTTGATGCTATAAGGTACAGAGGTAAAAGTATATTCATGCCGGAGAAAAACTGTAATTCCTGTGGTCGAAAACACAAGAGAGGGCATTGTCCTGCATTCAATAAGTTGTGCAATCTGTGCAAAAAGAAAAATTACTTTGCGGTAATGTGCAATGAAAATTGTTTTCTTAAGCCACAATCTGCTGGTAATCATAGACGGATTGATGAGGTCCTCCACAGAGACAACTACCATCCATACAGCAACAACGACATCAAAAGTTTATACATTGACAGTGTCTTGGAAATTAATATGATCAGTTCCAGAAATGAATGGCTCAAGGCTATATCAGTTGAAGGAAAAGTAGTGGAATTCAAGCTTGATACTGGGGCACAAGTCAACATCATTCCACTCAAAGTATTCAAATCTCTAAATGTTGAATGTAAACAGAACTTATCGCCAACTGATGTTGTTCTAGTTTCGTATGGCAATCACAAATTAACAACCGAAGGAGTCATTTCATTATCTTGTAATACTGAAAAATGTTCTAAGCTGAAACTCCCTTTTGTAATTGTAGATGTTCAGGACAAACCTATTCTAGGTTTAGAAGCATGCAAACAATTGAATCTTATACAGTTGATAGATCTTGTGACTATTGATTCTAAAGTAAAGGACATTGAACCATATGAAGGTGTATTTACTGGTTTGGGAAAATTTCCGGGAGAGCCTCATAACATAGTTGTAAAGAATGAAGTAGTGCCTGTAATAAATGCCCCCAGAAGAGTACCCCAGTCGCTATATAAAAAATTGGGCAAAACATTAGACGAGCTGGTACAATCCGGTGTTATATCACCAGTTCACAAACCAACTGATTGGGTCAATAGCCTAGTAATAATAGAAAAACCAAATGGGAAATTACGAATTTTTCTTGACCCCAGAAATCTCAACAAAGCCATAAAGCGGGAACATCACATTATCCCATCAGCTGATGAAATTATCAGTAAGTTAGAAGGTAAACAGTTTCATTCTGTGCTTGACTTGAAAGAAGGATTTTGGCAGATACCTTTTGACGAGGCCAGTTCAGAACTATGCACTTTCAATTCGCCTTTTGGGCGGTTTAAATTTAACAGGTTGCCATTTGGAATTAGCTCTGCTCCAGAGGATTTTCAGAAAGCCAATCAAAAACTGTTTGGTGACATAAATGGGGTTGAGATCTATTTCGATGACTTGATAGCAGCAGGCAATGACAAGAAAGAACATGATCAAATTTTCATGAAAGTCTTAGAAAGGGCAAAAACAAGCAATGTGGAATTCAACCCTGATAAGTTTCAATTTAGGGTTAATGAAGTCAAGTATATGGGCCTCTTAATTTCTAAGGATGGAATAAAAGCTGATCCAAGTCACGTGAAGGCAATTATGGAGTTTGAAAAACTATCCAACAAGAATGACATACAGAGATTGCTTGGTATGGTTAATTTTTTAGCAAAGTTCACAACATAGGTACATAACAATAAATGCTATACAAGTTTGATAACCTTGTTCTAACGTAACCACATGTTAGAAAAAGGAGGGAGGATAAAGTAAGGAAAAAATAAAGGGAAAACAGTATATTACTATAACTTTTCTTTTATCTGTAATACTTACAGATAAGAGATAGAAGGTATGAAGTATATTTCTCTTTTCACCTTCACCTACCTCTTTCTTTCCCCTCTTATGTACATGTATATAGTAGAACCTATCTAACTTCAGAATGGAAGTTTTTTTACCTCCTCATCATGGAGATGAAAAGAATTTCATTTTTTTTCATAGAGTTCCAACAAAGTTTCGTGGTGGTGAGGAGAGAGGAAAGAAAACTGATAGACTATTGTGAATTTATTCCATTGGCATTTGGACGCAATATTACGTCCTTGATTATAAAGTGATTAAGACCTGAGATGCTTATATATTCTTAATAATGGCTGCATTCAATACATCTTTTTTCATAGATTAAGAGTTGAGATGCTTATATTCTTAATAATGTGATTTTACAGCTGGTGGCGGCACATGCGTTAATGTCATTAATTTTTTAAAAATAAATCAAGAAGAAATTATAAGTAGTTTCAAAGAAAATGTGATGGTTTTTTTTCTTTTGAGCAAAATAATGTGCTTTAAAAACATAAAGTTCATCTAACTTTTATGTTTTGAGAAAACTCACTCCTAGTTAATAATTTTTTCTTTCAAAAATCAATCGTTTTTGCGACTTATATGGAATTGTCCCATGAAAAACAGTAACTGTTTACCAATGAAAAAATATGGTTACCACTTTACCAGAACTGGGGGGGGGGGCAAAGTTGGAAACTGCAAGGGCGGCAAACTTTAGGGGCTGCAAATTTTAGGGGGGAATAAAAACACTCTTATAAAATCATTGAATTTCACAGTGCTAGGGTGGAAAAATCATATTTGCCCCCCCCCCCAAACAAGTTACAGCCCTGGGCACCTCAATGATTCTCAGATGAAATGGCTAATAATATTCTTGTCATCTTACCGCTGCATGGAGTTGGAACAAGCTTCTTGTTAACTCGATATCTTTGAAGAAATCCAACAGATTTTATCATTTAAAAAAGAATGATTTTAAGGAAAAAAAATTACAATGTAATGTCTTGGTTCAATTCTTTCCGTGGTTAATATCTTTGCAGTTTTTTTTAACGACAAGGTCAGGAGAAAAACTACTGGAAAATCTATTCATCTGCCATCCTAATTGTCTGTATTTATTTCAATGTCACTTTTTCGTCAAAATTCAAAGTTTACTAATTTTTCAAGATTTTTTCTATTTATACGTTCTTAGAGTTCCGTAATTTTTAAGGGTCCGAGTTCCGTGATGGAACCCCAGTCTTCATCAGTTGGAATTCTTTGCTCTAAATATGTGAATCCTACACTCTTTCGGCGCACTTGTTAACTCTTACGTAGTCACTTTGTATATTAGAAAAATAATCAAAAATTTTTGGGTTCCACAAGAGCTTTTATGTTGGAAACATCTTATCTAGTGGCAGGGATGCAACTAGAGGGGAGCAAGCGTCTGTGGTGCCTCGGGCGCCAGATAAGAGCGGCTCAAATTTCAACCTTTAATCATCTCTATTTAAACATTATAAGGGAGAGCCAAAATCTGTGCTTGCCCATCTGACCAAACATCTGGTTGCTGCCCGGTCTAGTGTGCCCTCAAAAGTGAAAAAGTTTTTGGCAACACCAGGAGAACTGACCACTCTTGCTCAAAAAACGGATGCCTTACCACCCAGCAGGGCTGAAAAAATTTCCAGAAATTTACATGCCCGAATCAATATTTTACATGCCCGAAAAATATTGCTAAATACAGGGTTTGACAAATAGAAAAAATATTAAGATGCCAGTCTGATTTCTTAGGAACCAAGCATGGTATTTTGCTCATGAAAAACGGTCCTAAATAATGTTTTCTTTTACTTTTTCCCCCATGTTAAAAGATGTAGCGTAATGAAATCAGAAAATTTTGTGTCATCCTTAGACAGCAATTTAGAAATTTGCTCCAATTTAGCAATCACATTTAAAAAATTTTAGGTGCCAATGCTAATTTTTTCTAGTCACCATAGCGACTTGGCGCCTGTGATTTGTCCAGTCCTGGTAAATATATTTACTGGATTTACTTATTTCATTGTAAAAAGTATTTCTCATTCTTAAAGGCCCCACATGGACCACAAGGTTGAGATTGTGTCAGTGGACATTGAGTGTCGAAATATTAGATGCAGGTTCATTTCGGCCTATGTTCCCACTAATAGGTCTTGCTCTACTGACTATTAGTCTGTCTTTTAAAATGAGCTTTCCCAGCTTTATTCGACGCACTTCCCGGTGGTTTTGTTTGGTGATTTTAATCTGCATGACATTGACTGGCCGACCGGTAGGTATTCATCTGGTGTAGGGTCTTGGTTCCTGGAATATTCTACTGAACTGGGTTTTGTCCAGCTGGTCCACTTTCGTACAAGAGGAGTCAATTTCTTGGATCTCCTCTTCACAACGACCCCCTCGTTGGTTCAGGACTTGTTTCACTCCCCAGGTTCTGCTACAGTGACAACCCGCCCCACATCTTCCACTTCATTTCTCATTACTTATTACTTCAGATGTACAATCCAATTCATCGTTAAATTACTTTAAAGCCAACTACTCTCTGTTACCTTCTGTCGTCACTATCGATATCATATCCCACCTTGTAGGATCTCCCGTAGATCAGATAAAGTTCTACGTACGGCAACAAAAGAAAACAATATGCCTGGCACCATTTCAAGAACTTTCCAAAGATCACTACAAAAATATGTCACAGATCTGATCAGACTATGTGCAGTATAGAGAGCGTTTGTATCTTCAAAAACTTTGCATGAATCTGATCGCACTTATTTTTATAAAGATGTTCGCTATAGACTTCGTGCATCTAGGAGTATCCCTGTGCTGTCTCTGAATGATTCACCAATAACTGAAGACCTCGATAAGGCCAATACCTTTATTGAAATCTTTTCTCGCTCCTACAGTCCTGTTGGACAGGGCTATGTACACAAATCCAGGCGAGTCACAAATCCAGCAGCGGCAGAGTGCAGCAGGTCCGGATGTATAAATGACACCTCTCGGCGGATCGCATCTTTCAGTTCCGACAGATTGGATGGACCGGATCGATAAACCCGGGATTTCAAATATCCTTATAACCAGAAGTCTGTCAGTGTCAAATCTGGAGACCGAGGAGACCATGGGAACCTGCAACGCCTGCAAATGATTTTGTCTTCCCCGAACGTCTATATCAGGAATGCCTTGACCGGAGTAGCAGTGTGTCTATTGCTCCATCTTGCATAAACGTGACAGTAGAAAGCGCATCTCTTTCACGCAAACAAAACGTTGCTGGATTTGTGACTCACCACCTGCAATATGTTATCCCCTGTGGTGGTGATCATGTGAAACACATACTGCTGTAGCAAACGATATGGAGGCATTCTGTTCGTTATTTGCGTATCTTTTCTTTAACTTGTGTACGTCAGCGCAACCTATCGGCTGTTTTTTTAGTTATTTTCTTTCTGTCTTAAAAAAATTCCCTTGACCTAGCGATGCTAACCCTGCAAACCGTTATTTATTTCGGTTATTTTTCCGGTTTTTATTTATTTTTAAACTTTCTACGGACTTTTCGCCCACTCGGTAGATTAAAATGCATTGACCACATAAATTTATCGTGGCTATCTAACAAAGTCTTAGCTGGAAATTAAATAATAATAATTACTAGTAGCTTCTAAATAACAATTTATTAAGAGCTACTGTCAACAAACCTTATTGTATAGTGTGTCCAGTAAGTCCTTATCCAAGACTTTTTCTTCTCAACCGGTTATTGAAACATATCAATTAGAAAAAGTATCTAAATAATGTGCCCATTTTACATGTCCTTTATTTTAATAGAGTCTTCCACCCCCCCCCCCCCACCCCAGTAAAATTTCTGAACACGCTGTAGTATATATGCTATAAAACCCCATATTTGCCTCATTACGCATCCATACTGTTATTGTGGTGAGTCGAAAAATGACTGATTCCGGCCTTGTGGTAATTTCAGTAACATAAAAATCAGTCTTTTAAGGCTTTTTTTTGAAATGTCACAATGAAGGGATACTGGAGAAACACTTGCATGATCGCAATAAAAACACGAAAGTGTTATAATGTTTTTTATGTGCCCGCATCGGTCATGTGGTTGGGAATATACATGCTCGGAAAGTTTTTTTGCATGTCAGGCAATTGATTTATCCAACCCTGCCACCTAGCAAGTAAAGGTCTAGTACAGGCATCTTCAACCCTTTCGCTCCCACACCACGATGCTGCCTGAAACACCCAGGGTGCTTGATGCTCGTGTCCGATTTCGAGTTCACGAGCACTTGATCAACGTTCCAATCAAATACCTTCTACAAATTGCATTCAAGGATTGAAATGATCCTGATTTCATGCATGCATTCGTATGTCAAACTTATCATAAGAGTGCTCTTCTTTTCATGATGGGTAGAGGTAGTGCTCGCGATTGGGAAAAGGTTGAAGACCTTTTCTGGTTTAGTAGAATGACTCCATCATTTTAAGCGAGTTCTCAAGTGCTCCCCCTCCCCTCCCGCAACGCCAGATGAACAGAGACCTTGTTACTCGTTCTTTCAAACTTCAGAACAAGAGTCAAGCCAGACCTGCAGTGCTCAAGCTCAGAGTGGGTGTTTGACTTTTTTCTCAGTCTGTTGTGAGCCGTGTGATGACATATTTTAAATTTCAATAAAAAGCATGTACACAATTAAAATGAACTGGAACATTACGTTTGTGCCGCATTTAAACTTTTAATTTAATTTCTTAAACTTCACGCATTTTCATCACATGAATAATCAGCATTTAATCTCCAACGAGCAATTCTAAGCACCCACTAGCCGTGATAGAACGTTTGAAGAAAGAATAAACATGATTCACAATATAACATATTATTGGAATATGAAAATATCGCAACGTCACAAACACAAAAAGGGGACTTCCCAAAGGCTGGTCCTCCATACGTGCAGAGAACAGCTATGCGTGTCCTTATCGGCACACACGGCTTGAATTATGCAGAAATACTTCATTTTTTTTTAATATGTTTACACTGGATGAACGCAAGTGTCGGGGAAATATGATCGAAGTGTTCAAAATTTTCAACGGGATGGATAGGATAGACCATAAATTATTAGTACACCGTCAACCGACTGTTATTACGAGTGGGGAAACAAGTATCGATTGGTAAGGGACAATTCTAGGTTATGGTGTCGCAGGAAATTTTTCTCTAATAGGGTTGTTAATAAATGGAATAGCTTGCCCCCGTAGGTAGTAAATTCGAACACAATTGACACGTTTAAAAAAAAATACGATAAACATGTTGGGCATGGGGGCAGCCTCCCCCCTCTGCGTCAACGGTGGAGTCGACTGATCTAATGTATAAATGTATATATGAATTGACATCATCATCATCGCGCCCCCCCAGCAATAATGACCGTGCCCCCCCAGACTTCCAAGTCTATCTCCGCCTATGATGTTGGGGTAAATCGAGTAGCGATCCTTAGAATAAGACAACCATAATTATTCTTTATGGGCATTGTATAATATTTTATCATGTACAGGGTGTCCATGATTAAAATTATGAAACCTTAACACCCTATTTTAAAGTAGCCTACAGGCGAAACCAGTCATCAGAAAAGTGTGAAATTTTGTGGAGGACTTCATGAACTGATGGGAATTTGTGGGACAAGGGGGTAAAATTATGAAGAGTGAACATGTCGCCACCAGAGGGCGTTTCACTTTGAATACCTGTAGTAAACATGTAAATTTATGTGATGTCACTCAGCAGCTGTTATAAAACCTAGAAACATTCACGGACACCTTGTTTCTCAATGTGTTTGCTGCTCACAATGACGATAAGTTTACGAGATCGTGCTTTCTTGGTCAAATTGTTTTACCAAAACAGCAATTCCGCAGTAACTGCTCTACGGAAATATCGGACTTGGAAGAGGATTCGAAAAGGTCCAATGAATGTTAAAAACCTTCGGAGTATGATAACGAAATTTGAAACCACAGGATCGTTGGCTGTTCGTCCTGAAAGAGGAAGAAAACCCGTTTCTATAGACGCAGTACAGGAGGTTTCACTTCAGGTGGAGAGGACACAGCTTCAAATTCTCGTGATAGTGTTAGGCGTGTAGCACAGGCGTTGGATAGGCCACGTTCAACTGTCCATAAGATCATGCGGAATATCCTCCGATGTTGCCTATAGGAACTTTCTCTTGTGCAGCGGTTGCTTCCACATGATTATGACGCTCGACTCTGGTTCTCACTGCAGTTTCTAGCTCGCGTTGAGGTCGATTCAGAATGGCCTTGGAATATCATCTGTTTTATGTTTCATTCTCGCTGAAACATTCGTCCGAGTGGAACACGATAGAAGACGAAGTGAACTCTTTGACTTATTGCATTTAATACACATACACATGATAAAGGATGAAGCACGAATAGAAATAGATGTTAACGCGTTAGCTACATGATTGCGAATGCTCGAGACAGCGTGAGACACAGAAGCAGAACAGACAGCAATCTTAAATCACTTGAACATTATAAACGAAGCACAGAATAAGGTCTATTAGATGCTGCCATCTATATTAACGAAATAGATCACAGCACCCCTCCCTTCTTAGTTAGGAAAGTCGTCGATTCCCAGTCGTTTTGGGCGAATGATTGTTCGTTTCGGTCTCAGAGTCTTTGTTGCCACAGTTCCGTTATCGTTTGGTATCTGCTCGTTTGCAAACGTTGAACTTGAAGGTTCTGCACTAGTCTCTGTTGACACATCTGCAGAAATTGGACTCGATCCGGAAATCTCTGAACTTGTAGGATCTGTAGGATAACGGTTCATCATTTCGTCAGCGTGACGTCGGACAACATCTCCGGTATTGGTGATGGCTTTGTATGACACTGGTCCGGTTGGTTTCACAACAGTAGCCGGAATCCAGGATGCACCCTGGCTATAATTTCTGATGTAGACAGCATCTTTGGCATCGAATCGTCTCACTTTTCCTTGCTTTTGCTCTGTAGCTGCATCTTGCTCCTGTTTCCACCTTCTATCACCCACCAAGTCTGGATGAAGACGGTCCAAGACAGTAGTCAGCCTCCTTCCCATCAGCAGCTCAGCTGGACTGACCCCTGTTACTGAAGATGGCGTGATGTGTTGATGAAGTAGGAAATTGGAAAGACGCTTTCTCCAGGAACCTGAAACGATGCGTTTTAGAGAGTCCTTCACCGACTGGACAGTTCTCTCTGCTTGACCATTTGCACATGGTCTGTAAGGAGCAATCAGTGCTTGACGAATACCATTACTTTCTAGAAAACGGCGAAAATCGTTAGATGTGAACTGAGGTCCATTATCGGAAACTACAACATCCGGCAAACCATGAGTAGCGAAAATCTCGCGCAGCACATCGATGATTTCGGTGGCAGTAGTTGATGTCATTCGTCGTACTTCAGTCCACTTGGAGTAAGAGTCAATCAGAATCAAGAAGTTTTGTCCTTGAAATGGTCCAGCGAAATCTATGTGAACTCGGGACCAAGGCTTTGTCGTTATTTCCCACGGATGGATTGGAACTCTGGGAGGTGCATGCCTTGTACGTTGACAGTTCGTACATCTTCTTACGTAGTTTTCAATATCAGCATCCATGCCTGGCCACCATACGAACGATCTTGCAAGAGCTTTCATGCGTTCAACGCCTGGATGCGCGACATGCAATTCACTTAAAACTCGAGATCGACCTGGCACTGGAATAATTACTCTATTTCCCCATAATAAGCAATTTTTATGCACTGATAGTTCATTCCTTTTTATGAAATAAGTTCGAAACTGTGAATTTTTCATCTCAACAGGCCAACCTTTTAGTACCCAGTTCAACACTCTAGAAAGTATTGGATCTCTAATAGTCATTTTTGAGATATCCACAGCATGAAGTGGTGGATTTTCTAATTCTTCTATGAATAGCACTTCTAATGGAGAAGTGACCATGGATTCGGGAGTTTTTGCATTCGGTAATCTGCTTAGGGCATCCGCATTACCAATTTTCTTTCCCGGCTTATGAATTAACAAAAAATCATATGCATTTAGAAGCAAACTCCACCTTAGCATTCGCGGAGATGAAATCTCTTTCGTGGGCTTATTTTTATTGAAAATTCCCAAGAGAGGTTGGTGGTCAGTAACTATAGTGAATGAGTGACCATACAGAAAATGATGAAACTTTTTTACTCCAAATACTATACCCAAAGCTTCCTTATCGATTTGAGCATAGTTCCGTTCTGTAGTAGTTAGAGTTCTCGAGGCATACGCTATTGGTGCTTCTGAACCATCAGGAAGTACGTGACTCAAAACCGCACCAACTCCAAAAGGTGAAGCATCGCATGCCAACACAATGGGAAGCTTTTCATCGAAAGGAACTAACACACAATCCGAACTTAACAATTTATAATTCCTTCAGAGAATTGAAGGCATCATCGTGGATCTTTGACCATTTGAATGGTGCATTTTGATCCAGTAATCTATGCAACACTTCCGCAACTGTAGCCTTATACAAATACAAATACAACGCCACAACAGGCAAAATGCCCAACGAGTGGCTGATAAAAAGATGCCCATAAAAATATGGATGTCATATATTAAAAAAAAAAAAAACAGCAACCCAATTAAAAATGCAATTAACACAAATTATAAACAATATATACAAATACAAATACAAATACAACGCCACAACAGGCAAATTGCCCAACGAGGTGGCTGACTTAAGAACATCATGGATCCCCGAGCCCCTACTGCTACACCACACATGCACCACCCCCCCCCGCGGAACCCCCCAACGAATCGGTAAATGCGGGAATGTGCGTGTACGTGTAGTGCAACCTGACGTATAGTTTGTTTCTGTGTAATGCTTGTTATGTCTAGTGCTGTCATCTGCCCCCAGTTTTACTAACTATGAGTGAAGTGTTATGGTTGAATGATTTACCGTTGTAGGACTGTTGCTCTCTGTGGCGAGACTTTTTAACGGGGAGATCGGCTCGCATTTGCGCCTTGAAGTTGGGAACCACAGAAAACCAACTTCAGCCGACCACCACTGTGGGGTTCGAACCCGGATCCTCGCATCACGAGTCCGGCACTATAACCACTCGACCACCACAGCGGCGCACATATTATACACATATTGCGGAGAGTGGCATCGTTTCTCTCTATATGTCGCCATCTGGGGCTAACGTCGTAAGGGCTATTAGCTGAGCTTGGAGGCTGTCCATGCGCAGTCCCGTTCAGCATTCATGCATATGCTCTATGGATTGAAAATGTCTGTCCTCTGTAGTTCAATGGTTAGAACACTCGCCCGGACAGTGAGAGATTGGTGGTTCGATTCCCCACAGAGGAATGTGAATTTTCTTTCCGAACAACTTCTCGATCTCCGCTTGGTTATCCAGGCTTTCGTACTTCGTAATATATACACATGATAAAATATTATACAATGCCCATCCTTGCAGGGCAATATACAATATTATCCTTAAGAAAACTGTTATAGAAATTTATCAGTCCTAAAAATGCCTGCAATTGTTGTTTGTTTTTTGGAATGGGAGTCGAACGTATTGCTTCAATTTTCGAATTGGAAGAGTGAACACCCGCAGCATCGATACCCTAAAAATTCAACTTCAGTGACTCCAAAAAGACATTTTTCTCTTTTAGCACGTAATCCGACATTTTTAAGTTTGTCTAGCACGCATTCTAATCTTGATGCTAATTGATCTAGAGAATTAGCCCTGATCAGAACGTCATCAAAATATGACTCCTTCCAAATTTGAAAACAAATTTTCGATCATATTTTGGAAAATTCCAGGAGCAACATTAACACCATATTGCAGTCTGTTAACCTTGAAAGCACCCATGTGAGTTACAATTGTCTGGGCCTCAGCTGAAATTTCGTCTACACGAAGCTGTAAATAAGCCTGAGCTAAATCTATTTTAGCGTAATATCCTCCACCCTTCAGGTTTGACAGTAACTGATGAACAGCTGGAATTGGATAGGGGTGAGCATTCATGGTTTTATTCAAAGTTACCTTATAGTCCCCACATAATCTAACGTCACCTGAAGGTGTAATAACGGGAACAACAGGAGTTGACCACTTTGGGTTCGAAATAGGTTCAATAACTCCTTCATCCTGAAGTTTTTTCAAAGCAATCTCGACTTTTGGTTTCATTGCAAGTGGAACATTCCTAGCCTTGAGTCGAATGGGAGGAAATTGAGGATCAAGAGGTAAAGACACGACAGGTCCTGCAAATGTACCCAATCCAGCATCAAAAACCTCGCTATATTTTTGAATTACAAAATCCACAGGATTAGATTCAATCTTTTTGACTCCATTCAATGAAATACCCAGAGGCTCAAACCATGAGAAACCTAAAATATTTGTGCATTTACATTTTGAAATTAGCAATTGTAATCTGACTTTCTTGTTCCCAAATTGTACTTCTACTATGCATGAACCTAGAAGTGAAATTAAATTTCCTTGAAAATCCCGCAACTTCACAAAAGTGTTTCTAATCTTAGGTTTACAGCAACCAAACAAAGTTTCAAAAGTTTCTTCAGAAATTATAGAATAATAAGATCCAGAATCGATTGTTACAGAACGAAATTGTTCCGGCTCTGCAAGCACATCACTGCCTTGCAGACACAATCTTTATGCAAGACGAAGATCCTCCACACATTGCAATAATGTTTTAAGAACGTTCTTAAAATACATTTTACAGAAGAACGTGCCATCAGCCAGCACTTTCCTAATCTATGGCCTCTCCGATCCTCGGAACCTTAATCCATGCGATTTTTGTCTTTGGGGGCATTTGAAACGTCTGGTAAGTCGTGACAATCCAAGAACTTTACCTGACCTTAAAAAGGCAGCATTTCACACCACGTGCTGAACATTTCCCCGTACACACTTAGTCAGTTGTGGAACATGCCATCTTGCGATTTCACATGATATCTGAAAATGATGGCCTTCATGTGGAACATGTTTTGTTGCAGTAACAATTGTAAAAGTGTTTAACAATTGTTATAATTTTAAAAGTTTGCCTAAATGTGTCATTTCTTAATAAAACGCTCTCTGGTGGAGACACGTGAAACTAATTCCCCCTCCCGCCCCCCCCCCCGAAACAAATTCCCATCACTTCATGAAGCATTCTGAAAAATTTCACAATTTTCTGATGACGCCTAAAGGATACTTTAAAATAGGGTCTTTCAATTATGGACGCCCTGTATTTTGCGGCCCGGTAAAACAAAGTTTCCCAATCCTCAGTAACCATGAACATCCTGGTGCATGCTAGGTTTACATGGGCACATGAGAATGAACATCAAACTACTATTTCATGGTCATACAAAAAAACAAAAAACATTCGACAATAAATTTGGACAATAGTGCCCGCTGGCCAGCACAAAATGCTAGTGTGCCCCAAGCACACTTAAAGGGGGGTGCTAGAGAACCAATTATCTCTATCGAAGGTTACAACTCTTCCATCTGGGCAAGGATGCATTATGCCTACCTCGTGTAATTTTGAAAAATTAAAAAAGAAAATTAGCTCCCCCTCTAGTCCAGCGTCCGGGGCACTAGACCCACCTGCATCCTTCTCTTGGCTTGTGGGGGGTGGGGGGGAGGGTTCAGTGAAAACCCTAGGCAAAGTATTCGATGTCTGAATTATAGAGGTTTTTAACAAAATTTTAAGCTATTTGCTTTGTTAAAACGTTTAATTCAAAATGTAATCAAAGTATTTTTGTCCCGCTTTGTCGTCCCTAAAATTTAGCGCACCGTACCCTCCGCATCTGCCCAAGTCAAGTCCGGCCCTGTGGATGTCTACTACAGGGTCGGGCTTAGGAATTTCTCGGCAAAAAAAAAAAAAAAAAATTTAAAAAAATTATATAATTACTCCCCGACTTACGAACTTTCTGAGTTGCGAACAGAAATGTTTTGGCAGTCTTGGTTATATAGCATGTAACGAAAATTGTACAGGCAGTGTGATGGAGAACAAAATCAGGATGTGTTGAAGGGAAAGTAATGTTGAGAAAGAAGTGATTTTTTATTATACTCATTTTCATTGTATATTGGAAACAGGGCGAAACTCGGAGGGGGAAATAAAGCGTGTCTGCTGCCCCGGGCGCCGGAACAGAGAAGACACAAATTTCACCCTTTAAGGTCTTCAACATTAGAAGGGGGTATCAAAATGCGTGCTTTCCCCAGATGACCAAACATCTAGTTGCGGCACTGATTGAAAATATTGGGAGGGCTCAAAAATATAGGGTGGGGAGCAGACTCAGTCTTTCCATTATTATTATAAATATTAGGGGTGCTGGGAGTTTGATCCCACTACAAGTTTAAGCATATGCTCTTCGGAATTCAATCACTCACTGTAATGGCTATCAAGACTGCCACGAAGCTGGGCTGGAAGAGATCTCGGCAACGGGATCCAGTAGCAAAGTTCTGGTGTTCATTCATTCATGTAATGGCTATCAGTGCTTTCATGTTATTTGGGGTTGAAACTGGAAGCTGTTTCTTTTTCTCACTTAATGTAAGTTTCAGTAAAAAAATTGATTTTTTTCCATAAATAATTCCCATTCTAGAAGAAAAGGAGTTAGGAAAATTGTGGCCCCCTAAATTTTGCTGCCCGGAGTGACCGCACCTTTCTCACCTGCCTAAGTTCGGTACTGTCTATATCAGTGTTTCCCAAAGTAGGTAATATCGCCCTCTGGGGGGGGGATAGAATAGGTTTGGTATGGGATCCTATGGGTTGACTTGAGTTGGGGGGGGGGCGATGAGAAAAAAATGTTTGAACGGGGGGGGGGGAACTTTTGTGATTCTGTTTTGTTTTTGTGCTTTTTACCTCCCCTAAAACTTTGTGCGTTGAGTTTTGAATCACCCTGTATATGTGTATTTCTCTTTTTCTTTCCTCTATTTAAAATCTTCATGCATTTCATGTCCACAACACACGTGCGTACTCATATTGTCGAAATTTATGTTGCTCACCGAATAAGGTGCTAAGCGAGATGGCACGAGTGATCTCTAATTGTATATATTCCCCCACACAATATTTTTATTTTGTATATTTTCATCAGATCCACCGGAGCGAGTGAACTCAACTCAATAAAACTGATGGTGGCTTCTAGACCACATGTTATCAAATCCATTTGCTCACCAACAAGGTGTTAAGAGAGTTGACTCGTTCTCTTACAAGTTTCGATGGATATGTTATATTATACAATAAGCTTCTCGTTTTGCATGTTTGTTTGTTGTATCCTGTGTATATACATAATATGACAAGTGTAAGATAACAGATGAGATGGCATGGGGATGCCATGGCCCTCCCCAATTGCTTCTAAAATATACCTTTATTTTAATATATGCACATTCATCCTTTCCTTAACGAAATCCCGGAACTTTTCTCTTACTCTCAACCCTATCTCGTCTGTTATCACCACAAAATTTGTTAATCGCGACAGCCCAATTGTCCGGGGAAAATATACTACAAACATTTTATTTATTTATTTAAATACAAACTACAGGCAAAAGCCCAGTTACAGTTTGCATATATGAATACAAGAAAAACATGTATATACAAAATTCAAAGTTAAAAATATACATCATCAGTATTATTGCATCTCAGAAATCGGTACAATGGAGAATTTTTCAAAACATCAGAACGATATGGAGGAACATAAAAAAGATTACGACATCTAAGATTGATTCGTGGGCAATAAAAAGTAGTAAGGTTTAGAATATCAGGCGCATCAATATCAGAGTGAATAATTTTTACAAAAAACCTAGTAAGGGCCCTGAGACGGCGAGTTTCAAGGGAATCATAACAGAACGATGAGCGAAGTATTTCGTTTGGTAAGTAGTGATTATATGACTGATGTTTCTTAAAATATACATAGCTTAAAACCCTGTTTTGAACACGTTCAATTTTAACTATATTAAATAAGGAATGTGGATTCCAAATTATGCTGCAGTATTCCAAAACAGATCGAACATAGAAAAGTAACAAAATAGTTTCAACATTGTGAAAAAGCTTACTATTACGAATTATAAAACCAAGACTTCTGGATGCTTTAGACACTATATAATTAATATGTTGGTTAAACGAAAAAGAACTGTAAAATATCACACCTAAATCCTTCACACAATCAACTCTTAGAAGTAATGACCATCAATACTGTAATCGTATATAAGTGGAGAATGCCTCCTACTATAGGTAATACATTTACACTTATCAATGTTTAAATACAACTTATTATTTACACACCATAAATTCAGTTTGTTAATAGATTCTTGTAATTTAGCAGCGTCATCAGCATTATTAATAACATGAAAAAATTTTACATCATCAGCAAACATTAAGCATTTAGTATCGATACAATCAGGTAAATCATTTATAAATAAAATAAAAAGTAAGGGGCCCAAAATCGACCCCTGGGGAACACCAGAAAACATGCATAACAAGAGGATTTACAACCATTAAAAATTACTCTCTGAGATCTCCCAGTAAGGTATGACTCAATCCACTTGAGCAGATGTCCAGAAAAGCCCCAACCCCTGACCTTCTGAAGAAGAAGAATATGATTGATTGAATCGAAAGCCTTAGAGAAATCAGTATAAACAACATCAATTTGCTGCTTATTATCTATAGTTTGAGCTACATCTTGAGAAAATTCGACTAAATTAGTTAATGAAGATCTCTTAGCAATAAAACCATGTTGACAACTAGAAAACCAGGAACGAACGTGGCCATAAATTCTTTCATGGACGATAAGTTCAAATACTTTACAAATAGAATTCATTTTAACTATAGGTCGGTAATTTGAAACATCAGATTTATCACCACTTTTGAAGACAGGCAACACTGAGCAAGTCTTCCAAATTGAAGGAAAGACACCAAAACTAATAGAGATATTAAAAATGATAGACAGAGGACCAGCTAAATATGAGCCACAACCCTTAACTATGTATGGGGGAATACCATCATCGCCTTGGCCTTTACGACTTTTGAGTTTTTTTATAGCAGATAAAACATCCTGTTCAGTAATGGAACCAAAAAAACAACTATTCGCAAAATCATAACTTGGTAGTTCAGACGCAGACAAGTAGTTGGAGCTACGAAAAACTTAACTAAAAAAATCTTTAAAAAATTCAGCGATAACAGGAAAATCAGAAGATGATCCGTCACAATAAGACATGACACTGGGAAAGCAATTACGGGATCTTAAATTTCGGCAGAAAGACCAAAATTTACGAGGGTTATGATTAATATCATTTTCAAGTGAAGAAATATAATCATTATACTGAAGACGTATTTTACGCTTAATTTCAGCCCTGACACTGTGCAGATCATTAACAGATTCAGAGTGACCATTCCGATATGAATTAAGAAGCCTATTCTTTCTTTTGATCAAACCAACAATATCAGAGGAGAACCATGGTGGGAATTTACTTTTTTTAGTCCTGAACTTAACGTATGTTTTTGTTATTTTATTTTTTTCTTCTTTTACGTAACTGAAAATAAAGTGTTCCGGACTTTACCATGAAGCTGGGGCTGGAAGAAATCTCGGCAACGGGATAAGTCCAGTGGGAAAGTTCTGGCTTTCATTCATACGTTCACTAAAAAAATTGTTGGCATAGGAGGAGGGCGACTCTCGGCCTCGAGGATTGCCCCCCAGGTTTAGAAAATACACTAGAATACTAGAAATGGTGTACACGCACACATACACACATGCATTGAGTATATGTTATTTGCCCCCCCCCCCCAGGCAAAAAAATAACTAAGTACAAAATATTTTAACAGACTCTCCACCTACGCCTGCCGAACCAACTACATCTGTTAGACAGAAACGTGTGATCACTTATGAAAAATGCACAAAGTAAGCGAAATCACCAGTGAAGTACGAAGTTACTAAAACAGCACAGCGATTTCAAAGCATCGAGACAATATTTAAGCTGCTCCTGCTGGATTTCAGCTAGCGAAAAAGCAATTCGGAACAGGCAGCTAATAATAAACGCCAACAAGACGGGTTTGTGTTTTAAAGCCCTCCCTTACCCTCCACTACGCTCAAAATCGAAATTTGTCTTCAAAAAATGACAATTGTTGTAGAACAATGATGTTCCCCTATTAGTCACACGGTAAAAATGTTTCTGTGCACGCAAAATCAGTAAGTATGTTATCGGTGAATATGGCATATTATTATGCCACGCACAGAAAAAACAGGTCCGCGCAGGTAAAAAAGTAGAGGGAGCGTTGCTCTTTCTCTCTGAAGTTCAATAAGTTCATTCTACTTCTTATATGGCATTAGTTCCATATTATTATATGCCATGATTCAGGTTCCATAGTGCATTTTTGTGAGTTTAGTGAATAACATGAAATTCTTTTAACGTGAAACAGTAAAACATCTCTAACATGACAATATTCCGTTCCTAAATCAGCTTTTCAGATGATCTTTTAACAGACGTGCGTTAAAGTAGTACAATTCTAATGCATCGGACTACTAATGCACAGACACAGAAATATTATAAATGATTTTCATCATTGAGTAGGTACTGTATATTTTATCTATACAGCATTAAAGAAGTAACAAGTGAAATAAATGTTTCGTGGCGCAAAATGAATTTAAATGTCTGAAGTGTATGATCTCAATATGATTGAAACCGAAGAAAAATTTCCATCTTACGAACCATACATTCGTACGCATGTTTGCAAACTTTTTATTTTCTAAGCTATCGATATTCAAACTATATTCTGCTTATGGCATAATTTACAATCACTAAAAAAGTCACTAATTATTGTTAATGACTTTCAATCAACTTATTTCATCCATATTTTCCCCCGTTGTATGGCATAAATTACATTGACAGCTTTCCAATACTCTCTACCTGTAATGAAACAACTGCATTTCACAGTTGTAAAGAAATAGAACTACTCCATTGAGTTATTTAATTAAATAATAATCATATTCACTTCTACAAGTCAAGAATCTCTCTCTCTCTCTCTCTCTAAGAGAAAATTAAACTATTTTCTTTCATCAAAGCGTGGCCCTTCGATGGAGGGGAAAATAACATAAAATATAAAGGGCTCTTTCCAGACCAGAAAAGTGGTACTTTATAAAGGTGAGCCCTTAAGAGGTTTTTCACTGTAAGTTATTGCCTATTTGTATCCCTTCGGTTTCGCGTTAAGGATATTCACCTTCATTACGTTTAAATTATTTTCCACCTGTTATCAAGTTCAACTACGGGGCTTTTATACTGCAAAGTAATGTCTAAATAAAAACTAGGAGTAAGAAGAGCAATAAACTTATCAATCTAAATCTTTGGGATATAAGGGCCCTTTCACACGGAGCGGATGCGGATGCGGACGCGGATGCGGATGCGGGTCCGGAAGAAGTTTTAACAATTGGAATATACTGCGCCTTTCAGACGAGCCGAAAAATCTCCGCACCTAGGAAATGTTCATGCGGGTCCGGACGTCGTCCGCATGTGTCAAAACCTAAGTGCGGGCTCCGCATCCGCACATAGAAGTTTTGACAATAGGTTTATTCGGAGCTATTCAGACGATGCGGATGCGGAGCGAATTCGTCCGCATCTTTGGCTACTTTTTGAAGGTGATTTTTCACGGAATTTTTTTAATTATTTGCCATAAATACCCTTAAAAACACCATATGATGATCCCTGCTCATTAATATAATGTACCTACATACGTGTATCCCTTCGTTTCCTTCTGAGATTGAGATATAGCAACTTTAACTGCCTTTTGTCCATATTTCACAATTTTATATAATAAAACCTGCCAACAAGGGCCACTGACGGGACCAAAATTATAAGCCGTTCTGTTCATTACGAATATTTAATTGACTACATACTTTAATGACTTTTAAATTTAATTAAAACAATTTCAATTTTTTTCTTTATAAATTTTTAAAATTATTTAAAAATATAAATATCTGAAATATTATTTTAAATATTTGTTATTTTTTTAAATTTTTAATCTATTAATTTTTTTAAACTTTAAAAAAAATACTTTTATTAAACAACGTTATCCACGTACGGTTTGTTCACTCAGTGCCGTTTGAAGACCCTAGCACTTGAATATTTTTGGTGGTTCCCCGATACCTACAAGTATATTTTACTCAATATTTAGTCTATAAACTTAAAAAAATGAAATTTTATATTTCAGAAGTGAGACTAATCTAAGGATGGGATGTCACTCTAAAAGGTTTATGAAAGTTATTTTATAAAACTTGAAAAAAGCAACTAATAAATTGCAAGTGAAACCGATAAATTTATTAGTTGCTTTTTTAAAAGAATTATTATAAAATTTTTATAGTGTAATCCGTACTTGAGGCCGGGATTATACTATAAAGTTTTGTAAAAGATCTTTTATAAAAGTTAAAAAATTCAACCAATAGGCGCATCGGTTGCATTCAAGCAAATGCAACCGGTGATCTTAATGGTTGAATTTTTCACGTTTTATCAAAGAGCTTTTACAAAACTTTTATAGTGTAATCCCGGCCTAAGACAGAATTGTGATGTGAATATTTCTAAGCACAGACATTTTGAAAGTCCCAACCCCTCCCTTTTTTTTATACTTGCAAATTTTTTGATATTTGATGAATTTTTTTTTTTTTTTTTTTTTTGGAACATCGAATGTTTTGGATGTTTTTGGATTGGATTTTTCGAACATTGGATGTGTTTTTGGAATTTTCTTTCATATTTTTCCGAAAAGACAGATTTTTTTTCAAAATTTTTTGAAAATATTTTAAGATATTTTCTCCCATCGACTACTTGTGAGGATCGGAATGGAGGCATCTTCAGGCTCAATGATAAAAACCACCAAAGAATGCCTCTAGGCTGCCTATGGGCACTGAATCAGGGGTGAAGGAGAAAAATAATTACAAAAATTGCGAAAAAACAGTTTTTATGCACGAATTTCGAACTAAAGATGCGGACGAATCGCCCGCATCTTCAGCGCTCGTTTGAAAGGGTATGCGGACCCGCGTCCGCACCCGCATCCGCGTCCGCATCCGCATCCGCTCCGTGTGAAAGGGGCCTAAAGCATCGATCTGTCTGAAAAATTTCAAAACAGGCAATAAAAAGAAAACTTAACTAACATATCTGACAGCTGAACGGTTAGCACACCAACCTCCACTTTGAAAAGGTCTACATTCGTATACCGGAAGTAGTATTTAGTCATAATCGTTCAGAATCTGTTTCTCAAGTTCCAGTACAATTATTCCGCGTATACATAAATAACTGATGTACAAAGGAATGATTGAATAACAAAGTGGTCAAGACATTAAAGGATGAAGACTTTCATGCCATTCATCAAAACGTTGTATAAGTTCATGGCCCCCACAAGGGGTGGGCTGACAAGGCTCCAGCCCTGGGGCCCGGGAGGATTTTAATCATTTTTTGTTTTTCACACTATAAATTCATCATAAAGGGGGCCCCGTGAAAGTCTGGTTGGGGTGCCCGTAAAAGATAGGGGCCCTGCTTCAGGATGTGGGGGCCATGTATAAGTTATTCAATGGATGTGATCGATGAATGTTTCTCAGCTTTTCCCTCGCTCGATTAGCGGGCATGTTCAGGAAAGTCAAGATATTGCCCGAGAACTTGTAATAAATACTTTATTCAAATGCATAATAAATTTTTTTTTTCAAAAGTAAGACATATGTCATTTTTGACTATCGAGCAAAACTCGGTCATTGTTAAAAACTCGATGTATTCGTTTTTGTGGCTATTTTACAGAATTTACGACCTCAAATCGATTTTTTTAGCAACAACGTTTCACCAGATAAATAGATTTCAGCTTTTTAACGTGTTTGCACGTACAATCACACAGCTGCACGATAATACTTTTTCTATCTACTGTAAATCGATATAATATCATTCACACACATTTTGTATATGTCACCATACTAATTTCTTGTTTGCATAGCATCAATAAACATGATAATATTTGACATTGCTAAAAAAATATCACCTGGTAAACTCACAAAACTTCGTTTATACATGGATGGATTTAAATCCCTGTGATACGCGTGAAAGCATAACCATTCGTGATAGGCGCGCTTTGAATTTTAAATCCTTTTTTTTCTCTCGTGTGCATAAAAATCACTTTTGTGTGATAAAATAACTTTATTAAAAAAAATAGTCAATACATTGTCAATGCTTTGAAATACGTTATTAATCCAGCATCCAAAGGCATGAGATAAGCTATTTCTGACTTTTGAGAAGTTTCAAATCTCAGTCACAAGCTATATCATACTAGAATACCCTAATTAGAATTCACCTGCATTCAGACTTCAAACAATTATGCTTTATGACGGTCAGAAAAACAACGACAGATAAGAGGCAGTGTTTCTACCCCAGTCCCACTCATAGTTTTAAGTCACGAAGAGCAAACCAGAAGATTAAACAGAAGCCAAGGAAAAAGGCTCTAAGCCAAAACTTATGTTTCTATAATAAGAGGGATGGCCATCCTGCGGCATCAGTGGCAATAGTGATAACTAGAGCCCGGAAGTTTAGGCACTAAAAATGTTAGAAATAGGCAGGAAAAAGGCACTAAAAATACCTGAAATAGATACTAAAAAAGGCATTTATAATTTATGGAAGGAAGGAAATATAGCTAAAAACTAAGGCATTAAGGGTCCAAAAACTAACTGAAAAATTGGTTGCATTTAATCCGTCTACTGTTTCAATTAGAGTTTATAATAACTGCACATTATTATCCAAGTTAAGCAATTTATTTCAAGCCCAAAATAAACTATTTGAGGTCCTTCAGGTGAATTCCAGAGCCACCCTTACCATACGCGGAGCCCGAACAGAAAATCATCTGTGGGCTCCTTCGAGTTGCGAATAGTTCTCATTTATTTGATTTATTTTATTTGGAATAATCACTATCATTTCTGTAGTTGAAACATAGCTACCTTGTTCTATTTTGTTGTAAAAAAAATTTTTTTTTTTTTTCATATTCCCACATATGTGGGACTCTTCCAAGCGCGGGGCCCCGTGTGGCCGCATCTGTCGCACACCACTGAGGACGCTCTGGTCAATTTAATCGAATACCGAAAAATATGTATGTAAAATAAATAGCCATGGTTGTTTACAGTGCATTTATTGTGTAAAAAACAAAATCAAAACAACAAGGGCTTCCAGAGCCCTGTCTTCTCCTACCCCACCTTGTGTGAGCCATGACGTCAACTGATGACCTCTTGGGACAGTCATCGGTCAGTTTTACATATACAATGCAGTCCAATGCCTAAGCGAGACGTGTTATGTGAAGCATGTGGTGAAACAAATTTCTAATTTTCCTCTGCTTTTCTAACATGGGCTGCGTTCATCTGAAACAACACCACGTCTAACCCATCCGGGGATGAAAGCAAAGTTAAGGCATGGCAACACCAAGTTCCATATCTCTCAGATCACTTATTCACGCGTTTAAATTGGGTGAAAGGGGGGGGGAGAGATGGGGAGATGTTTTGGAGTTTACAGATTTTGGATTTTATAATTTGATTTTGCACAAAAAATCCTATTATAAGGTGACACTACCTCTATCTACAGGATATCCGTATTTAATGGCGAACTAGAAGCGCTAAGAGATCGATGAAGTGAAAAATTGAATTATCGCCAAAACCTACTAAAATTACTTCGACGAATGCAGATTTCAGTGATATATTGCAAACAAACGAGTAAATTTCTCCTGAACTAGATGACCAATTTGGTTCATTCTAAGCTCTTTCTAAAGCTGGTGAAATAGAAAAGTTTTTGGCAAGCTTGACCGATTGTAGCTAAAAGGATATTTGCGGAATTGGCAATTAGAAAGTTTGGCGCGCGCGCGAAACAATTCGATTTTGAACTTCGCCAATGTTTTAGCGCCTCTGTAGCTCACCATTAAATCCAGATATTTCGATAAAATTGGTGTCACCTTACAGAATTTTTTCTGTTCTTTCCAAATATGTGCTTAGTTTGCGTGTAGATTTCTTAGAAACTTCACAAATTCGGGTTTTTTTTTTCAGACTTCTTGCATTTTTCCCCCATATTACCCACCATAACGGGTGGACGAAAATGTATACTGAGAGTTTGAATTTTTTTAAAGCATTTCTTTTGTCCTCAATGCTCAAAACATTCAAACTTTGCACATTATGGCCACTGAAATGCACCAATAAACTTGAAACTGTTAAAATAGACACTTATGGCAGAAAAAGTTCAAAAAGGCATTTTTTTCAGAAAAGCTAAATTTTTTTTTCTTTCAAAATAGTGGAAGAGAGAGAGATGTTCAATGATAGAGCAATTTAGGCGTTGTATAATTTAATGTACGTCGGATCATAATTATCATAACATACAATGAATCAGTGACAATTTACTTACAAAATATGTGTTCATAAAAACAATCTTCAACGGGGAAAAATTCACATTTTCTAAATTTAATTGAAATATTTTGGGGGTTTCTTTATCGAACTTCTAGAAACCTTAAATTAGAGCAGCGGTTCTCAACCTTTTTAGAATCATGAG
This sequence comes from Pholcus phalangioides, assembly GCF_987345545.1. Classification (NCBI taxonomy): domain Eukaryota; kingdom Metazoa; phylum Arthropoda; class Arachnida; order Araneae; family Pholcidae; genus Pholcus; species Pholcus phalangioides. Next base: position 28,363,806 of record NW_028301610.1, on the reverse strand, counting down.
TCTTTTTTAGTATACAATTTATATGGCGGACCCCGCAAGCATTTTGTTTAACTTTAACAAATTTACTGATTTATTTTCCTCAAGTGGTCGTGGAGCCCCTGGGAAGTGCACACGGAGCACCGGTTGAAAATCGCTGAATTAGAATAATGATAAAAAATGAATGGCACTCGTAAAGGTTTAATATGTTGGAGAATGACAGTCTCTCTGGTCATTCTATGTGATATCATGCTGTTAATATTCTTTAGGAAATTAAATTTCGAAGAATTTTTGTACTGTGTAATTTACAATTACAATTTAAACATATCATCAGCGTAAAGGAACATTGCTTCATAGATTTCTTTTAAATTAAAAAAAATAAATAAAACTAACCACTCTCTATCCAAATTGCTAATACCATCTGATAACATACCGATGGTATAAAATATGTATCGAAACAATGAAAAAGATAATAAGAAAACCCAGTAACCAATCATATCGATGCTTACTTTGTAACCTTAATGTGTTTTCGGAGAATAATGATCATGGGAAAATTATGCTTCCAAAAAAGTGTGCCAAGGTCATCATTGTTTTTAATATCGCTAACATTGATCGGAAAGAATTTTGAGAATTGGTTTAATTGTCTCTGATAGTTAATATACATAATCACTTGCCGTTTCCTGAAGGAACGAGTGACCGTATTACCAAACTAGACGTACGGTTTGATGCTGATGCATTTGACTTTTCAATGAAGTGGGATGTTTGCCTGTGGTGATGAGACGCATCATCAATGAGTTAACAGTGAACTCAACAGTGCTCCACGGTTATAAGACTTACGTACTAGCTTCGAATATAGAATGGCCCGCTATTGCGCAACATGTTGGTCAATATCTTTGACAGTAACATCGAATGAATGTCATTCACATCATAAAGAGAAATTCTAGCCACGGTTGAAGTGTGGGTTAGCTGAAATAGATTAAATTCCATTTCTAAATTTTAGGTAAAAAATGACATTAAAATTATTAAGCTGACTTTGTTTCGCATTGATAAGCAAAAACAAGCATATCATGACACACAAAACATGTTATTTGTAACTAATTATACCAGGCCATTTACGCTTATGAGAGCTAGTTAGTTGAACCCAGTCTGTCCTGTCGAATCGATGATTGATACATTTACCACTCGATTACCAAGTGGATAAAAAAGAGCGATGTCCCGATTCATCATCTCTGCGTAATAGTGCCGTGATCCATCCTCAGATGATAGATACCAGTCCTGTTTCATCCGCTCAATCCTCTCCCCTCTTTATATCTTAGCATCTACCATTAGAAATGGCAGTGGTCTTCATCATCCCACACTCCAGAGCCGGGCCCTATAGGCCGGGACTTTCGGGCAGATCGCAAGCCAGGTTTTCACGTTCCCCTCTACAGTAACTTTTTGTGTAGTATAGAAATAAAATGGGATTCATTCCGGAGCCAGTTGTGCCGCCTTCCTGGCAAAGATCCATGATGGTATTGGATGTTTTTCGAGTGGAGAGTACCGGCCAATCCCAGAAGAGGAGCACCAATGTAGAAACCCTGACTTCAGCATAAGTGAATCTTTGACTGGGATATTGAGCAAAACCTTGTGAGTATAAAATAAGGTATATCGAGTACTTCCGTTGCTTTGCAGAGCAGACACTGCCACAGAGAAATAACTACAGTAAATTTAAAGTTTTCAAGTCTTCCATAGACTTCCCCATTCTTTGATGTAAAGGTAGGGCATCGGGGAAGGGGGGTGAAGTTGAATGAATGAAAGGTTTAAAACAGGCCCATTTTTTATTAACTGAGAATGAAACGGCACCATTGTGACCAGAGGATGAATCGGGGAAGGACGAAACGGTACGTAGTCCTAAAAAGGTGTTGCAATATTTTTTTAGTCCGAAATTTCTTCAGCTCAAGCTAGATGAAATCTTCGTGTACAAATCAGTAGCCGTGGCTCTTAAATTATTCCAAACATAAATGTTTGAACCATATGAAAGCGAAATGAAAATAAAGATTTTCTATATTTGTGATATAGTAACGGTAAATCTCTGTTAGTACCATTGTATGTACGTGAACTTTCATACCTTCAGGCAATGCCAAAGCTACATGGGTAATATCACATAATAACTTTCACTTCTATGGAATGTCATGATAAAACTACAATAAGTCTCGCTCTCTTTAAGGTAGCAAAGATCCGATTAGCATTTCTGAGCAAGAAAACCAGTTTGAAAAATCGGATTATCGGTAAAAAAGAACTGTGTACGCAACTGTATAATTATCAGTATAGAAAACCAACTATGTAATCTACGAACTTTGAGAAAATAATTTGTTTTTTTCTTCTTTCTCTCTCTTTCGCCATTTCAAGCGTATATGTCGGGAGATGGGACCCTAATCGGCGAGGTGCCAAGCGTACAGTAGATTTCATGCACGAACGCACCACTGAGTCTATTGAAGAACGGTCTTGGTTGAAACGTGATTTGATTTACTACTGATGGTGCTTCGAATGCAAAGGTGACGCCTTGTAATGCCAAGCGGATGCGATTCAATTTTCGTGCAAGAGTAGAAAAATTCGATGGAATTTTTTTCTCCACATGGTCCTTGTAAAACGCATGTTCTTTTTATCAGAATATGGTCATCGGTAAAGCGGAACTTACGTTTTCGGACTGTGCCTGAAAGAAAATAAGCTACATAATTGATTACAGGAATCGAGCTTGGCTGTGTCGCTGTATGAAAGAATAAAAATTTGGTCGTCTTATGTTAAAGGAACCAACTTATTTTTGAAAGAAGATTGTTTATATTTACACTAAAACCCAGATTTTTACCGTGGCCCATGTAATTTCAGCCGTCTTGAAAGCTGTTTGTTATTGCAAGTGCTAGGGATGGGACGAATAGTAATTTGGCCGAATACCTAATATCCGGCGGTCGATAACAATTTTCTTTCATCACAATTATGAATAAAATTGGTGTTTTTAATTGAAAATAAAATTATTGGTAATTTTAAATGTAGGATATCGAATTTTAATTATGTAATTTATTATACGAATAAATATAAAAAAAAGTGGTAATTAAAAGATTTTTATTGACAATCAAATTCAACAGATATATTTTATTTCAATGTTACTTAAAGAATCAATTTTTTTTCAACCCCTAATAATTTTATTTGACCAGCAATTCCCTGCTAGGAAAATTCACCTACAACGTGGGTAAGTGAGCGAGCGATGCCATAACCCCCGTTTGCTATGCACCCTGTATAGTTTTAGCTTTTATAATTGCACTTTTATTTGAGTTGCTGTATCTGAGAAATGTATGACATCCATATTTGTGTGTTATAGGCATGTTTATTTTTATTTTTCAGCCACCTCGTGGGGCAGTTTGCCTGTTGTGAACTGATATTTGTATTTGCATTATTTTTTCTCTCATTTTTCAGGATTTTTCTCCGGAGAAACCAAAACCATGCGTGTTCTTTTTTCAATCTTTATGTTTTTGTTTCGGCATATAGTCATTACCAGGGACTGGATGTTGATGACATTTGAATTTTTTTTTTTTTTTTTGCATCTTTCAAATTTTTTGATTTTTTTTTTCATTGTTATGGCATTTTCACGGTATTTTTGTCATTTTTTCAAATTTGTTGACAATGTGATTTTACGTTATTTATAAATTTTTTCCGTGATTATCACGTTAAAAAAAAAAGATTGAAATAATTAAAATAAAAGGTGATTTTTGGCTTCCTAATCATACTCATACACAGGATTTTCTCTATGGGGGGGGGGATCATTTTCCATTTTTACTGCAAAAAAAACCTTATTCCCTTCCCCATCACGCCAGTCATGTCTCCCACATCCAGCAAGAAGAGTGTCCATTTGTTTGTGTGTGTGCGTGTGTAATTTCATGCAAATCTACAATTTATTACAATCTTGATGAAATTTTGCACACTCGACCTTCAAAACAAGAGGAAGGTCACTGTCTACGTAATTTTTCAACCCCCCACCGGGGTCATACCCAGGCGGTTTATCTTAGACCGCTGCGCTCACGACACCCATCTTAGGTTCACGTCGCCGTAGTTGCGTTCCCGCTATCAGTGGAAGTCATACATGCTAAGCAAGGAATTTATAATTGTTTTTTGTTTTTTTTACAAAAAAATAAATATTAATATTTTTATACAGTTTCAATTTTGAAAATCATGTCACCTATCTTAGGTTCACGTTGCCCGTAAAGCCCAGGAAACGCCGGGTACTTCAGCAAGTGCGTCATGAAATTTTTACGACTTATTTTCTTATTTTTCCTCTTTAGATGTTTCTTTGCCCCTTTCAGTAGCCTAATATGTATCTTGTCTAGATACATCCTTCAGTAGTGAGCTTGTGTAATTCATGTGCACTTCTACCATATTGCAGGATTCTATTTTCAGTTTAATGTTTTCCTTATGCTAGAAATTGACCCTGACATAACTTTTTCACAGAAAAGGATATACACCACGCAATAAAATATCAGTAAATTTTTAATTTATGAGAAAATTCAAATCAATATAATTTTTGGAAATTAGTTTGATGTACTTAGATTTATACAGATATTCGGCCGAATACCTAAGCAATATTCAGCAGAACCGAATAGCAACCGAATATTCGTCCCATCTCGAGTAAGTGCCTGTCGCATTTATTTTATTGTATACACGTCTCCGTTGAGGCATGGCTTTTCTTCTACTAAGTTCGTAAAGACGGCCATTCATCACGTTTTATTATTGAAATTTCCTGTTTCTTTCGAAGAATAGACTGGAAAACCCTAGAACAGACATCTTTAACTTGTTGCTCAAGAGAACAGCAGAACTCAATGAAGCACCCAAGCGTACTCGATGCATGTCTGATATTGTGCTCGAAAGGTCGTGATTGACAACCACCATATTGAATCATCCCATTCAAGAATTCTTTTAGATGAAGCATGTGTCAGAGTTGGCATATGATTGTTCTTTTTGAGATGCTAGGCAAAAACGGTGCTCATGATTTGATAAAAGTTGAAAACCTTCGTGACCATAGGCGCCAGAAACTAGGGCTGAGGCCATTTGAGCCCCCCCCCCACAATAAATTTTGTAAGAGGGCCGAGCCAACACCACCTATAGAACAAGGCCTCCGCACGAAGCTTGTCACGCCACTGAAGAAGGCCATTTCACCTATTCCCATTGGATATAGCAGACCGACGCATGCAATATCTTTACCTTATTTTCAGTATATCCAATGCCAATAAGAGAAATGGCCTTCTTTATTGACGTCACAAGCTTCGTGCGGAGGCCTTGTTCTATAGGTGGTGTTTGCCGAGATCACCAAAATTTTCTGAAAAAACAATGCTATGTAGCTTCCCACTCCTGCGTACGGGCTTGAGTCCTGTATATATACGGGACGACGAGTACCTTTCAGCCCCCCCCCCCCCACCAATGTTTTCTTCATTGAAAAAGAAAACAATTGACAGGATAGCATTTCAAAAAGAAAAGAAAGCGAGATTATTTCTGTAAAACGAACTTCCAAAACATTCTTTGAAAGATTTCTGAATTTTATCGTTAAATCGAAGAAATAGGTGCGAATTTATCGCTAAATCAGGGAACAGACACAGTAGGGCTCTTTCAGATGGAGCGGATAGGTTCGCGCGCCCGCGTGAATGGGCGTGTCCATTCGCTCCCGCCGACCCTTTCACACGCAGCGGGTAAAAGTCGCTCAAAAGGTCCCCCCTCAGCAAATTTTCGTCAACAATACACTAGGTGAAGTGCACAATCAATTTCGATAGTATTCGTATTCGGTTTCACACTCTATAACAATAGCTATTTGCAACAATTACAATTAGTTAATTTTATTTAAAATTTTTCAAGTTACTAATTATTGATTAGTCACCGATTTTCCAAATTTTCACAACTCTGAATTGCAAACGCATTGCATAATTTTTATGTACTGTATTTGATTACTCATATCATTGACTTGAAATTTTTGTTTTAAAAAATTTGGCAATTAATTTGATGGGTTTTTTGTAACTTTTTTATTAGTTTATTTCTATTGATGGAAAATAAAAAAACCATCAGACTCCTTCTCATTTTTATGATATTTCTCAAACATTTTATTGAAGGAATCGGTAATTAATCAGTGAAATTAGTTAATTAATATTAAATATTGAAACAAAAATACCAAAATAATGCAAAATTGTGAAACAATGCCTAACCAATTTTTATAAAGAATATTGAAAAAAATCAGGTATCAATTTCATGTTATTAATTGGTATAAATTAATTAATTTTACTAATTAATTACCAACCTCTTAAACAATGTATTTGACAAGTTGAAAAAAATGGGCATTAATTTAATTTTTTATATAACTTCATTTGATATAAAACTGTGGATCGCACTTTGTTTACCGAAAATTCATCAGCAAAAACACAATTATATTTTATATTATATTAATTATATTTTATATTATATTAATTATTTAATTATATTTTATATTATATTAATTATTTAATTATATTTTATATTATATATTATATTAATTATTTAATTATATTTTATATTATATATTATATTAATTATTTAATTATATTTTATATTATATATTATATTAATTATTTAATTATATTTTATATTATATATTATATTAATTATTTATTTATATTTTATATTAATGCTATATAATGGTTGTTTGCGTGAAACTTGATACACATATCACAAAAATAATTTAGAAATGGACATTTTTTTCACATTTCATACAAAAAATTCATACCTGTTCATGAACAAACAGAAAATGAAAAGAAAAATCAATCGAAAATTAAAATATAATTTTTTTTAAATCGTGAAATAAAATCAAATTTGATGAGTATGAATATTTTTAAAAATAATTAGATTTTTTAAAAGTTCCCAGAAGTAACTGCTACTTACAAAATATTTTATATGAATTTTTTTCAAGTAATTTATGAAAATTATTTGAAAAAAAAATTTCAAACAAAGTGTCATGCAAACGCAAAATCAGCCAAAAATAGATTAATAGCAACCGAAATGAAAATCAACAAAAAAATCGCACCGAATTAATTGATACGACGTCCACAAGAACACTAGAAATAACCGTAGCGGGCGTAGCTTTCAATCAACTTCTGTTGGAGACTAGAGTCCTAATAATTCGACCCTCCAATGTTCAAGGTTCCGGATAATCCGAGGTGCTTGAATTAAAAAAAAAAATTTTGTTTCAAACCCCCTTCTTTCTGTTTGTGTGTGTGTGTGTGTTTTTTTTTTTTTTTTTGTCAAGAGAACGTGCTTTATTCTACAGGGTGATGATGTTTTGTGAGTAGTTCAGTTTTAAAAGGCCGTGATGATGTTTTGTCAGTAGTTTCAGTTTAAAAGGCCGTGATTCAGAGACCGAGCTCTCCATCGGACGTCCGCTCCTAGAAATTAATTTTCCACATACCCTCCATAGCAGAACCTATTCGTCATACGTTCGGGCCCTGGGCAAATATAAATTTTTAGGGCCCTTATATGCAGGTTTCTTTGAAGCAGAGGCGTACGCAGTGGAAAAAGACATGTAGGCTCCTTCTAAAACGCAAAAGGTAGACAATTTTGGAGCCCCTGAAAAGTTTTGGGCCAGAGCACGTGCCCCGTTTGCTCATGCGAGAAGCAGGCCCTGCTATTTTCGTAAATTTATACTGTGAAAATATAATAATTATAATAGCATTCATATTGGGCTGCCAGTACTGGAGCCCCTGCATTTCTTCCTTTTAGGCTTCCCATGGCCTCTTACTCAGAGACCATGGGTCGTGGTAACCCTAATCTATAAAGAATTTTGCTGTTGAATTCTTTACGAAACAGATAAAAGTAAGTACAAAAATTAAGGTACAAAGAATGTCTAAGTTGGGGCAATTATATTTCACCAAATGAGGCTGACAGGAAAAATTCTACTTTCTTAATTTTTTGTTACATACAGTATATTTATCGGTAAAAGCAGTATAGGGAACCCCTCCCACCTCACCTTCGAAAAATCGTTTTACATTATTCTTTTTCGGACAACCCGAGGTAGTCTCGGTCCCGTTCACCTCGGACTATCGAGACTCTACTGTATTAGCTTCATGGATGTTTAGTTTTATGGTTTTCATGTGTTAGAGACAAAAAAAAACTTATTTTCATGGAAAAAATGCAAATTATTTGATGTTCACAATGGAAGGCATAGCCGTCAGGCAGTTTTTCGATTAGTGTGCCAACTTTCAACTGTTTACGTCTGAGTTCGAATCCTAGTAGGGAAATGTTTGCCTCTGTACAGCAATGAGGAATTGGCTTTGAACTGTGAGTGCTGGTTTGATTTACTCATAGTGCATGAAATGACTACAATGCGAAAAAATGAACGTAAGCCAATGAGCAAAATTCACTTGAAGTTCAAAATTTTTCATTAACAATTTAGTTTCAAAATTTGAGAAATTTAAATTTTTTCAAGCCAAACATGGCAAAAAAAAAAAAAAAAGACTTGAAATGCAAACAAAAAATGGCCAGTCATCATTTATCCTTACCATTGTACGTTAGCTGCTTACAGGATGCAAACTACGTTTCGTACAACAATACAAGGAAGTTATGAGAAATAAAAACGCAAGCTATATATATATATATTTTATCGGTTATAATCTACACTAGAAAGAGAAAAATAATGGATACGATGCGGGTATTATAATGGTCAAATTTCAAATCATAGATTTCATGTGTTCAATGAAAAATGTCTTTAGATTTCATGGTGTTCAATGAAGTATCTTTCCTAGATTACAAACTAGTTTTTTTTTTCTTCGGAATAGCTTGGAGTCGAACTCAATCTGTTTTCAAACTTTGTATAGAATCAGAAACAATAGAAAAAGACGTCTCTTGACTTTCTAGGTTACTAATGATCCTCTTCGAAAAACATCTTCATTCGCAATTCAGACAAGTCAAAATACTAGACCTTAGAATGGCACACCTTATGGTGGCATCATGCAGATGAAGCCAAGGAGCGTGACGTCATTAAACCTGCACTGTATATAAGTAGCGAGCTGCGATCGACTACTTGCTTGCTCACTTTTAACTTGTCACTTACTTGTACGCGCGCTAGCGTTGCGTTGCTAATATGTACGTGTTACTACGTTAAACTAATAGTGTTCCGTTGTTGTTAATTAAACCTAAGTTGTTAGGTTGCAACTGTGAGTCTCATCTTTGGAGTCAGATGTATTGAGTATCGACAAGGTGTCTTCAATAGTCACTAGAAATGTGATTTTATATCATTGTTATTCCATCGTTGAATATTACAAAAGCGGTGATTGGGCACCTATTCACAGACGATGGATTTCACTAAAAAGAGTCACCTTGGGTGAAATCCGACCACTTTTCAGTGCGACACCGCAACCATGATCACTCAACACGGTATGTGATTGCGAACACCCACCGGGGGTACTCGCTGGACTCTTTCTTGTAAAAGATGGAAATAACATTTGCTTCGAAAACGTTTATAGTAAAACCTGTCCACTTGGGCACATAATTTCACACCTCTCTGCAAATATACTGCCTTTTTATAACAGAATAATATCCTGTACGAATTTAGATAGAACCATAGATGTCCAAGTTAGGCAGGTTTTGCTGTATTACACTACTCCTACTTTAGGTTACTAATGATCTTCGAACGATATTTTCTTCAGAATTCAGACAATTCAAACCAATTTAGGGGTTCGGTTCAACATTAGGGTTTTGGAATCGTCGATAAATGGATTAATTCTATTAAAATGAAATTATCTATACGTGATATAAGCAGTCTATTGCAAGGCTTGATAAATCCCAGGCACCGGGTTGCCACGAAGACTAAAAAAATGGCAGCCACGGACAGCACAATTTTTTTTTTTTAAATTATGTCGGCCTGTGCCAACATAGAAAGATGGTCATTAAGCCCCGGGAAAAGTAGTAAAGAAAGTTACTTTGGATCGTTTTTTGCAAAAATAAATGTCTGGCTCTCAAGAAATTTGGCCGGCTCCTTAATTTTTTCTCAATTTTTCAAGTCCCGGTCTACTCTATACTGTTTTTCTGCTCTAAAATGTGTAAACTTCGATCATCACACATGATATGAATGCAATTGATCTAGATATCTTTCTACAAAAGTACTGTCAGATACACCTATTTTATTAGAACCTGATGTACATCTCCAAACTATCAGAGAAAAATTTAGGAAAAAAAAAACTACTAATGAAATATTGAAAACATTGAACGCGAAAAACGTAACTACCAGTTCTGTAACTATTTTTAGCCAAAGATAATCAATCCGATTCATCAGTGTTTCTAATGGATTCATAACGTTTCTAAAAAAGGCATCGCTCCAGGTCGATCTGAAAAAAATGTCAACAAACCATGCACGGATGACACGCGTCAAACATGCTATTGCACGTGGCTCATTAATCCAAAACCATCAGTCACATGAAGCCACGGGGTGAATGGAACAACCATCATTACGATTTTCACGATTCAAAAGATGCATCAGAAGATCATTAAACATAACTGGTGTTATACCGGAAGAAGAACAGTATCGGCGTTCGGTCATTAACAGGTTTATTACGTCGACGTCTACACGGACTGCTTCTAAAACAGAATCGCCTTCGGACATGTGTGTGTGAAGAATTTACGATAACTCAAGAAGAAAACACAAACGAGGAAGAGAAGAACTGAATGTGTGTTTTGTATAAAAATATGTATTTCTTGAAGGCGGTCAGGTGAGAGGCTTTTAAGAAGAATGCGGTTGAACAAGAGAGGCAGAGCCTACCTCTTCAGACATACAGACCAGTTTCCATCCATTCAACCTCGTGTTGAAGAGTACCACGCGAACTCCGACCTTCGCAATATAATTACAAGGACCATAAAGAGGATTTTAGAAAAGTCGTGAACTTTTAGGTTTTTCATTCCATACAATAGTGTTTAAAAAAACTACATCTGAGAGGAGGTTATCTGAATTTTCTCCATTAAAAAATTCATTCACATTTAACATTCAATGTGACAATCATAACGCGGCACGACTTAACTTGATATACAGTGAAACCTTGCTACAACGATACCGATATAACAATAAATTCCTCTACAACGGTACTCGATATAACGATAAATCCCTCTACAATGATATTTTTTTTATTAATACAGTATCGTTAATATCAATTAGAAACATATAATTACATATCAATAAGTATTCGAGTCACCACGGCAATTTACTTTTTGGCTATTTCTGTATTTGTAAGAATTCACATACACTAATTTCTTCAGAAATATATTTTTTCATCCATGTCGAGCATTATGTTTTCCATTTTATTGACACTGCGAAGAGGAAAGAAGACGAATATCAGTTGGGGGAAATAGAGTTCGATCGACTCATGACTTAGAGATGGTTTATCACTAAAACCTAGGATATCATACCAATTCCTGAAATCACCAGTTTATCCAATCATAATGCACAAAGAGTGAGTTACGTTGTCAACGCATCTTTAATGGCCACCTCTCATTCATAGTCACCCCCACCACAATAATCGAACCCTCCTTCCTGGTACGTGTTCGCAAAATGTTGGTGTTGACAAATTTAGTGTGAAAAAAAAAACCTCTCTACCTCCCCTCTTACGTCACGTAGAACGTCCGAATTGAAGTTTATTTTTGATTACAATGAACTTGGAAATGGCTGAAAGAATAAAATAACCGGCGAAGAAAATAGCTGAAGATAAACGAAGTTCACAAAATAGAGTTGAGAGAAATGAGAGTTCGTAAAATAGAGTGGATTTTAACATTAGTGCTATGGCATGCAGTTCGGGCAGAGGATCAGTTCATAAAATCGAACGTCGACTGACATGTAAAGAAAAAACAATCATACTAACAAGTTCACATACATAGGCCTACATGCTTAATTATACACAGAATAAGTTCTATATATATATATAGATTCAATGCATGCTTAAACATCAAGACGACTTAAATAGTAATTCACACCTGTAATACCGTGTTTACCCAAAAATAAGACCTACCCTGAAAATAAGCCCTAGCATGATTTATCAGAATGCTCCTAATATAAGCCCTACCCCAAAAATAAGCTTAACTTAAATTCGATGATGAGACACATTTAGCATGTCGTTGATTGATAAAATATATCAATATATTGATAAAACTTGAAATGCAAACAATAAGCGTGTCAGTTACATTCGAGAGAATGTAACCAATAGGTTTCTTGGTTTTTTTTTTTCAAGTTTTGCAAAAGATCTTTTATCAAACTTTTATAGTGTAATCCCGGTCATAAGTAAACAACCGATACAGTTCGCCGCTGAGGACCGAATGAAGAGACGAGTATTTCCGGAGGATGGACACATCGCCTTGTTTGATTCTGAAAATCTACACAGAACTTCCTGCTTTTTGCTTTAAATGACGACACCCACAAGAAATGTTTTATGAAATTGCAATTTTTTGACGATTTTTGTGCAACCATCATTCAAAAATGTCTTAGAAAAGATTACTTTTTAAAGATTAAATTTTTCTACAAAAAATAAAGCTTAGTGTGATTTTTCGGGATGCTCGTAATATAAGCCCTATCCCGAAAATAAGACCTAAGGCATTTTTTGAAGCAAAAATTATTATCTCGGGTCTTATTTTCGGGGTGGGGGGGGGGGGAAAACACGTAGTAATTTTCTACATCAAATATCGAGTACAAAGTTTTTAAAAACACTCATTTTGAATGTTTTGTACATCTACTGGGGCAAAGAATTAGATTGTTCAGGGGCTAGGTATACGAAACTTACATAAAACGTTTTTATGAGGTTTGGGGTTCACGAATATCTGATTTGGTCTCCTAAGATTTATCACTACGTTTTTTACATATGTTAAAATTTCTATAAACAGTCAGACATATATTTTATAGAAAAACAGGCGTCTGATTGGCAAAATGTTTAAAGTGTTATAATGAGTCAGATCTCAATCTGATTTGAAAGAATTTTTATCAATTTGTTTTGGGCTCGGGCTATTTCACTAGTTTTGAAGTCTTGTTTGGAAATGTCTATACCCTAATGATACTCTCGATATACCTATAATACCTCCACAACGATATTTTTTCGTTGTTCACATAATATCGTTATATCATGGTTTGTCTTCATATCTGTTGTGATTCGGGGATTCCATCGATAATGTCCAAAAATCCCATAAAAGGAACCTGCCATACCTCACAGGATATTAAATATCAAGTTCAGGACCATTCGTGGAACATTTCGTTTACCTTACACTTGTCGCATGTTTTTCGATTTTTTTTCCATATCTAAGAAATTTGCTGTGCCACTTTTTTTTCTTCTTCGGAACTTAGTGGATGATAAACCTCCCTTAAAAATAGATCCGCAAGGTATGCTCTTGTGCTCTTGGCTACTTGCCACAGTCGCTTCGACACTCTTCCTTTTTTTTCGTAGCCTATATACCATCCACAAGCATAACGAAAAAAAAATAACGCTTTCAACGTCATCTCCTAACTGTTAATCCCATATGTGCTACCACTTCACAGATGTTTGTCCTCTAAAACTAAGACTGGTGATGGGTGTACTCCACGATACAAAACGATGGTAGGAGTGAATGTTTTTAGTATAGTTTATCGGCGTAGTTATTAGAATGACTAGAGGAAAGTCTCCGAATTATCGAGGTAGTCAATGTTTAATTACATATTAGTTTTAATAAAATTGTCTGTTTGAACTGAAGTTTTTGAGAGTTTGTACACAAATTATGCAAATACACATGCAAGGCCACAGCAGGCAAAATGTCCAACGAGGTGGCTGAAAAAAAAGATGCCCATAACAAATATGGATGCCATATATTTCTAAAATATAGCATCCCAATTAAAAATGTGATTATAGAAACTATATATATGTATATATATTTATATACATGATAAAATATTATACAATGCCCATAAAAAATGTTTATGGTTGTCTTATTCTAAGTATGGATAGCTTCACGATTTACCCCAACACGCTTATTGCATTTCTTTTTAAACGTGTCAATTGTGTTAGAATTCACTATCCCCGGGGTGAGCTATTCCATTTATTAACAACTCTATTAGAGAAAAATTCCCTGCGGCACACCACAACCTAGAATTGTTCCTTGCCAATCGATACTGATGTCCCTTTGTCAATGCAGTCGATTAACAGCGTATTAATAATTCATGGTCCATCCTATTCATCCCGTTGAATTTATTCCATAATTAACTGTCATTAGTTATGACAATTCCATAGTTAATGATAATTAATTATGGAATATTTCCTCGAAATTTGTATAAAAAACCTTGACTTATTCGAATCAGAATTTTTTTTAAAGATTTTTTCACATCTTTTCGTCGACTCAAATTTGTTATAAATATGTAACGTGGAGAATTTTCTTGGAGCGATCAAAAAAATTAAGCTTCGACAACTTTAATCCCAATGTATAGCAACTCATGTCATTTTTGTGATAAACGCCAATTAAATACACCTTCAAGTATGTGTAACTGAATTCCGTGTATCTTTCAAACAGTTAAAGCTTTCGCTTTTCTTTCACTTGCCTTTTTTTTTAAATCCACCAGAAACTATAATATGTTTCTTGGTGGAATAGTAGTCAGCACGCCAACTTCCAATTAAGCCGCACATGTGTAAAATGATTAAAAACACGTAAAAAATTCAATTAAATCTTGATTGGGATTTCTGTTGCTCATAATAAAAATTTAAATGTTCGAAAATTCTTTAGCTTCGAGAGAGCAAAGAATCAGTTTCTGCTGACTCAGAATTCAAAGTACAGGGTGATTATAATTAAAGTTCCCGTATTCTGAGTAGTTTTTCCCAAAAACTGCTTATCCGAATACAGCCAAATTTTTAGGATATTTTAATAAGAATGGAAGAGATGAAATAAAAAAAAAGTTCAACTTCCGACCACCAGATAAAAAATTGGATTTTTTTATTGCATTTTACATTTTCCCATGGTCCATGTAGCGTATACACCAAGTTTCAACGGAATACGTCTACCAGAATGGGCGCCATATAGGTCTCGTCAGTATACTAACACTACACCGACCTATATAGCGTTCGTTCTGGTAGATGTATTGTATTGAAACTTGGTATATACGATATATGGACTGTGGGGAAATATAAAATGCAATAAAAAGCGCCACTTTTCACTTGGTGGTCAAAAATTGAACTTGATTTTTTTTAAATTAAAGATAGCATTAAGAAAGCCTAAAAATTTGGCTTTCGGATATTTTGCGAAAAATTACTCAGAGTACGGGAACTTTAATTATAATTACCCTGTATATTTTAGTAACTCACGATCTCATTTATAATGGGGAATCTTTTTCTCAAAGCTCCAAGAATATTTGCAAGTTGATGAAAAGAATCTTTTGAGGCTCACAAACCAGGCCACTCTTGAAAGCGGGACACGGCATTCACAACCACCATCGCATCGTAGAGAAGGTGCACTAAATATAGGCTTTGAAGCCTCAGAGCTTGTATAGATGATCAGAGCTGAGGAGAGAAAAGAAAACATCGGTTGAGAGAAGCACGAGAAAAAAATGGCATGTTCCATTTAGAATGTCGCAATTTTCCATCGCTCTATTGTGATAGACTCGACAAGCCTTTCCTCCCCTTGCGATTGAATATATCACCTTGTCCCCGGTCTTTGCGCCTCAGCCTTGTTCATCCAAACGCACACTTTCCTACCACACATCCTTCACCACGTCCCTCGTTGTAGAAAATATGCGTCTTCGCTTGTACGTCCCGTCTATAAACATTTGCACTCGAAGCACGAATGCCCTCCAGTAAGTGTACGGCCCATTTCAATAACAAATTGTTCGGCGGGAAGTGATTGTGGTGAGACAAACAAAAAACAGCAACAACTAAACACGTCACTGATACTAATCTAAATAGGAGCAAGGGAAAACAATTAACAGGATTTGAAAACTAATTAATGAACTATCGTTAATTAAGACTAAAATTATATATTTATGGCCTTATGGGAATTTCACGTTACTTCTGTATCTCTTCTCTTCGAAGGATTCATGAGTGAAATCATGTATTTTTCAGCGAGTACTTTTTGTTTTTTCTTTTACGGTTATTGAAGATCTTATAATTCAAACTATTTCCGGTGTAATTCTTTTCAATAAAGTAACTATGCATCTCCTACTGGAGGAAGATAGTCATAAATCATGTTCAGTTCTTTCTGTTATCCGGCTCTATCAACTTTATTCATCAATACGTGTTGAGAGTGAAAAATACCAGCGAATATTAAGATACTGTTATGAAAAAAATCCTCAAATCTTTCGAGATCTTTCGTCAGAGGTAAAAATAGGTCATACGCGTGACCTTTGACATTTTCTCTCTCTCTCTTATGAGAAATATTATATTTCCATTCTCAACAGAAGTAACCTTGATTTCCTAGTAGGTATCGTAAGTTGCCTGAAATAACCTTGCCGCCCGCTAGACATTTTACATTATTTTCACTGACTCCGAACACAAAGACTTCACACTACCAAATCACATTAAACTGCACTGAACTGGAACAAAAGTAAAAAAACCTTCTAAACATCATCAAATCGTCTTATCCACCAGCAGTAGTCACTCACCAACGTGTTCTAAATATGTCTCAGGAGTACAATGGAGGAAAAGACCTAGTGTGCTTGTATTAACTGTAACTTATACCACCTTCTGAAAGGCAATCGCAAGATCTTTAGAAGACTAGCGAGGTTTACGAATTTCCAGCTGGTAAGTGACCCGTAACAAAGTTAAGAGAAAGTTCGTCTTTTGCGATAAGAAACTACAGCTAATTAAGTTTGAAGCAAAGACAGTGAAAACTAGCTCATGTAGGCATATTTATGAAAGAAACAATAACAGGAAAGAAAGTGTGTATTCAGTTCAATCTCCTACTCGCTGGTAATTATTGCGTGCGTTTGAGTTTCTACATGGGCATGTGGACTTCATAGTCGTCTTGAACTGGGTATGAAATTAAATTGCAGCAGATATGATTAAAAAATCATATAAATAGATAACAAATGAGGATGCCGTAAAGTATAGATTCACATGAAGATCATCAGACACATTAGTTCTCAACCTTTTGAGGCTGCAACCCGATAACTTAAAATTAAGACAATTATAAATACAAATACAAGGCCACAACAGGTAAAATGATCAACGAGGTAACTGAGAAAAAGATGCTCATAAAAAATATCGATGTCATATATTTCTAAAATATAGCAACTCATAGAAATGCAATTACAAAAACTAAAAACAATATACAGGGTCTTTATAATTAAAGTTCCACTTTGAAATAGCCATAAAAGGAAAACTGCTGGACAAAATGTTATCAAACTTGGTAATGGTTTACAGAAAGTCATGGGATTCAATTTTCCGCGAAAATAATAAATAAATAATAGTTCAAAAACTCACCACCAGTGGGGGAATGGCACTGTATGAAATATTGTTAAATGAAATAAGACATGAAGACATCCGTTTAAAATGTTTTTAATCGTTCCTAAAACTAAACTGTTTGTGGGGTTTTGGCGGAATTGAAAAATGCGATACACCGACATGTCCGTAACATTCCTCCTGATATGCTAAGAGCTACTGTTGAGAACGCAGTAATGCGAGATTTAACTTGCTGTCAGAAAATGGTGGACGCCACATTGAACATGCTTTGTAACACGTTTTAGAAACAATTAAAAAAATTTTAAACCGATGTCTTCATGTCTTATTTCGTTTAACAATATTGCATACAGCGCCATTTCTTGCTGGTGGAGAGTTTTTGAACTATTTTTTTCCGGAAAATTAAATCCTGTGACCTCCTGTAAACTATTGCCAAGTTTGATAACATTTTGTGCAGTAGTTTTCCTTTTCAAAGTGGAACTTCAATTATAAAGACCCTGCATAATAAAATATTATACAATGCCCATAAAATACATTTATAGTTGTCTTATTCTAAGCATGGATAGCTTCTCGATTTACCCCAACATAATCAAAAACCTAAGCCGCTCGTCGATGAGAATTCCCAAATCGGTAACCCTAGTTGCATCCGGGATAGTGACACCATTCAACTCGTAAGATAAACGTGGGTTCGAACCAAAATGAGCGATCATGCACTTGTCAATGCTAAACGTCATGTTCCATTTGTTCGCCCATGATCCAATCCTGCTTAAGTTGGTCTGGAGCAACTCCCTATCGCTTTGATTCCCGACTACCCCCATTAGCTTCACGTCATCTGCGAATTTGCTAATAATTCCATCGATACCCTGATCGAGTTTATCGCTAAAAAGTGAAAAAGTATAGGGGCCACACTTCCTTCAGGTACTCCACTTGTGATGCCTGTCCAATCAGAGAACTCTCCGTTCACCGCAACCCGTCGTGACCTACCTCTTAACCACGATTCTATATAATTCAGCAAGTTGCCCCCAATCCCAATCTCGTGTAAAAACGCTTCAAGACCATGTTGGACCCGATCGAATGCATTCTGGAAATCAAGATAAACAACATCTATACATTTTTGCCCTTACCCAAAGCCTTAGTCACGTGATCATAGAAGCAAAGGAGGTTAGCTACACATGACTTCCCCTTCCTAAACCCATGCTGATTATCCGACAATACATTATTATCGTCTATCAACTTCACCAATTGCTTTTTGATATTAATTCCCAAAATTTTCTAGCGGGAGCTCGTCAAACTCACTGGACGATAATTGGACACAGCCTCTCTACTACCCTTTTCAAATATCGGAACAACATTAGCAAGCTTCCAATCCCTTGGGACGATACCCTCAGTAGCACTACTTCTGAAAATCTGTGCGACTGGCCCCAACAATTCATTAACGCATTCCCTAAGGACCCTAGGATAGATATCAGCTGGTCCTGGTGCTTTGCTTGCACATACATTTTTTAGAAGATTCAGGACCTCCACATCTTCCACTTGAATATCATTGAGGATTTTATTACCCCACACCCGTACATATTGAATATCATTTTCTCTATTAAAAACCGACGCGAAAAGGTCATTGAAAGCACTACACATGCCTACATTACTCTCTACCCTAGACTCTCCTATCGAGAGGGGGCCAACTGTCCCCTTACATCCGTTACTCACGTATCTAACATTAAAAAATGATTTTGGGTCAGAGCCAAAATGTATCTGCCAACCAATTATTAATCAATAAGCAATTAACTAATATATTAATCAATATATGACTAACACCATGCTACAAACACTAGTCCGTAAGATTTGTTACCTTGTGGACCGTTATCTTATGGTATGATAGATGTCCCGGCTAGGTGGTTGAGAAATACTGATCTAACAGACTATTGATTTATCAGAATATTGAGATAAGATAATTCTATTTAGCTAGTTGAAAGCCAGAGAGCAAACACTTCGTGGTTAAGCTAGTTTTAATATTTAAAATAGGGCTAATCTAAATTTAATATTTATGGATATTATAATAATATCTGATAGAAAGTTTTCAATGATATCAGTGCGGTGCAATAATGTTATTGAAAAAGATCGGTCTGTTAGTTCAAACCAAATAATCTATTGAATGGACTTTTATAGATGTCTTTATACCGAAGCATTCTCAACAAAATGAGAACTATCTTATTGACTTTGAAATCTTTTCCCGACTAGTCCGTTCACTGCGTAGTGGTCCTGCTGCTTTAGATTTCAAGCACTTAAAAATAAAAACAGTACATTTTCAGTATTTTGTTACGCAGGCAAAATTTTTACCTACTTCTCCATTATTTATCAATAATTCTCATAGTTCCCCCATTCTCTAAGCGATAAATCAATTTTTATTGCTGTAATTAAATAATAACTTATGGTTTGAGATATGACAGAAAAGATGGACGGATCCAAAAATGTTCCAGAAAAAGCTCTTATAATAGAGACCGGGAGTTTTGATGCGAAATTTATTCCCAGTGAGAATATAAATGATCGGAAGCAAAAATGAAAAGTTTCTTGATGTTTGCCAAAGGAAATTATAGGAAATTCCCAACACGATGTCTTGGTCTAACGCCAAAACTGTATAGAGGGCGTAGTACGAATGGACACCCACGTTCCCATCACTTCGAAAGACGTATAACCTTCTTTCATAAACACTGTGTACTACTTTAACAAAAAAAAGCACTCGCATCATTAATAAGCTTTACGAATCTACAAGGTGACCCTTTATGAATAAAAATGAGTTTAATAACGTGAATCAAAAATTTTCTAATTTTTTCATATTTTCACTTGTTTATAAAAATACATCATATATGGAAATATCAAATACGTTTTTTACGAGAGATGTTTCAATCGATTCGCTATATACAATATAAACTGAAGAGCCAAAAAAACTGGTACAGGCATGCGTATCCAAATAAAGAGATATGGAACCAATCAGAGTACGGCGCTGCGGTCGGCAACGCCTATATAACACAAGTGTCTGGCATAGTTGTTAGATCGGTTACTGCTGCCACAATGGCAGGTTATCGAGATTTAAGTGAGTTTGAACGTGGTGTTATAGTCGGCGCACGAGAGACGGGACATAGCATCTCCGAGGTAGCGATGAAATTTGGATTTTCACGTACGACCATTTCACGAGTGTACCGTGAATATCGGGAATCCGGTAAAAAATTAAATCTACGACATCGCTGCGGCCGGAAAAAGATCATGCAAGAACGGGACCAACGACGACTGACCAGAATCATTAAACGTGACAGGCGTGCAACCCTTCCGCAAATTGCTGCAGATTTCAATGCTGGGCCATCAACAAGTGTCAGCGTGCGAACCATTCAACGAAACATTATCGATATAGGCTTTCGAAGCCGAAGGCCCACTCGTGTACCCTTGATGACTGCACGACACAAAGCTTTACGCCTCGCCTGGGCCCGAGAACACCGACATTGGACTGTTGAGGACTGGAAACACGTTGCCTGGTCTGACGAGTCTCGGTTCCAATTGCTACGAGCTGATGGACGTGTACGGGTATGGAGACAACCTCATGAATCCATGGACCCTACATGTCAACAGGGGACTGTTCAAGCTGGTGGAGGCTCTGTGATGGTATGGGGCGTGTGCAGTTGGCGTGATATGGGACCCCTGATACGTCTAGATACGACTCTGACAGGTGACAGGTACGTAAGCATCCTGTCTGATCACCTGCACCCATTCATGTCCATTGTGCATTCCGACGGACTTGGACAATTTCAGCAGGACAATGCGACACCCCACACGTCCAGAATTGCTACAAAGTGGCTCCAGGAACACTCTTCTGACTTTAGACACTTCTGCTGGCCACCTAAATCCCCAGACATGAACATTATTGAACATATCTGGGATGCCTTGCAACGTGCTGTTCAGAAGAGATCTCCACCCCCCCCCTTACTCCTACGGATTTATGGACAGCCCTGCAGGATTCATGGTGTCAATTACCTCCAGCACTACTTCAGACATTAGTCGAGTCCATGCCACGTCGTGTTGCGGCACTTCTGCGGGCTCGCGGGGGCCCTACACGATATTAGGCAGGTGCACCAGTTTTTTTGGCTCTTCAGTGTATATACGGTTGTATATATATATTGGTATATATATATACGGTTGTAAATATACGTTGCATATATATATATATATACGGTTTTTTACCAACATTCTCAATACATTTTTCCCTCGTACGACATCCAAGAATGTATTGATTTATGAGTTCCTCACGATTCTTCACTGATTCTCTTTCCATCTCTTAATTTACATGAATTCGCATGTTTCACGTAACCGCGTTGGCGTAAGCCATTGCCAAAATGAATAAAAAAGTCTACGTTTATAGCTACCGTGTATTCAAACACCTACTACAAGCGCAAGTTTGGGTTTTTCTTTTGTGGCAACACCCATTATCGACTTCCCGTCTTTCAGAATAAGTAGAGAAGAAACAAGACTATGGTAGCTTTAAAGCATCACGAATTCATGAAAGAGTTGTTGTTGCTGTTGTTTTGGATGTTTTATGCAGGAGACGCATCACTTTCGGTGTTTTACCTTGAAAAAAAAGTAAATTTTTTGATGGGTGTTGCCATGCCACTTTTCCTTCGTACATTCATATTCAAGAAAATAGACCGGTTTTTTAACATTCTAAGTAAATCATAATCACGAATTATATTGTTTTCATACAATTAGTTTATAAGGACGTTAAATTGGACGTCTTTTTGTTAGTCAGTATAGACATAATACTAGTGTTAAAGCAAGTGATGTTTCATTCGTCATTTTATTCATGTTACCACAGAGTTGCCACGGCTTATCTCAATAAATTGATGTAGTGAAATATTTCAGGTCTAATCATTGAAGACTCGTAGTGTAAAAGAAAATGGAACCCCAAAAATTAAAAATAGTATAGATAAGAAAAGAATAAAAAATTGAATACGGAGCGTGCACTCAATGATCAATAAACTCGAGCAGTAACTTGAGATCATAATCATTATTCCCTTGTATTTTATTTCTGCAATTTTCTCTTAACAAATATGATGTTCTTGATTTGCAACACCTGTTTATTGACCAAATTCTCCGCCTTTTTTTACATGCTTCAGGTGTTTATCTCTCGCCGAATATTGGTTTCCAGGTCACTGTACGTTCTTATAAAACACTCTCTGAACTAGTAAAGTAAGTGCTTCATCGTGTACATCGTGGTTGTTAGAGCAACCCCGAGTCGAACAACTTTACGTGTTGGAAGATCAAGAGGACGTGAGAGCTTCCGCATTAGAGGCGTCACAGCCTAGCTAAGCAGTAATATTGACCGGTAAAAAATGAACCGCGTGCAAGGTTACCTGGTTCTCTTTTAATGGGACATTCACTCTACGTCCGAGTGAGATTTGTATTCAGTCGTCGGTTGGGTCTTCCTTATATGACCGTCAAAACAGCAAGGGAACCGGATTTTTTTTTAAATCTTCCTCACCTCTTGCACTCTATTAATAATTCCATTCCTTGAAGGTCTAGGTGACGACATTGATTCCTAGTGTTACTAATTTTCCTGAAGACGCGCGGTCAAGCTGTCTTGGTACTAATGAGATTCTGTGAAAACCCGCTTAGCTGTTTATGTGTTACTTAATGTTAGACTCTAACAATGGCAAGATAACGATGGAAAGCAAGAGTAAGTTAACGATAACTTTGCAAAATCGCATGGAACATCTACTTATATTAATGAGCATTTGCTTTAGAACAACGAAATTCTTTTTTTTCCTCAATGAACTCTTAAAAACAAACTTTCTCTTATTACTTTGATTAGCATATCTTTTTGCCCAGTCTAGAAATGTGCTGCATCATTCATTCATGGAGCCCATGCGACTTAAAAGAACACTGTTACGTTTCTGAATTCGGTAATAGTTTCGTGTGGATTACCACCTGCCGACTCCGTGAATGATTTCTAGAGTATGATACGAGGTCAGTCATTCACTCATGCTTATTAGCATCCCATGCTTACTTTCTTGACTAACCTCTAAGCCATTTCCCTTCTTATTTCGGGGGTATTCTTTTGGTACTTACGTGAACATTTAGTTGTCATAACTTTCCATATTAGTATATAAGCAGTTCCATTATTCTTCTAAGTAACTTTTTTTCTCTCACAAGTTCACGTCGTAATTGCTGTAATAACTGTATTTCTTTAGTCACATTGTGATACAAACTAAGTTACATATAGACACTGAAATGCAGAAATCTACTTTTATTTTGTCTTAGAATAAAAAAGTACTCATTTTTTATATTATGATACGTTATTTTGCGTAAACATTCATGGTCATGTCACCAGCGTGAAAGGGCAAAGAAAAATTTTCAACTATTTTTTTTGTATTTTCATCAATTATTCCCAGATAGAAGCCACGCGGTGTCTCTTTCTTTCCAGTCGGTTTCAGACATTGAAGCTATGACATTGTTATACGTTGTAATTGAGTTGAATAATTTTTTTTTCATGTTTTTACTTTGATACATTTTGAAATAAAAATACCAGACCGCATTTCAATTGCAAGATGGGAAAAAACAACGCATATTTTTCAGTTAGCATTGAAAAATAGTGTGGACGTAGCTCTAAGTTTTTAAATGGTGAAAGTAAGACTTTTTTGAGTGAAAATATTAATTCTCACAACAACAGCGAGTCGGTACATTGAGGCTTCAAGAAAAGCCATAATTTTCTGTTTCCCTTGTTTTATGACTCGCAGAAGTGTCCAGGATATCTGAATCCGTGACGAGACACTATGTTCTTTTGTTAGTTTATGTTTATCATCATGATTCTGAGTGGGAGATGTACGTCGACGCTATATCGCGAAGATAAATTGGAAAATATTCCTATCTATATATAGTCTTCAAAAATGACAAGAAACTATCTTATAAACTCTATATTGTGTACTACATTTTGTAAGTTTTACATGACGGTCTCTTCACGGAACTTTCAAGGAAGTTACATTACAATTACGGTCCGAAAACTTCTGTCAGCTCATTTCTATTAGGGGTATGCGGAGATATACATGAGACGCACGTCAACCCGAAGAAGAGGACACTCACAGCACTGGACTTTCACAGCAAATACTCGAACCGAAAACTTTCCTACCATAATGTACAGGGTGGTCATAAAATAACTTTGCCGATATACGAGCCCCTAGTGGCTGCAACATTCAATAAATGCAAATGAAATTCGAGATATAGGTGTTTTTTAGAATATGCGCTCAAGAATGAGATGAGGGAACAAAAACCTAGCTTTCGCGGTTATGGTTACAGCAACAAAATTTTGAAAAAAATAAAATCGCAACACTCACTTTTATGCATTGAAAAATTATCGGCTCAGCAAAAAAGCACAAATAGCGGTGAAACGGTGCCTGTATCACCATGAACGTCGGTGAAGGACGCAGACAAAGAAAGAAGATCTCACCAAGGGGGTTTTCTGCGCTAACTGCTCGGCCGGGCGTCCCCGACCAAGTAGTTAGCACACCATCCCCTTGGTGAGATCTTCTTGCTTTGTGTCCTGTGCCGGCGTTTATGATGCTACAGGTACCGTTTCGACGCCATTCATGGTTTTAAAAATTTGAATACGTCTTTTAAATCATTTGACGATACTGGGAGCATTCGCAAAAAGTTGCGTGACGAAATTATTTATACGCTCATGTCACAGGACGTACCCAACGTAAGTCAAAAGCAATGGTATTGTCAGATGCAAATTACAAAGGTGCTTCAATGATGTCACTTCGGTTTCAATATCTCTTTCCGTCTACTCATCAGGCCCGCTGCCCTGATTCGTAACAAATTGCTTTTCGCTATATCTCAAAAAGTAAGCAACGTATGCCAAAAACAATGGTATCGTCAGATGCACATTTCAAAGGCAAATCCAATATGATACCACTCCGGTTTTAATATGTCTCCTCTTTTGGGCACCAGGTCCGCTGCCCTGATTCGTAACAATATGTTTTTCGCTATATCTCTAGCAGTTCACAACGAAAATAGATGAACGACATTGGTATCGTTTGTTAGCTATTCCAAAGACAAAGCCGATAATAATGACATATGTCAGTACCTACGACACGATTCAAAGCACAAAAAATGTATTCACGTCAAAACTTGCGGCCGTGTCTGTGACACAGCCTGCCCGAATTTTTAACTGTGCCGATCATTTTGCAATGCATAAAATGAAGTATTGCTATCTGAATTTTTTGAAATTTTGTTGCTGTAATTGTAACCACGACAGATAGGTTTTGGTTTCTCATCTCATTCTCGAGCGCATACTTTAAAACACGTATATCTTGGATTTTATTTGCATTCGTTGATTTTTATTACCACCCTGTATGAAAGACAAGAAGTTGATGATTACGTAAATTGTAGATGGTATGGTAGGTGTTGCCGCGAAGACAAGTTCGTTACACGCACCGTAAAAAAAAATGCTGAAGCGATTTACTTGAAATTTAGTAGAAGTTCGCGTGGATCCTTAAATACCGTGCAGTGAATGGGCGAAACCGCGAAATATTCGCCGACGACGATTGGTAGTTGCCCTGAACCATTTCTATTTTCAGCAGGACCCTGGAAACTAGAGACTTCGGGCTCATCTTGGAATACCTTTACTCCGGAAGAAGGGAAGCCCTCAAAAGACATAAAGGAGAAAAACTTTTGGCACTATTACAACAGTTTATTTAGTCAGTTTGAGTGAATTCACCGTTGGCTAATGCTCTTTCTGTCCCTCGTGCCTTTCTAACATGAACTTCATCGCCGCATTTTGGTTTTCTAGCTTTTTTTTAGTGTATCCTTTTTTGTTTTCTTAAGCAAGTTGCTTCAACGAATTGAATGATGAACATGTTTCTTCATCGACGTGTAAAAGTAAAAAAAAATTTGGGGCATAATTTACCCAGAAAAAATGGCGTATTATAAATGACATATTTCCTATATTACGGCTAAAACCTATGTATCAACGAGATGAACTTCCTTATGTCATTAATTCCTCATCAAAGTTATTTGAATTGCATAAATATGGAGGTAGTTTTCCTGTTGTCTGCACAAAGGGACTAGAAGTGAAACTTGCCGTTCCATCAACTTCAATAATCGACATTTTTAAGAGACAGACTCTGATAAAATGGAAAAAGCGAGAAAAACCTATTTGTGTTTCAATGACTACCGCTTTATAATCACGATTACTCATGCAGTAATAAAAAAAAAGTAAATTAATTAAATCATTAAAGAAAAATCATCATTCCCAACGTGTTTAAAGCAAAGTTGCTGACTTAGTTTACCTCGTAACCTGAAATGAATTGCACGCACGGCAATAAATTAGTTTGATTGTTTTTATCGGATTAAGCGATAACGAAGTAAGCTGAGCAAATAGTTCTATCTCGCTGAGTTTTACACAACCTTTATTATCCGTATCATAAAGAAAAGGCTTCCGTAATATGTACGTATTGAATAGAAAAGAGGAAAAAAGGAAATTCATAGGCAGTTAAACCGTACGTGTTTATGAAAGATACTTACAAAAGTACGAACTCAGGGTCTTACAATAAAATATAACAATACATTTTTCACGTAATCAATCATTCAACCTTTTGAACGATACTTCATTTTTATATAACAATTTAAATAGACGTAAATTTGTTTTTAGTCGGAATCATTCATAAAGGTGTATTAAAAAAGTAGTCTGGTTTTAAAAACAGCTCATTAAAGCATTTCGATAGACATTAACATTTATCACAAGTTTGGCCAAATAGGAAAACAAAAAATAATATATTTAAATTTAAAAAAGTTCTTTCTTCATCCAAATTTGTTTTGTGGATAAAACGTTGTCATTTTCAGGCATCGGAGGTGGTAGCGGTGGATGAATTGAAGTCGGGCTTGATAAAGAATCTTTGCCGATTGATTTTTCATTTTCGTGAGAATTGGTATTCGTTTTGTTTTGAATGAACTGTGATTTTGGCGAGGTTTTAGGTTGAAAAATGAAATTAGTTAATTTCCAATCGGGATGAAAGCCTGCTGATACACCAACACCCTCCCATGATGAGTATCCTAAATGTTCGTAGAACTCCTGCTTATCGTGAGTGCTCAGGTAAACAGTCTCCAGTTCGAGATTTCTAGCATATTTTTCAGTTTCGTTCATAATGAGCTTTCCGTAACCTCTGCCACGATATTCCTTGTCCACAAGAACAGAAGTTATCAGGCAACCATTTGAATCTTCGGCAACTCTTGCTAGACTACTATAACCGATCACTTTCATTTTCTTGTATTCATCTTCATAATACTCTACGAGGATAAAAGAACAAGGCAGCTCGTCGCAAGACTTCTTAAGAGAGTGGATCCTAGCCGCTAGACTTCGTTTCCATTCTCTGTTCAGCAAAACTGCACAGTCTTCCAAAAGATCTTGATTCTTGTGTAGGAGAAGGATGGATATCTGTATCAAAGCAAAACAACGAACACGTGAAAGAACTCATCGTAGTCTCTTTAGATACATTTTATAACTACTCACATTGAAAGGAATGCGTCGTACACATTCACCAAAAATACTGCATGAAACATGCAGTACCTGCAGCTCGGACTAATACTGAACATATATGAATATACCAATTAGTATTGTTGCGCGGAAATATTTTCCTCTGCTGACTGAATACAATTAACATTGCACACTTATAACCATTTGCACAAGTGGAAAATGAATGTCGGAATGGGCTCATAATTGCTGACCGATTTCGCGGACACAAATGATTACTTCATTGTAAACACCTCGTCACGCACAGGTAACTCCTTACATAGACCTGGCTATTGGCCAGATCAGATCACACACAATAGTTTAGTCATAACTTTGGGACATACTAAGATAAAATGATTAGATTATGACTTTTTTTTCCTAGAATAGACACCAGTGGCACCAGACATGAAAGTATTTTCGAGCTGAAACCCATCAGCGTAACAAATGCTCCTATATTTTCTACTAGATAATATCATATCTAAGCCCATTCTCGAGATTACTTCCACACCCAAGTGAGAAATTTCCAGCTTCGGCTTTGGATCTATTTTTACCTAGAAGAGACATAGGACTCACACTATTTCTTGGATAGAAAACAATGCTTATCTACTCATCTCATCAACCACACCGAATGAAGTTTCTCTCTCTTCCTAATGTTAAAATCAAGGTTATAATCTGGCAGCTAAAACTGCCACAAATATCGAAACCGAATGTATATAATATATAATATAATATAGAATATATAATTTTTGTTTTATTATTTATTTGATCATTTTTGTCGCACTACGGTCATCTTCTGCACACAAGGGCTAATTAGACTGGAACCTATAATTTATTGCAGATTCCGAACGGCAACGTTCGACATTTTGTCTTTTTATACTCGCAGAGAGGTTGGTGCGCTAATCCCCCGGTGTGAGACTCCCAGAGGTAGCAATCATTTTCTGGGGTCATGTTTTCACCGTTTCTGTCGTACCCCCGCATCAGGAAAGTTTCGACCAAGGATGAATCGGGTATCGAACTCGTGACATCTCTAAACATCCTTTGGTAATTTAGGCGAATATATTATCGACCTGGGCTACCGCGAACTTTTTATTATTCCTTGAACATTAATAACACAGATGCAATAGACAGACGCAAAATACGTATAAGGGTCAATCAAATGAAATTAATTCCAGCAGATTTATAAAAATGTATGAACAGGCTTATTCAACGGTGTGGCAGAGTTTAAACAAAGCAGTACATAAAGAAGCCAGAATGCATTTTTATCCGTTAAGTCGCTGTATGCATACAGACATAAATCCGACTTCTTCAAAAGCAGATATCGTCCGTAAAGTACCAGACTCCACTGGAATGATACATTAAACAAACTGCATGAAGCCATTAAAAAAGTGACCCATCATGCTTTTGCGTAGTGTGGTTTTTTTTTGCACAACAATGCTCACGTCATGTCGCGAACATGGTGCAAAATTTAGCACGAAAATGGTGAGAGATAGTGCACCACGCATTCTCTGCCTCAGTGACTTTCGTTTGTTCGAACCTTAGAAAATAGGAAAATTATTGTGTGTTTGATACGTAATACAGTGTAACATTTATAAGAGAAACACTTTGGTCTTATATAAGAAACCCTCTTTTCTCTTAATATTAACATGGGCTATTAAAATTATATAATAACCTGAAGAATAGGGACAACCACAACGTGAAAACGTACCATAACCGTAATTTCGTTGAGGAGAACCATAATTTGCTATATAATCACGGATAGGTTTATAATGTAACTTATCAACCCAGACAGCGAATGATAAATAATCCATAGAGAACTAGTTATGGGAAGTTAGTTAGTAACAAAAAAATCACATTTCAAACTATCGTCATGCTATAGTTTCGTAAACAAAAAAAAATTGATAGAAAAAACCTCACGCACTTTCTAGAGAAGGATTATAATAATCCACGATTTACCTGCTGGCAATAAATTAAGCTAATAACACACATACGTTTAATACACGACGTGATACTTCCGGGATTGAACCTGTGACCACACGTGCGATAAACTTTATACCTTCTTTGGTGAATCGATTTACGAGTGAATTGCACGAAAGAAAAAAAAATAGTAATAAAAAGATACCCTCCAAGTTCTCTGCAAAATGAGATTCATATATTCCGTAGATTTGACCCAGATATTTGGCAACTGCCATTGCAAAAAAATTCCACTTACTTCGTCTTCACGAATATTTGCGAATATTTTGTCTCGTGCGTATTTACATATTTACTTTACCAAACTACCATAATAAAGGATGAATACTTTTGATTTAGATACAAGATACTATAATATTATACCAAAACCTTACCTTTGGGAAATGAATGCTCGTGACTATATAATGTGACCGTGACTACATAATGTGCGTTAGAAAAAAATGTGGAATTGGTATGACTCGATATACTTACTGATTGAGTCACGTTGAATTTTGTTATCCTCGACAAATGCCGTTAAATTAGATTTTTTGTTAATAAAATGGATATTTGTGTAATAGTGATTTCAAAAAAGTTATAGTACTTTTCATAATTAGTAAGAGACTTGAATCCTATTTTAATCCCTAAGAGTTGTTGACAGGCTGACTAAACCACGAGTACTCCACGTGCAAAAGCGTCTTTAATAGCTCGCGAGCATAGTGACGCTCATTAAAACACGAAAGAGTGCTCGATGCTTATGCTTTCTGTGATCACGAGGTGATCGTATTACAGTTCAAACCTTTTCATTTAAGTTTCTTTTCAAGAATTCGCATTATACTAGTTCAAATTTAAGCACTTCAGAGTTGTAATGTGTGTACTTTTCTTATGCTGGGTATCAAGTGTGCTCGCTACTCGAAACATTGAAAACCCCCGACATAGGGACTTCCGTGGTAATGAGATCTGGTAGTTTATTAGTAAGACCGGGATTACACTATAAACGTTTCATAAAAGTTGTTTTATAAAACTTAAAAAATGCAACCAATAAACGTATCAATAGGCTTGCTTGTTGATTGTCTTTTCAAGTTTTCTAAAACATCTTTTATCAAATTTTTATAGAGTACTCCCGGCCTAAGCAAGTATGTGAAATGGTGGGCTGGTATTTTTAGTTCCAAAGAAATTGTTCTTGGGAGCACCGTGTTGCTGGGGTTACCCTGGGTATTGCTAATGCTCTAGTAAGAAGCCGGGCTCGAAATCAAAGGATTTTTACAGAATAATCAAATGGCATCAAGTGGACAATGTTTTAAGACAACTATAAATAAGCCAACTATAAATACCTGTGTTTTACTGTACTGGTTACCAGGCAGAAAAATCTAGTCACCAGAAAAAAATTGTAGGCGTAAAAAAAATTTTACCCGAGGAAAAAAATCCAATATAATGCTTCTTTTGACTTTTTCAGGGCTAATGACCCTCTTTCCTTTTTGCAGATATGCTGCTATAAATTCCAAACATTTTGTGCTGCTCTCAGCTTGCAATTTAGTAACCACAAAAAGAAAATTTTAGACGACATTACCAATTGTTTAGTCGCTGTGGCGACCTGCCGCCTGGAATTTGTCCAGCCCTACAATGAGTTACTGAAATCACGTGTATTAATTAGGCTGAGCCCACACCGGTTAGACACAGCTAGACAAGACAGCTTTACACAAGCTTAGTCGTTCTTGTTCACATTGATTTGTATGGCACAACGCATACCGGTTAGTCGAGACAAATTGAAACGTTGCGTCGTACAAATCAGCGTGAACAAAAATGACAGCTTACCTAAAGTTGTTTTATCTCGCCGTGCTGTCTAACCGGTGTGCGCCTAGCCTTAGACAAACTGTTTGCTCTAAAAATGTCTGAAGAACGGTCTAATACGTTCCTGAATAAGGTAATTTAATTTCGCAACCATAATAAAACCATTTCTGAATCTCATGATAAATTCATTTTTGAATCTCATGATAAATTCATTTTTGAATCTCATGATAAATTCATTTTTGAATCTCATGATAAATTCATTTTTGAATCTCATGATAAATTCATTTTTGAATCTCATGATAAATTCATTTTTGAATCTCATGATCAATTCATTTTTGAATCTCATGATCAATTCATTTTTGAATCTCATGATCAATTCATTTTTGAATCTCATGATCAATTCATTTTTGAATCTCATGATAAATCCATTTTTGAATCATAATAAATCCATTTTTGAATCATAATAAATCCATTTTTGAATCATAATAAATCCATTTTTAAATCCATGTAAAACCATTTTTGCGCCATGTGATAACTGTCAGTGGCATCTTGACCGGCAGACCAATTATTGAATTATACTACGCATATACAAGATTTCAATATATTTTGTAAGAAATTTAAACTGGTAAGCCCATTTGAAAAAAGATGGTGTTTAAAGCAGGGCTTTTGACAAATCTCAGGCACCAGGTCACCATGGCGACTAAGAATTTGGTATTTGTGCCTATATAAAAATTTCCATGTGTGGTACAAGAACAACAGAAAAATTGTTAATATGTAACCAGAAGAATTAAAATTTTTCAGAATTTCACTCTACTTTTCATCATTTATTATTCCAAGCACAAGCACTTTTGATGATAAAGAATTTAGAGAATGTGAATTACTAATAGAAGAAAATGAAAGCCCTGGCCCACTATCGACCTTTTTTCATTGGTGAACCAAATTGAAAATACAGGGTGTCCTGCATGTTCGGCCTTCATCTGAT
The DNA here is from genome assembly GCF_987345545.1 of Pholcus phalangioides. Classification (NCBI taxonomy): domain Eukaryota; kingdom Metazoa; phylum Arthropoda; class Arachnida; order Araneae; family Pholcidae; genus Pholcus; species Pholcus phalangioides. The sequence goes on along the minus strand of NW_028301610.1, from coordinate 28,331,147 downwards.
CAACCGTTCGTTGTAGAGGAATAGTTTGAGTTTAAAAAATGCTCAAAATGTGTTTAGGAGTCACTCTGCACTACTTTCGAGAGTGAAAATACAGTGTGTCATAAAATAGAAATCACACCATTCAAGTTGCAAAGGGTTGTATAGTAATTAAAATGTGAGATTAAAATTTTTATACGGATACCCTGTTCTCAAAAACACTACAAAAGTTAAGAATGAAAAACAAAAGTGAGGGAAAGAAGCGTCCGTTAGTTTATGTAGTTTAGATTAGTTTCTTTCTCAACTTTTCGCCGAGATTTTTGAATTCAATATATCTCAAGGAATATTGCATTAAGAAACGTGAAGTTTTTTGGTTAGCCCCCAGGAGAGACCAGGCAATAATTGAAAGTATAGGACAGGGGGGACCGTTTAAAAATTTGGATTTTTTATTTTATGATACACTATATTTTCACTCTTGAAACTGGTGCAGAGTGATTACATTTCGAGCATTTTTTAAACTAGAACTATACCTCTACGACGAACGGTTGATGAGATAAAGGCAGCATTAGGACTTACAGGACACCCTGTATACGTTGTCGTCCTGGTTTTTCAAAAAGTTCTCCAAACACCTCTGGGGCCCGTAAGACAGAACTTGACAAATCGAAAAAATGATTAGGTGCCAGCCAAAATTTCTTAGGAACCCCCAGCATGGTTTTTGTTCAAGAAAAACGACAGTGAATAATGTTTTACTTTTTCGGGTCTTGATAACTATTTTCTACGTTGAAAGACGTACTGTAACAGAATCCAAAGGTTTGTGTCATCCAGGCATTAGACACAAATTTAGAAATCAGATATAGAAAAATTTAGGCACCAATACCAATTTTATAGTGAGCATCTGGGATTTGTCAAGCCCTGCTGTTAGCGGTGCTAACACACCCGCAAAATGTTCTTTACAACAAATGATAAATTAGAATGAAAATATAGTAAGAAAATATACACAATTATATATATATATATATATATATATATATATATATATATATAATTTGGTGCCGAGGAATAATTTTTTAATTAATCTTAATTTTTTTTCTGAGATTATTTCGTAATAATAATGAGATTATATTATTTGTTAATAATAATGAAACTATTTTTTAATAATAATGAAACTATTTTTTAATAATAATGAAACTATACAGGGTGTTCCCTGTAAGTGTTACCACGTCTTTTATCTCATCAATCGTCCGTCGCAGAGGTATGATTCCAATTTAAAAAATGCTCAGAAGGTGTTCAAAAATTGCCCTGTACCAGTTTTGAGAGTGGAAATACAGTGTGTCACAAAATTAAAAAAAATTGAATTTCTATACGGTCCCCTTGTGCTGAAATTTCCAATAAGTTGTTGCTCTGTCTCTTCCGACACTAACAAAAAAAATTCCATGTTTCTAAGTGTAACATTCACAGAGATATTCGAATTCGAACAAGGGAGCGAATTTGGGAAAGAAAAGCGTTAAATGCGGCTGCATTAAATACGAAAAACCCGTTATACCCGCATTTAACACTGATCTTTCCCAAATTTCTTCCATTTTTCGAATTCAAATATCTCTGTGAATATTGCACTTGCCTTGAAACATGGATTTTTTTTGTTGGCATCAGGAGAGAAAGGGTAACAACTTTCTAATTGGAAGTTGAAGGAGCACAGGGAACCGTATAGAAATTTAGATTTTTTATTTTGTTACACACTGTATTTTCACTCTCAAAACTGGTACAGGGTAATTTTTGAATGCCTGTTGAGCATTTTTTTTAAATTGGAATCATACCCTCTATGACAGTTGATGAGATAAAGGCTGTGCTAGCACTTACAGGACACCCTGTATATTAATTATCATTAATATATAATTTCTTTAACTTTCATTAGTTCTGAACATCCATTAATTCTAAATTTTCATAAAATTTGTCATTTTCTTTCATGATTTGGGAATTTCAAATAATTTTGTATATATCTAATATAATTCTGAAACTATGTATTTTGTAAATTTTGAAATTTCATTATTTCAAAATTTTCATTGATTCTAAAATTATTTCTTGATAACAATGAAACTATTGCTTTCATTAATTTTGAATTTTATTAATTCTGTAATTATTTCTGAAAAATAATGAAACTATTGCTTTAATTAATTTTGCATTTTCATTAATTCTGTAATTATTTCTCAATAACAATGAAACTATTATATGAAATTATTTCTAAACAATATTGAAACTATTTCATTATTGCATTACATTAATTCTGAATTTTCATTAATTTTGAAATTTATTCCTTAATCAATTCTGAATTTTAAATAATCCTAAATTTTGAATGGTTTATAAATTAGCTATTTCTTTTATCATTTTGAAAATTTTTCTTCCATCAATTCTGAACTGAAACTATTTCTTTTTCATTAACTTCAAAATTTTATTACTTCTTAATTCTTATTAATTCTGAGATATGTTTTTACTATCAAGATATTTTTTTAAAAATAACAAAATATGAATTATCTAAATTTTGAACTTAACATAAATTCTGAATTTACATCAAATTTGAAATTTATCTTTTATCATTTTTGAATTTTAAATAACTCTGGATTTTTTATAATTAGATCCAATTTTTTTTTGTTAATAAATTTTCCATCATTTCAGAATTTTCATTGATTTTGAAAATTATTTCTTGATGATAATGAAACTATTTCCTTTTATTAATTTTTTTAACTTTTATTAATTCTGTAATTATTTCTCTATATAATAATAATTTTTTTTTAAAAATTGAAATTATATCTCAAAAATATTGGAACAATTTCTCAAAAATATAGAAATTATTTCTCAATAATAATTAAACTATTCCTTTCATTAATTTTGAAATTATTTCTCAATAATAACGAAACTATTTTTTTTTATTACGTATTTTGAAAATTTTTCTTTCATTAATTCTGAGTTTTAAATGATTCTGAAAATACAGTATTTCTTTCTTAAAAATTTTAAAAAATTCCATTATTTATGAATTTTAAAAGTTTATTAATTTTGAATTTTGAAATTTTATTCCTGTGGAATTTTTCTTCAGTTCTGAAATGATTTCTTTTTGATAATGAAACTTTTTTCATTAATTCCGAATAATTCTGAAACTACTTCTTTCATTAATTTTAAAATTTCATTATTTCTGAATTTTCATCACAATTCTAAAATTATTTCTCCAATCTTCTTAATTTAAGTTACTCATACTTTAATTTCCGCATTTCAAAAAATTCCGTAAATGTTCATAAAAATTTAAATCGCAGTTTTCCAAAGGGGGCCCCTGAACTATTTCCCACTGGACCCCCCCCCCCCCGAAATCTTCCATCCGGGGATCTCTCGCACGTGGATCCCAACTCGTCACCTGTAGATCCACATACCAACGTGCTAATTAGAAAATAATATTAAAATAAAATAATTAACATATTATAATAATTATTTAAACAACATACCCTTTCCTTAGCTCTTCCGGCGTGCTTTTGGACACTTTTGGAGAGGGACCCGGCTTTATGATCCGTTGACATCTTGATCTTTTGCCAGGTTCCGTACGATTTATTGTAAGGCACTGGAGCCAGTTCGTCACCTTAATTAATTAATTTAATTAGCTCTTTACGCGCACACAAAAATTAATTAATTGGCGGAAGAAATAAGGAAGGTAATATCTCCAGGAAAAATTGGCTTTCTTCTCTATCTCCTCGCAGCTACAGCAGCAGAGAAGTCGCGTCGTCGCTCCTTGAAACTCATATGAGGCCGAGGACCATCTGTCATACAGACGACAACAACAACAACATGAAAAAGAACTTGAGGCGCGACGAGGACAGAGCGGAAACTATGTTCCTCGCGTCCCCGATGTCGTCTGCAACAACCGAGGGAGAATTAAAAAAAAAACACACCACCGCTCTCGTGAATAACAAAAAAAAAAAAACAACAACAACGAACCACTTTTCTAGTTGATCGCCAAATAAAACCCGCCAAACTGGTTTTCGGCGGGTTAAAGGTAGGAGGACATTGTGCGCTTAATAATAATAATAATAAAATAATAATAAAAAACATTACATAAAAAGGATCTGAAGATTTTTTTTTTTTTTCATTGGTCATGGCCGACCTTTATGAAGAATAATGAAATAAAATTGTTCTTTAGTAACCAAGCAAAGAGAGAACGTTGAATTGTATTGTATTGTTCTTTAGTACCAGTGGCGGCTCGTCACAAAAAATTCTGGGGGTCTCCTAAATCGTCTTGCATATTGTTATGATACGGGAAGTGCCCGATTTTCACATGGGCAAGTGGGGCATTTTTGCCTGGACCTCATGACTTTGAGGAATCCGAAATTTAAACAACATACAGGGTGTTTATAATTAAATTTACCGTGCTCAGACCTTTAGAGAGAGATGAGAGCATGATCAATGAGACAATGGGAGGAGATTTATGAAATAAAAAAAAAGTTCAATTTTTCCCCACCAGGTGAAAGAGAGGAGCTTTTTAGTGCATTCCCCCCCCCCCTGTTCCATATCGTATATACCAAGTTTCGATGAAATATGTCTACTAGAACTGGCGCTGAATAGGTCTGAGCAGTGCCAGTATACTGATAAGTGCTGCATTGGTTTGAGTAGTGTCAGTATATTGGCGCAGGGCCGTCTAAAAAGCATCATGGGCCCCGGAACAACAGTGGTTTTTCTAAGGCCCTACCTGGTAAATTCTAGGAAATTTCAACCAGATCTCATTCTGTGAGGCCCTCTTCTCTCGAGGCCCCTGGCCGTGCCCGGGTGGGCCCTTGCGTTAAGACGGCACTATACTGACGGACGTTACATAGATCGGAACAGTGTCAGTATACTGATGTAGCGCCCGTTCTGGTGGACGTATTCCATTGAAACTTGGTATATACGCTATATGGACCATAGGAGAAAAGAAAATGCAATAAAAAAGCACCACTTTTTCTACCTGCTGGTAGAAAATTGAAATATTTTTTTTATTTCATAAACATTGCTCTCCCATGGTCTCATTAGGATATCCTGAAAATTTGATTCCTCCGGTCTCTTGACGTTCGTTACAACGGGATTCGACTGTAGTGTAATCCCGACCTAATTTCAAAGACAGAGTGGATTAAAAGATAGTATAGATTCAAAAGATAGAAGATGGATGGCAGCATCAGTATCCGTGGGCGCTTTTTTTTCGCTCGACCAGATGCATAATAACAATGGGAAAGCATTTGTTGCCACCAAAGCTCTGCATTAATAGTCACCTTCACTTTCTCAAGTCAGTAACTTTCAAGCAGCTTCGGTAGTCACATAATACCACCATCATAATAATCTATGTGTAACAACTCCACCCCCTTTCTCCCTTTGCACGTTCTAACTGCCACAAAGCTCTTTTGTCGGTGCTTTTTTCCCCGCGCCATTTTGCAATGTGGTGTGACCCATTTTTTTTTTAAATTAGCCATTTCTAAAATATTTTCTAATTTTATTATGAAAAGAAATTCAATGGCATTAGATTGGTATTAAATCCATTTGAAGAATTAAATTGCTGACGAAATTTTTTTAGGGGGCGCGTCTTCGCGCCTTCTTTAGGAGCCGCCACTGCACTATAGTACAAAATTAGTACAGTACTATACTGCTGTGTGTTTCTCATCAATGGGCCATGACATCAATTATCAGTAGCGTCGGAGCTGGGGGTGCTGTATTATTTTAGCACCCATACGGTAATTTGTGGCATGGGCCCGAGAATTGGTTCAGAAATTAAATTTTCTATATAAAACTAAAGACGAGCACCCTGATATGTGAGAAACACTTCCGACGCCCCTATCAATCATACCAGGCCGCAAGAATATACTTATATAATACCACAGCCATATAACACGGACCGTCTGGTGACGCGCCGGAGCGTCGGTACCAGCTGACGTCATCGACCAGAAAGAACCGATAAATTGCCATTGACTACCCCGGCATTTCAATGTCGCGCTTTAGTTGAGAAGTATTAGAGTAGTGACGTCACACACCTGATCCAAGACCACGCCCACTGAGCCAGGGAGGCAAAAGCAACTTCAGAAAGATGAGACAACCCTTAATATATAGCCCTTGGAGTCAGTACCAGCTGACGTCACGCGTGACGTCATTCCCCTGCAGAACCGAATGCTCCCACTTTGTTACCATACCCGTTTATATCAAGAATTTTATTTCCAAAGCGTATCTGGTGCTCCGGGGACCAGACAAGTGAGAAGCCGAATATTTCCTTTGCTTTCATTTGACCGTTCTGGAAAAAATACTACGTCACAAAACCAAAATTCACATTTGCCTCTTGTGACCCCGTGAGTACAGAGACGTGCTCTTGACCCATGCTACCCACTGCAGCCGCACGGGGCACCACTCAAGAGCGGTGCTAAATCCAGGGGGGGGGGGAGTTCCATTGAACTAAAAAAATCAAAGAAAATTATTTCTGTCCGCTTTGTGGGGACTCCAAATTCGAGATGAAAAAAATTGAAAAGGAAAAGTTTTTTTGTTAGGAATTGGATATACACTGCTGGCCACCGTAAATGCAACACCCTGAAGGAAGCATGCAAATAATATGAAATTTACAACATGCATTAGCGGAGGTGAGATATGCAAATGATTAGAATTTCAGCGCAGACGCACATCACGCGCGCCTGTGGCGCCACTTCAAAGCGCTATTTAAGGCTTGGAGATTTCGACGATTTGAAGTACGGCAATTGTGTTTTTCTTGTGGTTTTTTCAAAAAAACGATCAATTATGCTTCGTAGAAAACAGCGATCATCTTTTGATCAAGTGTCCGAGTTCGACAGAGGAAGGATAGTGGCCTACCGAGATTGTGGATTATCTTTCAGGGAAATCGGTAGTCGTGTTGGACGAAACCAAACAATTGTAATGCGGATATGTGATCGTTGGATGCAGGAGGGTACGACGGACCGACGTGTTCGATCGCATCCACCTCAGTGCACCACTTCACGTGATGACAGGCGTATTGTGCGTATGGTAGTGACGGATCGCTCAGCCACATCACGAACCATAGCGCAGCACATTCAGTCTGTACCGCATCATCCAGTGTCTGCGCGTACCATTCGACGCCGTTTACAGCAGAGTGGTCTGTCCGCAAGACGTCCATTGCTTCGTCTACCCTTGACGCAGAACCACAGACGTCTCCGCCGCCAATGGTGCGATGAAAGAAGGATGTGGACGGCACAATGGAATGAAATTGTCTTTACTGACGAGTCACGCTTCTGTCTGCAACACCACGATGGTCGGATTCGAGTCTGGAGACACCGTGGAGAGAGGATGCTGAACAGCTGCTTTATGCACCGCCACACTGGTCCTGCACCGGGTATTGTGGTATGGGGCGGTATTGGATATCACTCTCGCACTCCTCTAGTACGCATTGCCGGTAGTTTAAAAAGCCAGCGCTACATCTCCGAGGTGTTGGAGCCAGTTGACCTTCCTTACCTTCAGGGCTTGCCCACAGCCATATTTCAACAGGATAATGCGCGACCACACGTGGCACGCATTGTCCAAAGGTTCTTCGTCAATCGCCAGATTGAATTGCTTCCCTGGCCAGCTCGCTCTCCGGATCTTTCGCCGATAGAAAACATGTGGTCCATGGTTGCTCAACGATTGACCCAGATTACATCCCCAGCTGCCACACCAGATCAACTTTGGCAACGCGTGGAAGCTGCTTGGTCTGCTGTACCCCAAGAACACATCCAAAGTCTCTTTGAATCAATGCCGAGGCGTGTGGCAGCGGTGATCTCCAACAATGGCGGCTACTCTGGCTACTGATTTTGGCAGGAACCACACTTCACAGAAGTCTATAAATTTAATCATTTGATGCTTGGTCAACATGTTATCTACAAAATAAATATTGTTGCGATATCTCTTGTCTTTCTTGGTGTTGCAATTTGGGTGGCCAGCAGTGTATATATAATTTATGAGGGAGGGACATGGATGACAGGGCTCCAGCTTGGGGGACCGGGACTCTCTATCCTTATCGTTTTTCTTTTTCACACTGTAAATTAATTGCAGAAGGGGACCCCCGAAAGATTCCAGCTTGGGTGTCCCGACGCAGGGTGTGGGGGCCATGGGGAAAAGATAGGCAGGAAGCTCAAAAAATTAGTCCCAGGACCTGTCTATTGCCTCAAGTATTCTTCTCCGTTGCCGAATTATAGCTCAACAAAAGCCTGATGTCATGTGGGCCTCTTCCTGGGCCTCTCCGGGCTGGATGGACCATCGTTCGGATTATTCACCTGTTGCCCGAAGATAAAGTCCAAAATGATCAATGAAGGTAAGTCCGTTTGTTTAATCTTTTAAGGCCCGTTTGAATCATTTTTTTCTCGTGGCCATCTGTCTTATTCAGGACAACTGCGATCGTCGAATAATATGGAAAAATTTGTTTGTCCCGTCAAATACGGGACGATCCAACGAACTTACACAATTCGCCCCTCCAGACACATCACCCTGGGACTGTACTATCTGCTCATGCTTATTCTCACGCCCCTCCAGACACATCACCCTGGGGCTGTACTATCTGCTCATGCTTATTCTCATCCGATCCGAATTATAAGCATCGGTTCATAAGCATGACCTTAAGAATAATCCGAAAAACGATACCAAGGAAAAATTCTTAGGCTCATTCCTTAACGTCACGTGATGCGAAAGAGGGAAAATAAAAAAAAAATCGCTTTCCACACAGGGAAAAGTGATTTTTCCCTATGGCCGATCGACCACTGACCAATCAAAATTAAGCTTGGGGTATACAACTACTACTATACATTTACTGAATTTTTTGTTCAGCGACGGTGGCAACACAATTCATTTTTAATGCACGTGCAGAACATTTGTTGTTTTTTTTTCACATTCTTTAACGTTAAAAATGGAAGGTGTTAGCGGGGCTACCGGCTAGATTTTTTTTATTTTTTTTAACGGGGAGTATGGAAAACAAAAGAAGTACATAAAGAGTTATTTCTATAATTAAAATACATTTTTCAGCGTGTAAATATTATTCAAAGGGTATTTCAGCATTCTAATTAATTTATTGAAGTTCTTCACTACCGTACTAAGCCGTACTTCCTAAGGGACTACCAAAATCACATTGGAATAAAAATGTATTGTTGTCCTTTATTGCCTATTTTGATGGACGTGTGGGTGAGATTATTACTTTACTTCATTTATTATATATATATATATATATATACTTTTAGGACAATATAATTATATCATCGAGAAATATACCGTGAAAAAAAAAATCTCGATACAATCTCTCCAGACCAAGAAAAAATATATTGTTTTGGAGAGATTATTGTTATATCGAGAGGCAACAGTTGTATCAGCATTTTCAAACAAGACTCGAAAAAATATAGCTGTAGAGAGAATTTTATAGTTATATCGAGTACCGTTGTAGCGAGGTTTCACTGTATATACTACACTTCGTAAATTTCAAAAAGTAGATTTCTAATTAAATCCAACCAATTGTAAAAAGCCGACGAAATTGCATAGTTTTCTTGCAAGGAAAAACACCATTTAAGTCATCGTAATAAATTTCCAAGTCCAAGAAATAAATTTTTAACGTCGTAGAAAATACGATGATCCGATGCTTAAGTAGTGGGTCTCCCCTATCCGTATCTTCCTCCGAATATTCGGAGAAATACGATGTTTGTTTTCGGAGGGAGCATGCCGCAAGTACGGAAATTTCCCTTTCATGCTTATATTGTCATAATCGGCGTGGATCAGCACCTCCTAGAGATAGAAGGCCTCCGCACTCTGCTTGTGACGTCAAGTAAGTAGTCCATTTTCCCTCAGAATATTCAGGGGAAAAAAATTCCCTGCTCGTGCCAGCGTCATCGTTGTGAAGAAAAGAAATGATCAGGCTCAGAATTGGCGATTTCTATGCCCACATCCAATCACTATGCAGTATTTGTGAGCCAATCAGGAAGATCCTACGCCAAAATAGAGAAGATAGCCTACGCCAAAATAGAGAAGATATCCTACCCCAAGAAACGAAATAGAGGAGGTGTTGCGCGGATACGGATCGGATTCCTGATAAGCATGAGTAGATAGTACAGCCCCTGGATCCACGCCTGATTCTGGATAAGACCCTTTCTAATTTTTTTGGTTTTTGGAGTAAATTTGTAGTTAAATTTATATTTTGCAAATAAGGTGGACCTTCGGAGGCTTGGGCTAGATTTTTTAAATATAAACAAATCCCAAAACACTAACATATGTACAAATACAAACGTATACATAGATACAAACACTTTGTGACCCCAAGGGACTTTAGTAAGTCCTTTCAGCAGGTCTAAAGGGCGTTATAATTGCATATGGTTCAGACAACAGTTTTTATAAAGATTAGATATGTGAAAGTCATACATCATTGTGATGCAGTTATATTATTGAAATAACTTGAATAATATATTGAAGATTAGTACAGTATATTACACACCCCACGTATATTTACATAAACGTACCCCTATCTATACATATATTATATGATACGGTGAATATGATAAATGTGGTTATTATGCATACTTCAGTAATACTGAGCAGTTTGATAAATTTCTCTAAATTTATCACTTTTACCGGCGATTATGAATAATACCCAAGCGTCGCGCCGTTGGTAAACATGATAAATTGTACTATATGATATAGGCCTGCTATGTATGATAATTCATACATATATTGTATCATTATATCGGGGTACGATCGTAAAATTTGTTATCATTATATCGGGGTCTAAGTATATTCATCACACATATTAGGCTCATTTGTAATTCTTTTCATATTTATCAAACTGACCAATTAGACTACAGTATTATACATAATCGCCGGTAAAAGAGATAATTTTTTTAGTATCAAATTTACCAACGACGCTTGAATATCATGCATATTCGGCGGTAAAAGTGATAAATTTATCAAACTTACCAAGACGAAAGACGATTGGTAAGTATGCATAATAACCAGTTATTATGTATAATATACTTTACGGTAACATACACAAAACCACACCTGTATACACCCATTTATCATCATAAAATTTCTCTCTTTTTTGTACTTAATGTAAACTGGTTTTAAATCTTATTACAAAGCATTCATTACAATCATTTCATAATCAATATTTTTAACGAAGTCGAAAAATTCATATTTTATTGGTTTTTTTTTATGTCAAACTGATTTTCTGGATAAAATAAGTTTTATACCTTAGGGGGCAATGAAGGAAAAAGCTCTTTTTATACAGCGTTTTATTAGGTTTTGGTACTTGGCATCAGGGCCGTCTTAAGAGCATCATGGGCCCCCGGGCCAAGTGGTTTTTCTGAGGCCGCACCTGGTAAATTCTAGAAAATTTCAACCAAATCTCATTTTTGTGAGTCCCCCGGGCCGTGCCCGGGTGGGCCCATGCGTTAAGACGGCACTAATTGGCATGTACTCGATTGTATCTACCTGTGGTTCTATTTATTTTGATTTTTTGTTGACGCAACGGCGTCGGAAGTGTTTCGAAACTGTGGGTGCTCGTCTTTAGTTTTATATCGGAAATTTTAATTTCTGGATCAATTCTGGGGGTGCTCGAATCCATGTCACAAATTACCGTGGGTGTTTGAGCACCCACAGCACCCCCGGCTCCGACGCCACTGTGTTGACGTACAGTGAAACTCCTCTAAGACGGCCACTCGGCGTTTCGCAAAAAAGTGGCGATTAACCCCTTTACAAGGACAATACCATCCAACTGAATTTCTTTTATCAGCTAATCAAATCAAATTAGGGCTGGTCGGATTAATCGGGCCAGTTAATCAATCAATTGTCAATCGCAGTTAAAAATTTTAGTTGAGTTAATCGACTCGATCAATTCGATTGAAATTGTTATTAAAAAGTTTGTGAATTCACTTGATCGTTTTAAGAAAACCGGTTAGATATTTTATAAATCACGTTCTATATACAGAAATTTTGGATGAGTGACCAACACATATAAAAATATTTGAATCAATATTTTGATCGAATTAGATTCAACGAAAACTGATGATTTCAGTTTCTAATTGAGTTTGATGGGAGTTTTAGAAGACGACCAAAATTTATTGCCGCCACTATGAACAGTAGCTTTTCGTATTCTTGGAAGCATTAGCTCATCTCCTCACAAGTACCATTCGAGAGGAGTTTCTAGGATAACAAGCAACAGTATAATCGAAAGTAGTTTCGAAATCGGTGCATAATAACCAAAAACTTAAGCCTACTGATCTAATGTATTTGCGTTTATATGAATCTCTCTCTCTCTCTCTCGACATCACCATGTCCTCCCCAGACTTTCAAGTCTATCTCCGCCTATATGCGCCTGTGAACTATAAAAATCTTGCTTCCCTAGTCCCATTCGACTAATTTTCTTGACCACTTCTATAGCCCGCTAAGCCTCCCGTAAATACTCTTCTGGATGGGGCCCACATGACCCTAGGTCTATAACCACTGTGCTATAAAATGACACTATCAAGAGATTAATTGATTTTTTGAAATGTTTTTCATAGATGGCAGCACGTTCACTTCATAAATGATTCCTACTACGTTGCGTATAGGGTGGCCATACGACCCTCACTTCCCAGGACATTTCCGTAATTTTGCCGTTCTGACTTTTTCACGGAAACGGTCCGTTTTCTCCCGTATTTTCAACGAAACTGGCATTGATATTCTTAACTGAAATGATTTAAATTTATTTTCCCATCTTCTAAATTATATTACGATTATTACAATTATAAATATGAATATTCATCTATATACAGTCGAATCCTGTTTTAACGAATGCCGTTATAGCGAAAATCTCGTTTTAACGAACACTTTTCTAATCCCCCAAATAAGTTTGCATAGGAACAATGCTAGGTAACCTGGAATTCCTTTATAACGAAATTTCGTTATAACGAAGTGATTCTTCCGGTCTCTTGACGTTCGTTACAATGGGATTCGACTGTATATAAAATAATATGTCCTGACTGATTCATCTTCGCCGAGCCGAAACCACTGAAGCTATAAATATCAAATTTGGTCAATAGTTTTGTTTCATGACGAAAAGACTCACTAAGAAGGGTTTTTTTGAAATTCGACCATTAAGGGGGTCAAAAGGGGTTTTAGAGGTAAAATCACGTCCAGCAAAAACCGCTCAAGCTATATTCATGAAATTTGGTCAAAAGTTATATTACCAACTAAGAAGGGCTTTTTCGAAATTCGACTCCCAAGGGGGTTCAATGGTACCATAGAGAAATCACGCAAGCCGAAACCGCTTAATCTATAGTCATGAAATTTGGTCAGAAATTATACTTCATTACGCAAAAACATAAATAAGAGGGGGTTTTCCAAAATTGGACCCCTGAGGGGGTTATAAGGAAGTTCAAAGGTAACACAAAAATCACGCCAAGCCGAGAGAGCTGAAATTCATGAAATTAGGTGTCCGAAGTTTTGACCATGATTTAAAAACTAACTAAGAAGAGGTTTATCGAAAATCGACCCCTGAGGGGGTCATAAGGGAAGTTCAAAGGTAACATAGAGAGATCACGTTGAGCCGAAACCGCTTAATCTATAGCCATGAAATTTGGTCACAAGTTTTATTTCATGACGCAAAAACTAAGAACGGGGTTTTCAAAATTGGACTCCTGAGGAGGTTCAAAAAGGGGACATAGAAATCACACCTAACCGAAACCGCTGAAATTCGTGAAATTTGGTCAGAAATTTTATTTCATGAAGTAAAGACCAACTGAGAGGGGGCTTTCCTAAATTCGATCCCCTAGGGGAGTTCATAACGGGGGTTCAAATTTAGTATTCATGAAATTTGATCAGAAGTTTTGTTGCATGACGTAAAGACCAACTAAAAAGGAATTTTTCGAAGTTAGACCGTTAGGGTTGTCATAAGGGGGGGGGGGGTTCAAATGTAACAGAAATACACCGAGCCGAAAGCGCTGAAGCTAGGATCATGAAATTTGCTCAGAAGTTTTACTTCATATCGTAATGATCAATTAAAAAGGGGTTTTCTGAAATTCGCCCCCCTAAAGGGGTAATAGGGGGGTTTCAAATTTAGCTTTCATTATATTTTTGGTCAGAAGTTTTATTTCATGACGTAAAGACCAAATAAGCAGGGTTTTTTTTTTTCAAAATTCAACCTCCTAATAGGGGATTTAAAGGTTATATGGAGCAATCATCACTGAACCGAAATTGTTGAAGACATAAATATGAAATGTAGTCAGTGTTATATTTCGTAATGTATGCCCAGTTACCCACTAAGACGGGATTTCTGGAAAATCATAATATAAGCTGTTCAAATGTTATATGAGGAATCGAGTGATTTTCAGATTACCAAAATCCACGTGAGCGAACCCGCGGGTAACAGTTAGTTCGTTATAATTGAGTTGGCGATATTTAGTTAGATTATATAATTTATTGCTGCATATTTATGTTTTTTTTTCGTAAAATTGATTTTAATAAACTGCGATGTTAAAGGAATTCTGTATTTCTCGCATTAGCAATTTTTTGATGATTTTGCGGTAATTGCCAACTTTGGCGCCGTTTTTGGCAACAATGGATGATATAGTCCGTCTTTTCCTCGTGTAAATATGGTCAGCACACACACAAATAGCTTCAATATTTACTTCATATTTTAACCCTTTAAGTGGCAGTGACGAGATATCTCGTCTCCATAAAAACCTCTAATTTTAGCTTTGACAAGCTCAGATATTATGTAAAAATGATTTCTGAATGGAAAAATTTTCCCTATACCCTTTAGTTGGCAGCTGCTGAAAATCGGAAGAAAATCTACTTAATTAAAAAAAGATATGACATTTTTTGAAAAGGGGGTTTAGTGATTTCTAATTGCTACATAACCTCTTCGATTACAAGCGATTGGCAAGAAATTCCGATGCTCTTTATTCCACGAATCGGCAACACAAATGGCAACCGTGTCCTAACCTAAGAGATGAACCCGAGATGAAAAAAACTCATAGGGTTGCAACAACTCTTCGCGAGGATGAGGAGAGAGAAGAAAGAAAACGGGGTGAACTTGTGTGTGTTTAAATTCATTCCACTGGTGTTTGGAAGTAATATTACGTCCTTGTTCGTAAAGTGGTTAAAGGATTAAAACATCGGAAATGGATATTAAAACCGAGTTTTCAGGAAAGGAGTATTATACAAACTGTGACATTAAAAGATTATGCTAGAAAATAGCTTTAGCCGATTCCTATATATGGATCCCTATATCGATCCCTATGATTTGGGGTCATCGACACGTTGGCCTATTTTTTCGTGATAATTATGGCCATTTGTAATTAGCCATAGCTAACAATAATTATTTTGGTTAGGTATGGTAACCATAACGATCAAAGGAATCTGAATATCGATTTACTAGTGATCCATATATGGGGATGTATAGGGATCGACATATAGGGGCCAGACCAATCCCGGCGAATGTTCGAATTCGGGACATTGGCCGGGTCAACTGGGCTAGGAAGTTCGTGAAATGGCCTCTCGGGCTTTGACAGTAACTGCCGCTTCACGAATTGGACAAGGATTTCGGTCCAAGTCCAAAGTGCAGAAATGATTCGGACTTTGGTTGGCCATTTCGCGAAGTGGTCGGAAGTCCCTAACCAAAGCTGGATGAGCTGATGTTAGACGGCTCGGTAGAAGCCAAATCCATTTTTTTAACCGCCAACGTGTCTATACATGTCTATATATAGTGTACTATATATCGTGTACATGTCTATATGTAGCAGCTGCATTGTATTAGCTTCATGTGACGAAAGAAAAAAAGTGAAATTTAATAGAAAAAAAGTATAAAAGTAATTATACAATCTATAGTTTTGCAGTTTGATAGGTTGCCATCACTAACGTGGACATAATTATCACGAAAAAATATGCAAACTTGACGATGATCCCAAATCATGTCTTTTATTATAGGACTTCAGCCAGGGATCACCTGGCTGATTCTTCCAAATACCTAAAGTAACATTTTCGTTCTTTCTTCTTTTCAAAAATAAACTTGAGTAACCGGACGAAATTTCGAATGGCACTGTTGTGATCTGTGACGTCAAGGCTACATTCCGTATGTGAATGCTATCGCGCATGTCTTGATTGTTGTATAAATACGAAAGCTACTGTTGTGTCGGCGCATTAGTAGTATAGGCTGGTTCGACTCTGGACGACAATCAACATTAGGAAAATATATTTCGCGTTTGATATTTTATATAGTAGCAGGCCGTACTAAGGTAACGTCGTAAGGTAAGGTACGTCGTAAAGGTAAGCAGGTCGCCCATAGTGGGCGACCTGCTTACCTTTTTTTTCTATGGGTTTTGGAAAAATGTCTGCCCTTCAAAAGATTAGTTGATCTATTTAGCACATAAATATAACGCGTTAAAACTACGTAAAATTTACTAAAAATAATTTGAAGGAAAATCTTATTCAATCAAGTATCACAAATGTGCTTTTGTGCACTTTTATATGAAAAAACAGGAAAATTAATTAATTAATATTTATTCTGATCCAGTAGACAAAATTTGTTGATTGAAAATCCAACAGAATCGCACTCATCATTCCCTACTTTTTAAAATCGTGATTCTCCGTGCTATGTTGCTTACATGTTGTTATGTTGCGTAGCAAAAATAAGTTTTTGCTACCTTTTTATTTAAACGTTGCAACGAAATATTCCAGCGAAGTAACAGCCCTGAGTTCATACGTTTGTGACCATAGGCATAGTAAGCAGGAGGGAACATGTGGGACCCGTGCCCTTCCCAAGACAATCAAAAATTTAAAATATTTTCAAATATTTTAGTAAAAATATAAAATATCGAAAGAATTTAAAATGCTTTTTGAAGGTTAGTAGCTTAAATTTCTCTGGGAGAGATTCCTTGTGCTTCCCTCAAACCTAATGTGTCCCTCTAAAGGCCGATCTTGTGTACGCCAATGCTCGTTACCAGGGTGCAGGGTATTGTAATGTGGTAGGCTTTCTCATGGTGGAACCTAGTAACGCAAATCCTACCACAAGTCATTGTACCGCTTAATCATTGTTTGGCTCAATATAACCTTGATGGTCCTTGTGCACCGATTAAAAATAAACACCAATCCTAAACGAAAGGTGCATAGACCCTTGAATGAATGATTTGCTGCGATAACACATATTGCAGCAAATCCGTCTGAAAATATGTTTTTGGTGAAGTGGCTGTGCACTCTTCAAAAACACCATCGATCGCACATTCAATGATCAAAAATGCTTGTTTAGGTGTCTTATATCACCTCTTAAAGTGTGTCCCATGAATTTATAGAATCACCCTGCATTTACATGTGAGAAAAATATCAATGAACTAAAACTCCTTTTGCCACCTATCAAATAAAACTGTTACAATTCTTCGATTGAAATTTGCGGCTAGATTTTGATTAATATACTGTATGAAAAAACAATATGATATGATGGTACTTAATATTTTGTAAGCAATAATATTAGTTAAATTATCAAGTTTGCCTCGAAATTATAGCAGTTGTTATTTGTGCGTGATAAAAGATTATTAGTAAAACTCGCATAGTGTAGCTATCGTAGGCTTTCTGTGATTATAATCGAAAACGATATGAAAGCTAAGGACGGCTACAGTTTGCGAGTTTTGTTAACATTTGTTTTATCGCACACAAGTAATAACTGTTACAATTTCGAGGAAAACTTGATAATTTAACTAATATAACTACTTATAATTGCTTATAAAGTATTAACTAATATCACATCATATTATTTTTTTCCTGCGATAAACTAATCAAAATCCTGTCACTAACTTCAATCGAAGAATTGAAGAAATGTGTGCTAATTAATGCTAGGAGCTTGGTTAATAAGAAAGATTTTTTAGAAACTATGATGGTTGTGGTGGGCCTGGATCTTATAGCCATTACTGAATCTTCGGCAAACGATGGGGATGAATCTTTCTTACACATCTCAGGATACGATACTTTTTTGAGAAATAGATCGGATAGGAAAGGGGGGTCGAGTGTTGATATACGTGAAATCATGTTTGAAACAAAAGATGAAGGCATTAAAAGATTCGTTACATCAAGCCATTGACAGAACTGTTTCACGGTGCATGGGTGAAATGCAAATGAGAGTTGAAACACTCTTGACTGAGGCTTTGATACCTCAGGATGCGGGAATAAAGGAACATAGGAGGGCATCTAAGAAACAGATTAATGAAGTGACAGACGAAAAGAGGAAGACGCTCAACTCAAGACGGAAGACCGCAGATGAATGTCGTACTACTGTTTTGATCACGATCAAGGGATATCAGTTTGAGGACTTGAAGACGCAGTCAGAGTGTTGAAACCTCGACAGACTGGTGAAAGTCAAGATGAAAGGCGCATACGACGAGATCGGTGATTATGACGTACCATCGAGAATCGTCAGCTGTGCTGAGTGCATGATAAAGTGGATGTTCCGGAAAAACAGATCTTCCGGGACGGAAGATTTGCAGGATGGTAACGTGAAGAGAAGTGATATTGAAACTATATGGGTTGAGCTTGAAAACAAAAGACATCATAAACTTATTGTTGGGGTTTATTACAATCCACCGGATAGGGATCCAAACTACATCGCCAAAATTTCATGATGAAATTTCCTACATGTGTAAGCGTAAGAGGGTTGTGATACTTGGGGATGTCAATTACCCGGGTATAGATTGGGAGAATCTTTTAGCTAGAGATCAATATGAAAAAGACTTTCTTAAGTTGGTGCTCGAAATTTTTTTGTATCAGCATGTATGTGGGAAAGATGGCGCCACATGCCGTGATCGAGTTGGTGACTGTGTGGGCGCGCGTGCTCAGAGAGTGGGCGAGGAGAAGCATTGACGACGCGGTGGACGAAAGACGTATAGGAATAATGTCTGTAACTGTATGTAAATAACAATTATAGTTTATGATTGAACCTCGACCGGGATGGATGGATTGATTTTCAAGACGACGACGACGTTTCCTATGACGATGATTCCCGAGATTTTCTAGACGACGGTTTCTTTCCAGTGAGGACGCCATTTCAAGACGACGACAGTTTCTTTCTAGTGATGACGCTATTTCAACTCCTTTCAACGAAGACGGTTTCCATTCGACGAATTTCGCCGATCTACGACGGCAACGGCAGATTCCTTTCGACGACGGATTTAGCTGATTGACGACGACGACGAATCTCGCTGATCTACGACGGCAACGGCAGATTCCTTTCGACGACGGATTTAGCTGATTGACGACGACGACGAATCTCGCTGATCTACGGCGGAAAAAACATTTTGACGACGAATCTCGCTGATCTACGACGGAAACAGCATTTTGACGACGAAACACGCTAATCAACTACGAAGATTTTCAAGTGTTCACGGTGAGTGCGTTTTGATCAGTTTCCGACGAACATAATGTCGATTTGTTTGGGTGAAATTCCTCTTCCTTAAAAAACATTTTATCAACACTAATGGACTTGAATGGCTTGAATCAGAAACTTCCGGCGTCCGAAACTTCAGACCACGAAAAATCCGATGATGAAGACGACGACCATCGTAGTGTTGCCATTTCCAATGCCAAAGAAAGACCAGATGGCCAACGATGTATGACGACTCGGACTCGCGAACCGACCTCAGCGTTACAACAGATGTCAAAGACGGTGCTTCCGGTAAATGACGACAATGAATCGATAGTTCCAACACCTGGTTCTGCTGATTCCCAGTGCTTCACGATGAACTTTGCCATGAATCTGAAAGATGTCGAGGACTCGATACAGCCGTTTGATGGCACAAGCAGTTATCCAGTCGAGAAATTCATCGAGGAGCTGGAAAATATGGCTCAAATTTTCAGGTGGCCGGAGTTGCATTTGTTTGTGTTCGCGAAGAAACGACTCAAAGGTCTCGCAAAATTGTTGATCCAAGGTGAGCGAGGTATCAGCTCGTGGGTGATCTTGAAAGACGCGCTCCTGGGTGAGTTTGGTTCAAAATTGAGCAACGCTAAAATACACAAGATGTTATCTGAACGGAAACTGAATAACGAGACAGTTCGTGAATATTTCTTGCATATGAAAGAAATTGCCAGCAGAGGCAATATCGAGGACGCTGCAATTATCGAGTATGTCCTGGACGGCATTCCAGAGGACAACCACAAAATCTTGTTATACGGTCCGACGTCGGTGAGAGAGTTCAAGGCGAAGTTAGTGGTGTATGATGACTTGAAAACTAGCAATAGTCGAGGGCACCGCTATTCAACACCTTCGACCGAGTGTCAACGTGAGGGCGGAAATAGGCCAAGACCTTACAATCCGATGTCAAGACCAGATGTGGGTCAAAGAGCTAGCATCAGATGTTACGACTGTGGAGAAAGAAATCATCTCTCAAAAGACTAGAAATAAGTCGTCTGAGTGGCGTTAAATGCTTCCGGTGTAATAAGTTCGGCGACAAATATATTGATTGCACGCTAAAAGATGTGAATAAAACAGTCAGTGTCCCTAGTAAATGTAAAAGAAATAATTGCCGAAAAATCGTGAAGATCATGGATGAAGAAGTTAATGCATTACTTGATACGGGAAGTGACGTAACCATGATCAATCAAAGTTTTTACTGTGAATTAGGATCACTCAGTATGTGTTTTGATGGTGTGACATTGATGGGTATAGCCAGAGAATATGTCTCTCCCTTAGGTTTTTTTTATGCTGACATATTCATCGATAGACACGCTGTTTCCACGAAAGTGTATGTCGTAAACAACCTCTGTAATCAGATGGTTATGGGTGCCGATGTTATATGTAAAGTAAACATCTCCTTCACTGAGAGAGGCATTGAAGTTAGTGGTTTACGTGATGACGCCGAAACTTCAGTAAAATATGCTCAAATTGTGTGTTTACAAGACGACCAATGAATGAGGGAAAAAACGCTCGCTTAACAGATGGCGATAAGACTGAAACGGAATCATCAGCATCAACAAATTGTGTTCCGTTGACAGCTGCGGTGAGCGAAAACGAAGTTGACGTGAGACATAGTGGCAACAAGTACGTTAAAGAAAAATTAGAGGAGAGAAAGAAGCAGATTGAGCTGAAGGACAAGAGTGTCATTGAACACCCGAAACAAGAACTCTCTGAGATGACGAAAAGACACCAAATGGAGCTGATGTTGAGACTGAATGAAAAAGAGACGGAACTGAAAGCTGAATTCGAACGAGAAAAAGAGGCTTTGCTGACAGAGCAGAAGAATCTCCTACAAAGGGAGAAAGAGGAAAAGATGAAGGCATTAAAAGATTCGTTACATCAAGCCATTGACAGAACTGTTTCACGGTGCATGGGTGAAATGCAAATGAGAGTTGAAACACTCTTGACTGAGGCTTTGATACCTCAGGATGCGGGAATAAAGGAACATAGGAGGGCATCTAAGAAACAGATTAATGAAGTGACAGACGAAAAGAGGAAGACGCTCAACTCAAGACGGAAGACCGCAGATGAATGTCGTACTACTGTTTTGATCACGATCAAGGGATATCAGTTTGAGGACTTGAAGACGCAGTCAGAGTGTTGAAACCTCGACAGACTGGTGAAAGTCAAGATGAAAGGCGCATACGACGAGATCGGTGATTATGACGTACCATCGAGAATCGTCAGCTGTGCTGAGTGCATGATAAAGTGGATGTTCCGGAAAAACAGATCTTCCGGGACGGAAGATTTGCAGGATGGCCGATTGTGGAAAAGATGGCGCCACATGCCGTGATCGAGTTGGCGACTGTGTGGGCACGTGTGCGCAGAGAGTGGACGAGGAGAAGCATTGACGACGCGGTGGACGAAAGACGTATAGGAATAATGTCTGTAACTGTATGTAAATAATAATTATAGTTTATGATTGAATCTCACATGTATCAGAAGCCACTAGGGGCACCGCTATTTTGGATTTAGTTCTTACTAGTTCTGAGGATTTTGTTGAACATGTTTCGGTGGGGTAAGAGTTTTCTTCCAGTGATCATCGTATCGTCAGATTTCACTGTAACTTTTCCTTGGGTAAGGTTGATAACAAAAGACTGGTTCCTTGTTTTCGGAGATCTAACTTCGATGTTTTGAGAGGAAGGTTAGCGGAAGTTTTCAAAGACCGGTTTGAATTAATAGGGGTGGTAAGTCAATGGGAATAATTTAGTACGAAACTGTCCTCTGTTTTGCACGACGTCATACCCTTTGTTCGAAAAAAGCGTGTTTGTACATCGCACCCTCTATGGTTCACGGATAGCGTGCGTAACCTTTATCTTGAAAAGAAAAGAGCATTCAGGGAGTATAAAAGTAAACGAGGTGACCTATCATTGCATACTGATAAAAGAAGAGTGTTGAAGAAAGCGATAAGGGATAGTAAAAAAGAAGTTGAATCTAGGTTGGCAGATAACATTGGCTCTGACCCAAAATAATTTTTTCGATACGTCAATAATGGATGTAAGGGTACAGTTGCCCCCCCCCCCCTCTCGATAGAAGGGTCTAGGTTAGCGAACAATGTAGACGTGTAGTGCTTTCAATGACTTGGGGTAATAAAATCCTCAACGATATTCAAGTGGAAGACGTGAAGGTCCTGAATCTTCTAAAAAATGTATGTGAAAGCAAAGCACCAGGACCAGATGATATCTATCCCAGGGTCCTCAGGGAATGTGCTAATGAATTGTTGGGGCCAGTCGCACAGATATATACAGATATATTTACGCACAGATATATACAGATATATTTACGCACAGATATATACAGATATATTTACGCACAGATATATACAGATATATTTGCGCACAGATATATTTAGATATACGCACAGATATATTTAGGAGCAGCGTTGCTTAGGGCATCGTCCCAAGGGATTGGAAACTTGCTAATGTTGTTCCGATATTTAAGAAGTATAGTAGAAAAGCAGTGTCCAGTTATCGTCCAGTGAGTTTGACGAGCTCCCTCTCGAAAATTTTGGAAAGTATCATCAAAAGGCTGTTTGTGAAGTGGATAGACGAGAATAATGTATTGTCGGAAAACCAGCATGGGTTCAGGAAGGGGAAGTCATGTGTAGCTAACCTCCTTTCCTTTTATGATCACGTGACCAGGGCTTTGGGTAAGAGCAAAAATGTAGATGTTGTTTATACAAATGCAAACACAACGCCACAACAGGCAAAATAATGCCAACGAGGTGGCTGAGAAAAGATGCCCATAAAAATATGGATGTCATATATTTCAAAAATAAAGCAACCCAATTAAAAATGCAGTTAACAAAAATTATTACCTTGATACATTCCAGAAGGCATTCGATCGGGTCCAACATGGTAAACTCTTGAAGCGTTTACATGAGATTGGGATTGGGGGCAACTTGCTGAATTGGATAGAATCGTGAATAAGAGATAGGTCTCAACGAGTTATGGTGAACGGGTGATTCTCTGGTTGGACAGGCGTCCTCAAGGAAGTGTCCTTGGCCCCATACTTGTTTCACTTTTTGTCGATAAACTCGATCAGGGTATCGATGGGATTGCTAGCAAATTCGCAGATGACGTGAAGCTAATGGGGGGTAATCGGAAATCAAAGCGATAGGGAGTTGCTTCAGACCAACTTAAACAGGATTGCAGCATGGGCAAAATAATGGAGCATGACGTTTAGCGTTGATAAGTGCATGGTCGCTCATTTTTGTTCGAACAACCCACAGTTCTCTTACGAGTTGAATGGTGTCATTATCCCGGATGCAACTAGGGTCATCGATTTGGGAATTCTCATTGACGAGTGTGCGTGCGTGCGTGTGTGTGTGTGTGGGGGGTCTCATTTTCAAAAAGGTCTCTTCGCGTTCTCCTAAAGTCATTCTTTCGCTTTTTCGAGTTATTCAAACACCAAACATGGCCCCCGCTCTGTCCCTTGAGGGATATAAGCAGGTCACCTCTCACGGCTGGGCCATGTTGGAAAAAGGAAAGCCCCGCCAGCCACCAAGACCGTCGGCCGGCATTCAAAATTCTCTTCGGCAGTAATTTGTAAGTCCACCTCTCTAGGAATGATAATTTTATCTTGATGTTCTTGGATAAAATTTACCAATCTTTAATTTTGACGTGAAGATTTGTGTTCTTGAGGACATTGACTTTGCAGGCCTGAGTATTTTCAGACATTTCACGAATATGAAAATCTTTCGTCAGTGGACATGAATTGGCATAATGAAAGGGAGTGCCCTCTTCTCCGCATTTACATTTGCCAGTTCGTCGATGGAAACTTGCCATATATGTTGGAAATGGACCATGTTCGGAGAAGGAGATGATAATTTTTCTGGTCCATTTCCTAAACTTATACTTAACCGTTGGAAGAAGGGCATAGATTTTTCGACCAGTTGAAACACCTGACGAAAAATGTTGGCCGCCCATGATTCTGGGAAAAGTACTGAAAAGTCCGGTGTCTCTTTCCTAGTTGCTGCTTTTGCCAATTGATCAGTAAGTTCATTACTACGGGTACCTTTATGTGCTTTTACCCATGATAAACTGATCTGGGGGTTAGAACATAAAGTTGATCTAATTTGCCGTGCAAGGAGATGTGTAGATAAGGGGGCTTGAGTTACGAGGAGAGACTTCATTTTTTGAATATGTTTACATTGGATGAACGCAGGTGTCGAGGAGATATGATCGAAGTGTTCAAAATTTTCAACGGTTTGGATAGGATGGACCATGAACTTTTAGTTCACCGCCCATCCACTGCTTTTACAAGGGGACACCAGTATCGATTGGTAAGGGACAATGCGAGGTTATGGTGTCGCAGGGAATTTCACTCTAATAGGGTTTTTAATAAATAGAATAGCTTACCCCGGAGGTAGTTAATTGTAACACAATTGTCACGTTTAAAAAGAAATACGATAAACATGTTGGGTAAATCGAGAAGTTATCCATACTTAGAATAAGACAACCATAAATACATTATGGGCATTGTATAGTATTTTATCATGTGTATATATTGTTTATAATTTTAGTTTTTAATTGGGTTGCTGTATTTTTGAAATATATGACATCCATATTTGTTATGGGCATCTTTTTCTCAGCCACCTCGTTGGGATTTTGCCTGTTGTGACGTTATATTTGTATTTGTACTTGAATTGCCAAAATTTTATTTCATAGGTGGCGCAAGAATCTGAATCATTGAGTCTTCCTCACATGTAATATTATACTGGACTGTATAATTGTTTTCAATGTTTTCTAGAAGGTATATTTTTGCTAATGAAATTTTATTTTTTCTCGTTTATTAGTTACGGGCAAAAGTGCCGATAAGAAAGGCACAATTTTTTTATTGGAGAAAGTTTACAAAATGTGGATGTTTAGAGTCTGAGAATGCTTCCATGTACACAGAGTTTTTTTCCTGAGAAGAAATTTTATGGCAATTATTCTACATGGTTGGGCTCACATCATATCTGATAAGAAAAAATTGATTATAAGACCTATAAAATAAATTGATTAACCAGACGAACATTCGAATGGCACATTATGAAATGACTGACCGCCAATAAATGCCAGATTAAGAGTGTATTCAAAGGAGCCGGCACGTTCTTAGTTTCTTGAATGTTAAAATCCAAACACGCGTCAAATTGTATGACAACCGCTAGATATGTTCGGGCTGAACTCGGCTGCATTCTTTGATGATATTTTACATGGATATATCATAGCTGCCAAGTCTCCCGAATTTTTCGGGAATCTCCCGAATTTTAGCTTCATCGCTCGACCTCCCGAAAAGTTCTTAAATCTCCCGAATTTTTACGAAAATCACAAAAATCCCTAATTGTCCCTAAAAATTCCCTACTTCATTAAAAAAAATCCCCGCTTATGAAAACAATCCCTAAGGAATTTCTTGTGGGGCATGAAGCCTCTTTTTTTTCCCTTTCGAAATGACGTCACACGTCGTAAATGGGGAAATTCCCTTTTTAAGGAAGTTTTACAAACCCTCTGATGGTAACAAGAAAGTTGTTTGTCTTATCGTGCAGGGAAATGGCTTAGCAGCCAATAGTCCTGGATAATAATTGAAGATTCTAGTGACGCGTATATGGTCAAAATTTCTTTTGTTGAAGTTACGTACGTGCGATATAACAAAGCATGAATAATGATAAGCAAAAACATATTTAATCAATTTTAAAGATACTTATTCCGATGAATTTCCTTTCATCAAACGTTCCAGAAGAGTGCCTACTTTTCCTTTTTGTACAAGTTGTGTTACGGACATAAACATCGGGCATGGAAAGACTGCCATCATCACTCATGTGAAATTAAAGAAAAAGCATCGAGCAAGTGTCACAAAAAGTCAGTGTTCTTCAAAAATTGACGGTGTTTTCCTTCATCTTCCGATGATTTTGGGGTCATTCGCGCAGAATGTTTGTTCACAGCGTTTCTGATTGAACACAATATTTATTTTTACATCATTGAAGTTTTGGCCTCCAATTTCACTTGTTTTTTGCGTAGGAATTTTATTCCCAAGGGTTTAACTTCCATGTGTGTAAAATCCCTATTTTAATTTGACTTCAGTAGGGATTTTATTCCCTACGCTTTAACTTTTATGTTTGGAAAATCCCTATTTTATTTGGAAAAATCCCTATTGTATTTATTAGGGAGTGGTTTTAGCATAAAATACGGGTTTGCGCGAAAATCTCCCGAATTTTCATTTTCAAAAGTTGGCAGCTATGATATATTCACATCCTATCTGCAGATGATCTTCGAGACAAAAAAAGATCACGTCTTCCGCATTCCTGAAGGGATATTTTCGTTTTTTTCAATGATAAATTGACTACCCAGACGAACCTTCGAATGGCACTATTTGAGAGCATTTACCGCTAATATATGCAAGATTATGAGCGTAATGACAAGTTGCCGGCCAGCTCATGGTTTCTTGAATGTTAAAATACAAAGACGTCAACCACTGGATATGTTCTGGTTGAAATCCACTGCAATCTTTGATGATATTTTACATGGTTGGGCTCACATCCTATCTGCAGATGATCTTCGAGACCAAAAAATATCAAATCTTTCACATTCCTGAAGTGGCATTTTCGGTTTTTTTTCAATGATAAATTGACTAACCAGACGAAGCTTCGAATGGCAGTATTTGGAATGATTTACCGCTTATAAATGGTAGGTTATAAGCGTAATAACAAGTTGCCGGCCCGCTCATTGTTTCTTGAATTTTAAAATACAAAGACATGAACTTGTATATCAAGCGCTGGATATGTTCCGGTTGAACTCTGTTGCAATTTTTGATGATATTATACATGGTTGGGCTCACATCCTATCTACAGATGATCTTCAAGACAAAAAAAGATCAAATCTTTCACATTCCTGAAGTGGCATTTTCGTTTTTTTTTTTCAACGATAAATTGACTAACCAGAAGAACCTGCGAATGGCAGTATTTGAAATGATTTACCGCCTATAAATACCAGATTATAAGCGTGATAACAACTTACCGGCCCAATATTTTTTTCTTAAATGTTAAAATACAAAGACGTCAAATTGTATGTCAACCGCTGGATATGTTCTGGTTGAAATCCACTGCATTCTTTGATGATATTTTACATGGTTGGGCTCACATCCTATCTGCCGATGATCTTCAAGACCAAAAAATATGAAATCTTTCACATTCCTGAAGTGGCATTTTCGTTTTTTTTTCAATGATAAATTGACTAACCAGACGAACCTTCGAATGGCAGTATTTGAAATGATTTACCGCTTATAAATGGCAGGTTATAAACGTAATAACAAGTTGCCGGCCCGCTCATTGTTTCTTGAATTTTAAAATACAAAGACATGAACTTATATGTCAACCGCTGGATATGCTCCGGTTGAACTCTGTTGCAATCTTTGATGATATTTTACATGGTTGAGCTCACATCCTATCTGCAGATGATCTTCAAGACAAAAAAAGATCAAATCCTCCACATTCCTGGAGTGGCATTTTCCTTTTTTACCATTGATGAATTCCCTAACCAGACGAACCCATAATGGCAGTATTTGAAATGATCTACAGCTTACAAATGCCAGATTATAAGCGTGATAACAAGTTGCCGGCCAGCTATTTTTTTCTTGAATGTTAAAATACAACGACGTCAAATTGTATGTCAACCGCTGGATATGTTCTGGTTGAAATCCACTGCATTCTTTTATGATATTTTACATGGTTGGGCTCACATCCTATCTACAAATGATCTTCAAGACAAAAAAATATCAAATCTTTCACATTCCTGAAGTGGCATTTTCGTTTTTTTTTCAATGATACATTGACTAACCAGACGAACCTTCGAATGGCAGTATTTGAAATGATTTACCGCTTATAAATGGCAGGTTATAAGCGTAATAACAAGTTGCCGTCCCGCTCATTGTTTCTTGAATTTTAAAATACAAAGACATGAACTTGTATGTCAACCGCTGGATATGTCCCGGTTGAACTCTGTTGCAATCTTTGATGATATTTTACATGGTTGGGCTCACATCCTATCTGCAGATGATCTTCAAGACCAAAAAATATCAAATCTTTCACATTCCTGAAGTGGCATTTTCGTTTTTTTTTTCAATGATACATTGACTAACCAGACGAACCTTCGAATGACAGTATTTGAAATGATTTACCGCTTATAAATGCCAGATTATAAGCCTAATAACAAGTTACCGGCCCGCTCATTTTTTCTCGAATGTTAAAATACAAAGACGTCAAATTGTATGTCAACCGATGGATATGTTCTGGTTGAACTCTGTTGCAATCTTTGATGATATTTTACATGGTTGGGCTCACATCCTATCTACAAATTATCTTCAAGGCCAAAAAAGATGAAATCTTTCACATTCCTGGAGTGGCATTTTCGTTTTTTTTTCAATGATAAATTGACTAACCAGACGGAGCTTCGAATGGCAGTATTTGAAATGATTTACCGCTTATAAATGGCAGGTTCTAAGCGTGATAACAAGTTGCCGGCCCGCTATTTTTTACTTGAATTTTAAAATACAAAGACATGAACTTGTATATCAACCACTGGATATGTTCCGGTTGAACTCTGTTGAAATCTTTGATGATATTTTACATGGTTGGGCTCACATCCTATCTGCAGATGATCTTCGAGGCAAAAAAAGAACATCATGTCTTCCGCATTCCTGAAGTGTTATTTTCGTGTTTTTCAATGACAAATTGACTTACCAGACGAATATTCGAATGGCAGTATTTGAAATGATTTACCGCTTATAAATGGCAGGTTATAAGCGTAATGGCAAGTCGCTGTCCTGCTCATCGTTTCTTGAATTTTAAAGTACAAAGACATGAACTTGTATGCAACCGCTGGATATGTTCCGGTTGAACTCTTTTGCATTCTTTGATGATATTTTACATGGTTGAGCTCACATCCTATCTGCAGATGATCGTCAAGACTAAAAAATATCAAATCTTTCACATTCCTCAAGTGGCATTTTCGTTTTTTTTTCAATGATAAATTGACTAACCAGACGAACCTTCGAATGGCAGTATTTGAAATGATTTACCGCTTATAAATGGCAGGTTATAAGCGTAATAACAAGTTGCCGGCCCGCTCATTGTTTCTTGAATTTTAAAATACAAAGACATGAACTTGTATGTCAACCGCTGGATATGCTCCGGTTGAACTCTGTTGCAATCTTTGATGATATTATACATGGTTGGGCTCACATCCTATCTACAGATGATCTTCAAGACAAAAAAAAATAAAATCTTTCACATTCCTGAAGTGGCATTTTCGTTTTTTTTTTCAATGATAAATTGACTAACCAGAAGAACCTGCGAATGGCAGTATTTGAAATGATTTACCGCCTATAAATACCAGATTATAAGCGTGATAACAACTTACCGGCCCGCTATTTTTTTCGTGAATGTTAAAATACAAAGACGTCAAATTGTATGTCAACCGCTGGCTTTGTTCTGGTTGAAATCCACTGCATTCTTTGATTATATTTTACATGGTTGGGCTCACATCCTATCTGCCGATGATCTTCAAGACAAAAAATATCAAATCTTTCACATTCCTGAAGTGGCATTTTCGTTTTTTTTTCAATGATAAATTGACTAACCAGACGAACCTTCGAATGGCAGTATTTGAAATGATTTACCGCTTATAAATGGCAGGTTATAAGCGTAATAACAAGTTGCCGGCCCGCTCATTGTTTCTTGAATTTTAAAATACAAAGACATGAACTTGTATGTCAACCGCTGGATATGCTCCGGTTGAACTCTGTTGCAATCTTTGATGATATTATACATGGTTGGGCTCACATCCTATCTACAGATGATCTTCAAGACAAAAAAAATCGAATCTTTCACATTCCTGAAGTGGCATTTTCGTTTTTTTTTTCAATGATAAATTGACTAACCAGAAGAACCTGCGAATGGCAGTATTTGAAATGATTTACCGCCTATAAATACCAGATTATAAGCGTGATAACAACTTACCGGCCCGCTATTTTTTTCGTGAATGTTAAAATACAAAGACGTCAAATTGTATGTCAACCGCTGGATATGTTCTGGTTGAAATCCACTGCATTCTTTTATGATATTTTACATGGTTGGGCTCACATCCTATCTACAAATGATCTTCAAGACAAAAAATATCAAATCTTTCACATTCCTGAAGTGGCATTTTCGTTTCTTTTTCAATGATAAATTGACTAACAAGACGAACCTTCGAACGGCAGTATTTGAAATGATTTACCGCTTATAAATGGCAGGTTATAAGCCTAATAACAAGTTGCCGGCCCGCTCATTTTTTCTCGAATGTTAAAATACAACGACGTGAAATTGTATGTCAACCGCTGGATATGTTCTGGTTGAAATCCACTGCATTCTTTTATGATATTTTACATGGTTGGGCTCACATCCTATCTACAAATGATCTTCAAGGCCAAAAAAGATGAAATCTTTCACATTCCTGAAGTGGCATTTTCGTTTTTTTTTTTTCAATGATAAATTGACTAACCAGACGAACCTTCGAATGGCAGTATTTGAAATGATTTACCGCTTATAAATGGCAGGTTATAAGTGTAATAACAAGTTGCCGGCCCGCTCATTGTTTCTTGAATTTTAAAATACAAAGACATGAACTTGTATGTCAACCGCTGGATATGCTCCGTTTGAACTCTGTTGCAATCATTGATGATATTCTACATGGTTGGGCTCACATCCTATCTGCAGTTGATCTTCAAGACAAAAAAAGATCAAATCTTTCACATTCCTGAAGTGGCATTTTTGTTTCTTTTTCAATGATAAATTGACTAACCCGAAGAACCTGCTAATGGCAGTATTTGAAATGATTTTATTGATTTGAAATGATTTGTTATTAGGCTTATAAATGCCAGATTATAAGCCTAATAACAAGTTGCCGGCCCGCTCATTTTTTCTCGAATGTTAAAATACAACGACGTCAAATTGTATGTCAACCGCTGGATATGTTCCGGTTGAACTCTGTTGCAATCTTTGATGATATTTTACATGGTTGGGCTCACATCCTATCTGCAGTTGATCTTCAAGACAAAAAAAGATCAAATCCTCCACATTCCTGGAGTGGCATTTTCTTTTTTTACCATTGATGAATTCACTAACCAGACGAACCCATAATGGCAGTATTTGAAATGATCTACAGCTTACAAATGCCAGATTATAAGCGTGATAACAAGTTGCCGGCCAGATATTTTTTTCTTGAATGTTAAAATACAACGACGTCAAATTGTATGTCAACCGCTGGATATGTTCTGGTTGAAATCCACTGCATTCTTTTATGATATTTTACATGGTTGGGCTCACATCCTATCTACAAATGATCTTCAAGGCCAAAAAAGATGAAATCTTTCACATTCCTGAAGTGGCATTTTTGTTTTTTTTTCAATGATACATTGAGTAACCAGACGAACCTTCGAACGGCAGTATTTGAAATGATTTACCGCTTATAAATGGAGGTTATAAGCCTAATAACAAGTTGCCGGCCCGCTCATTTTTTCTCGAATGTTAAAATACAACGACGTCAAATTGTATGTCAACCGCTGGATATGTTCTGGTTGAACTCTGTTGCAATCTTTGATGATATTTTACATGGTTGGGCTCACATCCTATCTACAAATTATCTTCAAGGCCAAAAAAGATGAAATCTTTCACATTCCTGAAGTGGCATTTTCGTTTTTTTTTTCAATGATAAATTGACTAACCAGAAGAACCTGCGAATGGCAGTATTTGAAATGATTTACCGCCTATAAATACCAGATTATAAGCGTGATAACAACTTACCGGCCCGCTATTTTTT
This sequence comes from Pholcus phalangioides, assembly GCF_987345545.1. NCBI lineage: Eukaryota > Metazoa > Arthropoda > Arachnida > Araneae > Pholcidae > Pholcus > Pholcus phalangioides. The sequence goes on along the minus strand of NW_028301610.1, from coordinate 28,298,885 downwards.
TCGTGAATGTTAAAATACAAAGACGTCAAATTGTATGTCAACCGCTGGCTTTGTTCTGGTTGAAATCCACTGCATTCTTTGATGATATTTTACATGGTTGGGCTCACATCCTATCTGCCGATGATCTTCAAGACAAAAAATATCAAATCTTTCACATTCCTGAAGTGGCATTTTCGTTTCTTTTTCAATGATAAATTGACTAACCAGACGAACCGTCGAATGGCAGTATTTGAAATCATTTACCGCTTATAAATGGCAGGTTATAAGCGTAATAACAAGTTTCCGGCCCGCTCATTGTTTCTTGAATTTTAAAATACAAAGACATGAACTTGTATGTCAACCGCTGGATATGTTCCGGTTGAACTCTGTTGCAATCTTTGATGATATTTTACATGGTTGGGCTCACATCCTATCTGCAGATGATCTTCGAAACCAAAAAATATCAAATCTTTCACATTCCTGAAGTGGCATTTTTGTTTCTTTTTCAATGATAAATTGACTAACCCGAAGAACCTGCGAATGGCAGTATTTGAAATGATTTACCGCTTATAAATGCCAGATTATAAGCCTAATAACAAGTTGCCGGCCCGCTCATTTTTTCTCGAATGTTAAAATACAACGACGTCAAATTGTATGTCAACCGCTGGATATGTTCCGGTTGAACTCTGTTGCAATCTTTGATGATATTTTACATGGTTGGGCTCACATCCTATCTGCAGATGATCTTCAAGAACAAAAAATATGAAATCTTTCACATTCCTGAAGTGGCATTTTCGTTTTTTTTTCAATGATAAATTGACTAACCAGACGAACCTTCGAATGGCAGTATTTGAAATGATTTACCGCTTATAAATGGCAGGTTATAAGCGTAATAACAAGTTGCCGGCCAGCTCATTGTTTCTTGAATTTTAAAATACAAAGACATGAACTTGTATGTCAACCGCTGGATATGCTCCGGTTGAACTCTGTTGCAATCTTTGATGATATTATACATGGTTGGGCTCACATCCTATCTACAGATGATCTTCAAGACAAAAAAAATCAAATCTTTCACATTCCTGAAGTGGCATTTTCGTTTTTTTTTTCAATGATAAATTGACTAACCAGAAGAACCTGCGAATGGCAGTATTTGAAATGATTTACCGCCTATAAATACCAGATTATAAGCGTGATAACAACTTACCGGCCCGCTATTTTTTTCGTGAATGTTAAAATACAAAGACGTCAAATTGTATGTCAACCGCTGGATATGTTCTGGTTGAAATCCACTGCATTCTTTTATGATATTTTACATGGTTGGGCTCACATCCTATCTACAAATGATCTTCAAGACAAAAAATATCAAATCTTTCACATTCCTGAAGTGGCATTTTCGTTTCTTTTTCAATGATAAATTGACTAACAAGACGAACCTTCGAACGGCAGTATTTGAAATGATTTACCGCTTATAAATGGCAGGTTATAAGCCTAATAACAAGTTGCCGGCCCGCTCATTTTTTCTCGAATGTTAAAATACAACGACGTGAAATTGTATGTCAACCGCTGGATATGTTCTGGTTGAAATCCACTGCATTCTTTTATGATATTTTACATGGTTGGGCTCACATCCTATCTGCAGATGATCTTCGAAACCAAAAAATATCAAATCTTTCACATTCCTGAAGTGGCATTTTCGTTTTTTTTTTTTTCAATGATAAATTGACTAACCAGACGAACCTTCGAATGGCAGTATTTGAAATGATTTACCGCTTATAAATATCAGGTTATAAGTGTAATAACAAGTTGCCGGCCCGCTCATTGTTTCTTGAATTTTAAAATACAAAGACATGAACTTGTATGTCAACCGCTGGATATGCTCCGTTTGAACTCTGTTGCAATCATTGATGATATTCTACATGGTTGGGCTCACATCCTATCTGCAGTTGATCTTCAAGACAAAAAAAGATCAAATCTTTCACATTCCTGAAGTGGCATTTTTGTTTCTTTTTCAATGATAAATTGACTAACCCGAAGAACCTGCTAATGGCAGTATTTGAAATGATTTTATTGATTTGAAATGATTTGTTATTAGGCTTATAAATGCCAGATTATAAGCCTAATAACAAGTTGCCGGCCCGCTCATTTTTTCTCGAATGTTAAAATACAACGACGTCAAATTGTATGTCAACCGCTGGATATGTTCCGGTTGAACTCTGTTGCAATCTTTGATGATATTTTACATGGTTGGGCTCACATCCTATCTGCAGTTGATCTTCAAGACAAAAAAAGATCAAATCCTCCACATTCCTGGAGTGGCATTTTCTTTTTTTACCATTGATGAATTCACTAACCAGACGAACCCATAATGGCAGTATTTGAAATGATCTACAGCTTACAAATGCCAGATTATAAGCGTGATAACAAGTTGCCGGCCAGCTATTTTTTTCTTGAATGTTAAAATACAACGACGTCAAATTGTATGTCAACCGCTGGATATGTTCTGGTTGAAATCCACTGCATTCTTTTATGATATTTTACATGGTTGGGCTCACATCCTATCTACAAATGATCTTCAAGGCCAAAAAAGATGAAATCTTTCACATTCCTGAAGTGGCATTTTTGTTTTTTTTTCAATGATACATTGAGTAACCAGACGAACCTTCGAACGGCAGTATTTGAAATGATTTACCGCTTATAAATGGAGGTTATAAGCCTAATAACAAGTTGCCGGCCCGCTCATTTTTTCTCGAATGTTAAAATACAACGACGTCAAATTGTATGTCAACCGCTGGATATGTTCTGGTTGAACTCTGTTGCAATCTTTGATGATATTTTACATGGTTGGGCTCACATCCTATCTACAAATTATCTTCAAGGCCAAAAAAGATGAAATCTTTCACATTCCTGAAGAGGCATTTTCCTTTTTTACCATTGATGAATTCACTAACCAGACGAACCCATAATGGCAGTATTTGAAATGATCTACAGCTTACAAATGCCAGATTATAAGCGTGATAACAAGTTGCCGGCCAGCTATTTTTTTCTTGAATGTTAAAATACAAAGACGTCAAATTTTATGTCAACCGCTGGATATGTTCTGGTTGAAATCCACTGCATTCTCTGATGATATTTTACATGGTTGGGCTCACATCCTATCTGCCGATGATCTTCAAGACCAAAAAATATAAAATCTTTCACATTCCTGAAGTGGCATTTTCGTTTCTTTTTCAATGATAAATTGACTAACCAGACGAACCTTCGAACGGCAGTATTTGAAATGATTTACCGCCTATAAATACCAGATTATAAGCGTGATAACAACTTCCAGGCCCGCTATTTTTTTCTTAAATGTTAAAATACAACGACGTCAAATTGTATGTCAACCGCTGGATATGTTCTGGTTGAACTCTGTTGCAATCTTTGATGATATTATACATGGTTGGGCTCACATCCTATCTGCAGATGATCTTCAAGACAAAAAAAAATCAAATCTTTCATATTCCTGGAGTGGCATTTTCCTTTTTTACCATTGATGAATTCACTAACCAGACGAACCCATAATGGCAGTATTTGAAATGATCTACAGCTTACAAATGCCAGATTATAAGCGTGATAACAAGTTGCCGGCCAGCTATTTTTTTCTTGAATGTTAAAATACAAAGACGTCAAATTTTATGTCAACCGCTGGATATGTTCTGGTTGAAATCCACTGCATTCTCTGATGATATTTTACATGGTTGGGCTCACATCCTATCTGCCGATGATCTTCAAGAACAAAAAATATGAAATCTTTCACATTCCTGAAGTGGCATATTCGTTTTTTTTTCAATGATAAATTGACTAACCAGACGAACCTTCGAATGGCAGTATTTGAAATGATTTACCGCTTATAAATGGCAGGTTATAAGCGTAATAACAAGTTGCCGGCCCGCTCATTGTTTCTTGAATTTTAAAATACAAAGACATGAACTTGTATGTCAACCGCTGGATATGTTCCGGTTGAACTCTGTTGCAATCTTTGATGATATTTTACATGGTTGGGCTCACATCCTATCTGCAGATGATCTTCGAAACCAAAAAATATCAAATCTTTCACATTCCTGAAGTGGCATTTTTGTTTCTTTTTCAATGATAAATTGACTAACCCGAAGAACCTGCGAATGGCAGTATTTGAAATGATTTACCGCTTATAAATGCCAGATTATAAGCCTAATAACAAGTTGCCGGCCCGCTCATTTTTTCTCGAATGTTAAAATACAACGACGTCAAATTGTATGTCAACCGCTGGATATGTTCCGGTTGAACTCTGTTGCAATCTTTGATGATATTTTACATGGTTGGGCTCACATCCTATCTGCAGATGATCTTCAAGAACAAAAAATATGAAATCTTTCACATTCCTGAAGTGGCATTTTCGTTTTTTTTTCAATGATAAATTGACTAACCAGACGAACCTTCGAATGGCAGTATTTGAAATGATTTACCGCTTATAAATGGCAGGTTATAAGCGTAATAACAAGTTGCCGGCCCGCTCATTGTTTCTTGAATTTTAAAATACAAAGACATGAACTTGTATGTCAACCGCTGGATATGCTCCGGTTGAACTCTGTTGCAATCTTTGATGATATTATACATGGTTGGGCTCACATCCTATCTACAGATGATCTTCAAGACAAAAAATATCAAATCTTTCACATTCCTGAAGTGGCATTTTCGTTTCTTTTTCAATGATAAATTGACTAACAAGACGAACCTTCGAACGGCAGTATTTGAAATGATTTACCGCTTATAAATGGCAGGTTATAAGCCTAATAACAAGTTGCCGGCCCGCTCATTTTTTCTCGAATGTTAAAATACAACGACGTGAAATTGTATGTCAACCGCTGGATATGTTCTGGTTGAAATCCACTGCATTCTTTTATGATATTTTACATGGTTGGGCTCACATCCTATCTGCAGATGATCTTCGAAACCAAAAAATATCAAATCTTTCACATTCCTGAAGTGGCATTTTCGTTTTTTTTTTTTCAATGATAAATTGACTAACCAGACGAACCTTCGAATGGCAGTATTTGAAATGATTTACCGCTTATAAATGGCAGGTTATAAGTGTAATAACAAGTTGCCGGCCCGCTCATTGTTTCTTGAATTTTAAAATACAAAGACATGAACTTGTATGTCAACCGCTGGATATGCTCCGTTTGAACTCTGTTGCAATCATTGATGATATTCTACATGGTTGGGCTCACATCCTATCTGCAGTTGATCTTCAAGACAAAAAAAGATCAAATCTTTCACATTCCTGAAGTGGCATTTTTGTTTCTTTTTCAATGATAAATTGACTAACCCGAAGAACCTGCTAATGGCAGTATTTGAAATGATTTTATTGATTTGAAATGATTTGTTATTAGGCTTATAAATGCCAGATTATAAGCCTAATAACAAGTTGCCGGCCCGCTCATTTTTTCTCGAATGTTAAAATACAACGACGTCAAATTGTATGTCAACCGCTGGATATGTTCCGGTTGAACTCTGTTGCAATCTTTGATGATATTTTACATGGTTGGGCTCACATCCTATCTGCAGTTGATCTTCAAGACAAAAAAAGATCAAATCCTCCACATTCCTGGAGTGGCATTTTCTTTTTCTACCATTGATGAATTCACTAACCAGACGAACCCATAATGGCAGTATTTGAAATGATCTACAGCTTACAAATGCCAGATTATAAGCGTGATAACAAGTTGCCGGCCAGCTATTTTTTTCTTGAATGTTAAAATACAACGACGTCAAATTGTATGTCAACCGCTGGATATGTTCTGGTTGAAATCCACTGCATTCTTTTATGATATTTTACATGGTTGGGCTCACATCCTATCTACAAATGATCTTCAAGGCCAAAAAAGATGAAATCTTTCACATTCCTGAAGTGGCATTTTTGTTTTTTTTTCAATGATACATTGAGTAACCAGACGAACCTTCGAACGGCAGTATTTGAAATGATTTACCGCTTATAAATGGAGGTTATAAGCCTAATAACAAGTTGCCGGCCCGCTCATTTTTTCTCGAATGTTAAAATACAACGACGTCAAATTGTATGTCAACCGCTGGATATGTTCTGGTTGAACTCTGTTGCAATCTTTGATGATATTTTACATGGTTGGGCTCACATCCTATCTACAAATTATCTTCAAGGCCAAAAAAGATGAAATCTTTCACATTCCTAAAGTGGCATTTTCGTTTTTTTTTCAATGATACATTGACTAACCAGACGAACCTTCGAACGGCAGTATTTGAAATGATTTACCGCCTATAAATACCAGATTATAAGCGTGATAACAACTTCCAGGCCCGCTATTTTTTTCTTAAATGTTAAAATACAACGACGTCAAATTGTATGTCAACCGCTGGATATGTTCTGATTGAACTCTGTTGCAATCTTTGATGATATTATACATGGTTGGGCTCACATCCTATCTGCAGATGATCTTCAAGACAAAAAAAAATCAAATCTTTCATATTCCTGGAGTGGCATTTTCCTTTTTTACCATTGATGAATTCACTAACCAGACGAACCCATAATGGCAGTATTTGAAATGATCTACAGCTTACAAATGCCAGATTATAAGCGTGATAACAAGTTGCCGGCCAGCTATTTTTTTCTTGAATGTTAAAATACAAAGACGTCAAATTTTATGTCAACCGCTGGATATGTTCTGGTTGAAATCCACTGCATTCTCTGATGATATTTTACATGGTTGGGCTCACATCCTATCTGCCGATGATCTTCAAGACCAAAAAATATAAAATCTTTCACATTCCTGAAGTGGCATTTTCGTTTCTTTTTCAATGATAAATTGACTAACCACACGAACCTTCAAATGGCAGTATTTGAAATGATTTACCGCTTATAAATGGCAGGTTATAAGCGTAATAACAAGTTGCCGGCCCGCTCATTGTTTCTTGATTTTTAAAATACAAAGACATGAACTTGTATGTCAACCGCTGGATATGTTCCGGTTGAACTCTGTTGCAATCTTTGATGATATTTTACATGGTTGGGCTCACATCCTATCTGCAGATGATCTTCGAAACCAAAAAATATCAAATCTTTCACATTCCTGAAGTGGCATTTTTGTTTCTTTTTCAATGATAAATTGACTAACCCGAAGAACCTGCGAATGGCAGTATTTGAAATGATTTACCGCTTATAAATGCCAGATTATAAGCCTAATAACAAGTTGCCGGCCCGCTCATTTTTTCTCGAATGTTAAAATACAACGACGTCAAATTGTATGTCAACCGCTGGATATGTTCCGGTTGAACTCTGTTGCAATCTTTGATGATATTTTACATGGTTGGGCTCACATCCTATCTGCAGATGATCTTCAAGAACAAAAAATATGAAATCTTTCACATTCCTGAAGTGGCATTTTAGTTTTTTTTTCAATGATAAATTGACTAACCAGACGAACCTTCGAATGGCAGTATTTGAAATGATTTACCGCTTATAAATGGCAGGTTATAAGCGTAATAACAAGTTGCCGGCCCGCTCATTGTTTCTTGAATTTTAAAATACAAAGACATGAACTTGTATGTCAACCGCTGGATATGCTCCGGTTGAACTCTGTTGCAATCTTTGATGATATTTTACATGGTTGGGCTCACATCCTATCTACAGATGATCTTCAAGACAAAAAAAAATCAAATCTTTCACATTCCTGAAGTGGCATTTTCGTTTTTTTTTTCAATGATAAATTGACTAACCAGAAGAACCTGCGAATGGCAGTATTTGAAATGATTTACCGCCTATAAATACCAGATTATAAGCGTGATAACAACTTACCGGCCCGCTATTTTTTTCGTGAATGTTAAAATACAAAGACGTCAAATTTTATGTCAACCGCTGGATATGTTCTGGTTGAAATCCACTGCATTCTCTGATGATATTTTACATGGTTGGGCTCACATCCTATCTGCCGATGATCTTCAAGACCAAAAAATATAAAATCTTTCACATTCCTGAAGTGGCATTTTCGTTTCTTTTTCAATGATAAATTGACTAACCAGACGAACCTTCAAATGGCAGTATTTGAAATGATTTACCGCTTATAAATGGCAGGTTATAAGCGTAATAACAAGTTGCCGGCCCGCTCATTGTTTCTTGAATTTTAAAATACAAAGACATGAACTTGTATGTCAACCGCTGGATATGCTCCGGTTGAACTCTGTTGCAATCTTTGATGATATTATACATGGTTGGTCTCACATCCTATCTGCAGATGATCTTCAAGAACAAAAAATATCAAATCTTTCATATTCCTGGAGTGGCATTTTCCTTTTTTACCATTGATGAATTCACTAACCAGACGAACCCATAATGGCAGTATTTGAAATGATCTACAGCTTACAAATGCCAGATTATAAGCGTGATAACAAGTTGCCGGCCAGCTATTTTTTTCTTGAATGTTAAAATACAAAGACGTCAAATTTTATGTCAACCGCTGGATATGTTCTGGTTGAAATCCACTGCATTCTCTGATGATATTTTACATGGTTGGGCTCACATCCTATCTGCCGATGATCTTCAAGACAAAAAATATAAAATCTTTCACATTCCTGAAGTGGCATTTTCGTTTCTTTTTCAATGATAAATTGACTAACCAGACGAACCTTCAAATGGCAGTATTTGAAATGATTTACCGCTTATAAATGGCAGGTTATAAACGTAATAACAAGTTGCCGGCCCGCTCATTGTTTCTTGAATTTTAAAATACAAAGACATGAACTTGTATGTCAACCGCTGGATATGTTCCGGTTGAACTCTGTTGCAATCTTTGATGATATTTTACATGGTTGGGCTCACATCCTATCTGCAGTTGATCTTCAAGACAAAAAAAGATCAAATCCTCCACATTCCTGGAGTGGCATTTTCTTTTTTTACCATTGATGAATTCACTAACCAGACGAACCCATAATGGCAGTATTTGAAATGATCTACAGCTTACAAATGCCAGATTATAAGCGTGATAACAAGTTGCCGGCCAGCTATATTTTTCTTGAATATTAAAATACAACGACGTCAAATTGTATGTCAACCGCTGGATATGTTCTGGTTGAAATCCACTGCATTTTTTTATGATATTTTACATGGTTGGGCTCACATCCTATCTACAAATGATCTTCAAGGCCAAAAAAGATGAAATCTTTCACATTCCTGAAGTGGCATTTTTGTTTTTTTTTCAATGATACATTGAGTAACCAGACGAACCTTCGAACGGCAGTATTTGAAATGATTTACCGCTTATAAATGGAGGTTATAAGCCTAATAACAAGTTGCCGGCCCGCTCATTTTTTCTCGAATGTTAAAATACAACGACGTCAAATTGTATGTCAACCGCTGGATATGTTCTGGTTGAACTCTGTTGCAATCTTTGATGATATTTTACATGGTTGGGCTCACATCCTATCTACAAATTATCTTCAAGGCCAAAAAAGATGAAATCTTTCACATTCCTGAAGTGGCATTTTCGTTTTTTTTTCAATGATACATTGACTAACCAGACGAACCTTCGAACGGCAGTATTTGAAATGATTTACCGCCTATAAATACCAGATTATAAGCGTGATAACAACTTCCAGGCCCGCTATTTTTTTCTTAAATGTTAAAATACAACGACGTCAAATTGTATGTCAACCGCTGGATATGTTCTGGTTGAACTCTGTTGCAATCTTTGATGATATTATACATGGTTGGGCTCACATCCTATCTGCAGATGATCTTCAAGACAAAAAAAAATCAAATCTTTCATATTCCTGGAGTGGCATTTTCCTTTTTTACCATTGATGAATTCACTAACCAGACGAACCCATAATGGCAGTATTTGAAATGATCTACAGCTTACAAATGCCAGATTATAAGCGTGATAACAAGTTGCCGGCCAGCTATTTTTTTCTTGAATGTTAAAATACAAAGACGTCAAATTTTATGTCAACCGCTGGATATGTTCCGGTTGAACTCTGTTTCAATCTTTGATGATATTTTACATGGTTGGGCTCACATCCTATCTACAAATGATCTTCAAGGCCAAAAAAGATGAAATCTTTCACATTCCTGAAGTGGCATTTTCGTTTTTTTTTCAATGATACATTGACTAACCAGACGAACCTTCGAATGGCAGTATTTGAAATGATTTACCGCTTATAAATGCCAGATTATAAGCCTAATAACAAGTTGCCAGCCTGCTCATTGTTTCTTGAATTTTAAAATACAAAGACATGAACTTGTATGTCAACCGCTGGATATGTTCCGGTTGAACTCTGTTTCAATCTTTGATGATATTTTACATGGTTGGGCTCACATCCTATCTGCAGATGATCTTCAAGACAAAAAAAAATCAAATCTTTCATATTCCTGGAGTGGCATTTTCCTTTTTTACCATTGATGAATTCACTAACCAGACGAACCCATAATGGCAGTATTTGAAATGATCTACAGCTTACAAATGCCAGATTATAAGCGTGATAACAAGTTGCCGGCCAGCTATTTTTTTCTTGAATGTTAAAATACAAAGACGTCAAATTTTATGTCAACCGCTGGATATGTTCTGGTTGAAATCCACTGCATTCTCTGATGATATTTTACATGGTTGGGCTCACATCCTATCTGCCGATGATCTTCAAGACCAAAAAATATAAAATCTTTCACATTCCTGAAGTGGCATTTTCGTTTCTTTTTCAATGATAAATTGACTAACCAGACGAACCTTCAAATGGCAGTATTTGAAATGATTTACCGCTTATAAATGGCAGGTTATAAACGTAATAACAAGTTGCCGGCCCGCTCATTGTTTCTTGAATTTTAAAATACAAAGACATGAACTTGTATGTCAACCGCTGGATATGTTCCGGTTGAACTCTGTTGCAATCTTTGATGATATTATACATGGTTGGGCTCACATCCTATCTGCAGATGATCTTCAAGACAAAAAAAAATCAAATCTTTCATATTCCTGGAGTGGCATTTTCCTTTTTTACCATTGATGAATTCACTAACCAGACGAACCCATAATGGCAGTATTTGAAATGATCTACAGCTTACAAATGCCAGATTATAAGCGTGATAACAAGTTGCCGGCCAGCTATTTTTTTCTTGAATGTTAAAATACAAAGACGTCAAATTTTATGTCAACCGCTGGATATGTTCTGGTTGAAATCCACTGCATTCTCTGATGATATTTTACATGGTTGGGCTCACATCCTATCTGCCGATGATCTTCAAGACCAAAAAATATAAAATCTTTCACATTCCTGAAGTGGCATTTTCGTTTCTTTTTCAATGATAAATTGACTAACCAGACGAACCTTCAAATGGCAGTATTTGAAATGATTTACCGCTTATAAATGGCAGGTTATAAACGTAATAACAAGTTGCCGGCCCGCTCATTGTTTCTTGAATTTTAAAATACAAAGACATGAACTTGTATGTCAACCGCTGGATATGTTCCGGTTGAACTCTGTTGCAATCTTTGATGATATTTTACATGGTTGGGCTCACATCCTATCTGCAGGTGATCTTCAAGACAAAAATAGATCAAATCTTTCACATTCCTGAAGTGGCATTTTCGTTTTTTTTTCAATGATACATTGACTAACCAGAAGAACCTGCGAATGGCAGTATTTGAAATGATTTACCGCTTATAAATGGCAGGTTATAAACGTAATAACAAGTTGCCGGCCCGCTCATTGTTTCTTGAATTTTAAAATACAAAGACATGAACTTGTATGTCAACCGCTGGATATGTTCCGGTTGAACTCTGTTGCAATCTTTGATGATATTATACATGGTTGGTCTCACATCCTATCTGCAGATGATCTTCAAGACAAAAAAAGATCAAATCTTTTACATTCCTGAAGTGGCATTTTCGTTTTTTTTTTCAATGATAAATTGACTAACCAGAAGAACCTGCGAATGGCAGTATTTGAAATGATTTACCGCTTATAAATGCCAGATTATAAGCCTAATAACAAGTTGCCAGCCCGCTCATTTTTTCTCGATTGTTAAAATACAAAGACGTCAAATTGTATGTCAACCGCTGGATATGTTCTGGTTGAAATCCACTGCATTCTTTTATGATATTTTACATGGTTGGGCTCACATCCTATCTGCAGATGATCTTCGAGGCAAAAAAAGAACATCATGTCTTCCGCATTCCTGAAGTGACATTTTCGTGTTTTTCAATGACAAATTGACTTACCAGACGAACATTCGAATTGCACTATGTGAAATGATTTACCTCTCACAAATGCCAGATTATAGGCGTAATGGCAAGTCGCTGTCCTACTCATCGTTTCTTGAATATTAAATTACAAAGACATCAAATTGAATGTCAACCGCTGGATATGTTCCCGTTGAACTCTGTTGCAATCTTTGATGATATTATGCATGGTTGGGCTCACATCCTATCTGCAGGTGATCTTCAAGACCAAAAAATATCAAATCTTTCACATTCCTGAAGTGCATTTTCGTTTTTTTTTGAATGATAAATTGACTAACCAGACGAACCCTTAATGGCTGTATTTGAAATGATCTACCGCTTACAAATGCCAGATTATAAGCGTGATAACAGATTATAATCCGGCCCGCTATTTTTTTGTTGAATGTTAAAATACAAAGACGTCAAATTGTATGTCAACCGCTGGATATGTTCTGGTTGAAATCCACTGCATTCTTTGATGATATTTTACATGGTTGGGCTCACATCCTATCTGCAGATGATCTTCAAGACAAATAAAGATCAAATCTTTCACATTCCTGAAGTGGCATTTTCTTTTTTTTTCCAATGATAGATTGACTAACCAGACGAACCTTCGAATGGCACTATTTTAATTGATTTACCGCTTATAAATGGCAGGTTATAAGTGTAATAACAAGTTGCCGGCCCGCTCATGGTTTCTTGAATGTTAAGATACAAACACGTTAAAATATATTTTAACCGCTAGATATGTTCAAGCTGAAATCCGCTGCATTCTTTAATAATATTGTACATTAGTATTGTATACTAATGATATGTCCTTAAATAAAGGAGAACTTGAGTTTGGAAATGCAGAAAGATTCGCATTAGTGAAGACAAATTGAGAAGACGTGAAATTAAAGGTATGTCGAATTTTCTAATAAACGGATAAACTATAGTTACCATTATGCTACATATCACCGTTCTGGTAAATATTTTTCACCTGGCAATGGTCAGTGGAGTATCAAAATACAGGGTTCAAATAAAATTCATGGCTACTGCACAGCCTCGATAAATGTCAATATATGCGATGTCGAATTTCAAGTTTCGCATTGTTCAACTCATTTAGAAAATATGATCTCACACATCTTACTTTGTCAACTAATGATAGATCTCATATGGCCGCAAATGTTGCATCAATTGTATTTTTTGAAAACCCTACCAAGACCGAAAAAGAACAAGAAGAAAGCTCTACCAAGATCTAAGTAAAAGAAACAAGCCATGTCATGCCCGATAAAGAAACAAGCCATGTCATGCGCGATAACGAAACAACCCCGAAGGAGAAAGTCCTGACAAGACGAAAGAAGAAAGCTTTGCCAAGACGAAAAAAGAAAGCTTTGCCAAGACGAAAGAAGAAAGCTTTGCCAAGCCTGAAGAAGAAAGCCCTGCCAAGACCAAAGAAGAAAGCCCTGCCAAGCCTGAAAAAGAAACAAGCCCCACCAAGCCCGATGAAGATACAAGCCATGCTACCACCTGTGAAGTCTAAAGAAGATCTGCCGCCACTTGCAAAGACCATCAAGGAAGTGCCACTACCTACGAAGACCAAAGAAGATCCGCCAGTGAACTGTGAAGACCATCAAGGAAGTGCCGTCACCTGCGAAGACAAAAGAAGATCTGCCAGTGAACTGTGAAGACCAAAGATTTGCCACCACCTGCAAAGACCATCAAGTAACATCCACCATCTATGAAGACCTGTCACTACCTGCAAAGACCGAATATCTGCCCCCAACTGCGGAAACCAAATGATACCTTCCACCACCTGCGAAGACCTTCGAGAAATTGCCACAAACTCTGGAGACCAAAGACCATCATGGAACTGCCACCACCAAAGAAGACCTGCTACCAACTGCGAAGACCAAAGAAGACCTGCCACCACCTGCAAAGGCCATCAAGGAACTTCCACCATCTGAGACCATCGAGAAAATGTCATCAACACTGAAGGCCAAAACCCATCCAGGAACTGCCACCATTGGCGTACGCAAAGAGGGGGGGGGGTTGGGGTTCTCACCCTCCCCCAAGCCAAGATTATAGTGTTATTTTGCTGGAAAAAACGTAAACCCCCCCCCCTTCGGGAAAATTCTGCGTACGTCTATACCTGCCTCCACCTGCAAAGACCAAAGAAGAACTGCCAAAAGAAAGAAAACTAAAGAGGACCTGCCGCAATGAAGAAAAAGATGAGTGATTTTTTTTAACATTTCTAAAGCTATATCTCAAACAAAATCATTTCATGTAAAAAAATGAAGCCAAATCTCGAGATTCTTTACCCGTAAAAAGTTGTGATACCTGATGTAGAGCCAAGTCAAATGCTGTTATTAACTGTCACACTTAATCACTCCAAGGCTCTACACCTTTAGTTGAAGAACATCTTGCACATGTTACACCTTACCATTCTATGTAAAATTAAGTCAACGCTGTAAATATACATATCCTTACATAAATGGTATTCGATGGAATTTGATCAATGGCGTGAATAATAAAACTTAACCACGTCCGACACATTCTCGTGCTGCGTAATTGTCAAGTCCAAAAATGTTCTTCAACCTGGCAGTCCAGTAATTAGGGTTACTAGTTTGCCACCTGGCAGTCCGGTGGTTAGGGAGCTAGCTTCTAACTGAGGTCTGGGTTCGAATCCCGGTTCGGGCATGGATGTCTACTAACACTAACACATTCCTTGGAAAGATCGTAAAGATCTCTTGGGGATACGTGCTGATCACACTTATTATTAATAAAACTTCAACTAAAGTTGTAGAGCAGCCTTGGAGTGATTTGTGAATCAAAGTGTCACAGTTAATAACAGTATTTGACTTGGCTCTACATCAGATATCACAACTTTTTACGGGTAAAGAATCTCGAGACTTGGCTTCATTTTTTACATGAAATGTTTTTGATGGGATTTCACTTCTTTTTGTAAGTACCGTAGTCCTCTTTTTTGACGTTGCGCACTTTTTGGACACAGTTATATATTTTTTTAAATTTTATTTTGTATATTGTCACCATACTATGTAATGTACACTAGTTCTTACTATGGTGACCGCGTGATCCGTATTTTAAAGGATATTCCAGTAATTTTTCTGTCCCTACCCTACTTTTGAAAATGTGTTCAGGTTTTTCCAGAAGCGCATTTATGGTTTTGCCGCCTGTGGGCTACACGAATTTTTCGCCCTTCTACCATTCTTGTCTAATTTCCTTGACTACTACGATTCCCTCAAATTCACCATCCTGTCTGATAACCCACTTAGCCTTTCTCCCCCCCCCCCACTGCTGCAAGTACAACCGTGTCTCTAAGTCACTCTTTTGGTCACTCCCATGCTCACACTCACTCTTTTGGTCACTCCCATGCTCACACTCACTCTTAGCCACTCTTTTCTCACACTCACTCTTAGCCACTCTTTTCTCACACTCACTCTCAGGGGCGTCGGAAGTGTTTCGAAACTGTGGGTGCTCATCTTTAGTTTTATATCGGAAATTTTAATGTCTGAATAAATTCTGGGGGTGCTCGGATGCATTTCACAAATTATCGTGGGTGCTTGAGCACCCACAGCACCCCCGGCTCCGACGCCACTGCTCACTCTTAGCCACTCTTTTCTCACACTCACTCTTAGCCACTCTTTTCTCACACTCACTCTTAGCCACTCTTTTCTCACACTCACTCTTAGCCACTCTTTTAGTCATTCACATGCTTGCACACTGTTTTGGTCATTCACATACTTACACACGCTCTAGGTCACTCTTTTGGTTACTCACTGACATGGTTCCTTGCATTATGCGTCACTCTTTTCATCATTTGCACTTTTACATATGCTCTATATCATGTTATTGGACAACACGTGCTTTCACACTCTCCAAGTTACTCTTTTGATCATTTACATATGCTCTATGTCTTTTTTTTTTTTTTTTTTGGTCATTCACATGCTTTCACACTCTCTAGGCAACTCTTTTCATCATTTATGCGATTACACATGCTCTAGACCACTCTCTCTTTTGGTTATTCACATGCTTTCAGACTCTCTAGGTCAGTGTTTCTCAACCGCCGGGCCGAGGCCTACTGCCGGTCTTTAACACTTGTCACACCGGGCCGTGAGTGATTCGAAGTTTCATTTTTCCCATTAATTTCTAATTAGTAGTGTGTATGGCCGGGCCTTTCACTTACACAAAAGAGATTTACCTGACTGCGGGCTTCCAAAGGTTGAGAACCACTGCTCTAGGTCACGTTTTTGGTCATTCACTGACCTGGTCCTTCGCTCTGTAGGTCATTTTTTTGATCATTCACATGCTTGCTCAAACTCTAAGTCACTCTTTTGCTCACTCACATGGTTACAAACTCTCTAGGTCACCCACTAATCTAGTCCCTAGCTGTCTGGGCGGAAGCGGATTTATTGAGGGTTATACAAATTTTGCCGCCTTTCTCCTATTCTACTAATTTTCTTGGACGCTCATTCCTCAAATATTTACCGCCCACTCGGAATTGTCCGCCCTGGGCTAGAGTTCGCAAACTCCCCCCCCCCCTGTAAATATGCCACTGGCATTTTTCATCGTAGCTCAATTGAATTGGTAATGTTTATTTGAGTCGTGGACAACGATAATATGAATGGAACATTTTATTTTCTGGATACCATGCCGAGGTGAACTCGGAAAGAAAAGTCATCTTGTCCCCGCCGGGACTCAGACCCAGGCCCTCTTGCATACCGGGCAAGCATGCTACCATCTACACCACTGGAGACATGACCCTGTCTTCCTTATTTCATAAGATAATATGTATAAAGATAATATGCATAACTTATTATTATATTATAACTATGACAAAAAATTTGTGTTATGTTCATTTCATATAATTGTCGTGCTTAACAAATACGTACATTTTAGAATTTTACAGGCCTAATATTCCGATTTTTTTTTCTTTATTTTTTTACCCTTTCTGATCCCCTTCTTAAGAGATATCAAATATCATTTGAGAAATTCACGAGGGAAAAAAAAATCTGTGTGTTTTGAGGATTCATCTTACAAGGAAAGGGTCGGCAGGTGTCATCCTCAAAAAGCTTCGAAAAAATTACCACTAATTCCACTCATTTAAATAAGAACAAAAATATACGGCGGAATTATGTTATGCGTCACTCAAAAAAAAATTACAAATAATAATATTTTGACCAAAATTGAAATTAAAAATCCCGAAATCTCACAACCTTAGTCTTAGAGAGTGACGTCATTCAAACAATATATGATCAGGTACAGCACAGGTAGAGAAAGAAAGAAAGAAAAGAAATACAAGTGGAACCTCGTTTATACGTCACTCGGTATACGGTTATACAACTTTCACGTTTATACGACGTTTGGCCTCCGTCGCAATATGTTTCTATGCATTTTAATGTTAAAATAATTTCTTATTCACCGCAAAACCTCAATTAGTCGACGTTTTCACTTCGACTCGCACACTGAATCTTTTCAAAAAACGCCCATCGAACGCGCACAATTTTTGTATGCAGTGAAAACGCGTTGCTGCAACAGTTCTTGCATATTGCCAACGCAATAGCCATAAATTTTAGGATGATTGCTGACATACACGAAAATAGCTAGTGAGTTAGCTGATGGTCATTTAGAGTGGACTCTTAAGTGATTTGTTTATTGCTTCTTTCTGAGAATACACAGACGTGGTGAGTCCAAAAGAAACGGGTTCCAATTGTTCCGACAGCCATATGTCCTTTCGGAATTTTTCTTCTCCCATTGTTTTCAGCGTTCTCCTCAAAGGGTAAGGAAGTCATTGAGAGCATTTGGAGGGTACAGGTTTGTCGATAAAAGACCCACATATGGTACACATGCACAATAAGTTCTTTCGATCCTTTCCTGTGGAATTTTCCTTCATCGTGGTGCTTTGCTTGCTGGCTGCGTCAAATCGGCCGTTCATAATGTCAACAAAACAAAAAGTGCTTTGTTTAAAAAAAAAGTTCTGGAAATTTTGAAAAAAATTCAACAAAAATTTTAAATTCATGACGAAAGAGTCGATCTCGCAAAACAGTTGAATATCCCTGTGGAAACTGTGAAAATAATTATAAAGCAGAAAAACAAAATCAAAGACCAGGCTGCTGGTTGCAAATCATCTACTGCCAAAAAAATGAGGGTCCAAGATGGGAAATTTTTCCCAAATCAAGATTTTGATGAAATTTTTTACCCAATGTCGTACCGCACAAAAAAAAGGTAATGTTCCACTAAATTTTATTTCTTCAAGTAATTTGAAATGCGCGATTTAATTATTTTTCCCTCAAGTGTTATTGAAATATTTTTTTTTTTACAAGTATTGGAGATGCAATTAAACACATTGAATTTTATAATATTTTGTAAGCCTGTGTGTATGGAGGGGAGGGGGAAGTCATTTTCTTTAAAAAGTCTCAGTTTAAAGGACGTTTTGTCTCGTCCTCTTTAACGTCGTATAAACGAGGTGTTCCATTGTTAGAGAGAAAAGTTTCTACGGGGGAAAAAGCTGGAAAAGTTCTTCATATATATATATAGACAAAATCCCCAAGAAGCTCTAGAGGCGATAAGTAGCCAAGTGTTGTAATTTTTAATAATTTTTTGCGGCTTTAATAATTGAAGTCCGCCGATAATTTTTGTGTTTTTATGTGTTTCTGGGTGAGATGAATGTACCTTAATTTTTTCATCAATTGTGGAATTATTCCTTTCATTAATTCTGAATCTGCATCATTCATTCTGGAATTATTTGTTTCGTCAAAATTCTAGAATTATTTCCGAAATTATTTCTTTCATTAATTCTAGAATTAATCGGCTTTCAGTGCTTTTAACCATTTTCTAAACCAGGGCTGGACCCAGGCGCCGGATCACCATGGTGACTAGAAAATCGGAGTTGACACGTAAACTTTTCTAAATGTAGTTGCTAAATTTTTCTTTAGCAAAATACCCTACTTGGCTTCTAAGAAATTGGTCTGGCACCTAAATGTGTTTTTTTTTCGATTTGTCTAGCCCTGCTCTAAATCTGGTTAGCTGGCCGCTGCAAAAAGTTCCGAGAGCCAAACGTTTCCCGCGAGCTATGCGTTGAAGACCTCTGTTGTAAGGGGTCTGCGAATAATTTCCATTTACTACCATTTAATGAATGACACATTTTGTGCTGTGAAATAACAATTTATTCCATTTTTTGTGACATGCAAATTTATAAAAAAATGTGTACATTTTTCGGATTTTATGAGAAGGTGGGATCGAAATTTACCTTCTGACACTACGGGAGGGGGGGGGAGATCCGTGGAGCGTTGATCTGCACCACAGAAGTTCCGCGGTGCATAGACTTTCACTACGGGGAGTGCGTGGTATCAAAAAGTGTTCCCGGGAGGCAGAATATCTATCACCAACCATATTGTTAACCCACTTGCAATTGTCTAACTGGGGTTTATGAATTCCCGCCACTGGCGTGAAATAAGGAAGTCAGGGTCGTGTCTCCAGTGGTGTAGATGGTAGCAAGCTTGCCCGGTATGCAAGAGGGCCTGGGTTCGAGTCCCGCGGAGACAAGATGACTTTTCTTTCCGAGTTCACCCCGGCATAATATCCAGAAAATAAATGTTTCCTTGACACCAACCATATTGTTAACCTACTTGCAATTGTCTTACTGGGGTTTATGAATGTGATAATACTTATATATATATATTCATGATTTATTTTTTTCAGAAAGATCTTCATTTGAAACTTGTTGGAAGTTCAATGGAGACTCGTGTGAGAGTGCTGTAAAAAGGCAGTGATTAGAAGCCGGCTGAAGTTGGTTTTCCGCAGTTTACCAACGTCAAGACGCGAATGCCAACCGGTCTCCCATTTAAAAAAGTTTCTCCGCAGAGAGCAGGCAGATAACACGATAAAAAAAAAACTACTGTATCACCTGACTATTACTGTGTATCAACTATACTATAGCCAATGCATATATTTTGTTTGACACGTTAAATTTCATGGTAAAATTTTGAAAGTAGTTTGCTTTATTGGCTGCCATAGTTACACAAATTAAAAATTGCTATTTTTGAGTAATTGCACACACATTAAAACATTTCAAAGCAATCTCTATCCCAGCAGCAACAGTGGCACGTCGAATAGAATTAAAATTGGATATGAATCATTTGGAATTACCGATAATTTTTTATTTTCAATTAAAAACACCAATTGTGATCAATAATTGTGATCAATTTGAGCAAAATTGATATTCAGCCACAGAATATTTGGAATTCTGCCAAAACATTAGCCGAATATTCAGTATTCAGTCAAATCACTATTCGTCCCATTCCTATTTCAGCTGCTCTTGCTTTGCATATTATTCACACTCATGAACACTGTGGATTCCTACCAGGAATCTCTCATTGCTAGATATAAATAATCTTAGCAGTGGCCTATTTACAGGAGGGCTTAGCGGGCTATAGCCCAAGGCGGCAAGTTCGGGGAGGCGGGAAATTTGAAGAAGATTGAATTGTCAAGAAAATTATTATAATGGGAGAAGGGCCTCAATATTTTCAAAGACTACTATAAATCCTCCTCTGTCCAGACAGCGAGTGACCTAGAGAGTTTGTAAGCATTGTGAGTGAACAAAAGAGTGTGTGAGCACGTGAATGATGAAAAGAGTAACCTACAGCGTGTGCACGCATGTGAATGACCGAAAGAGTGACCTAGAGTGTGTGTTAGCATCTGACTGATCAAAAGAGTGACCTAGAGCGGGTGCAAGCATGTAATTGATCAAATAAGTCACCTAGAAGCTATATGAGTATGAGAGTGACCTAGAGAGCAAAGAACGAAGTCAATAAGTGACTAAAAGAATGACTTAAAGCATGTGCAAGCATGTAATTGATCAAACGAGTGACCTCGTAAGAATGAGAATGACCTAATAAAGAACCAAGTCAATAAGTGGCTAAAAGAATGGCCTAAAGCGTGTGCGAGCATGCGAGTGACCAAGAGAGGACGCAAGCATGCGAGTGACCAAGAGAGAACTCAAGCATGCAAGTGGCCAAAAAAGGCATAAACATATTTACAGGGGTGAGGACCAAATTTGAGGAATGAGGGGTCAAAAAATGGACAAAGGCGGTAAAATTCGTGTAGCCCATATACGGCAAAACCATAAATACGATTCTGCTCTTAGGGCAGTCTCTAAAAAAAAGGTATGCCTAATCAAACATACATAAACTACTAATTATTGGATCTATATTGAATTATTTTAAAAAATACAGAGATAGTTCTGAAATACTCTCAGGCCTAGTAATGAAAAAAAAAAACATATTCCTTATGTTCGAGCACTCACGGGCATTGATCATTTGAGTCGCACCACGGTCATTTTTTGCACACAAGGGCTAATTAGACCGGAACCTACAATTTATTGCCGATTCCGAACGGCAGGCTTGTTTTTTATACTCATCGAGAGGTTGGTGCGCTAATCCCTCGATGGGGGACTCCCTGCGGTAGCAATTTTTTCTGCGGTCATGTCACCATTTTTGTTGTACCCCTGTGTCAGGAAAGTTTTCTGACAAGGACGAACCGGGTATCGAACTCGCGACACTTCTAAACATCCTGTGGTACTTTAGGCGAGTATCTTATCGACCTGGGCTACCGCGCCCCTCACGGGTGTTACCGTATTATTTACACTCGCAGCATCCAAACACATCAACTCTGGATTACAAGATATATGAGGAAAGTTTCAGAGATTTTAAAGCTAAGTGTGAAATTTTATCCGCACACGTTTTTCATTGTCAGTCACCTGTAATTGATTTATTACTGTTTTAATTTTAAATTGTCGGGGCATGTAATGGTAAACTTTTTGAGTAGTTTTTATACATAGACGAAGAATGAATTGACTTGCAGCATCATAAAAAAAAGTGTACCATTGATGCGATGGAACGCCAGTCTTCATATGCTTAAGAAAAACTCGTGTTTATTCAAATACAAATACAACGCCAAAACAGGCAAAATGCCCAACGAGGTGATTCTTTTGCTCATCATTTCTTATTTGTTCACTTTAAAGGGGCGGGTAGAAAACTTGGTAGGTTGTTGTTGGACATTGGCTACATACAAATATATACAGGGTGTCCTGTAAGTGCTAGCACGGCCTTTATCTCATCAACCGTCCGTCGTAAAGGTGTGATTCCAATTTAAAAAATGCTCAACGGGCGTTCAAAATTTACCCTGTGAAAATTACCCTCACCCCCAGTTTTGGGAGTGAAAATACAGTGTGTATAACAAATTCAAAAAAAATCTAAATTTTTATACGGTCTCCCTGTGCTCTAACTTCCAATTAGACAGTTGTTGCCCTTTCTCTCCTGGTGAAAACATGAAAAACTCTATGCTTCTAAGTGCAATATTCACAGAGATATTTGAATTCGAAAAAGAGGGAAAATTTGGGAAAGAACAGTATTAAATTCTGAAGTTTTTAGGAATCACTTTTCTTTCTAAATATTCGTTTCGGCATAACATCCAGAAAATTCAATTTCTCAGTATATTCCAGGCCGAAAAAACATCATCTCTTAAAGAATAAATACTTAATATGACTGTAAAATAGTT
Organism: Pholcus phalangioides; assembly: GCF_987345545.1. Lineage (NCBI taxonomy): Eukaryota > Metazoa > Arthropoda > Arachnida > Araneae > Pholcidae > Pholcus > Pholcus phalangioides. The sequence continues at coordinate 28,276,092 of NW_028301610.1, read as the reverse complement.
TTTGCTCTCTATAGAATTATTTCGGACAATATATAAATATATACATATATTCACATATACAATTTGAATGTAGCACAGTATAAAAGCTGAAGGAAAAACTATGGAATGAGATTTGGTGTTCTTCAATTTAAGATGGTTCTGGACCTTCCAACATCTCTTCAACTCCTTATATATATATAGGCCTATGTGTAATGATATAAGCCATCTGCTTCACTCTTTCATAACATATAGGAGTTTAAAAAGTTCTTTTACACACCATAACCTCTTCAAACTCGAAGCTTCAAAAACAGCTAAAAAATATTTGTCGAATTTCATGTTTCTTTGGTGTTTGTAAACTGTAATAGAAAAGAAACCTTTTCTGTAAGTATTCGAGGAGCCTAGAAATTTTAGGTACACATATGTACCTCAGGATTCAAATGAGTGCATACACGAAATACATAAACCATAGTGAAATGTATACTTAGATGTATACTTATTATTTACAAACTTGAAACACAACATTAAATGACATTAACTAACAACAGGCATCAGGAATTGACATGTGTTAGCTTTTTGCACAGTGTTAATTATCAAATGGAGCAATATATCTACTATTTTTTACATCAAATGGTATACTTTTCAAAACAATTTATTTTCCAAATCACACAGATACATTTGACATTTTCTATAGAACACTCTGGTTCTTGGTTTGCATTCTGGTAATTTGCATTTCAATTGCATTTTCATCGTCCATGTATCGGGGGAAAGTGATTCATTCCATCCAGGTGAACATCTTTCATGGATTTGGGAACGAATTCTCGCTGCTTTTGCTCAGGTTCTTCCTCATCATCAGAACTATCCAAAAGTGAAAGCCTTTCTCTACGTGGAACCAGTGCCGTCTTAACGCATGGGCCCAGGGGCCTCAAGGGATGATGGGCCCTAGAGAAATTAGAACCGGTTGAAATTTTCGAAAATTTGTCAGGTAGAGCCTCAGAAAATAGGTTCGGGGGCCCATGATACTCTTTAGACGGCCCTGCGTGGAACTGTATTTTCTTCATTCTAGCAAAGTGCTGATGCACCAGCCATTCTATGTTCAATTAAAGTCTCTTCTAAGCACTCATTATTTTTTCTATTTTTTTGGGGTGATACTCAACAAACATCACCCAACAATTCGAAATAACAAGATCAACAAAGTGAGGGAAAACTCTAATGCGCCATTTGTTTGTTCTTGGCACACACCGGTAGCATAGGCGGACTTGGAAGTCTGGGAGGGCACGGTCATTATTGCTGCGGGGGGGGGGGGGGGGCAAGATGATGATGATGTCAATTGATATATACATATATACATTAGATCAGTCGACTCCACCTTTGACGCTGGGGAGGGGGGGGGCAATGTCGTCCCACCCGTATCTCCGCCCATGGTCGGTAGTATGCCAAGTATCTATCGCACAGGTCTATTCTCCCATGGATGTATTATAGGCTTTCACTATCGCAGGCTGAAGAATGTTAACACACACTATTTTTTTTTCGATTATGAGTTCTTGACTTTTTTATTTATGCTGCTCTTATCAGCAACTGTTTCATCATCTGAACCACATTCGTTAGAATCGTCTTCCTCACTAGAAGCTATAGGCCACTCATTTTTGGCACTGTCATCAGAAACACCTTAAAGATCATTGTGTCGTAGAATAGCTTGTATTTCATCAGGACTCAAAAAATATAAGTAAATAAAATACACCCATCTGAGGATTTGAGTAACTAATAAAGTATACAATATATAGTATATGAATTTTTATTCAAAAAGTCATTGCAATAATATCAGAAAGCTGAGATAAAAATTCATGAATAGAGAAAAATAAAAAAACTTCATTTAATTTTTTTTCTCCTAATTATAGCATACATATACTTATTATTACTTTACATAATTATAGCATAATAAATCATTTGATTTAATCAATTATTATATATACAGGGTGGGCAAAATGTCCGTAGAAACTTTAAAAATGAATAAAAACCGGAAAAAACCAAAATAAAAAACGGTTTGCAGGGTTAGCATCGCCAGGTCACGTTGATTTTTTTAAGACAGGGAAAAAATAACGCAAAAACAGGCTATAGGTGGCGCTAGTACGAGCGACTATTGTGGAAATATGCAAATGAGACGGTTATAAGAACTTGCGCTCCTAATCCACACCCACTTCACCGTTGTAAACCGTGTATGTGGACCTGCTGCACTCTGCTGTTGCTGGATTTGTGACTCGCCTTCAATGTGTTATCCCCTGCGGCGGTGGTCATGTGGAACACATACTGCTGTAAGAAACGATTTGGAGGCATTCTGTTCGTTATTTGCGTATCTTTTCTTTGACTTGTGTACGTCAGCACCTCCTATCGGCTGTTTTTTGAGTTATTTCTTTTCCTGTCTTGAAAAAATTCCCGATGCAACCCCCCCCCCCTGCAAACTGTTTTTTATTTCGGTTATTTTTCCGGTTTTTACGAATTTTTAAAGTTTCTACGGACTTTTTGCCCACCCTGTATATAATAATTAGTACTTTTATTTCATGTTATAATTTTTTCAAACAAACACTGATTATTTAGGACCAATATCTGCAGAAACAATATGATAACTACTAATGAAAACCTTATCCGAACTAGTCAAAAAATGCATTTCAAAAGAAAGGTAATATGCATTTTATCAACATAAGCCCGTCCGTCATGCATATGTTATCTTCGAAAACAATGTTTTCCTTCAAAATAATACAGAAATACAAAAACCTCGCATGAAAAACTTTAGTGTAATCGTGCTTAAATTTACCGCTCAACGCCGAAGGTACACATACGTGGACCTTTGTACAATTTTCAATGTGCTGCGTTTAAAAATGACTTGAACAACCAGAAAAATTATTTTCAACATGCCCCTACATTTAGTTATCGTAAAATACATCATTTTTAAATATTAAATTCTTGAAAATATGTTAAAAATTACTTACTTTTTCAGGTACGCTTCGTCGCCGCGATTTCGCCAATCTGCCTTTCTATTCGCTTGTTTTTTCAGCTAATATCATTATGAGCCGCTTTCTACTAGAAAGGTTGGGAATTAAGTAATATAATTAGAAACAGGAGATCGTATAAAGGTCCACACATGTGTACCTCTGGAACGAAGAGGATATATGTAATGTTGCGTGTGTGTGATTTCTGTTATTATTAAATTATCTAGATAATCACCGATACTTGAAACAATATCCTTATTGTGTATAACATTAGAATACAGCTAGCAATAAAAATACAGTGGAACTTCGGTTAACGAGCAATTTGCATAAAGAGCAAAAATTTTGCGATTTTTTTATTTATTATCACATTATCACAATTGAGCTGATGGTTTTTCGCTTTCGTTCTCACACGTGCTGTGAAATTGTGGGTAAATATTTTCCCCTACAGACTTAGGTCAGAGTCTAAAAATTAACACCCGTACGAACGTGACTGTTTACGATACGAAACTACTTTAGATGTAGCATTGTGACCTCGCGTATTTGCGCTTGAAGTTTTTTTTTCTTATATCTGCTTGGAGAAAACTGTGGGCCGATTGCATTATTGAACGTGACTGAGGGACTAGCTCATGAACAAGGACCACCATTCCTGAAGAGATTTTGTCCTTGGGAAGACCATGGGACTGGACGTGCCAGGGTCGTAGCGTACCTTCTGGAGGCCGCAGGGTAAACATTTTCTTAGGGGAAGCACCCTAAAAAGGAAAAAATTATGCGAAATAATTGTACATTTTTTGTGAGGCCCCCATTTGGCTCGGGGCAGTGCTCCGGTTGCCTCAGCCTTGTTACGACACTGGAAGGTACATAAGTCCAACATTCAAGAACTAGTGATGGAGCCGTAGTGTGACACATATAGCTATATCCGAGGATGATGTCACTCTCCGCTATCCATACGAAGGCTTCTAACAACTGATGCGGAGATATATTTAGGAAAAAGAGAAAACTCAACTGCCTTTGCGGGGAATCGAACCCACGCCCTAGACCACTAGATTAAAAAGGGAACGAATATCTCAACCTTTCCTTGGAGCTCATGTGCACTGAACGGGACCGTACATGGACGGTCGGACCTAACAGAAATTGTGAGCTTTGGCCTCAGTTAGGTCAGACCATCCATGTAAGGTCCCGTTCAGTGCACACGAGCAAAGAAAGGATGAGATATTCGTTGCCTTTGTAGTCTAATGCGTTCACCCGGAAAGTGAAAGGACGTGGGTTCGATTGCCCGGAAAGCCAGTTGAATTTTCTATCTTTCCTAAATATATCTTTGCATTAGCCAGCTGTTATTGACTCTTCGTACATAGCTACATATTGTAGCCGTATTGGATTAGCTCCATGTGATGAGAAAAAAAAGAGAGAAATTTGAAAAAAGAAAACAAGTATCTATATAAAATATAACATAAAAGACAAAATTTTTCCGTCAGATTTTGGGAAACAAAGGATTACCTCATCGTGACTGTGGTTTGATAGGTTTTCATAGCTAAAGGCGCGTATAAACTAGCGCGTGGATCATGAAATGAAAGCATTCGCAATTGGTTGTTCAGTAATTTGTACGGTGTTGTGAACGATTCTTGAGCTGTTTCCACCTGAAATCGGTTTTTTCAACGAACACAAAGAAAAAAAAGGAACACAAAGGAAGTTTGTGTACCCACGAGCGGATTAGAACCGTTGCAGGGGGGTCGTGCGCTCGAGGGCGTAGCGAGAGGGGGAATTGGAGGTCTGGTCCCCCCCCCCCGAAATGTGAGAAAATGACCGAAAAAAGGGAAAAGATGACCAAATCTATTGTTCTATCTCTTTGGTCCCCCGAAATGAAAGTGGTTCCCCCGAACGAAATTTCTGGCTACGCCCCTGCGTGCGTTGCAAGTTCGGCGCACTAGTGTGTACGTGCCTTAACATGGACTGAAATTGAAAAGAAAAAAATACACCAACTTGGCGATGGCGGAATTTGACCAGGAATCTCCTTCTATTCATGAACTGGCTGAAATTCAGACATTTTCCGGCTCAATATTCAACGCAATTGGCCAGTTTGCGGACTAGACAATTTCTGGCTTTGGCAGTAAAATAATCAACACGCAATCATCCTCAAAAAATATGGTCATGAGCGAGTTCTGTAGTTTCATGTGAAATTTCAACCAATCACATCAATGGAGATCAAAGAGAAGAATGAATCAAAAGTGACGAAATAGCTTCATCTGTGAAGCCCGTAGAAATATCGTAAATGCATGCTGACTTGCAATAAAATCAAAAAATTTCATGGTTAACCCTTGACAATTTTGTTTACAACAATACAGCGCCGGTAGTTAGGGAAATTTATTACAGTTCTTATTAGTGGCTCTTTTGCATAAAAAGGTATAAATTTTGTTGACATTGATCCTAATGTATTTAGATTCTTAAGAAAAAGAGATATAAGCAATAAAAAGTTCTGTTTACGAAATATTTATTATTTTGGATGCACGTGACAGGTTTCTATACCTTGTATATACTCATGTGTATACCTTTTTAGTTATTTATTTATAATTTATTAGATAGGTTGGGGTCTTTAAAAATTTTATTTCATTATGGATTTTAACCTTTATCAAAAATTTATCTTTTAGCTGTGTAATTAGTTTATATTTAAATGAAATGGCTGTGATTCTGACATTTTTTTCTCACAGTAAATCATGGTACACCAAAATGCTGATGTTGAGATGAAAAATGCTGATGATGGAAATTCTGTAGTTCAAGAGAATGGAGCATTGAAATCTGATGTGGATATACTTACTTTGGAAGGCAAGTTGTGTTTGATTGTCTATCATATTTATACACATCTCAACATGCACAGCCAAATAATAGATAGTAAAGCAATACAAGCGAATAGAAAACATGATACAGTGGTCTGTGAATTCCGAATATCTTCACTTGCAATCAATCCAAGTTAAGAGCGAAATGTTTTTTGAAAGAATGTTTTTATTTCGCATAACGCAAGAGGGCTGTACAAATCCCAGACACCAGGTAGCAATGATGACTAAAAAATTGGAATTGGTGCCTAATATTTTTTATGCGTAATAACTTAATTGAAGTTGAAGGGCAGCACAAAATTATCAGATATTATGTCAACGTGTTTGCTACTATGTAATGGGGTTCTGGACAAGCTAAAAAATACACTAATTTGGGCCGATTTTGTCGAAGGAAAGAAATTCTGCTTGGCTCTATGAAATTTTGCTGTTGCCTAAATTTGTTTTATTTGTCCAGCCTGAGGACAGAACAAAAATGACTTCACAAGCGGAGTGACTTAATAACGCGAAATTCCAATTGGTTATATAATATGCTGGCAGGTACCGATAGAAAAGGGTGTTATAGGCCAAACGTCATTAAAAGTGATGTTATACAGAGGTCTTACTGTACTTGTGAGTGAACATTTGGCTCACATGCTTGAAACTTGAGAAATATACTTGACTACATATTTTCACCAATAGATGGCAGCACATTTTTAAAAATGTATGAAAAAATTTACTCAAAAGTGAAATTTTTGAAGGAAATTTTCCTTTGCTTAATGTCCATAAGGTGATCAAAAAGTAACAAAACAAATAATTCGAAAAACATGAACGATTTAGTTTGCACAAAAAGTCAGGATTTTATGAAATAAAATTTTGTTATCAGAATAGTTACATTTATTGCCAAAAGATGGTGCTAAAGTAGAAAATATTCTCATGGCATCATCTGTCAATAATAATTGTAACTATTTGTCATTGAAATTTTTCGTTATTAAAAAAAATTCATGGTTTTTTTTTTGTGAGACAACATTACGATATGTGCATACAATGAATGTTATACAAGTATGTCATTCTTAGACTAATATTTTTAAAAGTTTTTTTGAAAAATAAATATTCAAATTATTTTCTTTGTTTACCTAGTTTGTTTTTCTTCTTTGGTTAAACTAATTATGGGCTAACTATGGCCTGCGGGACAGATGTGGCCGCTTATAGGTTCGATCTCGCCTGCTGCAGATTTAAAAATAATAGTATATAAGTTTTCAATTTCAGTTTTTTCAAAAAATTCATTTAAGGGGTTGTTCCATTTTTTGCATGTAGAAAATATAGTTGTGAGAATTTAAATAGAAATTGACATAAAAACCTTTGCATATGGAAAGAAATCAAACACAATATACAATTCAGCTAGGTTGAGCGTGATTTTTTTTTCGATCTGAATAGACGTATTGAAAATAAAACTTCAATACACAAATTATCTAATTAATTAGAATAAAAAGTTACAAAAATCATATTCGTGAAAATTAACTACTGGTATCTTGGAATGAAATTTTGTTTTGACACCCCCCAGAACATTTGACCATGAGCCGTCACTGCAGCCTATATGCATACAGTTTTATCTGTATAGCTGGCTACCAGAGAAGAGGATAAAGAGTGAATAAATTATATGTAGTACTGATAACTTTTTAAAATATTTCTGCTCTATTTCCATATATCAGTGAAAGAGAAGATGGATAAAACCACTAGAATTATCATTGTTAGTCAGAAATTTTCAATTACAATATAAATAATGCTTCCTAAGTTTTTTTTTTTTTGCTAACTTGTTTGTACAAAATCATGTAGAAAGCTTCATTATATTTGGTTTTTCACGGGGAAGTTTTGACCGGTAAGAACCTGATTAGTTACTACCAGACTGTTTGTTTATGTATAAGGTAGGGCTTGATAAATCCAGAAAAAAAAACCCCTATATGTCAACCAAATATTTTAGGAGCCAAGTGCAATGTAGGCGCAGTAGCCCAGGTCGATAAGATACTCGTCTAAAGTACCAAAGGATGTTTTTAGAGGTGTCGCGAGTTCAATGCCCACATCCTTGTCAGAAACTTTCCTGACGCAGGGGAATAATAGAAATGGCGACATGACCACAGAAAGATTGCTACCACAGGGAGTCCCACACTGAAGGGTTAGAGCACAAACCTCTTGGCGAGTATGAAACGGCAAAACTGTCAAATCCTGCTGTTCAGAATCAACAATAAATTGTAGGCCCTGGTCTAATTAGTCCCAGCCTGCAGAAAATGGTAGTGAACCATGTCTTTAGAACTTTTTGATTGCGCAAAAATTTTCTGTGGATATTTTTATGGTATTTTGTGTCATTTAATGAAATAAAATATCCTTTTCTCTTAAAACAAATACAAATTTATAGAATTCAAGATTACGAGACATTAACATTTACTGAAGTAGCCATATTTGTGAAGAAAAACTTGTTTTGGAATGGAGTAAGCTACTTTAAAAACTCATTAGCTGAGGTTTGAATTATGGTGGTATACGACATTATTAAAAACATAACTAAGATGATGGAATAATAAGTTATAAAATTTACAGGAAGGGTCCCAAGGTGACGTCTTCAAAAAGTTTTGAAAAAATTGGCACTAATTCTTCTACTTTAAATAAACACAAAAATATTTAAAAAAGCAGGCAAAATTATGATGGGTCACTCAGAAAGTAAATAATATCTTGAACGCCAGTAGAGGACAAGAATGAATTTAAAAATCTCGCAACCCTAGAGTCTTAGAGTGATTTCATTCAAAAAACACATGATAAGGTGCAGCACAGACAAAAACAAAGAGGAAAGAAAAAGAAGAGCTAGATGTGTAAAAGAGAGAGCAGAGTATGTGCGAGATTATCTCTCGCGTGTCTTGGCGATATCTATAAAAGCAAGAGAAGCTTTTTATAGATATCATCAAGACACAAGAATGATAATGAGTAACCAACTGTTGTCATTTTTAATAATTTTTTACAACTTTAATAATTGCACTCCACCACTAATTTTTTTTGTTTTTGTGTTTCTGTGTGAGATGAATCTACTTGAATTTTTTTGTAATTTTTTAAGACGACATCTTGGGACCCTTTCCTTGACTGTTTATAAAAAACATTTTATGACAACTTTTTTGCTCAAAATGTATCTTGGATTTCTGTGAATTGGCCTGCTTATAATTGCAAGTATTCATTTTTTTCTCCCATAGATATCAAAGAACATGCCCGTTTTATTGAAAAATCGGTGTCATCAAAGGAACCCAGATTTCTTCTACGTGTTGTCAGAGGACTAGTGACCATTAGAAAAAGGCTAAATGCTAAAATCTTGCGTAAAGTTATCACCAGTTTCTGCTCAGCACAAAAAGATCAACGGGACGCAATGCTTGCTTTCCTTGATGAAGTAATTGAATTTTCATAAGTGATTAATATTTTTCTCTTTTGCAGTGTAAATTATTAAAAAAAAATCAATGTATTATCAATGTTTTTAACTGAACAAAATTTGAATTAAAGATATTCTTATTGTCATCATTGATGCACATAGCAAGCTTAACCTCCGGTTTGGCAGGTCTCTGTTCAAATTCTAATGTGGGACCTGAATACATGTCCGATATTGGCAATAAATTTGTCTTTGTTAGATATTCCTGTTTTATAAAGCCAGAGTGATGAATATATTCAGTTTTTATTGTTTATCTTCAATTTTAATGAGTAGGGAATTTTTATTATTTCATGTTTTACTTAACTATAATTCTAATTATGATTTCTTCAAAGTTTGAAATTAGGATAAAAGCTATCATTTTTTCTTTTGTGTTTGGTTTTAGAAAAACTTATGGCCAAACAGCTCTACATGGAGCTATTTGTATTTAGCTATTTAAGTGACAGATTTAATAATCAAGGTTCTATTGTAGACTGTATTTTTCAAAATTTTAGGAGTGTTTATATAGATGAATACTATGACTAAAATGTTCATTTTATTTTTATATCACTCAGTTTCAATTTGATCATTTTTGTTTGCAGCCCATGGAAACAAATGGTAGCACCACACAAATCCGAATGAGAAGTACAAAATCATCGCAACAGTTACCACTTTTACCTGAACTAGATGTGTATATTAATCTTCTAGTGTTGATCTATCTCATTGATCAGAGTCGTTTTGACATGGTAAGTCTTTTATTCTCATCTTTTTTTCAAACACCTAATTTTTACATGCTTTAATCTTGAATTTAGGTATTTCACAAATTTTTATATATCTTGTATATTTTATATTGTTTTATTTGAAAAAAATTAATACTTAATTTGTGTAAAATTTTTCTTAATTCTTTTTTGTACTGAGTTTTTTGTAATTATACATTATTGTGTAATTAAATACTATACCTAGGAAATAACCATGATGTAACTTGATAACACAAAGGAGAAAATTGAAGTAAAAAATAATCTTTAACCAAAATATAGTTGAACCCGCTTATAATAAGCCTGATTTTAGCAAGAGTATGAGTTTAACGAGCAAATTAATGTAATTTGTTTAGTACAATGCTAATTTTATAGCAATTCTATTGCTTTTAGCAAGTAGGTTTTTTAACTGTTCTGGGCTCCCACTCATCCTACTTTTTGGAAAAATGTCCTACTTTCTCGGTTTTGTCTTACTTTCTAGTTTTTGTCCTACTTTTGCACCAAATCATATCAATAAAATTTGTGTAATTGATTTTAATTGAAGAGGGAATCATTGATAATAATACAAATGCAGTAGATTGCAGGTAATAATTCTGCGAAAGCAGAAATGATATCATTTTAAAGGTTATTTGGGGGGGGGGGGAGAAGTATAAGGGATCATCTGGTTTGTTAATTTTTTGTTTGCTTAGTTTAACGAAGCAGTTGGATACATAGACCTATTTTAGGTTTGGTGATTCTGATGCTACCAATAGCATTCGATTGTCATATATATTTTCAAGTGTTCAAAATTTTCAATGAGATGGATAGAGTGGACCATGAACACCGCCAATCGACTGCTTTTACAAGGGGACACCAGTATCGATTGGTAAGGGACAATGCAAGGTTATGGTGTCGCGGGGGGGAATTTTTCTCTAATAGGGTTGTCAATAAATGGAATAGCTTACCCTCGGAGGTAGTAAATTGTAACACAATTGACACGTTTAAAAAGAAGTATGATAAACATGTTGGGGTAAATCGAGAAGCTATCCATACTTAGAATAAGACAACCATAAGTATTCTTTATGGGCATTGTATAATATTTTATCATGTGTGTATATTGTTTATAATGTTTCGAATTACAGTTTTAATTGGGTTGCTTTATTTTTGAAATATATGACATCCATATTTGTTATGGGCATCTTTTTCTCGGCCACCTCGCTGGGCATTTTGCCTGTTGTGGTGTTGTATTTGTATTTTAGGGCATGTGCAGAGGCATAAACAATGTTTACAACACTCGGCAAAGAGCTAGAAATGAAAGTGCTTCATTTGTCAAAAACGATTACACTGGTATTGAACAGTAAAATTGAAACAAATTCCTTTAAAAAAAATGGACAACACAGTATTGGACAACATCTGATTCACCTTGACTCATTTACATCGGACCTTGTAATTTGCACATTTCGCACTGTGCTTTTGAAAGTGGCCTCAAAAGAGTGTCATTTTTAAAAAACTTACATGAATTTGCTGTGTGCATTGTTGAAGGGAGTTGACATACTGGACTGCGGAAGACTCAAAAAAGAAAAAATAACGCAATTTATATTGTGAGGAGAGAGAGAAAAGAATTATATGTGGTTGCTAGTACAGTGTTTTGGCCAAAAAATATTTTTGTAACCAAGTCATTTTTGTCATTTTGCTTTGGCTAGAGTCAATCTTACAGGGTAATGAAATACTGCTATAAAAGAATTAAATTAAAATTTTTTTATGGTTAGGGATTTTTTTTATTATGTCTTATGATTATGTTGTCTAAGGAGGGTACTATCCCCGTCCTACTTTTTCTAATTTTTTGTGTGGGAGCCCTGAGGAACTCAAAAGAGAAAGCTTCAAAAAATAAATACAAAATGAAAGAAAATGAAAAGTAAATGCAAGAACCATAAAACTGAGTTTCTTTCACCACTCTTGTAATATGCAGATAATAAACTGACAAGAATGATGCTCTTGATAAATGATGTCAATCAAATGGTTCAGAAAAAGATGTATTATCCCTTTAGGGGTTTGTTATCTGTGTGCAGGAACAGCAACTCTTCATCTAGAAGGCAGGAATGAACATTTAAAATGAAGATAAGGAACTAACCAATCCAATCAGAATTTTAAACAATGGCAAATTCAGCCCTTGCTCAACTTTCAATACAGACTCCTTGTGTTTGTGTGTGAGGAGCATTAACAGAAGTTTTCCTTTTTTGTTCTTTATTTTTTTTTTTGGAAAAGTGTCCAAAAGCAAAGTCTTCACTGTCAAAGTGAAACAGAAATCATCCAATTACTGATAAAAAAAATATTCTATTCATCAAATATAAATATAATTTTATACATACACTTAATTAACACTTAATTTCATTTTTTTGCATGAAAACATTTTGCAATTGAACAGATTTAACAAGCATTTTCACTGAAAAAGAGCTTGTTAAAAACGGGTCCAACCGTACTTATGGTATTTTAAAGTAAATTTATTTGAAATGTTTTCAACAATGCTTCAAAAGCTTGCTGTTTTTCTTTTATGAAGCCCACATATGTTCTATCTAGTGTATTTATTTTTTGAGCATGTTATGAGAATTCGGTCCACAGAAACATGAAAAATTAAAACAATTTTTGTAATTGAAATTTTATGTTTAAGCAACATTATCATTAGCTCTGATTTTTCAAATCATCGAGGATCTTTGTGAAAACAAATAAGCTATCAATATCCTATAAGATATCCTATCTGATAACAAATTCATATTTTTCAGGCAGTCAAATGCTCAGACCTTTTGATGTCAAAAATTCAGTCTCAGAATAGACGCTCATTAGACATAATAGCAGCAAAGTGTTACTTTTACTTATCCAGGAGTTATGAGCTAGCGGGCCACATCCAGGACATCAGGAGGTGATTCTTGTAATTTTTAAAACTGTCAATGATTTTAGTTCTAATCGCTATTGTATAAAAGCATAAATCATACATTACAATTTTATTTGCTATGGTTGGTAGATAGTATTATTTACAGACTCAAACTAATACAGGGTGTTTCAAAAAGAATCACCCGATTTGAAATGTGTATATTACGAAAAATATTGAACATATAGACATGTAAGATTAATTTTATATTACATGGCTAATCAAAGTTTTTTACAAACCAAATTAAAGGTGCTTAATATGTCCACCTTGGGATGCATGGCATATGTTTATACGGTAGTCAAATACTTCCCAAACTTTTGCAAGCATGTTTGCATCCACTGCGAGTGGATTTCTGTGGACTATGTGAGAAACTCTGTTGAATGCTCTCCACATTTTCGTCTGACATGCAGGGACAGCCAAGGGATTTCTCTTTACACAGACAACCTGTGTCTTGGAATTGTTTTACTTGGAATTTATACCATCGCCTAATGCTCTGAGCTGTAGGAAGTTCAACACCAGGGTATTGTCAACGAGAAAAGCATGATGAACAGTTGTTATGAACTCACACTTCGCGAAGCTTAGAACAAAAAATAATTTCTGTTGTGCAGTCGCCATCTTGACAAATACTGAAGTGGCGGCCGAAGGAAGAGTGTTAGCAGTACCTGTTGGCAAATGCGTGAAACTTAAGATTTCCCTATTTCTACCTATACATTATTTGATCAAAACGAATTAAAAGCTGAATAGTTATGATTTTTTAAATTGGATGATTCTTTTTGAAACACCCTGTATTACACCAAGTAGTATATTGGTGACGGCTTTGGGATGAAAAATCAGGTTGTTTGTGGGAAGCTAATAAAAAAAATTATCACATTTGCAGCTTGATTTTACAAACCTCTAATTTACAAACAGACATATTTTTAGGAACTAGTCCTCTAATACCAAAAAATATGTTATTCTTTGAATGTCTTTCCCATTAACCAACTAATTGTTTAAGTTTGTTTGAGTTCTTAAAAACAAGCATAACAATATAATTTATTAGTAAAAAAATATGGAAAAAAAAATGAAATGTATGATGAGTATACTCTTTTTATTTTTTACCTTTTTTCAGGGATTTGTTTTTATTTTATCGGTTTCATAAATGTTTTTTCATCTAAAAATTTAGTTTTCTGCACTGTCGTCTTAGAACAGCAACTTTACGAAATGATTATGAAGGACAAGCTGTACTTCTCAATTGTTTACTTCGAAATTATTTGAATGACAACTTGTATGAACAAGCATCAAAGCTTGTATCCAAATCAGTGTTTCCAGAGGTAGCATCTAATAATGAATGGGCTAGATTCCTGTACTATCTGGGTAAGCATACCAAACATAATTTGATCAAATTTTTCCAAGCAACCAATATATTAATAAATATTGTATCAAAATAGTGATAAGCAAATTATAGCCGATTCTAAAATATTGAAATGGTAAGAAGGCATCAAATTACTTGTTGGCTTAGGAAAACTTACTTTATTTAGCTACATTAGCTTCACAACTGATGTTTCCGAGATCACAGCAGATGCTGGAGAATTTATAGAAGTTGCAGGAAATGCAATTTTGCTGGATAAGATGACTACATAAAAAAAAGTTATTTTGCAAGGTAAACCCATGATGTTGCATGCTTTTTTGATGGCTGAGAATGTTTAAATTAGAAAGCTCATTATAGATGTATGCTTTGCAAATTAACAGTAGAAATGAAGTATTGATCTTTTAACTGCACAAGAAGTGTAGACGTACTCTTCCATATCTGTAAGTTAAAAAATTCCCGATTTTCATCAGAGGCATTATAAATCATACTATTATAAAACATACCATTAAGTGATTCAACATCCCACTAAGCCCCTGTTCTATAAAAAATGTGAGCAGTTTAATAGTTTAAAAATTTAAAAAGAAGTTAATTCAGTGGTTTTCAGGAAATGAATTATAATATTAGAAAACTTCAACTTTCACAACAGTCAGAAATAGGAAATTATGTGTCGAGCGTTTTATGAAAATCAACTTACTTTTCCATCATATTCATTTCATAAGATTTTTATGGGTTTTTTTTAGTACTAAAATGTTGCACTAATTTCTTTCAAAGGCTGCATCAAAGCAATACAGCTTGATTACTCTGAGGCTTACAAGAACTTGCTGCAAGCAATTCGAAAGGCTCCTCAGCTGACTGCTGTTGGGTTTAGGCAGACAGTAAGTTTTTTTTCCCAAGATTATAATAACAGCAGACAACAAATTTTAAAAGGGTTTCTGATAACAATAATTGATTGATAACTATATCAAATAAAAGTCTGGTTGTAAGTATTATACTATATGTCCTATTTGGTTGAACAGGACATATGGAAACAGGACAACTCCATTTTTCTTCCCCACATTAAAGGTTTCAAAATGTTAAATCTGGTTTTTTTTTTCAATTGTTCTAAAACAGGATTTCGCCCCTTTTAAGCTAAAATCTCTTTTTAAATCAAAAATTGTGAAAGTTGGAATGGAACTGTCTAATGTGTGGTATGAATTATGGTACTTTTATAATATATGGTACGTTTTGAGATTCCCTTGTGAAAGTCTTTTTCCAGCCAAAGAATAGTGAATGTGGTCAGTTGAAAGAAACTGACAATAAATTGAAGATACTTTTTTTTACCGTAAACAGTCTTTTACTAGAAGGAAAGAAATTGCAAAAGCAGCGCTACACGCACGGGGATCATAGCTGCTATTGTGGCCTGACTAGGACATTGTGAACTGAGTATGGAAATTTTTATCAATAAGGCAGTCTGACCTACCACATAGTCGTGCAGATTGGTAACGATAACTTATGAGAGAAAAATGAGTCTGGTTCAACCTTAGATTCAAAATATACAAAAAGAAAAAAAATTAGAAAAAAAAATTATGAGACAAACTGAAGTCCTGATAGCAAAAAAAAGATTTTTTTCCCATGTTATGATATTGGTCTGTCTTGTACTTAGGGGATGTGATTGACAGTACCCGAATGATAATATTATCCATGTTTCTAATAAGAGACATCGATTGTATATAGAAATCTTGCAAATATATAGACACAATATTAATATACATAAAAACCCAACACAAATACATAAAAACAGAACAAAAATGCATAGAAACACAAATATATTACAGCACTATACTTAATTTTCAATGTGGTAATATCTTTCTGATAAAAAGGTCGATAGAACTTTTTCATGGTGATATTTGTGTGCAGCCGGTCAAAATCATTTTGTCCACAGATATCGCTCCTAAAGTAATTTTTCCACACTTTACATGGTAATATCTCAAAACACAAGAACCATTTAAACTTTTTCTGGGAATATTTGTGTTCAGCAGTTCAAAATCATTCAGAATTTTATATTTTTATGTAAGACGCAATTTCATTGTTATCCATTGTAATGAATGTTGAGTGTGACTATTGGCTCCTTAACCATAGTTGAAAGGGAAACCAAAAATATTTCTTTATAGACACTAAAACGAAAAAAAAACCATATTTACTTATAAAATGAGTCTTAAAATAGTGTAGCAATGTTTCAAGTTAATAAAAATTCTTATAATAAATAATAATAAAATAAAACCATATAATAAAATAAATATGTATTACTCTGTATTTTTACATAACTTGAACATGCATATTTTAAAATTTGGAATTCATTTAAAAGTTAAAGAATATAAAATGGAAGATTTAGCAAATCTGATTTAATAATGAATGAAACAAGATGGATGAAAAAAAATTATGAAGAGATAGATTGTTTCCTTTTGTGAGAAATCAACCCTAAGTGGGAAAAAAGGCAGTGTCATCTATTATGGAAAAGCCCTGTCTGCTGAACCTGTTTCTTGAGAGAAATTCTGAATGTAAATATTGGGCTGCTTTTCATTTGAGGTGCAATTGTTATTTTGTCTTTAATGGAGACCATGGTCTACATGTCTATATTTATCCATTTGTATCACCACTCTCTAAATACGCTACTCACACTTTATAAATCTCATATGCTTGTATAACTTGCAGTTGGTTCTATCACCATTCATGGATAAACAAACTGGTTTTTATGTGCCAATACTATGCCAGCATTTGGGAGATATCTGCAATTATCACTTTTGAAAAAATGATGGAACTACAGTATTTTAACTTGTTTAAGCCCAACTGAATTATAACTTCCAGGTATTGCTCTTTACCTGGAAAAATACTTGCAGTTTGTTTCACACGTAGCACAAAACAACAATTGGTATGAGAGAATTAGCCTATTTTAGTTGATAAAGAACAATCACTATTTTTTGGATTATTCCACATTTGGTGATAAGAAACAAGCAAAATTTGTGGATTATTCTGCTCTTGATGATAAAGGGACGACCAAAAATTCACAGATTACTCTGCTTGCTGATGCAAAATGATGTTTCTATTGTTTTTCAATATTATCCTACAGAATAAGTACTCAGTTTTATGAAACTATTTGAAAAATGTGTGAAAAATCTGCCATAATTTGCGGCCAGTAGCTTGGTGTACGTGTAAAGTTTCACAAATAAAAAAATCAAATTTCACTGGAACCAGTTTTGGAATTTCCGAGTTAAATATGAACACACACACAAGAGTACTTATCAAAGAATCTTTTCAAAAAAATAACAAATTTCTATATTTGAAATCAAATCAAACAATCTTATTAATGGTCTCTGCTGTTGTTGTATGCTGTCATGTATTGATATAAGTTTCATATGCAAAGAATTTTATGATCTTTGCTTTCAACAAGAAAATATTTTGATAAAAAAATTATAAAGATGAAAATTTAAAAAGCAGGAAATATCAGCCTTCAATTACACTTGTGTGAAATGAAATTCTGAACATCTAAAAAGAATGATACTTATATATGTTGAAGCAGATACCATTTTTTTCACTTTTAATTTTGTAATATTTTATTTTTAGGGTTTTATGTATTTAAAAATAGTTATTTAAGAAGATGTATAAAAATGGCTAAATTAAAAAAAAGTAAGACATAGCTGCCAAGTCTCCCAAAAAAATCCCTATATTTAGGGAAAAACTTATTCCCCAAGAATTTACCCAAAAAAAACTGCTGCTTCACGAGCATTGCGTAAATTGTTGCCATTTCGTCAAATCACAAAAATTTAATTTTTGGGGAGAAAACACAAAATTCACCAATCAGCAAACATCAATACGGCCTTTCGCAATCCAAAATTGACATGATCGTGTGTGTATCTGCTTTATCTATATGTCCCCCTTCGGGCCTGTTGGAGATTTTTTGGTTTGCGAGATTTGATTTGTGAGAGGTAATTTAACTCAAGGACTCTAACCTACTGGTCGGCCATGATTAGCGATAGGTTACACGGTTTTTGCAATGAGAAAATATAACTAAAAATTTCCTTTTATTAAAAATGCCTAAAATGTTTTTTAAAAAAAGATCCCTTTTACATTTATTTTTATACAGAATTTGGATCTGCGCAAAAACCTGAATTCTCATTCTCCAAAGTTGGCAGATATGGGAAGATGATATAGCATAGTGGTATAATATGCTGGTTCAAGAAGTGTGTGGTTTCATTTGTATGTTTGTCCTGTGATGTGACGTCAGTGCTTTAATTTCATTTTCCATTGCCATAAAAAAGATGAGAATAGAAAATCCAGTAGAACTGATTTTTTTAAACTAATTATTGAAAAAATGAGGAATCTATCTAAACTATTTTTTATTGGAGATAACATAACTTTGCAGTTTTTTCAAAAACATTTAATTCATATTTTGTTATAGCTTTCTCTATTTCTGTATAAATTTAAGCCATATGAAATCGTGAACTTATTCACACAGTCGAATGTGCTATAACTGATCTTGTATTTCTTCTAGGCCTACAAACTAGCAATAACTGTGGAACTATTGCTAGGAGATATACCAGAACGCTCTCTGTTTAGGCAGCCTCAATTACGGCGAACTCTCATCCCATATTTCCAGTTAACTCAAGGTAATGTGTTTTTTTACTGTTATATACAGGGTGATTATAATTAAAGTTCCTGTAGTCTGAATTTTGTCAGAAACTACTCATTCGAACACAGCTCAATTTTCAGGATATCTTAATGGCGAGAGATTTATGCAGTTTGAAAGTTAATTTTTGACCACGAGGTGAAAAAGTAACATTTTTTTATTGCATTTTCCTTTTCCATTGTCCATATGGCATATATACGAAGTTTCAATGTGAAATGTCCTCTAGGATGGGCACTATATAGGTCTGAGTAGTGTAGTATACTGAAATTACTGAGACCTCTGTTGCCACCGTTCTGGTGGACGCATTCCATTGAAACTTGTTATATATGCTTTATGGACAATGGAAAAAAAGAAAAGGCAATGGGAAAAAAAGTGCCACATTTTCATCTGGTGGTCAAAAATTGAACTGTTTTCTTAATTGCATATATCTCTCCCCCATGGTCTCATTAAGATATCCGGAAAATTTGGCTGTGTTCGGATGAGTAGTTTGAGATAAATTATTCAGAGAGTATAGGAACTTTAATTATAATCACCCAGTGGAGTGTTGATATACGTGAAATCATGTTTGAAGACTAGAGAGTGTAACGTGAAGAGTAGTGATGTTGAAACTGTATGGGTTGAGCTTGAGAACAAAAGACGTAATAAACTTATTGTTGGGGTTTGTTACAATCCACCGAATAGGGATCCAAACTACATCGCCAAATTGCATGATGAAATTTCCTACATGTGTAAGCGTAAGAGGGTTCTCATATTAGGGGATTTCAATTACCCAGGTATTCAATGGGAGAACCTTTCATCTAGAGATCAGTATGAAAGAGAGTTTCTTTAGTTGGTGCTCGAAAATTTTTTGTATCAGAAGCCACTAGGGGCACCGCTATTTTGGATTTAGTTCTTACCAGTTCTGAGGATCTTGTTGAACATGTTTCGGTGGGGGAATAGTTTTCTTCCAGTGATCATCATATCGTCAGATTTCACTATAACTTTTGCTTGGGTAAGGTTAATAACAAAAGACTGGTTCCTTGTTTTCGGAGAACTAACTTCGTTGTTCTGAGAGGAAGGTTAGCGGAAGTTTTCAAAGACCGGTTTGAATCAGTAGGGGTGGTAAGTCAATGGGAGGAATTTAGTACGAAACTGTCCTCTGTTTTGCACGACGTCATACCCTTTGTTCGAAAAAGGCGTGTTTGTACATCGCACCCTCTATGGTTCACGGATAGCGTGCGTAACCTCTATCTTGAAAAGAAAAGAGCATTCAGGGAGTATAAAAGTATATGAGGTGACCTATCATTGTTTACTGATAAAAGAAGAGTATTGAAGAAAGCGATAAGGGATAGTAAAAAGGAAGTTGAACATTGGCTCTGATCCGAAATCATTTTTTCGATACGTCAATAATGGATATAAGGGGACAGTTGGCCCCCTCTCGATAGGAGGGTCTAGGTTAGAGAGCAATGTTGACATGTGTAGTGCTTTCAATGACTTTTTTGCGTCTGGTTTTAACAGAGATAATGATATTCAATATACGGGTGTTGCATGGGGAAATAAAATCCTCAACGATATTCAAGTAGAAGATGTGGAGGTCCTAAATCTTCTAAAAAATATATGTGCGAGCAAAGCACCAGGACCAGATGATATATATCCCAGGGTTGTCAGAGAGTGTGCTAACGAATTGTTGGGGCCAGTCGCACAGATATATAGGAGTAGTGTTGCTGAGGGTATCGTCCCAAGGGATTGGAAACTTGCTAATGTTGTTCCGATATTTAAGAAGGGTAGTAGAGAAGTTGTGTCCAATTATAGTCCAGTGAGTTTGACGAGCTCCCTCTCGAAAATTTTGGAAATTATCATCAAAAGGCTGTTTGTGAAGTGGATAGATGAGAATAATGTATTGTCGGAAAACCAGCATGGGTTCAGGAAGGGGAAGTCATGTGTAGCTAACCTCCTTTCCTTTTATGATCACGTGACCAAGGCTTTGGGTAAGAGCAAAAATGTAGATGTTGTTTATACAAATGCAAACACAATGCCACAACAGGCAAAATAATGCCAACGAGGTGGCTGAGAAAAGATGCCCATAAAAATATGGATGTCATATATTTCAAAAATAAAGCAACCCAATTAAAAATGCAGTTAACAAAAATTATTACCTTGATTTCCAGAAGGCATTCGATCGGGTCCAACATGGTAAACTCTTGAAGCGTTTACATGAGATTGGGGGCAACTTGCTGAATTGGATAGAATCGTGTTTAAGAGATAGGTCTCAACGAGTTATGGTGAACGGGTAATTCTCTGGTTGGACAGGCGTCCTCAAGGAAGTGTCCTTGGCTCCATACTTTTTTCACTTTTTGTCGACAAACTCGATCAGGGTATCGATGGGATTACTAGCAAATTCGCCGATGATGTGAAGCTAATGGGGGTAATCGGAAATCAAAGCGATAGGGAGTTGCTGCAGACCAACTTAAACAGGATTGCAGCATGGGCAAATGAATGGAGCATGACGTTTAGCGTTGATAAGTGCATGGTCGCTCATTTTTGTTCGAACAACCCATGGTTCTCTTACGAGTTGAATGGTGTCACTAACCCGGATGCAACTAGGGTCACCGATTTGGGAGTTCTCATTGACGAGCGGCTTGGGTCTTCTGAACATTGTTCAGCGGTGGTGAAAAAAGCGAATAGAATGCTTGATCTCATTTTCAAAAAGGTCTCTTCGTGTTCTCCTAAAGTCATTCTTCCGCTTTTTCGAGGTTTAGTTCGTTCTGGACTGGAGTATGCTGTAAGGTTTTGGAGACCATACCTACAGAGAGACATAGACTTGGTTGAAGGGGTGCAGAGAAGAGCTACACGTGTCCTTATTGGAACACAGGGCTTGAGTTAAGAAGAGAGACTTCATTTTTTGAATATGTTTACATTGGATGAACGCAGGTGTCGAGGAGATATGATAGAAGTGTTCAAAATTTTCAATGGGACGGATAGGATGGACCATGAACTTTTAGTACACCGCCAATCGACTGCTTTTACAAGGGGACACCAGTATCGATTGGTAAGGGACAATGCAAGGTTATGGTGTTGCAGTAGGGGGGGGGGAATTTTTCTCTAATAGGGTTGTCAATAAATGGAATAGCTTACCCCCGGGGGTAGTAAATTGTAACACAATTGACACGTTTAAAAAGAAGTATGATAAACATATTGGGGTAAATTGAGAAGCTATTCATACTTAGAATAAGACAACCATAAGTATTCTTTATGGGCATTGTATAATATTTTATCATGTGTATACAGTAAAACCTCGTTAAGTCATCATCCTGATAAGTCGTCACTCCGGTTAAGTCGTCATTTTTCTTCAGACCCTTCCAGCTGTCATAGACGACAATGTTATTAAACTCTCGTTTACTTGTCGCTAATTTCGGTTAAGTCGTCATTAGGAAAAAGTTTGAGAAAGAGGAACAGACTATTTTTATGGCTCCCATTAAAAAAAAAAAAAAAAGCTTATTAACAGCATTGCCATATGCTTAAAAATCACCATAAAATTCTATATACCCAAACGGAACAGTTTAAGTAACGAAAGTTAAGCTGGGGAAGTATATTTGCCGAATAAGGTTTTTGGAATGTTGGGGACTGTTCAAGCTAGATCTCATTTCTGCCCGAGCTCCATTGGAGAAACTGGACAAACCGCGAGACACCCAGGCTCTGTCGCAAGAAGCAACGTAAGCACTTCGGTCCCCCCCCCCCCCCCGGGGCATCTCCTGCAAAACCAAAATTTATTGATATGTCAAAGATCACATAAAGGAAATCAAAAATTACGAAATCAAAGAATCAAAATAAGTCAAAGTGCAACGCACAATAAATAATCATAGAAAGCACGGACTCTACTAATTTAGGGCTTGAAATTTAAACAAAATATCCTTGTTGAAAATTTAGACATTCTTTCCGAAGTTGAGGTCTTCTTTTACTTTTTCCTGCCCAGGGCCCCTCCACCAAGTCAAAAGTGTTCGAGATTACTTTGTAGTTGCATCATGAACTACTGATGAAGAATTCAAACACTAAAATTAATTTTGATGTATATGTAAAATTAATGTGCAATAGAGAGTTCTGTTGTGAAGAAAAGCTACTTATTCAAACAGTTGCTCTGTTAGCCTAAATGAAAAATTACTAGTATAAATCAAAGTGTACAGTACATTTCACCACAATAATTTAAGTAATAAGACATAAAAAAGATAAAAAAATTGCTATTATTTTTTCTTTCGCAATCTATAAATTTTATTAATATTGTTATTTTGATTCATACTTTAATAAATGTCATATTACTTTAAATTTGTACGATTTTCATAACATTGCACATTAAAACTGACTGAACTCCGCTTAAGTCGTCACTCCGCTTAAGCCATCATAATTTTTCTATAACTTGAGGTGATGACTTATCAAGGTTTTACTGTGTATTGTTTATAATGTTTCTAATTACATTTTTAATTGGGTTGCTTTATTTTTGAAATATATGACATCCATATTTGTTATGGGCATCTTTTTCTCAGCCACCTCGCTGGGCATTTTGCCCGTTGTGGTGTTGTATTTGTGTGAGTGTGTGTGTGTGTGTGTATATATATATATATATATATATTACAGGTCTGGTTTTATATATAGATTTTCATACAGTTTGTTCTAAGACCTGGTTATGAGCATTTTTATTGTGTATAATTCCTCAGTTTTTTTTTCCAAAAATAAAGTTTCGAACAATATCAATTTTTTTTTTGCAAGCTTATTATGATTAGCCTCATAAATATGAACTTTTTTAATGATAATTTGCCTCTACTGATACATAATTAGTTTTAGAAATTTATAAAACAATAACACAACTGATTTTTTTTTAAATTTTTGATAGTTTTCGAACGAGTTTTTCAAATTACAAAAATTTCTAAATGTTTGAATTAATTTATATATAAATTAGGTTAAGCATTTGTAACATTACTGTTTGAACAGAAGTGGCACACAGGAACATTGAACACACGTGAATGCTCATGCACATGACTATCAAAAAAGTTTCATGACTATCAAATAGTTTGCTACTGTTAATTGGCACCCACATTTTTTTGGGGACGTTTAACAAGTAGATGTTCAACAATTGATATATTTAACTACAACTGGAACCAGTATCCGCTGTTGATGTAGTAAGTAGAGCTATCACTATGAAGATTGCTGGTTCAAATCCTGCTCGAGATTTCCATTCCCCCTCATCCTAATTTTTTAATGATCTTTTATTTTTCTTCATTATGATTTTTTAACATGTTCCCTGTACCACATGTGACTCACAGAACATGACAGGGTGAGCCACATATGGTTCACAGGACAGGGAACGTGTTACAGCTGTTGCGCAGATGAAATATGATTCTTGTTAAACTTAGTGCTGGCATGTTACCAAGTTTAGGTTCACTTGTACTCAAAGACAATAGTGTCCGTGCATCCTGGGAGAGGTGCAATGTCAGCAAGCCATCACGACAAAATAAAAGTGAAACAATTTAAGCATTCATCAACCCTGGCATTTGGGGATAAGTTATCAAACACAACAGTCGAAGGCACACTTCATTTGAAGAGAAATAGCCTTCTCTCACTTTAAGTATGCGCATTACTATATATTAATGTTCTTGTGTGAGTCTCTTGTATTTAAACTATTATTTCATGGAAGTTTGCATATTTCTCAAAATCAAAGCTGGAACATTCCATCAAATCAACATATGAATGTAATAACATTGATCTTCTTTTTTTTAGCTGTTAGAAATGGAAATCTGAGCTTATTTAACGAAGTATTAGAGAATTTTGGTCCCAAGTTCCAAGCTGATCATACTTATACGTTAATTGTTCGTCTTCGACATAACGTTATAAAAACTGGTGTCCGCATGATCAATTTGTCATACTCAAGGATTCATTTATCAGATGTTGCACAAAAACTCCAGCTTGGAAGTTCAGAAGATACAGAGTTCATTGTTGCAAAGGTATTCATGCTTGTATGATTATATTGATGTGTCCTTCATGTTTGTACAATTTCTTTGTAATCTAAAATTGAGACTCTAAAATTGTGTTGCTTACTGGGATTATGAGAAAATTTTCAGATGCTAAAGTAAAAATCATGCAAATAACAGTAATGGCATGAGATAAGGAAAAATCAGAACCACATCTCTTGCTGATATGTCTGTTTTCTCACTACCCTTTCTTGGGGGGGAGGGGAATTCCTGCTGTAGCATTGTGTTCTGTTCTTTGTCATTTTTCTGTTGTACTGGGAAGATTCTTTCGTGTGCCAGGAAAGATTCTTTCACGCACGGCGCAGCAGGAATCAAACAGGTATCACTCCTGAATCTTTTGGTATAATGAGTTTTTTTATAAACCTGGGATAGCTCACCCAATGAAAAGTTGATCCATTCATTGTGAACAATGTTTCCATGGTGAAAAATGCTCAAACCTATTGAGTATTATAGCATCCAAAATAACTACCAGGGGAGTAAAATTTAATTAAAAAAAAAATATAAGTATGATGTATCAAAGTTTTTGCAGATTTGAGATAAAGCCAAGCTCTTTATCATGACATTTCATACTTCTTATTTGGATGAATCAGGTTGTTGTCATGTGATTAATTTATTCAGCCAATCAAGAAATTGCCTCGACATTATAAAGCAGACATATTTCCAAAAGTAGACAATATCTCCCTTTTGTTGGGCTATGGAATGGTCCAGGGTAGGTGATAGAAGATATGGGTGGAACATGATATCCTATGTTATTCAAGTTGAGGGGTGGGATGAGAACAAAAAAAAATTTTTGAAGAAGGATGGGGCAACAGAACAAAGTGTTTGAGAAACACTGTTATAGGCAAATCAAGGGAATAAAGCAAAAATGCTGCATATCGACGTTTTTCATAGTTTAAATTTCATTTAATTATGTGAACAACTTGATTTTGCTTAGGATTGTTTTTCATAGCATGCAACGATAATGTGTGTTTAAAAAGAGGTGAAATCGGAAGTGTTTATGCAAATTTCTATATACAGCTTTTTATTTCCCTTAGCTCCTAAAAAGATAAGCGCTTTTTTTTTTGCAAAACTGCCCATAAATTGTCATTAGAATGAATTAATGGTCTTAATGCTCACATTTATGTGATATAAATAAAAGTAGCATCATTTTCTTTGATTTCTGGTAATGAGAATTTTATTGTAATTTATTTTGTGAAATGATATGCTTCAATCATGAAAGTCAACTAGTTTTTTTTTTTTTTACAATTTCCAGGCAATAAGAGATGGAGTTATAGAAGCTACTATTGATCATGCCAAGGGTTACATGCAGTCTAAAGAGAATACTGACATCTATTGTACCAGAGAGCCTCAAGCTGCATTTCATCAAAGAATCAGCTTCTGTCTTGACATACATAATCAGTCTGTTAAGGTACACTAATTTGCTTTGTAATTAACAAAATGAATGATAATAATATGATTACAATAGCAGGTACTCTTTGTGGTAAATTGAATAATAAAACTATTTTTCTGAAAACAGTGATAAAATCATTAGCGTATCATTGACAGTTTCTGCCATTGGCTCTCAAACTTCTGCCACCTACAGCTTGCCTCTAATCATTATAAACATGTAGCTCTCATTGTTCTTCATTCACTATAAGTTTTTGAGAAATAGATACTAGACCTTTCTGAATATCCATCTTTGAATGCACATATAAGTCTGATGAGAGACTTGTCTTTTTTTTTTTTTAAGAACTAATTTTTTTTATGGATATAGTATTGGACAACTGGTTCATGTGTAAAAACTTAATGCAATTTCCAATTGGTCATCAACAATAATGTACGAATAAAGTTCAAGAGGAAGAAAATTTAAATCTCTTCTCTATTTCTGCAATCTGTTTATATTATTTATTAAAAAAAAAAATTTTTTTTCCTTCATTTTAAAATGACCAAATTTTTGTTCCTATACTGGCATTCATTTCAGTGATTCACATCTGAATAAAACATTAAAAAAATCTGTAAAACAGTGAGAAAGTCTAAAATTTCATTGTGAGAGCTTTGCACATCAATATTTTCAAAAGTAATGGGGAAACATCTAATAATAAAAGAATCAATTTGAGAGAGAGAAGAAAAGATGATCAAATAATAAAGTTATATAAAGTTACAGTTAATGAACAGTAAATTCTAATAAACATGTTAGAAAACTGTTCTAATGTTTTTTCACAAGCTAATGTATTTTTTGGTAAAGGGAATGTAGCATAAAATTAAAATGCAAATGTTATCTTAACTATATAGATATATAACCATAAGTTACCATGCACATATATATATATATATATATATATCACCATCAACAACCATTTTCAATCCACTGCTGGATGAAGGTCTCCTCTAAATTTTTCCGTTCTGTTTTATCTGATGCTTTAGCCATCCAGTTGACTCCTGCCACTTTCCTGATTTTGTCAATCTATCTTGCATGGGGACGCCTTCTCGCACATTTATATTACTTATTAAAATATAACTTACAGACTAATGCATTTCTGTGTCTATAATTAAATTTCATTATTGAATTAAAAAATAAAGTAAAGGATCACTAGCTTGTGATTATTTATGTATGTTTCTTTTTGCAATTTTTAAATATATTCTGAGATAAAAATGTTAAATTGGTAAATTTTTTTATACACTTCAGGCTATGAGATTTCCTGCCAAGTCTTACAACAAAGATCTAGAATCAGTAGAGGTAAGTTTCTTTCTTAAAAAAAAGTTTGTGCATGACTGTCTTTTTTTTTTGTTCAACAAACTTTTTGAAACATTGAATTGTGTTCTATCATTTTATGAGCTTACACACTTTTTAAAAATTAAAATAAACTGAAAAAGGTCTAAATAAAGAAAAAAGTTGGTTGAGAGAGAGAGAATATACTTTTTGAAATGTGATGAATTGAACATAAGAACCAAGTTTTACATTATTGTAATCATTTAAAACACAATTTTTTTTTCTGTTTAATTGTATTGAAAGAAATTTTTGCTTCGCTTAATTTTTTAGGCTTCATATCATACGTATAAGGTTAAATTTTTGTAGAAGTATGGAAAAAATCAAACGAGTTTGAAATAATCAAGTGAACAATATGAGTGACTGCATGAGACATTCACAACATAGATTTTCAGTTAAAAATAATTATTCATTATAAATTAAAAAATTTGATCTTATTTTAAAAAGACATTTTATGAATTTGACCAAACCCTACAAATTGTCTTGGGCTTTCTTGACCAATGTTCACTGAAATATATTCAATTTCTAGACTGCACAAATCTTTATAGTGATTTCTATTAGTGATTAGCAATACTTTGATCATGACACCAACTTTGCTTCCTTGAAAAACACTCTTTAAGACAATTTTCCATTCCAATAAAACTTCATATTGTATGTTAATTTTGTTTAGTGGTAATTAGCCATTGTCATTATATTTGTAATATTTATGGCATCACATGATAAATCTAAGTTGAGCATGAGTTGCTTATCATTGAATTTTTTCTTTCCATGAGACATTTTGAAAAAAAAAAGCAAGTTCTCATGATATTGCAGTTGAATTGCACTAAATCAGCTTGCTGTCCCTCATAAAAGTCTAAACTTTTTAATGAGGGACTACTACTGTCATAAAGACTACTAAATAATTTTTTGTTTGACTTAGTGATTATGTAGGAGCTTGCATCACACAAGTGCAGTGGAACTTCAGCCTCTACCAACATAATTTGTTCCGTGAACATGCTTGTAATCTGAATTACTTTTATAATGATAAAAATGGCATTTAATCAATAATACAACTCAATAATAAAATAATACAATAATGCCATAAAGTAAACACAATGATGTTTACTAATTACCTTAACACTAGAACTGCGGAGTGGGTCAATTTGACCCAAATCAAACTTCGTTTTCATTTATCTCAAAAACTTACAGGCAGATGTTAAAAAAATTTTGTGACTTTTCATGATATCATATGAATATTAATTCACAAAAATTTTATTATCTTCACATTTCGTGTTTCAGACCTATAAGCACTTATACCTAGAACCGTGGTTTGGGTCATTTTGACCCAACGTACTATTCTATAGGAAAAAAGGGGTGCAGAATTTTCTTGGAAGTGGTTACCCTTTCTAAAATTTTTTGTAAATGAAGATAGTGAAGGATAAAGGTCTTTCAAGGTCAAGGACAATTCATTGTCAGAGCAGATTATCTTTTTTTCAATAGGGTAATGGCACAAGAAGAGCTAAATATTTTTTTCTTTTGTAAACTTGAATACCTGGAACTCTGATGGTACTCAAGCTTTTACTCTCCCAAAATCTTCATTAACTCTAGAAAAAACGTGTAGTTGAAATTTCTGTTGGCAAACGATGTCACATAAAAAGAGTAAACTTCTGGCTTGCAACAAATATGTTTTGCACGGATTTTGAAACCTTGGGAAGTATCAGCGTCCAACGAATCTCTCTTTCAGAGCACATAGTGATGCAAATGATCAAGCCATTTGAGAACAAGGGCAGAAATGCCTCAACCGACACCTCTTTTCACTACACTGAAGCTGGCTCAAATGCTAAAAGCCAAGAAATACGAGCTTAGTAGAGACGATGAGACGAAATCGAAGAGCAATATTATCTCACACAATAAAGATAGCGAAACTACAGTTGTACGGAACAATGATGCTGCAATGGCAATTTATCAAAGAAAGAACAATATAAATTTTTCATTACTCAGCACGCTTCATCTGGCAGTTGATATTGGAAGTAGTTAGCCCCAAAAAGCTTTCTCACACACACACAGAATCTATTTCACACTACAATTCAACAAAGTGTAACGATCGTAGCTGTAGCAATCAAATGCACAGAAAATATTCGGCATCATAGACGTTTTCTATAACATCCTGGATTTCACTATAAAAATATTCGTGTATTTTGTATAGAGCAGTACAGAAGGCCAGAACTATTTTTTGAAAGCAGTTCCTCTAAAATCTTATTAAAAAGCTGCGTTCATCATACGTGTTGCCCTTGTGCAAAAGGAAACGTTCGTGCACTCTTGATCATGTATCTGTTCGTGAGCGATCAAAAAAATAATAATAGTAATAAATAAAAATAAACGAGTCTGATGTCAGGTAACTTAAAAATGTGGGAACAAAACTGTTAATTTTTGCATGAGATGTGCAACTTCAACATGCTATGAATGTGCAAGAATAATAAAAAAAATTTGCTCAACTGCTCATCATAAATTCCACTTATCAGTAATAAATCAATACTTATTTGGCAGAATCATATTATAGACTTTTTCATGCTCAATTTGACAGGCTTATTTTACATCTTTGTCATATTATTGGATTACTGAAAAATCTTTTTGGACTGAATAGAGTAAATAATGTGTACTAAATCTTATTTTTACTGAATTACATAATTTTTTTAGCTAATTTTGAAGCCCATTTTATATTCATAAACAAATATAATTTTTCATTATGAATACGCAATTAAACAACATTGATGAAGAGTAGGGAGAAACCCAGAAAAAAAAAAAATATCCTGTTTTCGCTGTGAAACACTGTTTTTTTCAAAGTTTGGGTCAATTTTACCCAGTCCGCGGTTCTAGGTATACCGAAAGTGCTGCGGTTCTAGTGTTAATCTGAACAACAAGAAAGAGAGGAGGACTATTGTTTAAGGCCGGTATTAAACTATAAACGTTTGATAAAAATTCTTTTATAAAATTTAAAAAATATAACCAATAAGCACATCTGTTACGTTCAAGTGAACTTAGTTGATCCTCCTATTGGTTACATTTTTCAAGTTTTATAAACAAACTTTTATCAAATATTTATATTGTAATGCCAGCCAAAGACAACTTACAGACTCTCTGTTATCTGTAGGTTCACCGCAATCTTTTTGTTTGATTTTAAAAAAGAACCTAACCAATGACACTTGCTTTTGCCTCCTTTTAAGGATTTTGTGGAAATGGGAAATTCTATCGCTGTTGGACAGATTCATTGCTCTCACTGCCACAGCTTTATTTGAGCTCTTTTTTCTACAAAATTTGGCATGGCTTCCCACATTTTACACATCTTTCTAATTTCATTTTAAATGAGCGATTCCTACTCATTTCTCTCTTCTTGAGACAAGATTCTGTCCATAAGCTTTTGCTGCTGCATGCAATAGAGAGCCATCAGTTGGTCTGTAATCAACTTCTAGCCATGTTCCTCCACTATTTCTTGAATGTCATCCTCATTCAATGCCAGTCCTATGGTGTTCTTCAAGGATATAATGTCTTTGATAACAGATGGTCCCTGCTCATGTACTATCCCTTAAATTCATATTCTATGATGCGATCAGCCGACTTCTTTCTCCAAGCAGAATTGAGGGTTCTCTTGGTGGCCACATTCCAAGCTATATTGATGATCTTGAGGCAGTGCATGATGTAAAAATGGTTTTTTCAAAACTCTTGGAGGGTAAGTAGTAGGTTTGGTCCATTTGGCATATTGACTGGAGAACGTGTGGGAGAAGATGAACATTAATCCCATTGCATGTGTGTGGGTGAAAGCAAAGAATTATCATTTTAGTTCTGATCATGTGAAACTGGATGAACAAATCATTTTCTTTTAAATTTTTTGTTTGTCTTGAACTTTCAGGCAGGGTTCACACTGGCGCGATATGGCAAGCGATGCAGCATGCAATTTGGCAAAGATTGGTTAAACACCTGAAATTCAGGTTTTTGGCCAATCTTAATACTGCCATATCGTGCCAGTCTGATCCCATCTTTACAGTGCAAGCATAGGCGTACACAGAATTTTCTCAGAGGGGGGTTCAGATCTCTTTCCCTTCTGAGAGGGGGGGGGGGTTAACTTTTTTCCTGCAAAATACACTATAATCTTGGCTCAAGGGGGAGGGGTTAGAACCCCAAAACCCCCCTTTTGCATATGCCAATGAGTGGAAGTCACTCATAAACTGAAGTTCCACTGTACATACTCGTAGATCTTTGGTACATACACTAAGTAATAATTAGTTGACTTTGATTGTTAGCCTAATGGAGTTTCTAACTTCCTTGACAAAATTAAAAGCAACTGAAGAGCAGTAAAATATTCAATATTGACTAATTTCAAAGTAATTATATCTGCACAATGAGGAACATAGATCATTTGAACAGTTATGTGTTACAAGAACATTCAATCATACATCTTATTCCTTTTCATTTTGAGAAAAATATTTCTTCTCTAGTGTTTTTTAGCTATCATTTTGATTGATGATTGTAATTGGGGATTCCAGGTTAGTTTCTTGAAATAGTATCCATGATGATCAGTGTGACTTAAATGCAACAAATTTTTTCATCCAAAATTTAGTAAAAGGTTGGTTATTCACTGAACACATAATCCATGTCAATATAATGGAACATATCATTTACGCTTCCGATTCAGTGTGAGAATTATTTTTTTATATATGGTGTAAATATAGCTATTTTAATTGAGTGTGCAGGTTACGAGACAAAAGTTGTGGAACTCAAAAATTTTCTCTTGAAGCAGTTAGAATAAGAATTTAATATATATTGAAAATATGTAATAGAAGCACTTATTAGCCAGAATGAATATACATTGCATATAATAAATAATAAAAAATACTAAGTACTCATTTGTAATTTGTTCTGGAACTCATGACAATTGCTTAAACTGTTCAGTACCAAATTTATTCAGTAAGTCATCTTTCAGGTTGTAAGGAGTAAGCAGAATCATTGTTCATAATTAACAAAGCTCTTGAGGTGATTTATTTTCTTGCAGGGGGTGGGGGTGGTCAGTGCTGAACCAAAGATTGAATACAAGACCAGACCTGCCAACTCTCGCGATTTAGGTGGGAGACTCCGGATTTTTCATCCTTCCTCCCGCTCTCCGGAGTAGTTAAAATTTCTCTGGATTTTGGCAGAAAAATAGATTTTACGCTAGCTTTCACATTGCCGTGGTGTCAATGATTAACGTCGTCATTATGGAAAACATCCATAGAGGACAGCCGTGGTTATTTCCATCGAGCAGTCTTAAAAAAAGTCTCTGTGACCGCATTTAAGCAACTGGCAAAGACGTGACTTCGTTTTCGTAGCGTTTATCAGCAATCATTTATCGGGGGAAGCACGGAATTCCTGTATAATCGTTATTGTATTCCATTAACAGCCGTGCGGTAAACACGTTGTTTTGTCGGCAGCTTTTTAATTTGTGTTTTTTTTAATTGTTTTTTTCAATTAAACATGTTCAGAAAGAAAATATAAAACTTTAAGCTATAATAAAGGTAAAATATAAAGCTTATAAGAGTTCATATACCCAAGAATCACTGATAGCATTCACGAAAGGAAACACATATTTTATGAACAGTATTTAGATGTGATTTCTCTATTCTGCACGGAAAGACTGACATGGAATTATATTCTGCTCAGAGTCAATGCAGAACCTTTTCTGCAGAACTTTTTCTTAATTGATTAAAAAAAAATTGTTTTTTGAAAATTTTTTTTGTGAATTTTTTTTTTGATCGAGTCTGTGAGTGCTGGGGGGAGGCCCACCCCCTCGGGAGCATCTCCGGATTTCTGGATTTCAAAAGTTGGCACGTCTGCAAGACTTTTTATTCTCCGAATTTGACATCTAAAATTGTTGAATACTGAGGTATGACTAGATGTACAGGAACAACAGGAAAATTATTGCTTCTGTACTGGTGATTCTTTTCAGACACCACAGTGTGTGTAGAAAAAGCCAATACAGTAAAACCTGTCTATAACGATACTATAGGGACCAAGAAAAAATATTGTTACAGACCTTAAAGCTGCACAAATATGATAGGTGACTAAAAAAATTGGTATTGGCACCTAAAATTTTCTTTGTGTAGTTACTAAATTTTGGAGGCTGAGAGCAGCACAAAATGTTAGGGATTTATAGCAGCATATCTACCAAAATGCAAGAGGGTCACTATGCTTTGAAAAAGTCAAAAGAAGCATTATTTTGCACCCTTTTCTTTGGATAAAAAGCTTTTTAGCACCTAGATTTTTTTTGCGATTTCTCCAGTCCTGTGATAGACACTTTATTGTTGTAGATGGTTTCAGCATTTGTGGATCCAATGTTTCTGTACGTATAATGTATGTAATATAATGTATAACGTAAATATAAGAGAGGCCAATAATGCCTCTTTCAGTGCTTCATGCCACAGTATGTGAAATAAGAAAGGCAGGGTCATGTCTCCAGTGGTGTAGTTGGTAGCATGTTTTTCCGGTTTGCAAGAGGGCCTGGGTTCGAGTCCCGGCAGAGACAAGATGAGTTTTCTTTCAGAGTTCACCTCATCATCATATCCAGAAAATATCTGTTTCCTTATTAAATACAGTGAAAGTCTGTTACAACGAGTACAGCTTATAATGAGAATCTCAATATAACTAGAGATTTACTGGTGGTTGTCGAAGAGCTAATGTTACAAAAACATTCAATAATGATAAGTTCGTTATAATGACGATTTTTCCCTTGATTGTGAGATGTTTTAACAGACTTCTACTGTATAATGTAACATTGATAAATTAAGAATCTGATGAAATTAGATTACAAAAAAAGCATTAACAACAATACTCACGTGGCTGGGAAAGGTAAAAAAACGTAAGGGCGGAAGTCCCAAGAAAAAAAATGTTGACAGTTGTAGTTCTAACTCCTATCTCTTTGGTGCACAAGTTTATGACCTGTTTTTCCATGGAAGTGATAACGCTTTACCTTTCAATCATCTTTGGGTTCAACGGTACCCAGTGCCCACTCAGAGACAAAGGGGATCCTTTGCTACAACCAGTTTGACAACAAACACCTGCACACATTCAAATCACTATCCCTGTTCTAGCCCCTACAATAATTTTGTATCACTCATGTCCTGCACACCTTTTGTTATCTCACATTCTGGACCATAAGGGTGTCATTTTCCAAGATAAAAAATCCGGATATAATGTATTACCAGCTTTCTAAAGAGGGGAAATTATTGTTATAGACAGGTGCATATAAAAAGGGATTATCACTGTAGGCAGGTTCAAAATACATTGTGTAAATATAAATTCTGTGGAGACCGAAGAAGACATCCTTATATGCAGATTTATCTTTATAGACAGTATCATCATACACAGGTTTCACTGTATGGTAAAAGTGATAATTTTTATATTGTCCAATTTATAATTATTTTCACTTAGTCATTTATCAGCTCTCCCAGTACACAATGTGGGAAACATTTTTTGTGTAGGCCTACTGTGTGATTTGTCCTTATGTGATACAAGCATATTTTTTCAGAGATAATAATTGTCATAACCATATCTCACACATCTTTATTTTAACTAGCTACTTGATTGGTAATTGGTATGGTGTCACAAAAATGTAAAACATTGTTTTTTCAGATTGTTTTTTGTTTTGTAATATGAAAATCAAAATAAAAGTAATTGTTGACACACTGTTTTTAAATAGAAACATTAGTGCTTATAATGTACTTTTATATTCCATATATATTGACTTCTCAAGTCATTATGTATGAATAGTGTATCATAATGGTAATAGTACATTATATTATACTAATTAAGTTAGTTTGTTCTATATATAGGGTGCATATATAGCTAACAGCTGGTACCACAATTTACTGGTGAACCGTTGATCCTAGAGACATACTTCCAATTAGAAAAAGTATCCAAATAATGCATGGACCTAACATATATTATTCATATTGCAAGGGGCTGTAGTAATGAAGTGTTCCAGACTCTGCCACGAAACTGGGCTGGAAAAGATCTCTGCAACAAGATAAGTCCAGTGGCAGAAGTCTGGCTTTCATTCATTCATGCAGGAGGTTGCATTGTTGTTAAAATTAAAAAAATAGTTTTTTATACTGACACCCTGTGCTCTAAAACCCAATTTAAAAAGTTGTCTTATCTCTCCTGAGGCAAACAAACAAAATTCTACACTTCTAACAAGGAAAGGGTCAGAAGGTGTCATCCTCAAAAAATTATGGAAAAATTAAATTGCATTCATCTCACCCAGAAACACAAAAATTAGCGGCAGAGTTCAAATATTAAAGCTGCAAAAAATTATTAAAAATTACAACAGTTATTACAACGGCAATAGTAATGAAGAACTTCTTTTCCAGCTTTTTCCCCACAGAAACTCTCTCTAGTAACAGTGGAACCTTGTTTATATGATGTTCAAGAGTCTGAGCCAAAACGTCCTATTAATGCTTAATTCTTTTAAACTGAGCCTGTTTAAAGAAAATGGCCTCTCTCCCCCCCACCACACACACAGGCATACAAAATATTATGAAATTCATTGCATATAATTTTATCTCCAATAACACTAGAGGGAAAAATAATTCAATCACACATTTCAAATCACTTGAAAAAATAAAATTTAGTGGAACATTACCTTTGCGGTATGACATTGGGTAAAAAATTGCATAAAAAAATCTTGACTTGGGCAAATTTCCCATCTTGGACCTTCATTTTTTTGACAGCAGATGATTTGCAACCAGCAGCCTGGTCTTTGATTTTGTTTCTCTGCTTTATAATTGTTTTCACCGTTTCCACAGGGATATTCAACTGTTTTGCAAGATTGACTCTCTCTTTTGTCATGAATTTAAAATTTTTGTTGAAGTTTTTTAAAATTTCCAGAATTTCTTTTTTAAAGAAAGCAATTGTTGTTTTGTTGACATTATGAACGACAGATTTGACGCAGCCAGCAAGCAAAGCTCCACAATGAAGGAAAATTCCACAGGAAACAATCGAAAGAACTTATTGTGCATGTGTACCATATGTTTCAGACAGACCTGTACTCTCCAAATGCTTACAATCTGTGGACTTTCTTACCCTTTGAGGAGAACGTGGAAAACACACAATGGGAGAAGAAAATTCTGAAAGGACATATGGTTGTCGAAACAATTGGAACCCGTTTTTTTTGGACTCGCCACGTCTGTGTATTCTCAGAAAGAAACACTCTAAATGACCACTGGCTATTTTTGTATATGCCAGCAGTCCTAAAATTTATGGCTATTGCGGTGGCAATATGCAAGAACTGTTGCAGCAACATGTTTTCACTGCATATAAAAATTTCGTGTTAGATGGATGTTTTTTCAAAAGATTTGGTGTGCGAGTTGAAGTGAAAATGTCGAGTGATTGAGGTTTTGCAGTGAATAAATAAATAATTTTAACATTAAAATGTATAGGAACATATTGCAATTTAAGCAGGGTTTAAGCTACGGTCGCATTTTTCGCAAAATGCGAAAGAAGTGGTAGCCACTTTCACAAAAAATGTGTGCAGGAGGTACGGAATGAGTAGACATCCAACCATCAATCATTACATTAGCATTGTAGCATTTTGCTAAAGCTTTTCTCCCCATTTTCACTTTTTTGCGAAAGGAATTTTTTATCTAGCTTAAACCCTGAATGGAAGCGAAATGTCGTATAAACATGAAAGTTGTATATCGAGCAACGTATAAACGACACTCTGCTGTATTTCTTTTTTTTCTTTCACTATCTGTGCTGTACCTAATCATATGTTGTTTGAATGACGTCACTCTAAGACTCTAGGGTTGTAGGATTTCGGGATTTTTTAATTTCATTCTTGGCCTGTATTGGCGTTCAAAATATTAATATTAAAAAAAAAAATTTCATAGAGTGACCCAATAATAATTCCACTAGACATTTTTATATTTTTGTACATATTTAAATGAGTAGAATTAGTGGTAATTTTTTTCAAAGCTTTTTGAGGATGACACCCTCTGACCCTTTTTTTGTAAGTGCAATATTTGCTGAGATTATTTGAATTAAAAAAATGGAGAAAAATTGAGGAAAAACAGCATAAACTAACAGAAAATGCTTCCCCTCCTCATTTATACTGTTCCCCCAATTTTTCCTTGACTGGGTAGCAACTTTCTAATTGGGCTTTTGAGCACAGGGTGTCCCGTTGCAATATGAATGACGTATCTGAGGTCCACACGTTACTTGGATACTTTTTCTAATTGGGAAAAATGCTTCTAGGATGAACAGTTCTGCCAGTAAATTGTGTTGCCAACTGTTAGTTATGTTCCCTGTATATATTATACCATAGTTTCCCAAACTTTTCATTCCATTGCCTCCTTCAGCATTTTTTTTTCTCATCTCCTAATTCAAGTGAACCCATAGGATTCTATATTAAATTTGGAGCTTCCATCCCCCACCTGGGGTTACATTGCTCACTTTGGGAAACACTGTATTATACTAATACAAAAGAGATGAAAAAGTCACAATAGTAGATGGAAGAGAGCTAATTATATGCTATATTTTAAATATTTAGTGAAGAGTTGTGGCCTTTGGTTTTGTTCGTGTATAAGTATGAAAATTGAGTATTACAGCGATGTTACATTATTCTACCTCTCCTGAGTTCCTGGAACACAATGTGTATGAAAACCATAGAGAGAGAGAGAGTCCTCAATGAGTGAAATTCATGATTCGGTGGGATTCATGAATTAAATTTTTGCGCTTTTCTGAAATTTCATGTATTGTTTCAGTCATATCATATTAATTTTAGTATTACTGAAGATAAATTGTTAAATCTTTTTATTTATTTGTTCAACATTGCTTGGCCAAGGCCTATACAAGAGAATATGGTGGTGAAATATGACAAAGTTGGCAGTCAAATAAACTCAGAAATATTAATACAATCAACAATAGTGGGTGGAAGGTTTCTCCAATCGGTTATAGTTTGTGCAAAGAAACTAGATTTGGAACTGTCTGTAGAAGTAAAGGTGGGTTTCAATTTTTGGGTATGGTCAAGTCTGTTGTAAAAATGTGCTGCTGTGGTGGTCAAGTGGCCATAATGACAGACTCACATCATGAGGACCCGGGTTTTTACCCCACCATTGCCACAGTGGTGGTCAGCTGAAGTTGGTTTTCTGTAGTTCTTAACTTCGAGGCACGAGTGTGAGCCAATCTCCCTATTAAAAATTCTCGACACAGAGAGCAGCAGTCCAACAATGACACAAATATTCAATCATCACACTTCACTTCTGAAACATAATAAAAAATCAGACACAACACAATATATGCACTCAGATTGTTAGGTACACACACTTCCGGCACAACTCACCTGGCATGAATGAACGAATGAACGCCAGAACTTTGCCACTGGACTTATCCCGTTGCCGAGATCTCTTCCAGCCCAGCTTCGTGGCAGAGTCTGGAACACTTTATTTTGTGTCAAAAAAAAAAAAAACATACAAACTTTTGCAACATATTTTCCCCAGACAATTGGGTACTGTTGTGATTAACAAATTTTGTGGTGATTACAGATGAGATGGGATTAGGAGTTGGAGAAGTTTCGGGGTTTAGTTAAGATGAATGTACACATATTAGGATGAAGGTATGTTTTAAAACCAATTGAGCCCCCCCCCCCATGCCATCTCATCTGTTATCTTATACTTGCCATATTATATGCACAGGATACAAAAAGAAAAAGAAATGAGAATCTTATTGTGAAATAAGAAAAAAAA
The DNA here is from genome assembly GCF_987345545.1 of Pholcus phalangioides. Lineage (NCBI taxonomy): Eukaryota > Metazoa > Arthropoda > Arachnida > Araneae > Pholcidae > Pholcus > Pholcus phalangioides. The sequence continues at coordinate 28,236,729 of NW_028301610.1, read as the reverse complement.
TAAAAATATATATATATCCATCGGAGCGAGGCATCTCATTTAACACCTTATTGGTGAGCAAATGGGTTTGATAACTTGTCCGCAAGTTATCAACTCACCTGGCAGTAAATTACACATAGCGATAGACCAGAGTTGTGCTCGGTTTGAAAGAAGGGAAGGAAAAGGGTGAAGGTTTAATTAGAATATGGGAAGTGGGGATATTAAAAAAGTCACGGATGATTTTGAAAAGTAGAGTTACTAGAGAGATAAGTCTATGAGAGGTAAGTGGTTGGATATTGAGTTGGCGCTTGAGCTTGGTAATGGAGACAGAGGATGACCAGCAGTTAAAAATGAAGCAGGGGACTTTATTTTTGAATAGATTATAACTTGTCTATAATTAGTTTGCATATATATGAGGGGCCCCCAGTTTCACAGGTATAGGAAAAAAGAGGATAAAAGTTTAGAAGCAGAGATGTGGGATGTGACAGGTAGAGTTTTTCAGGTTACTGCAAAGAAAAAAAAAGTTTTCTTGGAGGCATTTTTGCAAGATATGGTTAATAAAAAAACACTGTTTTAAATAATTTAAGACAATGCTTTTTATTATTCCCCCAAAGAATATTGAGACTGCCCAGGAAGCAGGCAGTAGAAGCTGTATAAAAGATATAGGATGTTATGGTTTAAAATGGGCCAACACTAATGAAAGAATACTTACGAAAAGGTAGACAGTTGGATAAATAAGTTTGGGAGACTGAGATTTAAGAAGTCAATAGAGGTAAATAGTGCATTCCTGCAATGTATGATTTTGTGTCAATCATACATCTTGGCATATTTGAAAAAACAATGCTACAAGTACGAAAATTTCTGTATTGTAAAACCCAGATAATCTGTGCTGATGAAGACCATAACCTACTCTAATTCTTTTCTGTATATTCAAAAATATGCTATATACCATTTATACGAGTTCTATAGAGTATTATTGCATAATTTATTCATATGTATGGGTGGACGACCATCATACACCTCTAATGCAAAATAGAGTAGCCTAAACCCCTGAGCGACCAACAAAAGAACAAAGGTAGTAATTCCAGGATTCACATTAATCCAAGTGTGGAATTACACTGCTGGCCACCCAAATTGCAACACCAAGAAAGACAAGAGATATCGCAACAATATTTATTTTGTAGATAACATGTTGACCAAGCATCAAATGATTAAATTTATAGACTTCTGTGAAGTGTGGTTCCTGCCAAAATCAGTAGCCAGAGTAGCCGCCATTGTTGGAGATCACCGCTGCCACACGCCTCGGCATTGATTCAAAGAGACTTTGGATGTGTTCTTGGGGTACAGCAGACCAAACAGCTTCCACGCGTTGCCAAAGTTGATCTGGTGTGGCAGCTGGGGATGTAATCTGGGTCAATCGTTGAGCAACCATGGACCACATGTTTTCTATCGGCGAAAGATCCGGAGAGCGAGCTGGCCAGGGAAGCAGTTCAATCTGGCGATTGACGAAGAACCTTTGGACAATGCGTGCCACGTGTGGTCGCGCATTATCCTGTTGAAATATGGCTGTGGGCAAGCCCTGAAGGTAAGGAAGGACAACTGGCTCCAACACCTCGGAGATGTAGCGCTGGCTTTTTAAAGTACTTTCAATGCGTACTAGAGGGGTGCGAGAGTGATATCCAATACCGCCCCATACCATAATACCCGGTGTAGGACCAGTGTGGCGGTGCATAACGCAGCTGTTCAGCATCCTCTCTCCACGGTGTCTCCAGACTCGAATCCGACCATCGTGGTGTTGCAGACAGAAGCGTGACTCGTCAGCAAAGACAATTTCATTCCATTGTGCCGTCCACATCCTTCTTTCATCGCACCATTGGCGGCGGAGACGTCTGTGGTTCTGCGTCAAGGGTAGACGAAGCAATGGACGTCTTGCGGACAGACCACTCTGCTGTAAACGGCGTCGAATGATACGCGCAGACACTGGATGATGCGGTACAGACTGAATGTGCTGTGCTATGGTTCGTGATGTGGCTGAGCGATCCGTCACTGCCATACGCACAATACTCCTGTCATCACGTGAAGTGGTGCACTGAGGAGGATGCGATCGAACACGTCGGTCCGTCGTACCCTCCTGCATCCAACGATCACATATCCGCATTACAGTTGTTTGGTTTCGTCCAACACGACTACCGATTTCCCTGAAAGATAATCCACAATCTCGGTAGGCCACTATCCTTCCTCTGTCGAACTCGGATACTTGATCAAAAGATGATCGCTGTTTTCTACGAGGCATAATTGATCGTTTTTTTGAAAAAACCACAAGAAAAACACAATTGCCGTACTTCAAATCGTCGAAATCTCCAAGCCTTAAATAGCGCTTTGAAGTGGCGCCACAGGCGCGCGTGATGTGCGTCTGCGCTGAAATTCTAATCATTTGCATATCTCACCTCCGCTAATGCATGTTGTAAATTTCATATTATTTGCATGCTTCCTTCAGGGTGTTGCATTTACGGTGGCCAGCAGTGTACATTTATGTTTGCCAGGTTTAGCAGAAAATTTTGAGAATCTCTCATACAACAGGGGGAAAATGTGAGCTTTTTTTTTTAGCCTTCTCAGATTAAGCAGGACTCGCTGGACTTTCCAGAAAGTTGGAGTATTGTAGCTCCACTATATAATCCATCCGATAAATATCTTCAATTTCTAGATAATGCATGTTTACATAGGGTTCACCTGGTCTATGATTATTGTCTAATAAAATGAACCTGCACCTCTCAAAAGTCAAACATAGGACTGTGAGATCTTATTCCTATAGGCCTACCCACCCCCAAAGCAGAATATGCCAAAAACAATGATGTATGCCACAGAACAATCTCGGAAAGAATTATAAGGAATGAATAGAAAACGCTGTATGAGAATGTTTACTGCAGAACATTTCCAGTTAGCTGAGGGCTCCTTGCAGAAGAATGCAAAACATTCGGCTTTGGGGCCTATCACTTAGCAGTCAAGGAGACTGCCACAGAGGGACTCAACAGCCTCGTTTACAGCGTGATATCACTATGAGAGCTGTATGACTGTGAGAGGGCACCATTAGCCCCATATTAAAGTCATTTTATGGATCTTGCAATGTAGGTTTTGTAAATTTTTGCGCCAATGAGTTTTACTGGGAACAGTCATATTTGCATACCATGACTATTGTATGGTATAATTTATTATCTTATATAACTGTATCAGTCAATTAACAAAATTTCACTAGAGTGTCCATAGGAACCAAAAAAAGTGTTCATTAGAAATTTGACAAAATGTGAAAATTATCTTAATTTTTGAACACCAGTGAATCAAAGTCACCCTTAGAGGTTTGTGACAGGTGTGGTCACCAGGCTCTGTGCTTTGTGAGGCTCTGCACTTCGGTAAATTATTTCTTGCATCAATTATTATTATTATAAAAGGAATTATTCCTTTCATTATTTCTAAATTTTTACCAATTCTGGTATTTATTTCATCAATTCTAATATTATTTCTTTCATTAATTCTGAATTTCCATTGATTCTGGAATTATTTCTTTAATCGATTCTGGAATTAGTGATCTCACTTATGCGTTAGTGCAAGGGAACAAAAAAAAGACGCACAAGTCAGAGAGGTTTATGAGTGAATAGCATTATTATACTAGATCTTTGACCGGGAGTGCAGAAAATAGTCTCATAACTGAGAGAAACGTATAAGATAGGGTGTATAAGTGAGTGATCATTGTATTTCTTTCGTTGGTTCTGAATTGTGATTAATTCTGGAATTTTTCTTCCGTCAGTTCTGAAATTTTTATCAATTATACGGAACCGCTATAGCTGGCAGCAAGGTCACAAGGAGATACTCTCAATACTACGGAAATCATTTTTTTCTTCAGAATTGTTTTTGAAAAAAATTCAGTTCTTTGAGTTTCTTGCGGTATTTTACTTATTATTATTATTATTATTTTCAGTTGCGTGAATCTTTACCGACTAGCTATACTTAGAGCCCTCAGAAAATATTAATAAGATAATATAGATGTGCCTTAGCTATATAGCGTAACGACAAATTCGCATACGCATGTGACAGAGTTTGAGAGAAGACAAACATCTAGGATCGTTTTACGTATCGTTCGCCATTAGCATTGAATACGTTTACTAATACACAACAGGCGGAATGTCCAACGAGGTGGTTGAAAAAAAGATGCCCATAAGAAATATGGATGCAATAATATCGGAACTTGTGAAAAGTATTTAGGCGTATCAGGGGCATTAAGGAATGTGTGAAATCGTCCTCCGACGTGGGCATTGTTATTTTAGCACTTGTCCCCACGATAACGGTGGTTCTGGATCCACGAAATCAAAAATTCTTGCTTTCAGAGTCAACCAACCGACCGAAGATTTTGATGAGTGAGGATAAATTTTTAAGTTCCACGTTTTTACCTCGTTTATCTGCCTTACCTAGTGCCACCAACTGTTCTTCAGAATTGAAGAACAGTTGATATTATGCACAGAAAGTCTCCATTGAAGGGAAATTACGGAAAAGGAACGCAATATGAATCTCACGATGGTTTCGACATTTGCAAGTAACGTTCCCCCGAACTTTTTTTTTTACCGGCGCCAATCTGCTTTTTCTGTGTGCTTGGTAAAGCAATCTGTCATACATACAGACAGTATTTGGTAGGTGTGAAAGTACGTGTAAAAGCTAGGACGCATTTTACACGTGCACTGTTGGGCTCAAGGAGGAGAACGTTTCATAGTAAGAGGTGCCGTAGACGCTGTTATGAAAAAAAACACTTGGGGGGGGGGGGGGGTTGTCCTAAGGTTGCCAGACGCCCGTATATACGACAACTACTGAGAAACTCTGCGACCTTGCAAAGTTACTTGGGGAAGGGGGCTCATGTGGCCTTAGTCCCTAGGCTAGGGTGCTGTATTTTAATGAACTTTCAGTTTAAATTTTTTTTAAAAATTAAAATTTTTTAGTGAGTTTTTTATTGGACTATGATCATATTTTTTTGTCCCCCCCCCCCCCATAGTAAAGCTCAGCATTTATCACTACTGAGAGGCTTCGTGCCTATGGTGGCATGTCTGATTATGGAGATATTTCTTTCATAAGTTCTCTAAATTTTTATCACTCCCTCTCCGGAATTATTTCTTCCATTAATTCTGAATTTTCATTGGTACTAGAGAGAGAATTATTTCTTTCAATTTTTTCAATTCATCAGTTCTAAAATTTTCATTAGTTTCGAGAATTTTTTGCCATTAGTTTGAAATAACCTTCAGTGTGTGTGTGTGTGTGCTGAATTTTCATCAATTTTTGTGTTGATTTAAATTTAATTGTGTGTTTGAAAATTTTTTGTATGGATATTTTTTCATTAGAGCCCGGAAGTTCAGGCTCTGAAAATGGTCGAAATCGGCAGGGAAAAAGGCACTAAAAAGGCATTTATTAATTTATGGAAGGAAGAAAATGTAACTAAAAAATATGATGTTAAGGGTCCGAAAACTAGCTGAAAAATTGGTTGCACTTAATCGGTCTACGGTTGTATTTATAGTTAATAACTGCATTATTATCCAAGGTTAATTGAGATTTAAAGCCCAAAATAAAATGTTAGTGGTAGGATTGGGTTAATTCCAGGGCCACCATTAGCAGCCGCAGAACCCGTAGAGAAAAATGATCTATAAAACTCCTTCAAGTTGCGAATAATTCTCGCTTATTTGTTGTATTATTTGGAATAATCATTATCATTTCTATAGTTGAGACATGGCTACTTTGTTATTTTGTTGTAAAAAATTTCGGTTTTTTTTTATATTACCACACATGCGGGACTCCTTCAAGCAAGGGGCTTTCTCATGTCCCACACATCCCTAAGGGCGACTCTGGCCAATTTAATCGAACACTAAATAATTATGCAAAATAAATAGGAGCTATGGTTTTTACAGTCCATATTTATGATGTAAATAATAAAATGAAAAAGAAAAGGGCCCCCCAGAGCCCTGTCTGCTCCTACTCCGCTTTGTGTGAGCCATGATGTCAACTGATGGGACAGTCATCGGCCAGCTATACATATACAATGCAGTTTAATGCCTGAGCGAAATGTTATGTGAAGCACATTTCTCATTTTTCTCTGCTTTTTTAATATGGGCTGCGTTCATCTGAAACAAAATCATTAACGACTAACTCCATCCGGGCAAAGCAAAATTGGGGAAACTAACTTCCCTGTCCCTCAGATCACTTATTCGCGTTTAAATGGGCCTGAAAGGGGAGGGGTTTGCTTTCTGATGATAATCCATACTGTTAGAAAATTAAAAAAAAAAAAACAAAACAATTCTTTTGTTATATTAATGCTGAAAAATATCCAAGTTTTGCAGATTATGGCTTCTGAAATTCCCTAATAAACTTAAAACTATGTTAAAATAGGCATTTATGGCAGGAAAAGTTCAAAAAAAGCATTTATGGCAGGAAAAGTTCAAAAAAAGCATTTATGGCAGGAAAAGTTCAAAAAAGGCATTTTTACAACAAAAAAAAAATTTGAAAATAGGAGCTTCCGGGCTTTATTTATCATCATTCCTGTTATATTCTGAAATAATAGATACCGATTCCCCTCCCCCACAAAATAAATAAAATCGGGGCAAAGTGGGTCCTAAAAATTTTAGGTGCTCAGAAATTGTTGAGAGGCATCTGGCCCCTCGTCTGGTAAGGGCGGCCCTGAGTTTAGGCAAAAGGCTCGTTTGAAATCGCGTAAATGGATTTACAATCAAGTTTAAGTGTTTTGAGAGGCTCATAGATGGCGTTACCAGCCCGATTTTGAAATGTGTTTCTTTGACTCAACAAGGTAGGCCATTAGTTCCCATTCGGGTGATTTTTTTATCATTTATTTCGCTCATTTTAGGCAGGTTTTCATTAGCGAAGAAGCAAAGTTTTTGTTAATCAGAAGCAACGAAGAGAGAAAAATTTTATCTGCATTCCCCTTTTCCCTAAAGAAAATTAAAAAAAAATGAAATAATATTATTAACATTTTTTCTTCGTTATTGATAAGAATCTCGAATACGTGATTAATCAGTTTGAATTTGAATTTTTTTTTGAATTTCCCAGACTCTTGGAATTTTCTCAGTGATATGATGAAGCTTTCGATAAATTTCGACCTACTCTGACCATGTAGAGTTCTTGCTGTGATATTTTCCAATGTTTAGCCAAGTCTGATGGAATGTAAATAGTGTTTCTATCGCGGGATTCCGCACAAAATATTCTTTCTAAAATCTTCCGATAATACCAAGATAGAACTAGATGGTTAACAGAATGCTTACCAGACCGTGAGAGATTTTTCATCATTAAAGGGACAAACTCAATAATTTTAATGAATATTTTCAATCAAAGCAGAACTGGCAGGATTTGATACCCAAAGCATTGTTTTGCACGTTTAGATACAGCTTCAATTGGGAAACCATTTTATTATAAATGCTAGTACATATACCATAGCATTGTCAAACTTAGTGATTCTTACTTTTACACTAAGAATAAGTTACAGGAGTTTCTTAAGCATCATACACAAGCTAGCACTGCCAAATTAAAGGACATTGTTGTCGTACAATTTAGTATTTTGATTGCTAGATATATTCTAATGTTATGCACAAAAAGGTTATTGTTTTAAGTATCAGTGATTATCTAGATAATTTAATAAGAGAAATCACAATATTACATATATGGTGTAAAAGGACTTTTTATTAACACCATCTGTCCTCTTTCTATAACAGATAGAGCAGCATTGGCGTACGCAAAAGGGGTTCCCCCCCACCCCCCAGGCTGAGATTATAGTGTTATTTTGCAGGAAAAAACGTAAATTCCCCTTCTTGAGAAGAAAAAAAATTGAAACGCCCCCGAGAAAATTCTGCGTACGCCTATGGATAGATGTTTACATCTGTACACATATATAAGCAGTTGAAGAAATTTTGGATGGTCAAGAATCATCTTGAATTGAAAAATATCACATCTTCCATAGTTTTTCCTTCGGCGTTTATGCTATGCTTTATTGAAATTGTATATTTTAGAAGGAAAAAAACCATATATATATATGGTGAACATTTTATGACAACCATATTTTTATTATGACAACCATATTTTTATGGGCATCTTTTTATCAGCCACCTCGTTGGGCATTTTGCCTGTTGTGGCGTTGTATTTGTATTTGTATTTGTAACATGTACAAAATAATTCTGTAAAGAGTTGCAAATTATTTTACACTCATATTAAGTATTTATTCTTTGTATGACATAGTCACTTTAAACATTCCATGCAATTAATGTATTTTAATGGGAATTTTTATATTGAAAAGCAATATTTAAGGTTTTCACGTCACAGTTTAAACCTTCAAAAACCTGCCAACCCCGTCTATATATATTTATACTTAAAAAAATCATCCTAAAATTTTCCGTGAGATTCAAAATTGAGATTTCAGTGGTCCGTGGAATTCAAAATACTGAGTTTACTCCGAAGCTGCAACTAGGGGAGGGGTTCCTCGTGCCCCGGGGCTGGATCAGGATAGGCACTGAGTTTACAGTTTTCGCCCCTTCAAAATTACGGGGAGCGGGGCTCTCCAAATAGACACTGGCCCTTGTGACAAAATTTTCGTTTCTTGTTGCTGCGCTGGCTTAATGGCAGGGCCGCAACTAGGGGGGAGCAGGCGGGTTTTTAATAAATGGAATAGCTTACCCACGGAGGTAGTAAATTCTAAGACACATTAAAGAAGAAATACTATAAACATATTGGGGTAAATCGAGAAAGCTATCCCTACTTAGAATAAGACAACCATAAGTATTCTTTATGGGCATTGTATAATATTTTATCATGTATATATATTGTTTGTAATTGCATTTTAATTGGGTTGCTGTTTTTTTTTTAAATATGACATCCATATTTGTTAATGGGCATCTTTTTTTTCAGCCACCTCGTTGGGCATTTTGCCTGTTATTTGTAAACTGCCCCGATTCATCAGCGGCCCTAGTTTTTAAGAAATTTTGCGGCAGTGGGAAATATTCTTCCCACTTTTTTTTTTTGCGCTATCTGGCACCAATGTCAACAGTAAACGTCCATAAAAAGCTTGAAAGTATGCGATAATGCACGAGGAGCATCTCATATATGGCACATCCTTTTTCTTGGGCGTTTTGCTGCATTTTTTGCATGTCATTGTTGCGAATAGATTTCGGCATGAGTGCTACGACACCATCAAAAGCATACATCATCTGGTACTTTGCACTTCGCACTTCTTGGCCTGTAAGCTAACTAGACACCCTCTCCTCTTTCTTGAATGTTTCCCAAATGTTCGAACTTCCAATACAACGAAGGGGGAAAAAAAATGTGTATTTTATGGAGATTTGTTCTATTCGTTATGTTTCTATTTAAGATTAAGATCCACTCTTCAATCGCAGTTAGTTCGCGTGAGCTTTTGTTTGAAGCTTTCTGATTTTTGTGTTCCAATAGACTTTGATTACACAGATTGGTTATAAGCTGTGTTCCATCGCAAAAGTTTACTGTGGATTATGTTAAAAATAATTATCACTGAAAAGGAGAAATTTCTCAATATTGGAATGGATTTTGTTACGGAAGACTGGAAAAGCATTTTGATTGAGGCGGATTTATGAATTTGCCACCTGCGGGCTATATTCCTTATTTTCCGCCTTTCTTCCATTCTAATTTGTTATTTGCCGTAAATTACTGAAATTTGCCGCCCTGGACTATAGCCCGCTTTTAGCTCCCTCTGTAAATACGCCACTGAATCTGGGAATTCCCACTCCCATTTCCGTTACGACAGTATTCAGAGTTCCCCCCACTCCATGGGAGTTTGTGTTAAAATATTTTAGAACATAACTAGAATTCAAGTTCATCAATAAAAAAAAATCCCTCATTTTCTGTAATTCTTACAAATATTCATTTTATCGTAGTTACGATTAATGAATTGATGGCGCCATCTGTGGGGTATGTTGGTGATCACAAGCTCCTTTTTGACTTTGCTATACCTTTCTATTGTAAAAACAGCCAATTTAGCTTTATTATTGCACTTACGTCACAAAATGAAGTCTATTAAATATGGCGATGCGCGGTACTTCTTTTTGAAAGCATTTTTTTTTTGCGTAATTAAAAAAATGAAAATAGTATGTTTCGAATTTTCATGACTGCTAGTTTCTGAGAATTTACCCTCAAGGTAGATGATTTCTAACTCATGGCACAGTGGCAGGTGAAAATTTGTTTGTAACTGGAGTGAACGTTTTTAAGTAACATTTAAGAGAACTTGGAATCTATTCGCCCCCAAAGCAGAATGTTTATTACTGTTCTACGACGAGCCCTCGGCTGACTGGAAATGTTCTGCGGTAAAAATCCCCATACATGTAATAGTGTTTTTTGCACTTTTTCTTAAAATTCTTCCAAATTGTTCTGCGACGTACGTCGCAGATTTCGGCACATTCTGCTTTGGGGCTATTCGCCCCTTCTAGATTTTCATGTAGAAATTTCTAGGAATTATGGCCTATCCTTCTGAATGTCGCTGCTGCTGTAGATAAATTAGAACTCGTGCATTTATTGAAACGATATTGAAAATATCAAGTTTTGAGAAAAAGATTTTTTTGCCAAAAATGCATTATTACGATGTTTTATTATTGATTTTTCGGGTTTAATCAACTAATGACATTTAATTCTTAGAGTAATCTGTTTTAAAAATGCATTGCTGGAGTTTTTTTTGTAATGCTGGTTTTGGATGCCCTTTTCTGAGGTTTTAACTTGTAAAAACCGTGAGGGAAAAAGTCTTATAAAAATTTGTTTCATCGTACCTAAGGTAGATAGAGGACATGAATGTTTTGCCAGGCATTTGAAAAAGGCTTACGCATCGTTACAAAATATTTGAACATATTTCACGACCAGTTCTTATTTTTTTAAATCTTACAATATTTCTAAATCAAAGGCATTCGAAATAATAAAAAAAACACGTTTTTATATAAATCATATTGATGATTCACCGGAAATTTCGAGATAGTATTTTTGCCATGAGATACGGGACAGAGTTTTTACTGTAATGATGTATGTTAATTTCCAGTTACTTAATTTCTTATGAAATCTTAAACTATTATGATATTTAATTTTTTTTTTGTTCCTTTGGTGTGGGCTTTTTATTTAAATTTCAGCCTTGTTGGGTAATTTGCGTGTTGTAGCCTTAGCTTTGTGTTTGTAAAATTGTAAAAAGTTCGTTTGTATTGGAAAAATGGAGCAATTCTGAACTTGACTTTTTCTGTTCACACACATTGATTTCCAAACACTTTTAATTTATGGTTTTGGGCCTGGTATAACACTCTTGTTTGAAAACCCTAAAATTTCTCATACCTCTCGTGAGGAACTCTACTCATTTCAGCTGAAGGGATTGTAATTATTATAATTTTTTAAAAATTAGGAACTCCAGACATATAGGTAAAATTTTCTTTTGCCATTTTCTCTCTGCCCCTTTGAAAAAAAAAAAACAACTTCTCAAAAGTTAACATTATTTGTCATTATGTCATGCATTTTCTATTTCTTATACATTGATTACAGTTTTTGTAGTATTAAGTTTGCAATGTATCGAATATCGGAGTTTTCTAAATTTGTTAGAAAAAAAGAAAACTAACAAGTAATAATTGTTTTTAAGATTAATTAGTCTGTAAAAAATTGATAAAAATAGAAAAATAAATAATTTCATTCCACAGTACGAACTTCTTTGATTATGTTTCATATTTTCACACATATTGATTTCCAAACACTTTTAATTTATGGTTGGGCTTGGTATAACACTTGTTTCACCAGCGTGAAACTCGCATGTTTTCTCAGTTTCCTTTTTTTGGAAAAACGTTGCTCGCATGATACCTAATGTTTCCCGTTTCTTTGCTTTTTGGATTTTTTTAAAATTTAATAAATGATTATAGTTCAGAAATATATGAATGTGTAAGAATAACCTGTAAATATTCGTCCACAGGCAATAGTGGACGAAATGAAAAGGTCATCCCCTTAAATTCGATGGTGAATTTTTTTCACTCATATAATCTTCGATCGTAATAGTCCCAGAAAATTCTAAATTTCCAAACATTTAAGTTGTTTTTTATGTATCGTGGATTATGTGAAAAATATGAGCCGGAATCCTTATATCGCACAAAGATCGATCTTTCAACATCGAAAAAACATTACTATCGATAGAAAAAAGGTGAATTTGTGATCGATCGCATGTACTCATGATTGAGAAATGCTTTTGTAAAACATTTTATTTACGAGAATATGTTATTCACTTCCAAAAATTCCACGGCTGATGATTCCTATATGTGATGAAACCAAATTCACTTCGTGACGTGTTGGTGATTAATTTAATGATTCCACTGCATTGGTTTAATCTGTGATCTCGTATTATACTAAGAACAGGGCCGGAACTAGAAGGGAGGTTGTTGGCAACTGCCCCGGGCGGAAAAATTTAGGGGGCGGCCGTTTTAGGTGGGAATAGAGAACACTGTTACAAAATTATCGAATTTTCAAGTTGTTGGGGCGGAGAAAATCCCTGTTACGGCCCTGTGCTAAGAATATTAAAAAAACAAAACAAAAAAAAGCCTTTGCTATAACCCAAAGTTTTTATCTTATTTTGTTATATTTTTCTAGAATGCGTTTATTTCTGGATTTTTCGATGTGCTTAGCTGAGACATGGATGACCATTTAGAAATTCAACTTTGCTGTATATTTGGATTGAATATTATTTATTTCCGTCTTTAGCTGTGAGAAAATAGAATAAAAATACTGTTATATATTATTTGAAATTGAAGTGGTATTTATACACGTGTGAAGATGCTTACCATCCGATTTAGTAAATGATGAATAAAGAGGGGCTCTATCAAATCTGCTAGTACACACCACACATCCAACATATTTCTCCCTCAATATTTTGAATGTGGCTTTCTTTTATCAGTTCTAAAATATTTTTTGTTATGATTCATAACCGTTATTGTGTCGACCCGATTCTTTTTGCTGGATACAACAAAAGCGGCGACTTGACCGCAGCAAAAAATTGCTACCGCAGGGGGCCCCCATCGAGGGGTTAGCGTACCAACCTCTCGATGAGTATAAGAAACAAGCCTGCCGTTCGGAATCGGCAATAAATTGTAGGTCTCGGTCTAATTAGCCCTCGTGTGCAGAAAATGACCGTGGTGCGACAAAAATGTCAAATGATTCTTTTTGCTTCGAATTAGATGACTTGAAGGCAAATTTCTTTTCACGAAGTGTTTTTAAAAAATTGCTAAATTGCTGTAAATTCTAAGAAGTCACCGTTTCTTTATTTCGAAAAATTGTTTTTAGCTGAATTGATCGTAAAATAGGAATTATGCTTTCTCGCCGAATTTGTCTGTTTCCAAATGGATGACGGTAATGCGAGGTGGCTTTTTTTCTCATCAAAGAATCGTAAATACAGGTTAATCATAATTTCATCGGCGCTAATATCATTTAGTTTTTGTGGTTTCTCAATAAAACTGTTCCACTGCTCATTAGTGCTGTTTGAACTTATAATCGCTTTTTTTTCACAATCACTACTCTGTTACCTGAATCAACTTTGATTCAAAGAAAGCGAATCCTTTTCGTGCCCGTTCTGATTTGAACCAAAAAAAAAAAAGGATTCAAGCTCAATTTTGTAGGTTATTGTACGTACATTAGATCAGTGGTTCCCAAACTTTTTGAACCGCGATCCTCTTCTGACAGGAAATTCATCGGCGACCTCCCCTTACATGTATGGTGACCATATGCCCCGGTTTTTGTTAGTGATTGCACTGTCTCGAAAGCATTTCTCAGAACGCCTTTTTCTCCCGGTTCCAATTTGCGTAATCAGTGATGAAGGAAATGAATTTTTTTTTCAATATTTAGTTTTCAGTGCTGTTTTATTGTGAAATGGGAAGTGTAGTGAGGTGAATGTTCGTTAATTTTGATGCATCCAGTTTCAGAATGATTCTTTGCTTAGAAATCGAGCATTAACAATATTGTTCATTATTATTATTAAATTCAATTGTATTTTTGAATAAAGAAAATAAGAACGTAGACACACTTCATATTACTTATCGTTCTGTGTTTTTAATTTGAAAAATATAATTTTGAAATTGGATGATTCTTTCTAAGCCATCCTGTATAAATATTAATTAGATATATTGACTACAAGTAGAATTTGATAAAATTGCATTATTACGTGGTAAGTAGCTCAAAAAAGACATTTTTATTTACGTTGTGAAAAATGAAAACTTATTTTTGGACGTTTCTATTTTAGAGAATCTCTCGCGACCCCCCTAGTTCATTCACGTGACCCACAATTTGGGAACTACTGCCCTAGATAGGTGAATTTCTGCATCTAATATGTGCATACATATTACTTGTGCATCTATTACATGTAATTTTTTTAAAATTCCTTTTTTTAAATCGATTTTGGAGCAATTTCAGATTTTTTCAAAACATTTTAATATACAATGCGGTGTGTGTTTAATTTGCAATTCATTAACTTGCAATTTATCAAAAAAATTTTTATTATATTCAATCGGAATTTGTAAAATTTTTCACAAATATGAAGGCTGCTCCAAAAAGGTTTCATATCTGACTATGAAAAGATCAAATCCAATCCAATTTCAACATTCAGTTGAATTTTCGGATAAATTGCTATGTGCAGGGGTGGAAAATCTGCTACAATTTCCGACGTCTGCTACATTTTGCTACAATTTCTGGCCTTTTGCTACATTTTGCTACAAAGCGCCAAAATTCTTCAATTCTGCATCATCTTGTGCCAAAAACAAAATTTCCCCTTGAAAATCTTTGAAGTTGCATCGATAGAAGCTGACTTTTTGATAACATCATTTGTCCTCCTTAGTTTGAGGCCCCCTCCCCAGGATTCGGTGTTCAGGCTTCCGACAACGTATAAAATAGGGTCAGACTATGCAGATTGCCGCTCATCCGCAGAACAATGGGGAAAAAAACCCTTCAATCACTGTGTTTCCAGCTATTTTTTAAGAAAAAAGTTGACACCTTTGATTTATGCATTCCTTACGTTAATTATTTTTTAAATTGCGTCTATTTTCCCTGACTGGCTGTATTTGACGAAACATTCGTGTATCCTTTATCAGAATGGAAAAGTTCGCGAAAGAACGTATTATTGCACTGGAAAAACAGCAATGATGAATCTGTCTTCACCATCAGGAGTTGTGACGCAAAAGCTGTCAAGGTGTCTACGATCGTGGAAAAGTGACGAAATGAGAAAAGAGTCGCGAAATAAGTAAAAAATAGGGAGTGAAAACAGATGTGTACTCAGATCGAATTTTTTGTGAAAATAGAATCATTCTCTTAAATTTCTAATTAATCATTATTCTATAGTTTGAGTTAAAAATAACAAGTCTATAGTTTTAATCACTATTAAATTTCTTAGAATTTCTAATAAATATTCTAAGAATGACCCAGCGAAATGCTTGAAACTGAAGAGAACAAAAGCACAGCTTAAACTTGCATCAGCGGCCAAAACAAGGAAAAAAAAAACTTTTCTAATGAGTTTCAAGTCTCTCCTGTAGTGATTTTTTTAATCAGTGATTACCAAGCGTTTACAAGGTAAATCTAAAACACTGATTTTCAAATTATTTTTGAAATCTGAAATACCATGTGTTAAAATGGCTCTGTTAAAAGCCTCTCATTTATTGATATTGTAGAGAATGTGAAAATATAAATATCAAGAAGTCTCTCAAAAATTTGTTATGCTTTAAAAATATATATATATTTCTGGGGGAAATCTCTATGTGTATATATATATTGTGCTTTCGGGAGGGGGAAGAGGGCACCCTTTTTTCTGAGCTGAGATAGCACTGTTTTTTAAAAACAGTGTAAAAAGTAATCTTATTTGCTGCCAAAATTTTGTAAATGCTGCTACAAAAACAACATTTTTGCTGCTAAAAAAAATCAAATTTCCATTTTCCACCCCTGTATGTGCGAAGAACAGTGAATCCTTTCGTGGTCTAAGTAAAAAAAAAATGAAAGTGGTCTAAAACCACTTTTTATTTTTCTAACATCTAGTCATTTTGATTTCATACTATGCTGTTACGATTAACACGAAGCTGTTAAAATGCTTACATGAATAACCAGCACTATCTATTGAACTAAATGCAAAAATGTAGGTACTTTCTTCATCACGGTTAATCGAACAGTTGTTGGAATTTTGTTTTTCTATCACATCACCCTAAGCGTAGATTAGTGCATTGCTTTTACACGCGAAAGATTTTGCACATTACACACCTCATTTTGCTGTTTAATTTTGTATTACATTTATAGCAGTTTACGTTTATTAGTTTTGATTGATTTAATTTGAATTAGAGTGAGTTACTATGACTCATGTACGCTGTTTACATGCACATATAAGAACGCAAACCAATCCCTCCCCCACATGAGACGAAATTCTGTTAGCCATGTATTATTTATAAAAATTATTATTTATTAAAATATTTTTTATTAAAATAAATGAATATTATTTTCCATTTGTATCATATTAGTTATCTTAGTCACATAATCAGATATTAAGTTTTGCAAACGAACGCGCTAGAATTTTCTAACTGAAGTACTGTTTTCCTTGGCCTATTCTTGTGACATTCGCGTTTTTAAAAGCATATTTCAGGAAGCTTGTGGTTTTTAAGTTATTGTAAAAAAAAAAAAAACCAATTTCTAAGAAAAAGTTTATGGGCATTGTATGACATTCAGATATCAACTAAATTTCATTTCAACAAATCGGAATTGATTACAAGCATTCAGCATTTTTCTAACAAAAAAGTAATTACATAAAATTCTAATTTCATCCTAGAAAGGTGCAGTGCTTACCGTAAACAATTTATTTTCGACTGTGGTTACCAAAAGGAAAGAAATTAGAAGTTCTTTCATTGAGAAAAAATTTTCAGATTCATTTATAAATGGCAAATCTATTGGGTATTAAAAAGGAATTTTTCACTTTTATATTCGTGTTGTTGCTTTGCTCTTCATCTCGGCACTTGAGAAGATAGCATCTTAAGTGGCTCTCAACTTGATACGATTATACGTATTTTCCAGTTTGTGACTGTCTTTTCAATTTATTACATCTGGTAAGATTGCGTTAGATAATGCCGGGGGTGGGGGGGACTTTTAGAATGATTTTTTTTAATGCCATTTAATTAATATAGTTCACCTCTGAATTCGAACTCGCAGCTATTTCCGAAGTTCGGAAAAAAAAAAAAATCAACGTGTCATTTCTAATCCAGAGTAATAGAAACACCCTGAAGCCAGCTTGCTAGCTATGGGAAGTACTGGTATTATGTGCCATAATCACATAGTTTGCAGATGAAGAGCAGCGATGTGTCAAGAGAGATCCCAATTGTATAGAGAGGTGTGTAGCAACAGTGTTTATAACGATAAATGATAGTTTTTAACGCTTTTCTCGGAGAACCATCTCGTGCAAGTTGTCATGCTTTCTGAGATGGTTTCTCAATTCTTTCAGTGACCTTTCATGATTAACTTAAAGAAGTCGTGACTCGTATACTTCTCCTTTTTGGGGCCCCTTGGTCTCTGTAACTTCTGCGATTTTCTATACTTTCTTTCAAATTTTTTTACTCTTCTCAGACATTTTCGTTTGGATAAAAACAAATGCCTGACCTCCTGCTGCAGAAAAAAAGTCACCATTTAGGCCCCTAGTGTGCATAGCTAATAATATGCAAATACGTGTTAGAGACTCCGTTGGCGTTTCTTTGCCCTTTTGTTGTTTTTTGTTACTTTTTCGTTGCTACCCCCGTCGTGCCTTGTTATCGCCTACTGTACGTAACTAGCTTGGTGTAATAAAGAAACATGGTTTGCATATGAAGAGAAGAGGCAGAGACCAGATGAAATAAGAACAAAATCTAATGCTCCTGTTTTTCGTTATTTATTTTTTAAATTTTCTTTTACCAAGTGGGTCTGATTATTCTGCAGCTGCAGGAAGCAATTCAGACATGGCTAGACGATTGAGAATTAAAAAAAAAAAATGAGGAGAGGTAGTAGAAAAGAAATGAGAGGAAAAAATAATAAGAGAATAGATACCTAAGCACATAATATGAAAAAATTAACCGCGATCCAGACACGAGGTGGGGGCATAAGCAAAAATACAAACCAGTTGAGACCTTGGGTGTCTGTCTGTCTATGTCCGCGGGATTCTCAGCAGCAGGCAAAGCCCGACTGTTGTTGCTGTTACAATCCTTGGCTGGAATTTTTTTGGCCCAAATTTTTTTCAGTCTGGAAATAGTTCTTTTTTTGTCCCATTTTATAAAGTTTTGCTTGCTTGCTGGGGTGTTTTTTTTTTTTGTTTTGGCATTTTCTTTTGCGACTTTTTAATTTAGATCTATTAAGCAAGAAGACTCTTAAGTTTAGTTTATTTTCTTGTGTGTTGTCTAGACGGTTTAGCGTGGATACCATTATAATCTAACTTCCATTGGTCCAGTTTGAACTCCCGTCTGTATATTTGCTCAAGGCAAACTTGGGTTAATTTTTTTGTTTCTCAAAGGGGATGTTGTTGTTGTTTGTATTTTTTTTTTTTCTCCCGATGTTTTATGAGGTTAAAAGATTGCAATATACATATATTGTTTCTAAAATGTTGTTATCTGCTAGTAATTTCTGCGGTCCTTCTCATACACTTTGCTCAGTTTTTCACCTTGAAGGGGAGATAAAAGTTAGGTTTCGGATAACTTTGCAGCGTTTTTAAAGCTTCTAAAATAAGACAATACAACGTTAAACTGGTATCCTTGTACTGATTTTTTTTTTTTTTTCTTGTGATATTTTTTAATGGTGGGTTTATGCTCGTTTATTATTCGCTGTGTTTTAAGGTTTCTTCTCTTTCTGATAGAACACTTTTGTTCTTGATCTGCTGTATCAGCCACATTGGAGAGCCATTTAACACTCTGATGCAGGATTTTATTTTTAATGATTTAATTTGAAAAAAAAAAAGGATACAGTACTAACTTCTTCGAAAATCCTGACGTTTAAAATTGCTTCTGGAATCAGTTTTTTATTTCCAGAGATGGATATTATCTGCGAATATATATTACAATCTGATTTTTTTGCAGTTATTTTGGAGGATATTACAGTCCAAAGTTTATTTAGCATGTAAAAAAAAAGTTGTTTCTTTTAGTTCCATTTATAAAGTTTTGCTTGCTTGCTGAGGTGTGTTTTTTGTTTTTTTCACTTTCTTTTGCGACTTTTAATTTAGATCTATTAACCTTTTAAAAGGGCCCATTTTTTCTAGTGATAGTATATTGTCCGAAAAAATATTTTAATAATATTTTTGGGATTGAGATTGATTTAAGAAGAGAAATTCATTTAGCTCAGATGAAATTAATTTTGGATAAATTAACTTTTTTCCTTTTCTGAAGTTATTAATAGATGGTAGGTGTAATGAGAGGTGGTAAAATATCTCGCCACGGACATTTTAAAATTGATGAATTTGGTGGGAAGTATATTTATATCTATTAACTCTTAATAGATATGAGTTAATAGAAGAATCAAGAAGACTCTTAAGTTTAGTTTATTTTTTTGTGTGTTGTTCAGACGGTTTAGCTTAAATAACCATTATATAATTTAATTTTCATTGGTCCAGTTTGAACTCCTGTGGCTGTATATTTGCTCAAGGCAAACTTGGCTTTATTTTTTTGTTTCTCAAAGGGGTGGTTGTTCGAGGATGATGTCGCTCTCCGCTATCCATACGAAGGTTTTTCAGAGCTGGCTGATGCGAAGATATATTTAGGAAAGAGAAAATTCATCTGCCCTTGCGGGGAGTCGAACCCACTCCCTCTCACTTCCCGGGTGAATACATTAGACTACAAAGGCAACGAATATCTTGATCTTTCCTTGGAGCTCGTGTGCACTGAACGAGACCGTTGACATCATCCTCGGATAAGTCGCCATCTGGTGGCAGTGTCAGCAATCGTGTGCTTTGGCCTGAATTAGGTCCGACCGTCCATGTACGGTCCTGTTCAGTGCACACGAGCTCCAAGGAAAGATTGAGATATTGTTGCCTTTGTAGGGCCTCTACTGGTCTAGGGCGCTCACCCGGAAAGTGAGAGAACGTGGGTTCGATTCCCCGCAAGGGCAGATAAATTTTCTCTTTCCTAAATATATATTCGCATCAGCCAGCTGTTAAAAACCTTCGGGAGTGGTGGTTTGTATTTTCCCCCCTGGTGTTTTATGAAGCTAAAAGATTGCAATGAGGTTTTTAAAATGTCTATCAGCTAATAATTTTTACGGTCCTTCCCATACATTTTGCTCAATTTTTCACCTTAAAGGCGAGGTAAAGTTAGGTTTAGGATAAACTGCAGCGTTTTTAATGCTTCGAAATAAGACAATACATTATTGAACCGGTATCACTGTGTACTGATTTTTTTTCCTGAGATAGTTTTTAATGGTGGGCTTATGTTCGTTTATTATTCACCGTGTTTTAATGTTTTTTTCTCTTTCTGATAGATTAGGCCTATTTTTGTTTTTGATCTGCTGTATCGGGATACATTGGAGAACCATTTAAATTTAAGACTCTGATGCAGGATTTTTTTTCAGGATTTAATTAAAAAAAGAAAAAAAAACATGATACCGTGTCAACTTTTTTGAAAATTCTGACGTTCGAAATTGCTTCTGGAACCAGTTTGGCATTTCCAGAGAAAAGGATTGCATGCGGATATTAGTGCCCAAATTTTTTTTAATCCCACACATTTATAATAGTTTAGCTTGCTTGCTGGGGTGTTTTTTGTTTCTTGCGACTTTAATTTAGATCTATTTAGAAAGGAGACTCCTAGGTTTAGTTTATTCTCTTGTGCTACCTAGACCGTGTATCGTGGATCACGGTTATCGGAAAATACATTTTTGAGGAGTAATTTCACTCATCTTTGATTTTTTAAGGGGTATATTGTAAAAAGAGGGATGTTTCTTTTATCAGTGAGACACTATTAAAAAAAAAAAAACTAAAATTTAAAGGAGTATTTTCACTCCTCAAACGAAATTTGGTGGAGTAAAATTAAATTTGGTTGCGTGAATCATGCATCTAGATGTGCATTGGCAAACATTAATACTTCACCAAGCACCGACTCTGGCCATATCGCTGTATTGCAATTTACTGCCATTAGTGAAATGGGTTGGAAATGAAGGCGCTGTCTATTGGTGGTCGCCTCAAGCTCGTTAGGGAAAATATCTTATCTATATCCTCCCTCGGATTCGAACCCGGGACACTGACAACAACCTTCACGGTGGTAGACGAGCATCTTACCACCACGCCACTCGGGCGCAGATAAAATTATTATCTAACTTCCATTCCTAACTATATTGATCCAGTTTGAACTCCCGTTTCTGTATATTTGCTCAATGCAAACTTGGCTTTATTTTTTGTTCCCCGAAGGGGCTGTTAGTATTCCCCCCCCCCGATGTTTTATGAGGTTAAAAGATTGCAATATATATTGTTTCAAAAATGTTTTATCTGCTAGTAATTTTTGCGGTCTTTCTCATATATTTTTCTCAGTTTTTTAACTTCAAGGGGATATAAACTTAGGTTTCGGATAACTATTTAGCGTTTTTAAAGCTTCGGAAATAAGAAAATACAACGTTGAACCGGTATCCTTGAGGTGATTTTTTTTTCCTTGAGAGAGTTTTTGATGGTGGGTTTATGCTCGCTTATTATTCACTGTGTTCTAGTCTCTCTCTCTCCGATAGAGTACTTATGTTTTTGATCTGTTGTGTGTGTATCAGGATACATGAGAGATTTAATCCTCGGATACCAGAATTTTTTTAAATCATTAAGTTAAAAAATTTCCGCCTGGCAGTCGAGTGGTTAGGGAACTAGCTTCTCACTGTGCAGGTCTGGGTTCGAATCCCGGTTCGGGCATGGATATTTACTAACACTAACAAATTCCCTGGACGGATCATGCTGATCCCTTGGGAATACGTGAGGATCACGTTATTTAAAAAAAAAAAAAAAAATACTGAAGTAATAACATACTGAAAAATACTGATACACAGTATTAAATCTTTGAAAAATCCTGTTCATTAAAATAGCTGCTGGAATCAGTTTGGCATCTCCAGATGGGGATTACATGCGATAATTACGATTAATTAAGACTTAATTATTTTAAAAGAGAATTTGTCTTCATATGAGTCTCGCGTGCATGATAGCGTTAATCATTTTTTTGTTTACCAAATATCAACTCTGATGTACGAAGCAAGCCCTGCGTTCGCGTCTTTTATAAAATTGTGACATTTTGGAACATAATTCAACTGAAAATATAATTGAAAAACTTCGGAATTAAAATTTCTCAAAGTTATAAGAAATCCCCCCCCCCTTTTTTTTCAAATTTTCAAAAATATCTGAAAGAAAAACCAGGATTTACCATTGGACAACTTGCATTCACCCTACATTTATTCTTAAGATTTATGTCATTTTTAACCCTTTAAGCGGCAATGACGAGATATCTCGCCTCCATAAAAGCCTCTTATTTCAGCATTGACAAGTCCAGATGTTTTGTGAAGTTGGTTTCTCAGTGGAAAACTTTTCCCCATACTCCTTAGTTTGCTGAAAATCAGTGAACAAAGCCACTTCATTGAAAGAGATGTGACATTTTGAAGGGGGGGGGGGTTTAGTGATTTCTAATTGCCGCTTAAAGGGTTAATCATGAGTAAGTATTATATTTAGAGTCGTTTTAACACTCTGGTTTTTCAGTTATTTTCTTTAATTACGTAAATATATTTTATTCTGGAAAGATTTAAACAACTATTCCAGTATAAAACCCATAATTCGGATTTGTAAAGTTTCAGAAATATTTTAGAGTTGTAAGAAAGTATTTACGTTACGTATCAGAAGCGTTTTTTTTTTCTTTTTGTTTTGTATCTTGTTTTCTTGAAATGGGTAGCCTATATATTGAAAAGATTGATATAAGGAAAATGTAGTCTTTTTTTTGTTTTTGTATTCCACGAATACAAATTATCATCGATTTATCTAAATTGATTTTGATATGCACCAGCAATCTTTGCGTTTATGATAATATTCTGAGTTATCCGATGTGCCATGTTATTTTTAGTTTTATTTTTTCTATTTCAATCAAAAGCTATGTGTGATTCATTTATTGTTGTGGGAGGGATGATTTGTTAATTATTATATGATGAACCTGTACTGATAGTTTTAAAAGAATATCGTGTATTCTTCCGTAATACATAACTATTGTAGGAACCCATATTCTGTTTTTTCTTTACAAACTCTCTCTCTCAGTAGCACAATTTCTTCAGTAAGTCGTCTCCGGGCATGAAAATCGTGATTTTGAATTATTTTTTCTTATTGCCCAACCCATTATTTCCTTATATCTTCCGTTGCCATCTGCCGGGCGAAACGCGTTTTTTTTTTACACGTTTGACAAAACATCTGGCAGCCGTAAGATGGGAAACAAGAAAAATAATAAAAAAGTGCCGACTTTTGAATTGCCTTAATTCCAACCCTTCCGCCCCAGAATAATGATACAAGACTTCCTTGTCACGTGGTTTCGTGATATAGATTTTTCTTCCCCGAAAAAAAAAAAATCGAACGGTACTTTTTCCTGAATTTTTTTTTTTTTAGTCAAGGAGACTCATCTCCCTCTCATTCTACCGACTCGTGTATGGCCTAGTTTGTGGTGCAGGTATCTATGATTTTCATGGGAAAGAAGCGACCCCCTATTCTTAGTTTTCGTACTTTATAGGTATTTTTACCCCCTACTGTTGTGTGGCAGGAATTTCTAGAGTTTGCTAGTTTCTTCCGGGATTCTTATATCGATTTTTTTTTTCGTAACGTTGAGCTTTTTACTTTAGTTTGGTGTGATAACTTGTAAATGACTTATTTGAGAAGCTCGAAATAACATAGCGTTTCATGGCTGATGTTATATACAAGAGTTCTACTGTACGAAAATTTGAGTTTTTGAGAAAGTTTTTCACATAATGGCCATGCCAAGAACTTGGTTTATAAATTAGTTAATTTAAGATTTACTTCAGCTCAATTTCAAATATTAGTAATATTCATATCCCTTCTGGGATTCGAACTGTCACCTATAGATGTGAAGATTAATACGCTAGCTGGCTACTCAACCATTGTCAGTTGAAGTTTGTATTTGTTGTAAAGAAATATCGGGCGAACACTATAATTTTATCATCCGAAATGTGTTATGAATTCAGAAACTATGCCAATTTTTATTTCCAAAACTCTCAGAATATGGCGCTACTGCCTATTGAGATGATAATGTTAGTAAAGTTGGATATGACAAAAATTGATGGTGAAAAACCGTAATTAAAATATCGTACTTTTTGCCTATGATCTACAGATTATACGTAATTGTCGAAAATTTATTACTTATTTAAAAACTAAATTTTGTTATTGTGAATTATATCAAGCTGCGTATTATCCGAAGTTTCTTTTTCTGTGACGTTTTAATACATGTTTTTCTTTTTTAATTATTCGTAAAAAATAGTTTGATACGTATAGACGCAAGTAGAAGAATCGAAATTGTTTTTGGAAAAGTAAGTGACCAACAAACCCTCAAATTCCTCAAGATTTAATGACTGGTGAATGAAATTTACATGTGCACATTTTTTTCTCGAAAGTATCGAAATTCACGTCTGCAGATTACGCTTAAAATTTCACGAAGATTCATCCAATTTAAACGCAGTTCAACTTTCTGAAACTTGATTTTTATCACCTGAATATATTAGTCCGCATTTCCAATATGCGAGATGCGCTACATCAAAATAAATTTTTATAAACATTGTTCGGAATTGGTTGCATGAATATAGCTGATGGTTCCGTGCCTTTCCATGATGTATCACGCAGTGGAGATCACTCTTGATATATTTATAGTTAATTTTAAATTTATAGATGATTACAGCTGTGAATTCTCAATATTTAGAAACTCAAAAAAAAAAAAAATAATAAATAAATAAATTACGGGCATATCAAAGGCATGTCTGGACCATCATATAAAAATTTATCTTTAATAATATTTATTAGTTTTCAATACGTAAGTTAAACAGCAGGAGTGTCTGTGCATTTTAAATGGACGGCGTGCATAACTGAATAGGCCTACTGTAATATTTTTTGATGCTTTTTTTAGTGCCGTCATAAATGTATGTGCAATTATTTTACTACTTAGACTCAAATATGACAGAAATCTGCTGTTGCAAAAAAAAAGCGAACCAAGAATCGCATATAAAATATGCAGCACCAATTGACAAAAGTGAGTTGTCGTGCAAATAGTCAGAGGTAATTCAAACAAACTCCATACCATGCGTCATGAATGAAAACAGCTTGGCGGTGTTTTTTTTCCTCTCATCCGGTATGCGTAAAATGTATGTCATCGCCCCCACGTGGGTAGAGCTGTCGAGGCTCTAGCCTGGGGGTCCACAACAGACAAAATGCCCAACGAGGTGGCTGAAAAAAGATGGCCATAAAAATATGTATCTAACCATACCGAATATGTATCTAAACTATATGAAAAATGCAGAAACCCAATAGAGCAATAAAAAAATCAATAATTATGATAAAATATGAATATAATGCCCATAAGAAATTATGATTGTCTCACCTTAGTATGGATAGCAATGACAATCTGAACGAATGCCATACTTTTGTTTTTACATTTAATTTGGATGGTTGGTGAGAAACCATGGCATGGGGGCCCGTGAAAGATCTCAGTCTAGATGTGCGGCTGCTGGATGTGGGGACTATTATCTACGTACGCACATTATATGTAGGCTACTGAATTGTAGGCCGTTGATTTTGGAGTTCTTACCGAATTCGCAATTTGACATTCAAATTATTATTTTTTCATTGTGTTACATAACTTTGCTCTAAAAACACTATCATCTGAATTATATTTTTCCAGTAAGCTCAAATAGTACCGAAACTACTCATTTCTCTCTAGATTTCTATAAGAGATTTCATTAACCGTTTCATCAGGGGCGTATGCAGGAGCGACCTTTGAAGAATGGGGCGTACAATTTTTTTTCCTGAGAAATTTGGAGTTACCACCCTTCATAGCACCATTTAAATTAGCGGAAATTGATTGAAATACTATATAAAAGATATTTTCTTTCGATATTTTTAATTTATTTCACAGAAATATTATTTCTCCTAATTTTTGGTTATCTTGGGGGGGGGGGGCACGAGCCCCCATGCCTTCATGAGACATTTTTTCTATTTCGAGTTTTTTTGCGTGATGCATTATAGTTTTGAGAATAACAATTTAAGCAAGTAATTTTCATTCTGTTCTTTTTATTGGTGCTCAATACATTTTTAGGGGCTGGGAAGTATTCTATCTCCTAGAAATTCACAATCTTTAGGGTGGCAACCAGTGATCCTGGTCATATAATGGCAAGGGGATCTGTCTAGACTTTTTTGTAGTCCTCTTTTTTGTGAAAATTGTCATTAATTTTGTAAAAATGAGTAATTTTGTAGGCGGCGAAATGATCCAGTTAATTTAACACAGAAGAAATGTCATATTTATGGTTTCGTCAACTTGTTTTTTGTGAAAGGTCAATTTTTCAGATCCGGAATTTTGTGGAGGGTCCGGGAAACGGGTCTAAATTTTTCGGCTAGACAGATCTGTGGAGACAAAACTATTACGGGGGGAAATGCACTTCCCAAAGGAGTATTTAATAAGTACATGTAGGCGGGGAAGGTATGGATCCCATGGTAGGGTTAATCCGCACTTCATACCTGTGATGAAATATACCTAAAAAATTATTCAGATTCATTAATGTGTGTTTTTTAGAGCACTGACAATCTTCCAGTCCAGGTTCCGGTTCTCGTGTTTTCTTGTATATGACCCCCGTTTTTCCTCAGCTCTAACGTTCCTTCAAGATAGTTTTATTTCTTATGTTTTGTTGGCGATCTTGCCTTCATCTATCCATCTTATCACCGCTTTTCCTGCCTGAGACCGGTCGATAAGTTGAGAGTTTGGACCCTCCCACACTTCACTTTTCCCGTCGGATATTTTGTTGCTTTTTCCAAGGGGTGGGGTTTAGTCTCTCCTGAATACATTCTGGCGTGGGATCGTGGAGGGGTTTGGCAGAAGCACAGAGAACATTACAGAGCGACGAGGTGACTTATTATATCAGCGAATGTGAGGGAAAGGGACTGTGGGTGAACTACATCCCCATATTCACGTGTGTTGGGGGTGAAAAAAAAAAACACTGCTCGGAGGAAGGTTGGGTACAGTACTGTATTACCTTCCTTTTCTGCCATCGTTCGATGACGACAGCGGCTGTTTTATCCAATCGATGTCTTGCGCATTGTTGTTATCCCGATTTCCTTTTCTGTGCCGATTCTCCTCCCAGTTTCTACAGTTCTTTTTGCTGATTTTCGAGGGGATCGAACGCTTCTCCATTTTCTTGAATTCTCGGGTAAATACTGCATGGTGGTGATGGTGATGATGCTTCAGATTTGATGCGCCAGAGGGCTCCCATGCTTGCATTAGATGTATTGGTATTTATCACGTGCATGCGTTACGGAAATGTTCAAGAGTGCAGTTTTGATTAGTTTTTTTTTTTTACATTTTTATTTTCAAAATGGCTTCCATTATAAGATGTATCGATCCAAATGAGACTTGGAATGTCTGGATTTGACATATCGATGACACTGGTTTGGAATTGGTTTTCTCTTAGTGACTCGGTTATTATTATTTGAAAGATAGAATAAAAGATAGACTTGATTGTTTTCTATATTTTGTTTTAGGGAATAAAGGGAGTTTCCTCAAACTTTTATCTCAAGTATTTCAAATCTCTTTTCAGCTTTCTGCCTGAAGTATTGCAGGGTTATTGGTTTGAATTATTTTCCGGGAAAAAATAAAATAGAATGGTGAAATATTCTTGAATATTTTCTACGTTTTCTTCGTAAATATGAATTTACTCGGTGAAAAAAAGGATTATTTTATTTGATATTGTATTCTGAATTTGATGATCTCTGATTGTTGGGCTGTCAACGGCGAATGATCGATGAGGGTTTGTAAAATTCAATTGGATTAGATTTTCTTTCAATAAAGTTTACGGTGGACTGATCAAGATCAATCGCTGATAAATCGCTCAAAAATTCTAAAAATATACCTTTCAAGACAATTTCTGAAGTTCTTTCAAAAATAAAATTCTTTGCGCTGAAAGAGGAAATTATTAGTTAATTAGACCGTGAAAGTAAAACGTTAAAATCTTTATCGATCAATTTGCAAGCTATATCCTTTTAAAATTCCACATTATGAATGATTGTCATCCAAAATGCTCTGGTGTTTAAGTTGACAGGTTTCATTTAGGAACCGCCTTATCGGTTTTTACCAGGCATCTTGGTAAGACTTATATCAAGATCGTTTCCTCATTCTGAAGCATCTGAGTGATATGAAATGTTTGTCTCTTAAATGTCAATCGTGTGTTACTGTAACTGTATAGGTTTATTTTTGAGGCAAAATTTCCATTTAGAAGAGGCATCTACTTGGTCTTCGAATAGTTAACAAAGTTTTCGGGAAATCTCTATTATACTGAACGAAGAATTGCTTTGTCTTTATCCGCTTTCGCCGGAAGCTGTTTTCATTTAATTAAGGATGTCTTGGGCGCATCTGCACGTCGAGCGCCTTCGGGCAAGTTTGCCAAAAATTGTTTGTTTCGCGCTTGATTCTTTTGTTGAGAATAAAGAAGATGGCAGATGTGATTGTCTATATATGTTGCAACAAATGAACGACCCTTTCCTAAATTCCCAGCTATTTTTTTTTTGCTTAATTTCTGTTCTTCAATGAACGATAAGGCGTGCATAAATCGTCAGATTTACGGGTTAGACAGGAAGTAACGCATTTGCAACTCTTTGTGAGAGTGAGGGTCTTACGTGTAATTGACGTCTTCAGGTGGCTCCGAGGTTGAAAAAGAAATCAACTTTGGAATCTTTTTTTTCGTGAATGAAGACTTTCTTTTTTCAATTTATTTGCTTGAATGACTCTCACGTTCGAGTCCGTTTTTATTTTCATACAACAGCCTTACTTAAAAATGGATTAGTTAAAAGCGCAAGGTTTTTCTCTGTCGAAATAGATTTTTTTAATGCTTACGTCTAGTTGTAGCTTTTGCTATTGCATTTTGCATAGATTTGCAGTTGAGATCGAAGAGTAAATATAAAAGGAAGTTGGCTACTATTCAGCCACTAATTTTACGAGATACTCTTCGGCTGCTTTAGCATTTCAGTGCTAATATTATTTTTAACCTGGAATATTTTGGAGTTTTAGAACTTTTTTTTGTATCTTTGTTGACAAGCGTGTTTTGAGATCATTACTCATACAGTAGAGTCTCAATAATTCGAGTTGCTAGAATTCTTGGAAATTCCTTCACATAACTTTTCGTCTGTTTTTCGACTAGAACGCAATCAATTTAATCCATTTTTCCTACGAATGCGAGTAATTTCAGTTTGAAAGTCTTTACGAGGCTTGAAGGCGTTTTGATTCCCATGCTGGAAGACCCTAGCCGGTGGCCTTCAAGGCCAGAAAAGTTTTGTCGGGAATTTTTCGCCAACTAAATTTGATTTAAATAAAAAAAATAATGACATTCATATCATGCCTCATTGCTGGAGACGCTGTCGGCCTCCCTTATAAAGGGGCCGTATAGGTCTTGTCAGCCCAATATCTACAATCAGTCAAAGAGGTGAAGAACCAAACGGATAAAAGAGTAAGTACACTGATACCTTGGCTTACGAACGCCTCTGCTTACGAATTTTTTGGCTAACGAAGATTTTTTTTTTTCGATTGTTTTATAATTCAGCTAACGAATAAGGATTCGGCTGAGAAACATTCAAGTTGATATGAATGAACATGCTAACCTAATGCAGCCACGTTCTGAACTGAATTATCGCGCCAATCATCATCGGAATTACTTTCATTTGAGGCCGATTAATTCATTCCCACATCCTAATGTTTTTCTTATATGTTTTTCCACTTCTTTTTCTGAAACTTTTTAAATAATTTCATGTAAAGATTCAGCAAATAGAAAATTCATTGTGAAGGAGCCTGTGTGATTTCAGAGCACGCGTTCTTTCGGTGTAAGACTCTCCGCATCAAACTGAACGGTCTGGACATTCTAGGAGCTTATCTTTTCCATCTGCTTGTATCAGACACAGATATGAGCTGACTGAATCACAAATGGATGGGGACACATATAACCTTGATGGGGCTACATAGTGTAAATTTAAAGTAAAAAAATCTTCAGTGCTTTACCTCCCTGTAAATTCTAATATACCCGATTCTGAACCTGTTCATTTAAGCCTTCCACCAATTTTTGTCTTTTATAGCGTTCCTTTGTGGTTTTTAAAAATACTTATCTTTAAATTTTTTTCAGCACCTGGAACGAATTAAATTTATTCGCCTATTTTCCATAGAAACCTATGAGAAACCGCGTTTCGGCTTACGAAGATTTAGTCTAACTAATGTGATTATGGAATTATCTTCGTTAGCCAGGATCACTGTACAAATGAGTAGGTCGAAAGAAACCACGTTGGAAAAATTATATTCCATCAGATGAGATGAATAAGTTTTATTTTCAACGTTAGCTTCAATCAGAATGTCTAGCCACTGTAGCTCTATACCACGGTCTCCATGTAAGTAACGGCCACTATTCCAGTGAGAGGCTGACGGTGGCCCGATGATTTTCTCTTTTCTTGATTTCTTACTATACATAAATTTACCAAAAAAAATCAATAGTGAGGCCTCCCCTTCCCATTTGAAATACGCCTTCCATTGTTTTCCATAATAATCAGAGTTTTCAGTAATTTGAAGGTGCCTCGGTCCCGTTGACCTCGGTTTATCGAGAATCTACGGTACTTATTAATTTCAAATATAATTTTAAATACTTTTTTTGGCTTTTTTATGCACGATTTTTTTATTGATAAATAGACTTTTGTGAATGGATAAAATCACACAATTAAAATGGGCACACAAAACAAGTATAAATTACATTAGTAACTTTAATTTCGTGTGAGTTTTCCCCTAGTCAACAGAATTTCCGCGTTTTTCCAATTTTTTTTCTCGTACATTCGATGTTTTTTCAACTTTCACTTCGAATGATAGTGCCTTTTTTTTTTTCACTGGTCAACAGAATTTTTGGGTTTTTCCCATTGTTTTTTTATTTATTTTTATCTCACGATTTTTTTTTTCTGCATATCCTTACATAACGCTTTTGATGAGTATTCCTTCGTAAATAGTGTGTCATAAGTTTGTAATTGAAAAGTGCTGAACTAATCTATTTGTTTACAGTGAAAAGCAAGTAGTTTTCTCTTTATATTTTTGTTTTTCGAATTGTTACTATACTGTATTTTTCTTCTCAGAAGAGCAGAAAATGCTTAGTTTTGCAACTTGATTTTTTTTACGTAGATTGTACTGCTTACCTGAATTTTATTATTTTTTTCTTGGGTTATATTCGCATATCCCAGAATAATCTATTAAGAATCTCTGATATTAGTTGGAAGTCTCAGGAAATAATAATCACCCAAATGAAAACCTAAGATATACATGCAGCCTCGTATGCATAAAACGACAGTATGACAAATTAGATGGAATTTCTCATCAGTGTAGGAAAGATGAAAATTAAGGGCCAGTTTTCAATTCATTTCCATCATTTTGATGACTAAAGTAGTTCGGATTATTATGCTTTCCATTGCAAGTTCGACACGAACTAGCATATTAGTTCTGAGTAGGTTAATTTCATTTTCTATAACCTTTGATGTATTAGATCCAAAATACAAGTGGCACTTGGAAATCGAGTGGTAAGTATACCACTCGTCTGTTTCGCAACCGTGTATTAGTATAACTGTTATTAATCGGCTTTTAAATGTGTTAGCCTGTGTCTAATAGCCCATCTGGGTACTTAAAATGACCAAATTGAAAAGAACTTTGCTAACCATAACAGAAAGGAGTGCAGAATTTCCTTGAATTAAATTTTATTATAATTAATAATCATACCATTATTAATCAGTGGGTTATATCGAATATTTTCTCGCTTGAAAATGGTTTCTACGTAGTTTCACTACTGATATGAAATGTTTCAAATTACTTGTCATTTCTATTGTACTAATAATGTGGATAATGGGATTCTGGGAAAAGTATTGCTCCGGGGATTCTATGAGCCTGTTGCAAATGGAGTTGATTACAAGATTTTAATGGGAGCCTTCGGACACCGCTCATATATGTCCATGCGTTAAAATAGCCCTAATAGTTTTTTTTAGTTCCATGGTGACCATATTTTGAAATTTCGATACTATTTTCGTAAATTTTTATTCAGTTTATTACATTGGTAACTTTAATTTCTAGTGATATTCCCCCTAGTCAACAGAATTCTTGTGCTTTTCCAATTTTTTTCATACATTCGATGTTTTTCAACTTTCAATTGGAATGATAGTGCCCTTTTTTGTATTTTCTACTATTCAACTTTATATTTATTACTAAACTGCTAATGATTGTGGAACGGCGGTAGGATTTATAAAATTTAATTGCTCAATTTCCTCATTAATCCAGTATTTACTACTGGTACTTTTAGTGCCACTTCATTTGAACGCTTGAATTAGTTAAAAATGAGACAATTGTAGCTCATAATAATCGATGGGATATGCGATACGAACTTGAATCGTATGGGAAATGGTAGAGAAAGGATTATTTTTTTCTTTGTGTCATGGATCATTTTATTCATTCCAGTGATTGATGAAAGCTATTTTTTGAAAGAGCATGACAAGCCTGTGAACAAAAATTTAATAATTTAGTTTTGCAACCGAAGCGTTAAGTATAACTTCTATTTTGTGATTATTTTTTTAATTAGCTTTAATAATATTTATATTTTTAATATTTATATTTAAATTTATATCTATGAATTTAATTTCCATCGTTACATTTATTTTTAATTTTCCGTATATTTCTGTTTCAGTCATTTTAGGGGTTTAAAATGTAAAACTTCCGCCAAAAGTTCCAGTCACCAGAAACATACAGTAACACTGGCGTACGGGGGGGGGGGGCGAGCCGATATTAGTGTTTTTTACGGTAAAGAATGTCCCTCCGAAAAAAATCCTGCTTTTTCTTTTTTTCTTTTCGATTTGCCTATTTTGTGCCGAATGTTGACTGATGATGAAAAATACATATGGGATTTAGTTCAGGATTCAAAGGATAAGGTCCTTTTAAAAGAATCCGCGTTGCGAAAAAAAAATCCAAATTTTATTCTCCAACCACTTATTCCACGATTTCATGCCTACTTGATTTATTCGATTTGCCTCACTATTTTTCTTTTCTCAATGCTTTTTTTATATGATTTATTTTATATAAGTTAACAGCTAAGCTTTCATCAAACGTCTATTTTTGTCTATATCTTTGTAACGCTTGTACAGAATGAATTTTTAACCCTCATTTTTCCCGGGCAATGAACGTATGCTTAAAATATATTTTTCGAACGATTCTACGAATAGTTCTGCTGCTGCTGCAAAAAAAAAAAAAAAAAAAAAAAAAACGCGCAATGCCCTTTTAAGTGCCGTCTATTAGCACTCAAGTCATTATCTGTCTAGTTTTACGGTATTTTCGAATTAAAAATTTGAAACCATATGGTGAACGTGTCCAGATGATCATATAGAAAATATACTTGGGAGGATTCCCAAGTAAAATATAACCCTTTATATGGAAGCGGGACATAACGCCTCACTTTTTTTTATCGCCTTTTAATGCTTCTGAAATCAATGTTAGGATTATTTTCAACCAATTTTTTACTCATGATGTCTTCTATATCATTTTTATTGTGAATATGATTTTAAAAAACATTATATTAATTAGAAATAATCATTTTTCAGAAGCAGGCATCAGGGCAGTTGTCACCTTGAATAAAAATTATATTCGAAACTTAATAATTGTGATTGATATGGAAAGCTTTCCACACCTTATGGAATCTACTTTTAAACAATTCAGTTTTTCAAAAGTTGTAACTAAACATTCCCAAATTTTAGAATAAAATTAAAATCTGGAATACGACAGGAAAAAACTTTGGGATTTTTGACCAGTATTGTTTTTATCCCACTTTCTTTTATTATAAAAAATAGTTATGTGAAATTAATTTCTATTATTAAAACTGCTAAATCAGGTGACAAAAATTTTTTTATTTTCACAAATTTTTTACAACCATCTTACTACGAAATTCTCAATTGTCAAGCTGAAAGAAATAGGCTGTGCATGAAAATATATATTAGAATGCTGCTCGAGGTGCGCGTTGATGGTTACAAAATATTTCTTTCCTTAGGTTTTTCTTATTTTGTGCATACACCTGTTGATAGCCATTGAGAAAATTGAGTACCATTAAAACAGACCATTTATACTATTATATAGTGTATTGTCAAATAATTTGGGCTGTCACTGGGTCGACTGATTTATTTCAAAATTATATTTTTTAATAAATTATTTTTTCCTAAATATGTTTTAATATAAAATGGTACATAAATTGGTTTTTCGACCCATCTCTATGTCATTCGCGTATAAGCCGAAAGAAATAAGGCCCATTGATGCGCATTTCTTCTAGATTTAATAATTATGTACCGTTATGAGCTCTATGTTTACACTGACCGAAAATGAAATTTTAGTACCGAAAAACAAGTGAGTTGAATGTAAATGAAATTCAGGCAGTGTATTCGTTTACATTTTTTTTTTGTTTCGTTTGAGTTGCAGTGTTATAACTAATAGAGTGCGGGCATTCCCATATTACAGTGAAATTTTCTTCAAATTAACAGCTGTGGCCCTGTGACGTTGGTATCAGGTTTGCAATTACGCAATCCATCCTGTCGTGGAGGTTTTGAATGTTTTTTTGCGGTGTAGAGTTCCATGCCTGTCACCTGGACCGCCTAATCAGCGAAGGTCATTGTTAGCTGTGGATCTCGGCCTCGAGCTGACGTCCAATAAAGTCTCATACATGCTCTATAGGCGATAGATCTAGCAATATTGCTGGCCGCATTAACTCATTTCCCCTATGTAGAGCACTCGGCCAGTGGTTCGCAAAGTGTGCGTCGCGACTCCCAGGGGCTTCGCCAACCTTTACCAGAGGTGTCGCGGAGAGCTGACGACAATGGTGTATGTGCTTTGAGGTGGGAGTTTCAGAGATTGCTGCCCAAAACTAATGTTGTTTAGGGAGCAGAGGGTGGAAAAGTTTAACCACTGACGTAGGGTTATAGCTGTGGTATGGGGACGAGCGTTTTCATCAAACTCAATCCATGAATAGCAGCATCAGATTCAATCGCCCTTCTGATGTAAACAGTCGCAGTCAACGTGCTTGGGATAACGACAGACGTCCTAATATCATAAAAAGTCCTTCCTTAGACCATTACGACATGGGTAGGACTAGAATATAACAATATAATATTCAGCGGATCTCCTCTAGAGCCACAAAGGCAAGACTGACTCTTACCTGAAAATTGAAAATATCATAGATGTTGATTTTACTCTCCAGAGTAGAGCAGCGGTTCTCAATCTTTTCAAGACCGCGACACAGTAAAAGAAAATTAAGGCAATAAATAATCAATTTTTATACTACACATTTATATGACTGTTAACTAGTATCCCATTAATTATTTAAAAACGGCCAGAGAATTATTGCAGCCACCTTAGTCAGTAAGATTTG
This sequence comes from Pholcus phalangioides, assembly GCF_987345545.1. NCBI lineage: Eukaryota > Metazoa > Arthropoda > Arachnida > Araneae > Pholcidae > Pholcus > Pholcus phalangioides. The sequence continues at coordinate 28,201,062 of NW_028301610.1, read as the reverse complement.
TTACCGTATAGGCTACTATTTTACAGTATGATTGATATCACGGCTGAGAAACATTGCTGTAGAACATAGCATCCTTCCAGTAGTTTTAGTCGGTGACAAACGGGGTGCCGATAGCGAATATTTTACAGATTTTTTATACCGTGTGCACACACGGGCTCACTGAAGCTCGAATATCTGTCGCAGGTGCACCAGGGCTATCCTCTGCACACACTTTTTCCTCTCTTATCTATCTCTCTTTCCGGATCCGACCAGATCCCCAGTCTTTTTGTAGCATTGCACTCTCTTGACCACTGGTGTCTACCATTGTACACTGTAATTTATTTTCAAATTTTTCTATTCTGAAGTCTAAATGTAGACTGAAAACGTGGTTGGTGATGTATCTGCTAGAATCTCATTACGTACACAAAACACGTGCTTGTGGAACTCGGAAAAGTTCAAACGGATGCAAAGTAAATTAATGCGAAGTGCATTTAATTTCATAAGAAAAATGAAATTGTATGAACCGAACTTTTGTTATCAAAGTTTTAATAATGAAACATGAACCATAATCACGAAGAAAGATTCTCATAAAATTTTAAATTGGAATCCATTTTTTTAGGAAATTAAAGTAAATCGAAGGAAGTGTTTTATTATTGATATTAGGCTAAAACAATTTTTACTTTTGCGATCTGAAGAGCGCGGCAGTGCCCACGCCAAGCACAGTCTTTGTTTTTTTATTTGGGTCCTACATAAAACAACTCGTGTTCCACACAGTATTCCACGAGTCTCAAGCACGACCTTAGCACCCTTTTCTAGAAGCAACTGTCTGGAAGTACTTTTGACTCCACCCCCCCATATCTTTGTACTGGAGTTGCCCAGAAATGTGAAACTTATTAACTAGAGCAGAAGTTTCCAACGTAAAAGCTCTCACGAAATCCTCTTGATTTTTATGTGGATGTTCCACGGAGCTCAAACAAATTTTGAATTTGTTGAATTTGTTTCTATAATATACTGTATGACCCGTAGAGTTCACGTGAGTTTTGTTGGTTCAAGAAAACTCCATGCAAATAATTTTTTTTACAAAAAATCTGTCGTTTTTACTGAAATGTCCCGTAAAATACGGGTCATGTCTCCCTCGCCTAGTGATTTCTAGGTAGAACGGAAGTAATATTTATAGCATCTTACCGTCGCATGGAATTGGAACCAGCTTCTTGTTTGAAAATTCTTTTGAAAAAAAAAAATCTCCAACAGATTTCAACATTAAACAAAAAGACGATTTGAAGAGAACAAAATTGCAGTCCTTTCTCCAATTCTTTCAGTGGTTAAAATTTCCTCAGTTTTTGATCTGAAATTACCGTTATATGTTATTTGGTCATCCAAATGGTCTGAATTTGAAGAAACAACGTGCTTTTTAGTTAAAATTTTAGATGAGGAAAACCATCTCGGTGACAAGAATTTTTTTTTTTTCATTTACAAGCTCCTTGGGTTCCGAAATTTTAAGGTTTCTGTGATGCTTGCTTTCGTGGAACCCCAAAAGTAGCTATCACAGAATCCCAGGGTTTCGCGGAACACCAGTTGAAAACCTCTGATCTAGAGTAACGTAAATTCCTGCATATAATCCGCAGATTCGCGTTCCACTACTTGGAAAAATATATGTATACCGGCGAATAATACGCATGCGAAAATTTCATTCTTCAATAATGGAATTTTAAAGAACGAAATTTTTGTATGAAACGATCATTTTTAGAAATTGAAGGATCTCTCTTACTAATGATGAGAGAGAGAAAGAGAGTGTGTTTCAGTACTTTTAAAATTTGTTTACAAAGAAATTTAATTTTTTTAAGTCATTTTTGGAAGCTAAAATTTTCCAGAGATTTCATCCTTATTTTCGAATTTTTTTTAGGAATTTTTTTTTTTTGTCTCATGCGGTTTCCCATAATCATGATTACTAATTATTTTTATTTAATAAATTTATTAAAAAGTTACTTTAATTATAAAAAAACATCAAATTAATGTCCAATTCTTTAAAACTTCTGAAATATGTTATTGAATAATAAAAGTAGCCAACGGATTTTAATAGGTTAATAAAAATTTGAAAATTAGTGAATATCAAAGAAATAAAATTTCTCAACGGTAAAACAATTTACAATCCAAATAGATAGTCAAACTATTATAATGACACCTCTGTTGTAACGTCAATAATTGGCGGTCTTTTTTGATCTCCATAGAGAACCTTGCTTATAACGTCGATGAAAATGCCACGAATTCGGATATAACGACACATTTTACATCGTTTTATGGCGTTTTTGATACTCAACGATGGAAAACGGGATTTTCAATAAGTTTGGAGCTCCGACGTGCTCCTAATTAACATGATCCATATACGGGACGTTACTGTATTTTCGCGTAAAATGTTCCGTTTTCTCCAACTCTTTTTTTTTGGAAGAGATTTATTTTAATTATTAATATTTTCTAGAACCAGAGATGAACGTATTCTGAATAATTTATAAATTATGTAAAAATGAATGACTGGCTATTCATCACACTTATTTGCCATATTAATTTTTTTCTGCCGTAAAATACATTTTAAATCACTACATATTTTCTAACACTGTATTTCTTGCAAGAATTATTCGTTAGCCATATTTAACAATTTCTCTGATATTTGAGAATTAGTGATGTCTCGTTTCTACGACTCCAATTTTCTCCCGATCAAATATGGTCACCCCTAACCATAATGAAATAAGTTTCTTACCCAGTATTTGATTTCATCCGATCACATTTTCAAATAAAAAAAGGCTCGAAAACGGCAACCTCGATTGTAACGACAACTCGTGTTATAACGACAAAAGAAGACACTGAATCTACGATGTCGTAATAACTAAGTTTGACTGCACATGCTAAATGTGATGCTTTTCTCTATTTTAGTCTGGTGACGGTCAATTGTCCGGTGGAGTGGTTGGGTGGGGTACATGTCAGAAGTACCATGTACGGCAGTGGTTCTCAACCTGGAGCCATATGGCCCTCTTGCGGTCCTGGGAAATTCTGGGGGGCACGGGTGAAAATCAGATGAAAGGGGACACACTGCAAGTGGTAAAGGGGGCCACGGAGAGCTGTCAGGAGATAAAGCTTTTATGTGGAACATGGTGGAAAGAGTATGGCTGCTTTCAGAATCCAGCAGAGCTGTCCATAGTATCAGAGCCTCTTTATCCATCGGCTAATTCGGACATTGCCCGAAGCCCACATGAGGAGATCCGGTACTATGATTTTCGAATGTAATATCCCATACTTCCAGCTAAGTATGGGACCCCAGAACATCACTCTGTATTTTTCCAATATAATTCGGCTCTTGGGAGAGATGATATCACTCCACCCCCTCCCCCCCTTCTGGTTCAACACCATCTATATCAGAAGGCCTTCGCGCGAAACTCGTTACGTCACTGAAGTCCATCTCACCTATAGCCATTGGATATAGCAGGTCGACGCATGCGCCATCTTTACCTCTTTTTTGTAGTATATCCAATGGCTATAGGTGAGATGATCTTCAGTGACGTTGGCCTGGCCCAGGGTTTTAGAGATCGATTTTATTTATTAAAGTTTTGTTCATTATAAATTTATTTTTTATTAAATTATATTTGATAAGCAAGAAGGGTCTCGCTCTTGGATGGGGGGGAGGGGCCGGTAAGGCACGAGAAGAAAATATTTTCCACAGAGGCCATGGGCTAAAAAAGCTTGAGAAACACTGATGTAGAGTTTGATGGAGAGTTTTCGTATAAGCATTTTTCTTCGTTAAATTTCTGCATTTGTAGTAAGGTGCATAGAGGTAAATATATTTTTGTATCTATGTTTACTAGATTTCACTCATATTCCAGAAGTCGTTCAACCCGGAACGAAGACGATCGAATAGCAGGTGAATAAGGGGTTCCGAATTTTCCCACCAGTATGTTTGTGGTATTGTGCCGAGAAATTTATCGAGACGGGTGCGTACGTGTGTGTGTGTGTTTGAGATGAACATGGGTTTTGGTCGTAACTCCACTTTGCTTCTTTTATCTAGCTAACTTGGCTTTTCTTAGAAGGGTTCTTGAAATGGTTCCGGGAGGGGTTCCCCCCTCGCAGTATTTCTTCCCGTTTTCTTCGAGACATTTTCCTGAAATCCTTTGGACCCTTCCAAGATTCGTGTTCTCACGAGTACGTTGAACTTCTGAACTATGCTACTTCCTTGTGTATGGTTCTTGGTGGTGTTTGGGTGTTGCTTACGGAAAAGTTCCGTAATTTGTTTTTTCAGGTGTATGTCGAATTTTTTTTTTTTTATCCCATCCAGTCCAGTTCGGCTGCCAGAGGAATACATAATTAAATACATGTACACATGATTTAGTAATTTACAGTTTTTATCGAATTTTACGTTCATATATTACGTCATTAGGCCTTTTTTATACCTTTAAAATAATAATTAATCTTTAATCTATTAGCTGCGATCCGAAATCAATAGGAGCAACTTCATTACCCATGGGTCTATTAGAATTCCATGGGCCTATTAAATATTCCTAAATAATGAAATGTTTGGTTTCATAATTTTTTGATATCAGTCAGCGACGTGTTAACAGGTGGGCCAACCTGAGCCAGGGACTTGAATCAAATTATTGAAAACTTTCACAAATTCTGGAATTATTTTTTCACAAATTCTTGATTTTTATTAATTCTAGAATTATTTCGTTAATTTTCAATTTTCGCCATTAGTTTCTTCCGTTATTTCCTTCATCTATTCTTCCAATACTTTCTTCTGTTCTTGCATTATTTTCATTAATTTTTGTATAATTTTCATCAATTTTTGCATTATCTTTCCCTAAGGAAATATTTTCACTTATTTTGGAATTATGAACTATTTCATTGATTTAAAATTCTCATCAATTTCCAAATGTGGATCTCGGAGTCATCTGATGTGGCCCGCGACCTCAAACATAATTTCGCAAAAATCAGAAGCGCCACATTTCCAGATAACTTGAGTGGCCCGTGGCACGTTTCCAAATCATTGAGGTGACTTACGGCACATTTACAGGCCACTCAAGTTTCCCGCAGCATAATTTCAGATCACTTAAGTGAAACGCAGCCCATTTTTCAGATCACCCAAGTGACCCGTGGCATAGTTCCAGATCACTAAAACGGCCCGTGGCACATTTACAGACCACTTAATTATGCGCTGTGCCAGATCACTCAAGTATCCCGCGACGCGTTTTCAAATCACTGACGGGGCCCGCATTCTCCTGACGGTTGAAAAAGTGTTGGAGCGTGTTCTTTACTCGCGATAACCAATGTATGACCGTTTCCTCCCACGTAAACAGTTTTATGTTCCCGCCGAGAGATGGCGACAGTATGTCCATTTTCGTGGTCCGTGGTTATGATGATGCCTCGTGGATTACTGTCTTCAGTCAGGCTGCCTCTTTATTACCAATTTTTTTTTTTTTTTTTTAAAGTAAAGGCTGCTGTTTTGATTTTCTTGTTGGGGGCCTCACCTATTATTAACGTGTTTTACTTGATGGGAAATAGCAAAAGAACCAAAATAAAAAGTGCGACCTACTTTAAATTATTTTGATGTCTGGTTTTTGATTTTTTTCGTCTGAATCTTTTTCTCTCTTGTCTGGTTGTTTTGGCCTCAGAGGTTTGGAATGTGCTGTCTTATTGATTAGCGTCCTTAGTGTTAATTATATACGTATATGTTATTTTTCCCCCCCGTCCTGATTATCTCAGGTGCTTACTACTCCTAGTTCGGGTTGTTCACCGATTTTTGTTATTGTGACAGCGACAGTTTTTTTTTTTTTCTTGCCTTGCGAAATCGACAGTTCGGTGTGCGTGTGTTTTTGTTTGTGAATCCCTCATCTGGATTCATTTATTCCGTAACGATCAATGGGTGTCAAGGATTTTTGCTGATTTTGTTCGGGGCCAAAAAACAAGGTTCGCGCACAGAGATGTTGATTTTGCGATAAGAAATTTTCGAAATTTTCTCGTGTTTCGTTTTCTTTCAAAATCGGCGGTATTTTGTCACCATTTATAAACGTGATGTGGAGTTGCCAACTTCCCGGATTAAGCCCGGCAATGCTGGATTTCACGACAATCACGGGGATTGCGGATTGTGAATTCACATTGCCGGTTTTCGATTATTGCCATCGACTTGAAAAAAGGGGAAGAAAAAATATTGAGTTTTGCTGTTCCTTGCTGCTACTGTTTTTATTTTTGGAAAGCGACCCTCGTCCCCGTTACAAGAAAAAGCCGCGGTAGCCTGTATGAAAGGTGGTCGAAGCTTTCTAAATCTATGGACGTAAACAAACATTGCGGCCCGTTCACGTTGAAAACGTTTTCTTATACACGTGTTTAATCGCAAAACGGCTGGTAGATGATTCAATCACCAAATTTCTGTTTTCATATTTCATAGCGGAAATTACAAAAATACGGGACATCGCCAGTTGTGGTCAAAGTTGATAATTTATTGATTTTGCTGAAAATTGTTGATGGGCGGGAAATTTGGGTCTTCTACAAATCTTGGTAAATTATAATGATTTCACGAAAAAAAAAAAAATCCGTTTAATGTAACGAAAATATTCAGTAAATATCAGGAAGCATCGTTGGGAAATGTGGAAAAAAAATTCCAATGATGCTTCCACGAATTTCCAAATCGTTGGAAATTCAGGGAAGCATCGTTGAAAAATCCTGGACGTTTCTTTAGCATAGTCGAATAGTCGAACACCAAATGATAACAAAAATATGGCTATGTTTTGTAAAAAAATGGGTTATATATTCAACTTATACGTATTACTACTTATCTTGGTTCTTATTATGCCCATAAATTTTTTTAAACGTTCGAAGATACGTTTGCCGGATTTTTGTAAGAAAGTTACTGGATTTTTACCTTCTGAAGGTTGGCCTGTCTGATGACATTGTGACAAATGCATTTCAGGAGTTCAAATGTTCCGAAGATGACTGTGGAACGAGATTGAGTCTCAGTCATTTTTTTTTGGACAGCTGAAATGAGATATCGATCACACTCTCGTCTCCTGAAGACCGCTACTCACGTCTGGATGAAAAAATTGCAAATTGAAATTCCTTAGACCAGGGGTCTTCAGCATTTCAGACATTGCAGGCCAAAAAAAAATTCCATGAAGCCCGAGGGCCAACAAGTAGTATCTAGATTCAGTAGTGTCTTAACGGGCGAGCTCAACGGGTCTCTGAATCAAACAAGGGGGCCTATAATATTTGAGAATTTCACTTATCCTGAGATTAATTTTTCATTGGATATGAATTTTTATTAATTCGGAAATTATTTTTTATTGAATAATTATTTATATCAAGATTCTGGAATTATTCTTTCGATTAAATAAGAATCTTCAGTTGTTCTGGAAATGGTTTTCATTTATTATGAGTTTTTATCTATTTTTCGACATACTTTTTTTCCATCCAATTTTGGATGACGTTTTTTGATTGAGGATTTTTTTCAGTATTTATAAAATTTCTGTAACTATGCTAGTCTTTTCGCCGGCGTGCTACTGCAAAAAGTTTCGAGGGCGATATGTTGTAGTCGCCTTCTCTAGACATGTTTCCCAAAGAGAGCAATATTGCCACAGATACAATGGTCCAGGGGAGCGGTATAAACTATGGATATAACATTGGATTTTCTGTTGGTTCTCTTCACTTGGAGAACGATGAGAAAGAAAATAAATCTGATGAATAGGGTGGTGGAATAAAATAACTTTGGGAAATTCTGCTCTAGACCAGGGGTGTCCAACAACTGGCCCGATTTTGTGCAGCCGCCGACTACGAAAAAATATCGTGTATGAAATTACATTTGATCATAAATATTTGAGCTATCGGTTCAAACCAGTCTTTCTGATTAACAAACATTCATTATTTCTAGTGACGGAAATAATTTACCATGTTTTTCTCACCATACCGCCTTCTGACACAAAAACTGATTACGAAGTGTTTGTTATAGGCATTTTTTAATTTTATTTTCCTCTCTCTCCTTGGGCAAGTGGCCTGTTGTATCTGAATGCATATGTGTTCTGCTCATGGTGACGAAACTTTTTGAGAGTGGACGCCAACTCACAGTAGCACCTCGAAACTTCAGCCGACTAAGCTACGCAGACTCTGGGCAAAAATGTGGCATATTTGATAGTAGGTTGTTGCGCTTACCCCTCGATGTGGGACTCTCTGCGGTAGCACTCTTTTCCTATGGTCATGTCGCCGTTTGTGATGAACCCGTGTCAGGAAAGTTTCTGACGAGGACGAACCCTCCGGGTATCGAACTCGTGATACCTCTAAACATTCCTTGGTACTTTAGGCGAGTATCTTATCGACCTGGGCAACCGCTCCCCACACAGAACTAAGATTTCCGAAAACAGAGAAGCATCTACTCTGAATTTCGACATGGCAGTTTGGTGATATTCCTCGGTGCACCAGACTGGCACATCTTCAAACCGAGAATCGTCAATATTTTTTTCAAAGAAATTAGCTCGCGTACAATGGCGTCGGAGCCGGAGGTATGGGTACTCAAGCACCCACGGTAATTCATGGCGCGAGCCCGAGCAACCCAGAATCGATTCAGAAATCACAATTTCCTGCGTAAAGCCCAAGACCAACATCCACAGGTTCGAAACACGTCCGACGCCCTTACTCACGTAAAAAGAATACATGTATCACACATCTGGTTTTGTCAGTAAAATTCAAACTATGAATATATTAAATGGAATAATTTGCAGAAGAGACTGCAATTTTTGATGCATTGCATGTAGTGGGTGACGCAACCAGATAAATGGAAAGTTTATGAGAAGAAGGGGAGAAAAATACAAAGCCTTGGTTAAACGACTAAATTTGCCCGTGTTTATTTTCTCCTATGGAGTATACAGATATGCGCGTATTCTTAGAGCGGCTTATAAGCCGGAGTGGTACCCCTAGTGCGGTCCGCGACGTTGCAGCTGACCATTATATAGCCCTCGAGCAGAGAGAAGTTGGCCATCCCCTCTGTAGAGTCTAGACTAGTGATGGGTAAACTATGGCCTGCCAAACGTGTTCCGGTAGAAAAGTATCAATACACACAACCCAATAAATACCTAAGCTGACCATATTTCCTTCATAAAAGTACGGGATCCATATGGGATACACAAAATTAGCGCCAAAATAATTTCAAATGCAAGTTGAGATGCTAATTATAGCCAACGAAAATTGTCAGAAACAAGTGAAGTTGTCAATTACAGCCATTAAAAATTGTCATAGTCAAGTAAAGTTGCTGAAAAATCGCCAATGGTTGGAGGTCGGGAGCTTCCACATGATGCAATGGGTGAAAATCCATAATTCACCAGACAAAACGTATATGTCTGATAAATATGTGCGATGAATATGTTTCGACAAGATAATTATGACTAAAGTCATAAAGAAAGAAATCTTAATTCTTGATTAAGATTCTTTTAAAAAAAAAAAAAAATGGAACGTCCAAAATTACGGAAATTTTCTGTAAAATACAGGTCATACCATCGCTCTATAGATACAAGTTTCTGGCCCGCTGAGTGAAAAGTTTGCGCACCACTGGACTAGGTTATGACTGTAGAGCTCTGAGCTATCTTTAATTGAAGCCGAAATTGAAAATCTATATTCCTCTTTGACAGTTCAAATGGTTCTGACGCGTATTACGCTCACAAAGACAATGGTCAATTGATTATAATTCACAAATTAGATTGATTAAAATTAACCTAATATTATTTGGTTGATGCTAGTCCCCCCCCCCCCCAAAAAAAAAAAAATCTCGTACAATTCTAACCATACCATACAATTCTCGCACCATTCTAATACCAATTATTTTAGTATAAATTTTCAGTGATAAACTTTTTTTTTAAATTTTGATCATGTTTTGCTGCAAACACACCCGTAGCAAGGTGAAGCTATTGACCATGTGACTGTTGAAGATATTGAGATGAAAATTCCACAGGATAAAAAAAAAATTATGATATCGATGCAATCAATGTGTACGCAATGGTAAAGTCGTAGAGCGGTAGACCTGGGCATCAATCATTCAAGTCTTTATATATACGACACACACATCAAACAAGCAATTTCGAATGGTGGTTTGATGTGTCGCATTTTTCATTCCTAAATCGCAACACCTAGATTTAGAAACGAAATCCTATTTATTGTTCTTCACAGATATTAGAAATATTTATAGGCATTTACCGTCAGTAAAATTCGTCTTCGCAAAGACGCTTAAAAATATTTTCATGTTGAAGATATTCAAAATAGTCAACGATTCACGTAAACTGTCCCAGATGTTATTGCAAATCACGAGGGAATTGAATCATGCACCAGTAATCCCAGATCTATTTATCACGGTCAAATTAATATTTTATCTGATGTGAAGCGGAAAAATTTTGTTATTTTTTAAAATTTTTAGGTTTTGTATACATAATTATTTTCAACTATTAAAAATAATTCTGAATGAACTTTAACGATTTTGGACTATGTTGCATTTGCGCAACGCTTTGTTTTTCGATTTTCTATCTGAAATTTTTTTCCCTGACTATGAACAGAAATTATTTAAAAAATAATAATTTTCCCCCAAATTTTTTGTCACGTGGTACATGAGGTTGCCCAAAATTATAATTGTTTTGATTAAACTAAGATAATTGATTTACATTAATCAAAAAGTTAATTAATTGGAAATTTGCATTAATTACAAAGAAAAACCTGCTGAATTGGTGTCCAATTTTTTGAAACTCCGAAAATGTTATTTAAGTATCATATATAAAAATATTGTGGTATTTGGTGACGAATTGTAAGAGTGGTCGAAAATGGGCCAACTTGTTAGTTCATAAGCTTCTTTAAGTTAATTTTTTGAGTACGTTTTTAAAATTTCTAAGTGTAGAGCAAATGTTTCCAAATTTAAAGCTCGCGCGGAACCCTCCATGATTATTAGGCTGTTCCGCCGAGCCCAAACAAACTTTGAATTTGAACATGGATATTTGAATATGAACCGGTATTTCTTGAATATACTGGGTGTCCAGTAAAATTAAAATGAAGTTTTGTAATTCAAGAAAACTCCCTCCAAGCGAATAAATTTTTTTTTTCTTCTCCAACACCCAATTAAATCGAATGTCCTGTGAAATGTACGTCATTTGGTCCAGCCCCCCATTGATTTCAAAATAAAGCAAAAAATAATATTCAACGTGTCTTGCTGTCGTATGGATTTGGAACCAACTTTTTCTTCGAAAATTCAGTATTAAAAAAAATCCTTCAGATGTTATTAAACAAAAGAGTGATTGAAAAGCAAAGGAAAAATAGTATTGCAATTTATTTTCTTGAATTCTTTCACGGTTAAAATGAACTCTCCCTTTTCCGGGTTTTTCAAGGGTTCCCTGACATTTGATTCCGCGTAACCCCAAAAAAGCTCTAGGGGTCCACGAAACAACCTTTTTTCACTCATGCCCCCCCCCCCTTTGGGCCATGTTTTTTCTCGTGGGCCCCCTTGTCTTATCTATCCGCCTTACCCCCATCAAGGAGCGAGACCCTTCTTGCTCATTGAATTGAATTTTTGAGCAAATCGATATTGAAGAAAAATTTAATGAGTAAGGTCAACCCTTGATTAGTGAGGGTTTTCGTGGGGAGTTCTATGCAATGCCGTCTCAACAACATGGGTTCTCGGAGGAAAAAAGATACTCTGGGGCTTCTTACTTTAGCACGAAGCAACAGCTTCGAAGCCGTACGTATCTACTTAGTCTCGCATATCATGGTACCAGATTTCATCATGTAGGACCTCCCCCTCCTTTTTGACGTCAGGGCCATGCCTGGATGGACCCATGTATTAAGATAGCCCTGGTTCTATACAGTGCCAGTTTAGCAGCATCAGGGACCCATTACCTGGCTGGGAGTACCTGTATACAAATTTACATACTTATTTTCGAAAAAAATAGTATCAAATCTCATAATCTTGATGTCATCCTACATATGCACTGAAGGCCCTGAGCTGTGTCTCTGTGAGTGCATGCGTTGAGACGCATCTTTGGGTCTAAGCAGACCCAAGCAGACTGTCATGGCACCCCTTAAACCTGATTTTTAGCCATGGCACCCCCTGGAGTATCTCAGCTCCATATGACCCCAGGTTGAGAAACACTGGCTTAGAGCCTATCTTTATTTATTATGTTTTTGAATGCTGAGCACCAGCGTTCATAGGTGATAGCCAATAACGATCACCCACCACCAACGGGCCATTCTCGAATTTTCTTTTCCATTCGATTGCTCAATAGATATGCTTTCGCAATAGCTATGTTGCGGCTGAGAAGTAGGTGAAGAAAAGTTCGAGAGAACCTTATTTCCCCCTCTTTTAGGAGACGACAGGTGGTTGATACTGATGGGCACGTCCTTCGAGAGAGAACCCTTGTTTGTTTTTTTTTTTGCACAAAAAAACGGCCTCCTCAGGTTTCTTGGGCTGAACTCGAGTCGATGCCGTAGAGTTCGTCGAACCCTTTCTCGAGACAAGACGCGCATCTCATTTCCAGTATGTATCATATCCAGATTGTAGAATCGTGCTGACATAGTATGATCATGGTTCCTCTGAAGATATTTATTTGCACATGGAATAGAGCGTGTTAAGATCGTACATGAATACTTCAAGGCGGAAAGACGTTAATGAATCTGACGTGTAATTTTCCCGTGTTTTTGTCAAAATATGTGATGCAAGTTATCCGAAGGCGAGTGAAGGTTTGTAATTTGTTTTTAGTGCAGGTACCAAATTAAGAAAATATATTTTTAAGTTTGTTTGAGAGTTAAATAGTTTGCCGCATGACTTTTTATTTTTTTATTTTAATTTTATGCAGTGATTGCTATTAGTATAATGAAATCGTACAGAAGTGTGTTTTGAAAACTTAAGTACGATGTTCATGGTACTTACCCTGGGATGTTTATTATTATTACTTTTGTTGTCTTGAAATTTGTGCATCTTATTTACGACTTTTCGGTCAATATTTCTATGGCGATTTGGAAGTTTCAAAAAATTTTCTAGTAGATATTTAATTTATTTATTTCATCTTTCATTTCAGAATTTTCAAGTATTAATGTCTTAAAGTTTGGATACTTGAATCATGTTTCAGTAAACTTCAGTCTTTTTCTTCGCAAATGTGGATAGATATTTTGCACTGCAAAATTATTCTCTTCAAAATATTTATCCCTTTCGGTTATTCTAAAGTCGATGTAAAACTGACGTCGAAATTGTGAAAATTCATCATTCACGCATATTTTTCATATTTGGCGTAATAAAGTAAATGAAGCAGCTGGTTTTTTTATACAAAATTCGATTAGTATGAAATATTAGTGGGTGTTTCTTTCTTTGACTTGGTTCTAACGAGGTTTGAATATATAGCATTTAAATTGTATGATGTCATATTAACGAAAATGAGTAAAAAATTTGTATTAACACTTCATCTACCACATTATGAGAAGTTGAATAAGAAGAAAACATGCATACAATGATAGGCTTAATAGCAAATAATTTTCATGTAAATAATTTGATAGGTCAATTCAAGTTCCAATTAAAGACAAGGATAAAAAAAAAAACAATTTTACTAACTATTAGTTAGTACGTGAAAGTTCTCTAACCTGGTACTTTAAACTATCATCGGTAGATGAAGGGTTAATGTTGTTCGATAAAAGGGTCGGTCACTTTAAGTCTTGAGCTCAAAAATTGTGTGGCTACTGAATGACTCAAAGAGAGATCAAATTTCCCAAAAAAGTTTAGATTTCTTTACCAGGTCTAGCACTAGTTATTCAACCGTTTCTGTTTTTACCTTGTTTAATACTTCATTGGATTGCGACAATAATTTACTCAATTATGTTTTATTATTCCATGTCCACAAAAACGGTAACCTATGGTTTTTCTTTATTTCGCATAATGTTTTCATAAATTAATAAAACGTCTTTTTTTTCCATCCATATTTATAACTGAATATTTCTTTCTCGTGAAATCGATTTTCTCCCCCTTAAAGAATGATGCTTGATTGCTATTTTTATTAATGATTTTACATTAGACCGGCGGTTCCCAAACCTTTTTTGATTCGCGGAATTCAAGTAAGAAAATTCTATGACGGAGCCCTGTAGGCCAATTTTTCAATTATTCATCAAAGTTACTGATTTATTTTTACTATTTAAAAATATTTATAATTATTTTTTTAAATTTTAGTGTTTTTTTATTTTTCTTGAGTGGCTGCGGAGCCCCGGTTGAGAACCGCTGCATTAGACGATGGTTCAGAAATATTCCAACGGTTGACCGGAATGATTACAAAAAGCTGTATTTCATTATTATGATATCAAATTTTACACGGGGAAAAAATTTCTGCAGAGAAGACCAGATATCTGGAACTGTGAAATTTCCAGTACAAGTTTTCAAGTTTACATTTTTTTTATCTTTCGATGTTAGAAAACAAGAATTTTAAGGAAACGTTTACTGTAAGATTCACATTTTTGTGTAGGGTGTTTTTTTCCATCGCCATTCATCAACGTGACAAATCCCAACGCTGCAACCGATTTCCTGTCAACATACTTTCAACGGGGTCCAAACTACAACGCTAATTGCTGATAGCACAGCTAAGCGTTTGTCTTCACATAATTAGTACCTGTCATTTCTATTTGCCCAGATATGCCAAATAACTGTTAGATTTTAACCCTTTTTCGCTGCTATTTTTTTTTTTGTTATGTGTAATCTCGTTTTTCCGTTTGTCATTTTGCAACCCTCCCTGTTTTGTCCATTTACACACAATGGATGTATGTTACGCTTCCAAACGATGGCTTTGTATAGGACGTGAGAAAAAAATTGGACACAAAGGGAAGAGTTTTAAAAATGCGATTACTTCAATCCAGAACGTTTAATTACATTTCGGATGAATTATTATCTTTCATGCGAATATATTTTTTTGCATTCTCCCTCCCACGGCCATTTTGCTTTATAAATGTGTCTCATGTTTTCTAAGAAAAATTTTTCCTCCAATATTTGAGAGTAAAATGGGCGTAACACATAGTCGCGGGAACGTTATTTGTTGTCAGGGTTTCTCAAACGTTTTTGACGAACAAAAACATCGCTGTTTATTACATCTCGGGAAGTATTTGTGTTTAATGTTTTCGTGTGTGTATCAATGTTATTTTTTTTTTCTGTCCTCTGAACGAGATTGGGTTTTTGAAATGTTGGAAGGGTTTGGTCAATGCCTTTTTTGAACGTGTAACACTGGGAATTTTCTCTCGCCTTTTAACGCGTTTTTCTTTTCCGGCATTTTCTTGATTACTTTTGGAAACTTTTGAATTTTTGGGAGGAGAGATACGATATTTTTCGGGAACGAAAATCGTAAAATATGTGTCTGTCGTTTTTATTTCGATACATTTTTTTGAATTTTCCTACGCCCACTTCTTTCGTTGTCGGATAATAAGTGAAAGATATTTTTGTGGAATATCGAGTAAATATGGCTTTTATTTTATCTTATCTGGAAACTTGTACGAATAATGTTTTGTTTTTTAAATTTCATTTGACAGAAGAAAATGAAACGTTGATATTTTTATTAGGGAAAAATATTCTGAACTTTGTTTTTCGGAATTTCTAAGTGCTTGTTTTCGTAATTCGTTGAATTTTTAAGGAGTTATAATTTGGTCTCCGCGAGAGAATGACGTATTGACACTCGCGTGCTTTCAAATTTTAGTTCCCCGTTTTCTTTCCGAATCATTTTGAAAGCAAATAATGAGATATTTTAAAGTCGAATAGCTTAGAGTAAGCCTTTTTTTTTTTTTTTCAAGAAGTCCCCTCTTTCTCTCTCTAATTTGAGAAATCTTGTCACATTGTGGGATTATCGGCAACTCGAAGTATTTCGGGGCGGAGAGAGAAAATTCGGAAGTTTTTATTTTGAAAATGTCGTGCTAAAAGATTGATTAAATATCGTACCCCCTTCCTTACCCCCCCCCCCGCACCGCCTGGCAACAACAAATGTTGCCTCCATATTTGTTTGGCCTGGAACTGGAAGACCTGGAGTCGGGGCGGGTGTGGTGGAGCGGGTAAGTCATCCGGAAATTCCAGAGTCATCCAGAATAGGAGGATCCTGTTTTCGTTCCCCGCTTTCGGGTTAATGTTTTGGAATTTTTAATGGCCTTCGGGCTCCCCTTTTCTCCTTTTTTTTTGTACTCGCGTCCCGGATTCACCCAACTTTCCCCGGTCGCCCCGGAATCGATTTTCTGTTTTGTACCTCTCGCGTCCACCCCGGTCGCCCACACTCGCTGTCTTGTTCTGTGGTAGCAGCATCTCTTCTCCCCCCAGTCTCCCGTTTGTTCCTTTTTCCTGCGCTTCTCAAATTTTTCTGGATCTATGTTTTCTGGTTTAGCGCAAGCGCAGTGGGTAGTTTGTGTGTGTGTCTGTGCGTGCGTGTATCAGTTGTCTTCCCAACCCTTCTACTCTTTTTCCATCAGTGTTAAATAAAGGGCAGCAAATTCTTGTAATTAACATTTTGCCTATCTCTCTCTCTCTCTCTTCTTCAGCTCACACGGTCTTTATCTTTTCTAGGTCTTTTGTATAAGCTTTTCCTTTCGTGTTTCGAATGAGCTCCCTTGCTGCATATCCAGATCTTGGCGGTTTTTCTTTCCCCTGGCGCGGAAAAAAAATACTGATGCCAGTTTTGAATTTCATTTTTCACTGGTTTTTTCAATATTTTTGTTTCTCAATTATTTTCGAAAAAAGGTAAAATAGGTGTTTGTAGGGTCTATTCTGTGTAGTTGTTTAACCCTCTAATGGTACTGTGTATATTTGATTATATACGGCAAATACGTGGCCAATTTTTTTTTTTTATAAATTGCTTTTCTCAATTTTTTTGGTATTTTAGAAAATATCTTTTAATGGCATTGCGATGTAAAAAATGCGGCTATACAAGGGTGATTCAAAACTCAGCGTACAAACTTTTAGGGGAGGTACAAAGCACAAAAAACACCATCACAGGAATGTATGACCGGAAACCCCAACCTGATCAGCTGGAGGGTAAACTAAGATACAGAAATGACAAGCTAATATGGGTGGAAAAACGTATTTAGCGATGCTTCACACACGAGGACAGTACGTGTACACGTTAAGTTTCTCAACAAGTAGCTCGAAGTTCATACCATCCACGGTTATGCGCAATTATTTTTTTTGTGATACATTCCTATGTGATTCTGTTTTGTTTTTGTGTTTTCTACCTCCCCTAAAGGTCTGTGCGTTGAGTTTTGAATCACTCTGTATATACTTATACAATCCTTTTTTTTTAATTTAGAAATAGGTGATTCCTTCGTGTCATTTTTTTGATAGTTGTTGAAATTTAACGTGTTTAGGGATTTATAAAATAGCACCAAATTGACAGGATTGACAATAAAATTCCAGGTAAAGCCTATTCAACTTTTATAAGCAAGATTTTTTTTTTTTTTTTATAAATAACATTAAAATCAAAGAAAACTATATTTTACCCTTAATTAACCATTTTAGTTGATAAAAAAACCACTCCAATGAAATTTCTGTATCGATGTATCGTTTCAATTAAATATGCTAACATCAATTTACCACGTTTTCATGAGGTGAAGCATAAAATGTTAAAATGCGACACCCAGATAGAACATCGTACCCTAAAGTTTTGTTCAGGTTTTAGCTTACCGTTCGCTTCAATAGTGGAATGACCAAGAAAAAAGTTACTTTCCGAAATCATTTGGAAAGTGATTTTTTCTTCATTGTAAAATATGAGCTAATGTGCAGTCCGAATGGTGGACAATTATTAAATTACTTTCGTGCCTGTAATATAGTATGACAAAGAAATTTTCAGCTTTACGACTATTGTAGACCATGAACGTTTTTGTGATTATGAGAATGACATCGGTCAACTATGGCGAGTGTCGTTATGTACGTGATTGGAAGATACCTGATTATTGAGGCGTACTAGTAGCTTTCAAATGGTGGTCTCCGGGTTGTGTTTTAGAACAAAACAGAAATTAAAAAATATATATATATTCAAAATATATATTGTGCTCTCTGTGGCATTAAAGTAGTTCTCGGGTAATTGCTTATTGAAAAAATATTGACGTACATATTGTTTTTCTTCAGTGTAGAGTAAACCACTAGTTTGATTCTTTTTTGTTGACATTTCTCATTTTACTATTGAAGATCTGAAAACTTATAATCCACTAAATTTTGACATTAAGCTTCATTTCTGACGTTGGTATGTTGCATGCATAATTATCAACTTTTTCAAAAACGTACTTATAACAGAAATATAACAAACCATGAATCGTAATGTACATTGAAGAGACATGAGTATTTGGCTCATATCTTTCATTTTACATATTTATTTATTCATAAGTTCAGCACTGGATGCACTGAGATAGTTGTCAATGGGGAAAAATGACAGCGTGGTGGAAATAAGTGCGTGATAAATGTCTGATCGCCTGCATGTCGGACATTATAGGAATGCTGCTATCAAAGGTTAAGGAAGTGTTCCAGCTTCACCTTTAAAACTAAGTCTGAAACTCGCCATATTACCAAACCTAGACAAGAAACAAGAAGAGAGCGTCTGAATCAGTCGAGTGACAAGGGTGTATCAGTCAGTTTGAAAGCACGCTCAAGAATAAGTGGTTCAATTTTATTCAATTAACATGACTGACGTACTTTCCTTTGAAGTTCTACTTTCTGTTTCTTCGTTTAATCTTACGTATTGCGTAAGTGGATCTAGTGAATATGCGTGGAATGAACGTTTCTGGAGGAATCTTTTGAGGAGTTGGTCAAGACTGTGAGGTTTGGAATTTTTGTCTTGGCGCACGTCGGTCACACGACTCGAGAAGCGCGCATGCCTCTGCTCTCGTCTCCTGGTAACCCGAACATACCTTTTGGGCACTTTCTTTTTCAATCGCAGTATTCTTTCCTTAATTTCTGCACCACCACCACCGGCTGCAGCCAGCCAACTACCTACTTTGCCCCGACTCCTTCTTACCCAGTAACTCCCGTGCGGGATGTTTTCGCTGTTATCAGCCGCCTTTCTTAGTTTAAGTAACTTTAAACACGGGAGCATGTGCATCTCTTAACGCTCGCGGGAAGATGGAAGAGTGGAACTAGTAGTTTCGGGTGGAGATGGTGAGAGTAAGGAGAGACTAAAAGAATGGCTGTGGTGCCTTTTCCAAGACAAAATGTGGGAGCTGGTGGTGGTGCGAGGGTCGTGGCACAGTGGAGTAAGCAAGAACTCCTTGCTGCTGTTTAACTGCCGTTAATGTCTACTTCCCCTTTATTCATCGCCATCCTTCGAACTTACTCCCTACCGAACCCTTCCATCAGGCGCTATTACCGAGGTTACCAGTGACCATCCTGTCTCTAGACATTTTTCTTTCGTGGAAGTATTCCCTTACCTCCTATTATTTCGGAGCCAATATCGTATCCGTAGATCTCTGTTGTGGTAGTATGCGTTGCCACTCACGCGGTTTTCTTCGTTTTCGCGATGGGGAAGCAAAGTTGTTGTTGCTTCTTCAAGAAGAATCGGGAGAGGGTGGAATGTGTCTTTAAATTCCTCCTGTATCATCGTGGTTAAGTAGTGCACGAGATGGCACGTACGTACTGCTGTAGTAGTTCCTGAATGTTTTGGTGGATGTCCTTCATTTCCATTTTCTTAGCCCTTATCGTCTGTATATCTCTCATTTTCATTCTCACTTTCTGCTTTTGTTTAGCTCACTTTAGTTTCTTAGTTTCTTCTCGATGCACAATGCCCGGTGTCATTCATTTGTTTTAATAATCTTCGACGAGCACTTCTGGGTTGCCCGTGGGAAAAGATATCGACCAGATAACCTTTTTGGTGAAATGTGTCAACGATGTTGCACTCGCAACAAATGGTTGAAACTTTTTTCGGGATCGGCAATATAACTTTAAGGCGTGGAGAAATTACCAGCAGAAGACTTACGGATTAGATTAATGCGATTTTCTCTGGGAAATTTAATTGGGGAATTTTCACGGTAGTTTCGATATACAGGATGCATAGGAAAGTCCCTTTATCCTGCAATAAGTCGCGAACCGTTGATCCTAGAAGCATACTTACAATAGGGAAAAGTAAGCAAATAACGCGTACACTTGAGATACGTCATTCATCTTGCAAGGGGTTGTATAGTTTATAATTGAAAAAAAATTAACTTTTTATTTGGTCACCCTGTTCAAAAAAACTCAATTAGAAAGTTGTCCCAAAAATCCATGGTTTTAAATACATTTTAAATACAATATTCGCTTAGATATTTGAATTAGAAAATCGCTGAAAATGAGGGAAAAAGCCACACAAACTAACGGACAAGCTCTCTTATTCTACTCTTCATATGCTATTCTTTCCCTTATTTTCAGCGATTTTTGAATTCAAATATGTCAGTGAATATTGCAACTTAAAAACGTAATTTTTTGAGAAGCTCAGGAGAGAGAAATCAACAAATTTCTAATTGGGCGGTTTAAGACAGGGTGATCAAACAAGAAGTTAATTTTTTATTTTAATAACTATAAAACCCTGTGCAATATGAATCACGTATCTGAGTCACGTTATTTAGATACTTTTTTCCAATTGGGCGTATGCTTGTAGGATCAATGGTTCACGAGTTATTCCAGGATAAAGAGGTTTTACTATGCACTCTGTATATTTAGAAAAATATTTTTGGGTTTATATACCGAAGCATCTTGAAAGTTGGCTAATAGCTGGTGATCTATGATTTCTATAGTTTTGGACAACGCGCAAGTGCATGGACGATCGTCTACAAAATAATAACATAGTTATTATATAATAATAACATATTTAGTTTAAGATTTTTCCGCATAGTATAGAATTCAAGGTGGAAGTTAAGAAATTTCGGTACCGGCGCGTGCGACACAAAAAAAAAATCCACTTCAGTTAAACCTGACACGATTACTTTTATATCTAGTGGTAACTATATAGTTCTCTAAGTGCTTCCAATTTTGCTAATTTGGTATGCAAATCATTAAGAATAAAGACATTTAATCTATAATTTGCACTTTCAAATTGGTAAGTCTTCAGTTTATAAAATGATTTTTTTTCTCTTATTGTCAAGAAGTCCAAAATAATGCATTTCAGAGAAAGATATCTGTGGTTCCTGGTGCAGTATAATTCAGTCGATGTGCAACCAAATTTTTCACAAGAGAAAAAAAAAATCTGATGTTTAGTTGCATGTGTTATCAAATTCAGTCTATAGGTGACCCACTCCATTCTTCTAGAATAATTTATTATGAAACAAAGTTTTTGCAGGACCCAACGTGGACACGATAGGATCCTGAATAAAGTAGGAATTAGGGGGGGATTGTGATTTCGGTCAAAGATTTTCTGTTAGTCTGTGAATACTTAAAAAAAAAATATATATATATATTTTGGGGCCCCAAAATAAAATAAAATTTCATTTACAAGGATACAGAGCCCCCAATAATATAACGACATAGAAAAAAAATTATTCATTAAATGTGGATGAAAGGGATTGGAAATCGGCTGATATTCATAACTAAAATAGCATTACGTATTTGTTTTCGTCGAAAATTACCTGAAATTTAAGCCCTGAATAAATCATAAGTAAACGGTAATTTTATTGCGGACCCGGTAAAATGACATGAAAATATTGGTTCGAAACAGATCGTCTGTGAAATGCATGGAAAAAAAAAACATGTGAAGGATTGAAGTGAAATATAGCATATAGAAATCTGTGACTAAATAAATTTACGTAGGGCTACTCAGAAATAAATTTAATAAGTAGAAAGGGTTTCGCTCCTGGCTGTGGGAGGGAGGCGGGCTAGAATAAAAAAAAATATGGTTCAAAAAAGGTTGAAAAACACTGGTATGTTATATACATGAGAAGAGGAAGGTAAAAATTCGTCATTTTTTAAACATATTATATTTATTCCACGACGAATGTTCATTAAAATTTCAATATTTCTAATGTTCAGTATCCTGATGATACGATTTTTCAATCATTCGATTGATGACATTGTTAGTTAATGTGTG
The DNA here is from genome assembly GCF_987345545.1 of Pholcus phalangioides. NCBI lineage: Eukaryota > Metazoa > Arthropoda > Arachnida > Araneae > Pholcidae > Pholcus > Pholcus phalangioides. Next base: position 28,179,049 of record NW_028301610.1, on the reverse strand, counting down.
TGGTATGCGTAAACTCATGAAGAAAAGTAGAGAAGATATCTCTGAGCTGATTGGGTGTCTCATCAGCTTCCAGGTCCGTTGTTTGATTTCCAACTTAAGCATGTGTAACTGTAGTCGTCCGAAATCGGCTTCAAGCATTGTGCTTAGTCTTAATTACTCCTAATTTGCATAAAGCGATCCGGGTTTGACAGAAGCTTTCGCTAATGGCTGGAAAAAAAATAAGTGACCTTTTCAAGTGCAAAAAACCTAGTTTTAAATTCTAGATTAGTGTCATAAAAGTTTAAGATATTTTTTGAAAAATACCTGTGCGATATTATTTACTTATATTTTTTTTAGTTTTGGCATTCTATAGAATTTATTTTCAAAAGACCTGGTAAAATTTGCAATGCGTAGTAGAAAGCATTCTCAAATCTGGCGAATTATCTAGGTGTGTATGTTTTACTTACTGTTCGATCGTTTTGAAGATTCAGGATTCATGAAACCTATTGAAAATATTTTTTTAAAATTTACATTTTTATTTAAATAAAAAAAAAAAGAAATTAACACCTGGAAGGAATATATTTATCAAAATAAAATTTTGTATATTATACCATGCGCATCAAATAGCATTAAGTGGGTTGCACGATCGTGGCTTCCCATGTTTTCCCTATAGGAAAACTCTGCCTTTAAGTAACAGTTGAAAATTTTCTATTCATTTTAGTCCCTCAATTTTTTTTTGTTTTATTTTTCAAATTCTGGGGATATTTTTATACAACTTTCATGATTTTAGTTACTGGTTATTTTTTTCTCTTTCGAATTTTAATTTCACTCTGCAACTTTTTTTCAAAAATCACTAAAATGTACCCATGTTTTGTACCATAAATTTTTTTAAATCGTTTTTATAAAAAATCTCATTAAAGCAAAATCAATGCTGAGAGAGACACCAAGTTTCAAGGCATTTGGACAAGTGTCGTTTAAAAAATGTTTCGTATCTGAGAAAAAAGTTTTTTTGAGAAAAAGGTATGTTAATGGAAAACATTAGCATATATAATGCTTCCTAGTAGTTATATTATTTTAAAAATACTTCTAGTGCTGCAAACAAAAACTCGAACGCAGACGCTGAAAATTTTATACCAACGTATTTAAAAATTGAAAAACGTGGTTTTTGGCAAATTTGCGTGCAGCAATCCCCCTTAATTTAATTTTCTTCATCATGAATCGTTTAATTATTGATTAAACAATTTCTGAAATAATTTGCGTTATTATATTTTGTCATTTGTTAAATCTGCAAAAATTAAGTAGGCTTATTCGCCACTCCAGTGCAATAGCTTACTGATCATATTACACGTTTTCCAGACATTGACTTCAATCTTGCCTTCATAACGGACGCATTGACGTATACATAGTATAAAAACAGTTTGGAAATCGGGAGGATGGGAGTAAGGTGTCTGTCTCTCGGAACCTATGATGAGACGGGAATGGTAATTAAGGGGTCATCATGTTCCATATACATTTTATTCGTCACCCCTAACCATTAAAGACAAAAAACAACCTGCTACTAGAAGACATTTTTCCATGGTCATTAGTCGGTTAATTGACATGTTTTTCTGAAACTTGTTAACGATTCAGACATTATTATTATTTTATCGTGTCGTAGACTTTCTTCTAGGTATCCCCAACACGCACTTGATAAGGTGGTTCATAAAAAATGAACTGGCGTATAGATTGGAACAGTTTTTTTTGATGAATTTTTGGCGTATTGACATTTTGTTCGGTCTTTTATTGGTTGAAATGTTCTAATAAATTATTGACACTCTTGAAAACGTTGTTTGATGGATAATTATGCCATTAATGAAAACGAAACAAACGGGTTTGAATATTTTTTTATTATTTAAGGAAAAGCAAAAAATATTTTATGACATAATTTTTGTTCGAAAGCATTATTAATCATTTTAGTAATCTTAACCTTTCCACTACTCTGACGGTACTTTTAAATAAAGTGCCACTAATTTTTTTTAACCCCGTATATATAACATTCCTTACATACGTTGTTGGGTGTCGGGATTTTGAAGTATAAAGGGTGTATAACTCTCTCTTCTTTACAATTTAACAGATGATAGCACAAGTGCGGGAAAACTGGTTTTTGATATATGCTAATTAATAAAATTAAGATGTTTCGTGCCTGTGTTTGCTGCATTTCCCCTAACGAATGAGAAAAAAAAAATTATATGGCTTTCTGTGTGGTAAAATAAATAAATTTTATTATTATGTATTTATCAATTCAACAAATTTGAATTGATATTTTGTATATTGATTTATTGTAATCGTGTAAGTGCCGACGAAACTTCTAACTACCAGGTTAATTTATTCGTTGTGTACTAAAATACGTTTTGGAAAAAAATATATTTGTTTTCAGCTTGCAATAGAACTAAAATAACCAGCCAAAAAATTCATATTATAGTCATTTCATTTTTTTCATGACGTGCTATTGAAAGGGTTACGATATGAATTTGTTTTAAATATGATTTTTTTTAAATTTCCAAAACGGTGTTCGGTGAAGATTATTGTATTTATTATCCCTAATATATCTATATATATAATACTAATTAAATGCTGGATACGATAGTGATACAAATAACCAAATTTTCAGTTATTTTTCATTTCCTGATGAGTGTATTTTTCCACCAGAGAATTCGATGTGTGATATTTGATTGGCTCAAAGTCGCAGCTCCGTTTGTGGAATTCCCAGTTCTTCATTTCAGATTTAGATGGCGCTACGGGTTCTAGATCGGGACACTCTTCCAAAGTGTCGTGTCTCTTGAGTAATTACAAAATACGTTATTTTAACTGTGTGAGGTATTTTAAATGATGCAAAATTCGTGAAAGAAATTATATGTATTTAATAAGAAAAAAAATATATGATACGCATATCATATGAAGCCGAAGGTTCCCATTTATTTTTGCAGCAAAATACATTAATTGTAAGAACAGCGAATAAATTTAAAAACTTCAGGTAGAATTTGACCAAAAATTAAAATCAATCAGGAAGTTGATAATTAATGCACAAAACATTTCTTGAAAGATTTTTTTTTCAAAACCGAAGTGTTTATGCTAATCTTTATACGTTGACAATGGAATATAATATTATTAAATTAATGCATGCTATTTGTTGTGGCCATGAATTGGTATTTGTATAAATCTATAAATCTGACATCTATATTAGTAATATACGTATTTATTATTTGAAAGTATATTGCTGTGTCTGTCAATTGCTTCACCATTTTATATGGAACCAAAATTGATTCAATGATCAGATTTGTTTGGAGAGATCATTTTACTACTATTCGTAAATTTTATATAAAGGTATGCAATATCAAACCAATTGAAGCTACCATTCTTGCCGTGAAAATGAGAATTGTCTGAGTAAAATCCGTCTATTAATTAAAAAATATATATATAATATACTTTAATATAGTAGGTCTATATTGAAGACCAAGAGAGACTGAGTGTGGAGGGAGGGTGGCTATCGGATAGATTTTTTCCTGGCGAAATAATTATGATTAATGAATTCTTTTGGGAACTTGTGTGAATTACACGTTTGGCCTCGTGCTATTAATTAATACACATCGAGTTAATAAAAGTTCATTAAGAAAGTTATTGAGGGATCTTTTGAAGTTTTTGAATCATAAGTGTGAAAAATATTTTAATTATTTGAAGTGCATCACGGTACTTCAGTGCAATGAAATATGCATTTTCCCACCAAACTTTCAAGTATATTGAAACTGCTTAAATCGTAAATAATTGTAATTTTACTTGTGTTCGCTGGTTAACGTTTCTTCTTAAGTACTGTAATCGAATTTAAATCGTTTGCAGTTCGGAAAAAAATATTTTTATTCTTCATTTATTCATCAAAATTTAACTGACGTATACTGGATTCGAAATCAGGAAAATCGTTTGACAAAGATTTTGAATATTTCAGTAATTTGAATTGAAAATTCTTGTAATATGTAAAAAAGAGAAAAACTCTTGAAATAAATTATTATTCAATGCTAGCTTGATTTTGCGCGAAAGTTTTGTGTTACCACACTTACTTAGAGGTCAAAAGTGCTAATTAGACCAGAACTTACAGTTTAACCTTTTACTTCTCACACACACAGTCCTCTTACAGACTTATTATAAGTGCCTATATCGCGCACAGTTTTAAACATGGATGCAATGATGGTGAGTAATGTAATTTGTAAAATAATGCCTATATACCACATTTAAACATGACTAACGTTCCTGATGGCAAGGTAATGTACATTTTTATGAAATAAACTTCTGTTATTTCTCTGAAATTTTTTTCCGTGTGTAACGGGGAATTACAAAGCACTGTATTCTCCCTAGTTACTAGTGGAACAGATTTTGTTCATTTGGAACATTTATAGGTACAATTGTTTTGTTTTTTTTTAAATTTTTAACTAAAAATTCCATTATTTCCTCAATCATCACATTCCTCATTATTTTCCCTTTTTGGTATGATTTTAATTTTTTCAATACTAGAAATTCCACTTTTGAGTCATAGAGTTGTTAAAAAACTTAGTTTTATTTTCAAATTTATTTTTCATTGATAATTTCACTCTGAAAGCCATTCAGTGATACAAAATTACATAAAAAATCTATTGGGAAGTTTATGTTGGATTCGAAAGGGACACACCGGCTATATATAATGGCAATAATTGACGATCTGAGCTAATTCTCATAGGGCATGTTAACGGACCTTGCTTATAACGTCGACAAGACGCAACGAACTCGGATATAACGAAATTTTTTTGCTTCAGTTTTGTACGGCATATTCCCCAAAAATACCCAGAATTATCTAACGATAAACTTATTTACCGTTCAAGACTAGTTAATTGGTATGAGCCGTACGTGTGCGAGATATTCCATTATTTTCCAGTAATTTTGACTTTTTTCCAATAAAAAAATATTTAGTTTTTTTCCATGCAAGCTTGCTCAAATATTCATAATCCTCACCGAAATCGGAGATGAAGGTGATTTGTATAATTCCATAAATATTCATCTCCCATATTTTTGTCAACTTTTCTCGTGAAATACAATTTAACCTTTACCAGCCAAATTAAAATTTGAATTGATTTTCTTAATTTTTTCCAGTTATTTTCTCTTCTCATTTAGTTTAGGGATACCAACCAGAAAATTTATTTACAAAAAATTTTTCCTGTATGGCTTTCTGGACTTGCTCATGTTGAAAAATGAAATTTTATTCTTCCTTGAAAATAACTGATTTAAAAAAATAAATTTATGATATAAGTGCATATGCTCTGGTCTGGCTTCTCTTCATTACTTCGAGCATAAGTGCAGAAATTAATGAAATTTTTGTTTTGTAAATTAAGTTTGGAATCACACAGGAATCGTTCAAGAAAAAAGATCGTTACTTCATATAAGAAAAATATTTTTTTTCTAATTGATAAAACCGATGTCCCCGAATGGAAACGTTGGCCGTTAAAAGGTTAATTCACTGCAGACTGGTTGTAGCTCGCTCAGTCCGTATTTATAATCCAAATTTCCTGTATTCTCGATAAAATACGTCCGAATCATAATTCAATAACACCTTTATGTATAGTATTTGGCTATATTTTTCATATTTAAAAGGTCTTGAACACAATTTCTGTTGTAACGACACTTCGGCTATAACAACAAAATTTCGCGGAATCTTCGGTGTCGTTGTAACTGAGTTTGACGGCATCAATCTATGATTGACTGTTTACAACTGGTTTTATGTTTGCGTGATTCGTGAGGGAATCAACATTCTGTGCTTTCGCTGATGGGGGGAAAAATTCATGTAATTCATCTATCAAATATCTATAAAAAAAATCTTGTTGGTGAGCAATATTTGTGTTAACCTTTTATTTGGCCGTGTTGCTTTCAAAAACGACACGAATTTCTTATATTCTTTAAGTAAAGGCTTTTTATATTTTGGGCTCGTTTCGGCATTGATGCTTCTAAGCAACTCCTAAAACATCCGATTTTTACTTGTGAGCCGTTCATAAAGTTTCTATAATCACCAGCAGAATGGCTCAAAGGTCACATATTTCTTGACAAGCGAAGCAAGAACGATTTTTGACCCTTGCATTTTGGATTGAAATAAGTGTGGAGGGCAGAGGCGTACGCAGAATTTTCTCAAGGGGGTTCACGTTTTTCCTGCAAAATAACACTAATCTTAACTTGAGAGGGGGGTTATAACCTCAACTCCCCCCCTTTTGCGTACGCCAATGGTGGAGAGGACATTGCTTTTTTGCATTTTTCAACGATGATGGAAAAGTAAGTTGGCAAATTATAAAATGACATTTTTAAACTATTCAAAATCTATGTAAATCATATAAATACAGTGTGTTTCCTGAAATGCAAAATCCCATATTTTCTTAAACATTGACAATTTTTTTTTTGTCATGTAATAGCATTCAGGGCACCTCATTTGCTTAATATAACTTTTCAAAATTTTTCTCCTGAATATTTATATGCTTGCGAATTGAAGGGTTAAAAATCATTTTAAATAACGAGATAGAAAAATATAAATGAAGTAATTTTGGAACTCCAAAATATTTTTTTTTACACATTTTTTTTAAAGGCAGGCGATCAAAGATCTGAAAATATTCAATCGAAAGTTATAGCTCTGGATTTGAATCCGGAAACTTTTTGTAATTTTTTGAAATTTTTTTATTGCATTATTTGCATTAAATCTAAAAAAAAACCTCATCGTGTACAAAAAAAATTTCTTGTACGATGGAATAAATTTTATGAAAAAAAAGTTTCCTGAAAAGCAATCGGCGCGGATTAACATAATGGAAGCAAATCGAGTGTGCTACATGTGTTTTGCGCCGGGTGTCGCGCTATAATTTCTTGTTATGAATTATGTCGTCTTAATTCTACGGGAGGCTCGGTGCGGTTATAATTCCATTTTCCTCGCCTGTTTACCCCGTAGTTTGAGAATTTTATTGTTATCGTTTAATGTGTGAGTACGATTACGCATTAAAGCAAAAGGTGTATTGCGTTTATGAAATAGGTGAGCCGCGACCGACCCACGCACTCACTCAACATACATAGACACACACTTACACACGTGCTTTGACTCGTTCGTACCAGCAGTGGATCCGTTAAGAAGCGCCTGTTTCTCTAGGGGCTCGTAGCAATTAGTTGGTTGGTAATTCGTGTAATGTTCCGCAATTCCGCATCCGCAAAAGACATATATTTTCTAGCTCTCGTTAACGACACTTTGCTGGGGCATCGATGGGCTTTTCACGCTCCGTGATATACACCAAGTAAGGAGCGAGGACGTTTCGTTGAAGTGTTTGTGCATGTGTGGCATATATGGGAGAACCGTGGGAACAGGAGTGGGTAAAGCGAGAGTTAGAGACAAATAAATTGATTTGGCGCGCGATATCTAAAACCTCGTGGAACATCATCGCTCGGGTTTGTTCGTCAACCTCCCGAGAATTCGAAAGCATTTAAAGGCATTTAATGTGGTTGCTGTTTTAAAACCCGGTGTCTGGGCAGGTATGGATGTCTCTCTCTCTCCTCTTCTCAAAGACACATCTGGGTGTGTAACTGTTGGAGAGTTTTCGGGGGGAAAAGTCTCATTCACTCTCTCTCTCTCTCTCTTAAACAAGCGGATTTCATCTCCCAACGGTGAAAGTCTTCTCTGTTGCTTCTGGTTTGATGGATTTGAAGGAGTACGACTTGGATTGTGATTAATTGTAGGCTTGACATTGCTGTTATACATTGCTGAGTTTTCTTACGTCATCATTGCTTGTTCTTCCGTTCTTGGGAATAAGAGAAACGATAGCAAAAAGAAAAACAAATTAAGCACTCTTTTTGAAGTTTTAGGTTGGATTTCGGTGTTTAATGATGTTATAAGACGATAAAACTCTGTATATTTACCCTCGTCAGTCCGAAATAGAGCCATTATCACCACCGTCGATTTTTATGATTTCTAGACTGAAAAAGTAATAATATACTAGTTTTAGACTAGTGTTTCAGAAAGAATATTGCCCATTGGCAGACGATGGACGTACCAGTTGGACGATAATAGTTACGGATACAGTAACCCTTTCAGACCACAAATGTGTTTGTTGCTTTTTAATCGCTGTAGAATTTTTTCTTTTGACCTCAGGGAGTTAAGCCCTCACTTAAACGATTGTATAAGTTTTGAGTTAGAAATATGGTGATATGAACTTTAAAGGGCTTTCATCAGAGGGCAGCATTCAAAGTTGAACTTACAGAGCTACAATTAAATGAACTACCCAGGTTCAATGAAAAGGCAAGTGAGAGTGTTTAGTTTTTTTTTAGTTACTTTCAACAAAACTACTGATACGTACCAACATAACACTTGAAATATGAATCAATGCCAATTATTGAACTTAAATTTTCAACAATTGCTGAACGTTATTGTGAATTTAAAAAACAATATAAAAAAGTCGGAATATCGAGAAAAGAAGTTAGATCGTGTCTAAAAGAAAGAATACGTAACAATGAGAACTTCCTTGCTTTGCTACGAAATTTTTAGATGATTGATTTTATATATATATATATATATATATATATAATCACTGGTGGAATGAGTGAATTTGGGATTTCGGGGATCACAATAGAATTCCTAGAATACAATTTTCTCGTTATTCGTGATCATACCCTGAATTTTTCTGCTCTTATAGGTCCAGACTTCTGTTGTCGTAAGAGAAATCTTTAGTTTCGATATCTTTTATCATTCGAAATTGTTTATTCGTGATTTTGGTTCGTGTCCAGTTTTTTCACTGTTCGTTCTTCTGCTTAATTCTCTGCTGATCCTGAATAATCTCATTTCGTGTCGTTTGCCACTTTCTCGAATTATAGGGTCATTAATACCAGTCTGTTCAATAATTAGACTAATAGAGCTTGTAAGAGCTTATAGAGCCGTAAAGGTAAAAAATTCTATCTATATGTGTATTAGTTTGAGCTCTGCTTAATCCGAAGTCACTCGGAGGGCTTTGTTGTGGAAACATGAATTCGATGAGATTATTGTAACGAAGTAGTAAAGATTTTGCCCCTAGTTTCCAAAATGGGTTCTCTAACCGAGTTTACGAGTGCATAATTAAATCGTCAGGTTTAAGGGAATAAGACCAAAAATCAAGTTTTTGAGAAATCGTAAAATCTGTATAAGTGGTAGAGTTTTCATTCAATAACCACCACACACAAATTTTTTGCTCCATGTCTGTGTTTAGGGGCTGTTTTTGTTTCATTTTTTGCACTCATGTGGTAGAGCGAAGCTTGGTAACAAAAAGTAATATAGTCATTTTTTGTCTTCATTTTCTTCTTAAACCTGACGATTCAATTGATGTCTAATTGCTAATGTCCAGCTAACGATACACACAAAAAAATTTCATTCATTATGCGACGTCAATTATCTCAATCATATACACGGTTTGATGAACTGTAGATGTGATGGTATCTTTGTGTCCATGTCATCATAAACTATTTTTAATACTCTGCTGGATGTTGGTGTCCTCTAAATTTTTCCATTTTCCTCTGTCTGATACTTTTGATATCCAGTTATCTTTAGCTAGCTTTTGTATCTTGTTGATCTGTCTTGTTTGAGAAGCATTCTTGGATATTTAACGTGTCAGGGGATAGCAATTCAGGATACAGTTTAGCGTGTAGAAATTGACCGCCCAAAGATACTTCTCTACTGGTCGCTATAAGGCAATTGAAGGTTTATGCAGTAACGGGAATTATTTAACAGACCAATATTTTATGTATCGCCGTGGATTTAAATACGAGGATCGATTTTCAAACATTAATGCTAAACATTATTCTCTGTTATCTCTCATTAAAAAAAAATGTTTCCAGTTAACTAATGAGCATCGTAAAAATTTTATGCAAAAGAAAAATAACATTGCATTGAACGATACCGTGTAGAGGCGAAAAAAAACAACTAATGGCTCAGCCAACGTCAATGCACAATAGAAACGTTTCTAGATGATAGAGAAGCGAAAATATTTACGTATGAAATTTAAAACAATAGGGAGATGATGCTTTATCTCTTCAGAAGGGAAGTGAATTCATTTAACTTTTTTTTTCCTGTGAACATTTGTGAAATGTTCCAGTTTTCAGCGTCAGGGTTAGCAGAACCGATAGATACAGTAGCGTACTTTCTTCAAAACAATTCAAGAGCCGGCAATATCCCTCCCAATATTTGCTAGCTTCCTTTTGTGCCTGAATAATTTTTTTTCGCCCATTTGTATCTTTTCCAAGTCATACAAGAGAGTTTTCAGTTTTCCCGGGGTAAAAGCTATTTTCATCTCTGGAAAATTTTAAATCCATTTAATTACTTGTGTGTACGTGAGAGAGAGCTTGTGAAGTCTGCTGCTAGCAAACAAAAGCGCTTTGTTTGTTCCCAAAACCCGGAGAAAAATTCTTTTTAGAACAACGCTCCCGTAGCACGAATTCCAAAACCGTCTAAAACAAACAAGAGCAAAACACAAAACTAGAGATTTATTAATTCGGGAGTTCTGGGAAAGGCTTGACAGAGAGAGAGAGAGAGAGAGAGAGAGAGAGAGAGAGAGAGAGAGAGTTTTGAAAATAAAGGCTGGTCGAAAAGCATGGGGACGAAGAAAGAGGTAGCGAAAGGCATTGTGCGTGAATGCGTGCTAGGGATGCGTGTGCGTTTGAAACAACTACTTGTTATTCGATTTCTCCTTCATTTTGCTTGCGAAAATGTACCGTGTGTGTGTGTATGTTAACAGAGATGTTAACGAAGATCTTTTTGAGGCTGTGGAGGAGCGTACCCCACTCGCGAGTCGGTGGACTTGGACAGAGAGGTAGCACAAAACTGTTAATACCGGAGGATTCTCGGTTCAGCAAGGTGTGGGAGGGAGTCGTCCTACGGAAAGAACGTCGGAAAAGTTTTTTTTTTACCCATTTTCTCCCTGCGAAATTTTAGAGTGGGTTTATACCGGTAAAATTTTAATTGAATTTGGTGGTGGGGGAGGAAATGTTTCCAGGTTCTGTCTCTTTTACTCTCTCTCTCTCTCTCCATGTACCTCCATCTGTTCCTGAACTGTAGGTAAGTTAGAAGTCGATGGAGAGGTTGCGGTGTTAGAGGTTCGGATGTATCCGAGGGAAGAGTTAGTTGGATAACATGAAGATGTGTGGCATTCTATACTGTGTGGATGTCAAGGATGTAGTTGGTTGGTGGGTGGTTGATATCAATTTTAGGCATCAACTGCAGTGGCTGGTTCCGTAATTATTAATATTTAATAATAGTTGAACGTCACGGGCCCCTTTTAAATATTCAATCTCTGTCCTGGAAAGAGGGTTGACACTTTCAGTTTTTAGTTTTTCCTTATTCGTCGTCAATGCACTGCTAGGATGGTTGGTTATCTTATTTTGTCGTGTTTCATTTGTCGAATCCGTTTCGATCGGAGTTGAAATTGTGAGATGACTGGCTATGATCCGTTAATGCGTTACGTTATTTCATTTTCGTGATGCTTGTCTAATCTCTGCGGTGATCACATGTCTTCACGCATATATTTGCTTCGATTTATTTTGAATTTGAAAATGTAACGTTCAGTATCATTTAAAGTATCACGTGTTTATTTTGGCATTTCGCTTTTTTTTGTATAATATCATTTTAATTTTCTCCCCGATACTTGTTATCAAAGTTCTGTAACATTAAACATTCTCTGTATTGTTTTAATTGTAAAGCGGGGTGATAATATAACCCATGTGCGCTAAACATTTCTGTAGGTATAACCCTTTCAGACCCGAGCATTCATTTTTTGAAATTTTCAAAATGTTTTTGCACTTTTGATTCTCGAAAAATGCATTATAAATATAAATGCAATCAAATCTTTTTTTCTAATTTTTTTTGTAAAGAAATAATTCACTTCATTCGAATTTTTTCAGCCAAGATGATGCAGGGTACATTCATATTCACATAACAGTTTTTTCAGAATTTTATTGCTAAATTTTATGTAATAAATCACGTTTTTCCCGGAGATGATAGCCATCTTAAAAAAACCCCTGAAACTTAAACTTCAAGTGCTGCCCTCTAATGGAATCTCCCACAATTCATACTCACCATGTTCTAACTCAAAACTTAAACAATCCTTCAAGTCAGGACTTAAATCCCTGAGGTTAAAAAGAAAAATTCTACAGTGAGAAAAAAAACCCACACGTTTGTGACACCAGGGTCTGAAAGGGATGAGGGAAGTGAAAAAAAATTCACAAAATTGTGAAAAGTCAGAAACGTTTATCTCTCTTGTAATAATAATACAATCTGTAGCAGTACTTGACAAATGCCAGGTCGCCATGGCGACTAAAAAGTTGAAATTGGACCCTAGTTTTTTTATGTGTGATAACTTAATTGAAGTCGAAGGACAGCACAAATTATATATATATATATATATCGGAAATTATGTCAGCGTGTATGCTAGTACGTTGAGGCATCCCTATCACCCGACAAGTCAAAGAATACATTATTTTGGACCAATTTTGTCGGCCAAAAATGTTTGGCGTCTTTGCTGGCACCTACATATTTTTTAGATTTGTCATGCACTGATCTACAACAGTGTTTCCCGAAGTGAGCAATATCGTGCTCCCACTGGGTGGGGGTGGAAGCTGTGGGTTTAGAATACGATCCTATGCGTTGGCTTAATTTGGGGGTGGAGGAAAAAAAAACGAAGGAGGGATGACGAGAGATGGAAGAAAAAGCTTGAGAAACTATAACCTACAGCAGTGTTTCCCAAAGTGGGTATTATTGACCCCGTTGCGCGATGGAATGGTCCTGGGGGCGATAGAAGCTACTAGTATAACATGGGATCCTATGGGATCACTTGAGTCGGGAGGCGATGTGAGAAAAAAATTCTGAAGAAGGGGGCGATGTGGAACAAAAAGTTTGGGAAACTATGATCTTCAGCAGTGTTTCCCAAAGTGGGCGATGGAAGGGTCCGTAGGGACGATAGAAGCTACTGGTTTAACATAGGATCCTATGGGTTCGCTTGAGTAGGGGGCGATGGAACAAAAAGTTTGGGAAACTAATGATCTACATTAACTTTTCATGTTTTTCAAATTCACCAGACGTCCCGTATTCGTAAAAATGTGAACGTTTTTTTCCATTGGAAATTGTTTTATTGAACTTGAAATTTTAAAACTGGACATTGTCGCAGATTCATTTTGTATGGGCTCAAAAGTTTTAAATACACATAGGAATGAGATCGGCGTTTTTAATTTACTACCAAAAAATTTTTACTTAAATAGTAATACCAAAAAAAAAAAAAAAAAAAAATACACACTCAAATTTCTCTTATCTTCAAATATTTTTCATCAGGTTGAAAATTTTCATGACGAACCTATGCCTATCACTATTGGTACTATGTTGGCACTATGTCCTTCAATGAGAATGGGGGCGCTTTCGGTCAGCCTCGTCGGAGAGAAACTTCTTATTGATAAAATGAAACCACTAGGATTTATCCATTAGCTAAGTAGCTAATCTGTTAATTAACAATGTAGAACACAAGTACAATAATCGAGAAACAATTTTTATTAAAACGTGAATTTTTTTTAAGTTTTTATTTTTATTGTATTTAACTAAATTTGTATTCGAGGTGTGGAAATATATTTGCTACTTAAAGGATTTTTGTAAATTTTTCAAAATCTATTCCTAAATAAATGCTGCGATGGTTTCATTCTCACCGTAACTTAAATCCGACGTAAATTTGTGATTCAAGTTCAAATTTGTATTCATTACTTATCAGTTATTCATTCAAATACAAATGTACTTTGTTATATAAATCACATATTTTTGAACCCGAGATGTTTTATTGTGAAACCGACTCTTCAGAGAAATCGTTTTTTAACATTGTGATTGAAACATTCTAGACCACAAAAAATTGGCTCTCTTCTGACTCTTCAAAAAAAAAAAAGCTAGTTTATTCACTTTTGCAATTTTCTTGTATATACTTTTTATAGATTTGATGAGTTTCAAACATTAGAATTCTTAACTTTATTCCTAAATGAGAACCCATCACTTTGTGTTTATATACAAGTATTATATATATAACTTTTAATTTAAGAAGTAACAAAAGCATAAAAATCTCAAAACTGACAATATTGTCAATCCGATTGGCTGAAATGAATGTGTTAAGACAGCAAAAGTTGTAGATACATTATATGAAATGACATTGAATTATCGGTTTCCTTACTTTATCTTAATCATGTCCGCATAACTGTTAAAATTGTGAGGTTCATTTTATCAAAACCACGCATGGCAAATCTTTTCGTCAACAATAAAAAAAAAATGTTTTATTTTGTACGATATAAAATTTTGTTATCGAATAAAACAAAAAAGTTTCATCAGTTTCCTCAAAAACCGAGAAAAAAAACTTTGTTTTTCAATACTTCTGTTTCACACTTTTATATATACCCTTTAATGTGTAATGTTTTTCAATCAAGAAAGTGGAATCGATAAGATGACTATGTTTTAAAACAAAAACTGTTTCCCTAAAAAAACTTTTTTTTTTTTTTTCTGGAAAAAATCTGAAAAATCTGAAAAAAACTTAATGAAATTTAAGTTTTTGTACGTGGCAACACTTGAAAATTTGTTACGGTGTGTTACAGTTTATTTTTTATAGTATCTGAAATATGGTGAATTTCAATCGGAAATTAACGATTCATTGTTGATATTGATACTTGAAAATGATCTTTGGAGTTTTAAAATTAAGGGGGAAAAAATAATTGAATTTCTATTCCTTTGTAGGGATTTTTTCTGGGGAAAAAATAGTGTCTAGGGGGCACCAGTATCGATTGGTAAGGGACAATGCGAGGTTATGGTGTCGTAGGGAATTTTTCTCTAATAGGGTTGTTGATAAATGGAATATCTTACCCACGTAGGTAGCAAATTGTAACGCAATTGACACGTTTAAAAAGAAATATGATAAACATGTTGGGATAAATCGAGAAGCTATCCATTTTTAGAATAAGACAACCATAATATTCTTTATGGACATTGTATAATATTTTATCATTTGTATATATTGTTTATAATTTTTGTGATGGTGTTTTTAATTGGGATGCTGTATTTTTGAAATATATGACATCCATATTTGTTATGGATATCTTTTTCTCAGCCACCTCGTTGGGCATTTTACCTGTTGTGGCGTTGCATTTGTATATCTTGCAGATATATTATATCAAATTATTTTACAGAAATTCTAATTTTTTTTTCATTTTTACCATAGTCAAACTTGGTTATAACGACGTAAGATTCAGCGAAATTTTCTCTTTTTTACCGAGATGGCGTTACAATCGACCTTTTTCAATGAGAAATGTAATCCGAGACAATCAAATATTTTGCACGAAGTTTCTTTATGATTAGGGTGACCAGTTCGATCGAAAAAAAACCCCGAGAAATTAGGATAATTAGTACGGGACATCGCTGATTCTCACATGTTGCCAAATGTCGGCGAAATTAGAAAATATTGTTTATAATGACCTTTGGCGAGAAAAAGAAGTTCTATAATAAGTCTGCAAAAAAAATGTATTTCACGGGAAAAAATGAACTTGTGTGTGTGGCAAATATGTGAGATGAATATTTATATTCATTATAACATAATTTATAAGTTATGCTAATTACCTGCATTCCTGATTCTAGTGAAGATCGAAAGGGAATAAAAGAAGCTTCTTTACGAAAAACGGGACGTTTTTATAAAAAGTAGTCGGGAAAGCAAAATACGGAAATTTTTCTTATAGTGGTCGTAGTAAAGTTGGAACGTATACATGCAATAAATCTTTTTTCAATATTAGGTATAAATAAAACAACAGGTGAACATTCCCTTTATTCGATCAGCTGTAATTTCAGGAATTACTTGAGAAAATGTCATTCAAACGAAAACAAAAGTGACAGAAAATTTTCGTTATATTCGAGATGGTCGCTTTCCATCGACGTTATAAGCAAAGTCATCAAAATTATTCTCTATGGGAATCAGTCTGGACCGTTAAATATTGACGTTATAGCCAAGGTGTCGTTACACTTGAGGTCGTTATAACCGAGTTTGACTTTTTTTTAAATCACGTATTCCCAAGGGATCAGTATGATTCGTCCAGGGAATTTGTTAGTGTTAGTATACAGGCATCCATACCCGAACCCAGACCTGCACCCTAACCACTCGACTGCCAGGCGGCATTATTTCGATAATGGTTTTCGAAGGTATTGAATTTCATTAATTTATAATTACTGAACGTAATTCAATTTACTACCGTACAGGAAAAAGATTTACAGAGCATTATAAAACTGATATAAATATAGATACAAGTAAAATCATTAAACAACATAATTCAAATTTATACGTGTACAGTCGAACCATGATTTATAATTCCCGAATTTATTTGCTTTATTTATTTCCAAATTTGTTTATTATTTAATTATTATTTATAATTATTTGATTTCCCAATTTTTTTTGTTCATCAATTTCTTTTCGAAATCAATTTGGAATCGTATTGGTTATAAGAAATATTAACCCCTTTTATTGTCCGAGTTCAAGAATGTTTCGAACAGAAAGTATTTCTGAAAAACATTTGATGAGCAAAATACTGCATTTGGGAAATGTACATTTTATTGATGTCTTTCTCGAGAAATTAGTTTGATTTTTCAAAATCATTGAAATTGATGTATTAGGTAACTTCATGCTAATGGATGACACTAAAATATCCATTAGTCATCGTTTACTCGAATCAATATGAGGCATTTTTTTTTTTTTCATTCTATACTAAAAATAAATTTGGATTTCAACCGTTCGTTTCTAGGAAAAGATCAATGTTTAGAAAATTTAGATTTATTTGATTACTTTGTTTATAAAATTTGGAAAGTTAAGTTTTTATCAAATTGAAATAAATTATAATCTAGTATTTTAAATAATGATCATTGGAAATGTCTGAATAAAGCCGCAAACATATTTGGAAATTTTCTTTTAAAACGATATTTCTTTTAAGAAAATTAATTCACAATATTTAAAGAATATTGGTATCCAACAATTTATGGGTCGTAAAGTATTATCTTATTTTTCACTCAAAAAATTAATATTTTTTGGATATTGTTTCGTTGGCAATTTTTTTTTCCAAAGTCGTGTGATTATGAATGTGTTAGTCTCTTTTATATATATATATATATATATATATATATATATATATATATATATATATATATATATTTTTTTTTTTTATTTATTTTTGGGATTTTATGATAATGTTGTTCTCAAACGAAGGAGCAGTGGCCTTATGTAGAATTCGAATTACTCTCTCGTATTAATTAAATACTGTAGAACCTCTCTTAACCGGATATTTCACAAACCGGAGTTGAACTTCATTAGTTGAAGGTTCTTTCAATATTTAATAAATTTGTATTTCAGCAGTTATTTTCAAAGAAAGGTCCTATATTTATAATAATTTGCCAAATTTCATGAACAAAAATAATAATAATGTGATCCACACGTATTCCCAAGGGATCAGCATGATCCGTCCAGGGAATTTGTTAGTGTTAGTAAACATCCATGCCCGAACCGGGATTCGAACCCAGACCTGCACAGTGAGAAGCTAGTTCCCTAACCACTCGACTGCCAGGCGGCGTATAAAATAGTTTAATAAAATTATTCTTGTCTTAAAAGGAAAATTAATTACTGTCTAGTTTTCTAAAAAGTGAACTGAAAATAAAAAGACCAACAAATATATACTGTTATATTTAGAAATTTCCGTTTAAAACCATAATTGTATGAAGTATAATTCACAATATCAAAAGTTCAGGAAACTAGTTCTTTTAAATTAAAATTAAATTTTTATGACTGAATTTCATGCGATATCTCGTATTTCCTAATTGTTCGATGTTTTAGTTTTCTTAAGCACAAAGATTTAGAAAATTTTGTTTTCTTTCATTAAATGAAATCGATTCTTTATCGATAGCTCTGTAAAGATGACGATCTAAAGATATCTATTGACTGATGCGATCGTGGATAATTGCCTGATCTTTTATTCAAAAATGAGTATTTTGGACTTTGAAACAACTTTTTTTTTTTATTTAACAAAGCTGGGTGTGATTCAGATATGAGATATGATTATCATTTAATGTTAGTGAATATTCGACAATATCCTTCTGGAGGATAGATTGCTAAGCAACTAATTGAACAGCATGGCTGAATGATCTCTTTGAATTGAAGCATCGATTCACGCTCCAAATTGTTGGATTTTTCGAATAATCTAATGCCGAGAAACGGATATATTTTTGTGTAATCAGCCATTTAAAATATCATGCCTCTAAAAATTTAATGTTTCCAAATTCAAGGTGTTATCTCTGTATTTCTCAACCATTAGGAGAAGTATCTATGATTAATTAATTAAGATTAATCAATTCATTATGTTCGAATCAATTTGAATTGTAAAAAACATGCGTGTTTTAATCGACATCAATTTCGAAATTCTTAACTAATAGAAAACGCGATGGGGGAAGACGTTATTAATATTTTTCCCAGCGTTAATTACCATCGTTAGAGATCAGCAAAAAATATTTATTCAAACAGTTTTAAAGTATCGTTAAAAATTCTATAAAATTTAATGTCCCGTTTACGATTCGATCGTTTTCTTTCCTAATTGAAGATTTAGACGGCTTCTTCCCGGCTCATATCATTTTAATGGCCGCTCTTTTTCAGTTCTATAATTAAGATCTCTTGAAGGAAAAGAGACGAGCTTTCTAACATGATGCGTTTTTGAAGTATTTTTTGGTTTAAAAATTCTCCGGGAATCTTTTTTTTATTGAAATTAAATATTCATGACTAAATTTCATGCGAGAGCTCTTATGTCCGAACTAATTGTTCGAATTTTAGTTTTTTTAAACACAAAAAATTGTGTTTCCTTTCAGTAGTTGAAATTGATATTTGATCAATGTTTGTGAAAGTTGATGAGTCTCATTAAAATTGACTTAATGAGCCATTTTGGTTTGAATTAGCAATTTTTTTTTTTGAAGCAAAAAATAACTTCATTTGAAAAGCTAATTAAATAACTAATTAGTTTTCATGAATGTTTTCGGTCTTGATGCATTTCAGTATATCAAAATAGTGATTATAATTTTTTTTTAAAATTAATTTTGAACGGGTGAGCGTCTTACATCTCATTTGCATACGTATTTAAGACATTTGTGGAGTCCATAAATATTTGACTGAAAAAAAAGAGGGGAGACGGTGGCTTTACGTAGTGTCGGAGTTTTTAAATGTGTGTAAATATTTAATGTTGATACTTTGTTGGAAGAGAAAATAGTCTTAATGTTCGACAATTTAGTTTTTTAAGTCTAAAAATTTAGGAAATTTAGTTTTCTTCTACTTGTTGAACTGGATTCTTGATAGATATTTATGAGTTAAAAAAAAATATTTTTTTTGATAAGACTGAATTTTGTAACTGTTTTGAAGCAAAAAATAATTTTATTTGAAAAATTAATTAAATAACCAATCAGCATTCATGATTTCTTCGTTCTACATGCATTTCAGTATATTGAAATACTTATAACTTTCTAAAAAAAATTGTGGATGAGAGTTTCTTACACATCTTATTTAATACATATTTAAGATATTTTAGAGTTTTATGATAATTTACTACAAGAAAAGAAGTGAGTGGCTTTAGATATAGTCTGAGTTTTTCTCACAGCCATTAAATACATTAACACCTCCTTTAACCGAATTTTTCTCTATACCGGACTTGAAAAACCCTTTAGACTAGTCAAGAGTTCCACTGTGTATTTTACAAAGATATGTACAATTTTACCATCTTTTTTTCATATCTAGAGATTTCGTTGGTCATTTTGAAAAAACGAATGAGTGATCTTGGTCTGAATTAGTAATTTGTTTGTAATTATGGTGAAACAAAAATAACATTATATATGGAAAAGTAAATAAATAATATTGGATTTTTTTGTTGTTTATGCATTTCAGTATATTAATATATTAGTTCTAATTTTTTGGATCAATTGTGGGTGTGAGGTTCTTATACATCTCATTTACATGTATATTTAAGATATTTCATAGTTTTATGATAATTCGCTTGCAAGGGTGGCTTTGCAAATGCCAATACAAAGCCACAACAGGCAAAATGCCCAACGCGATCGCTGAGAAAAAGATGTCCATAACAATTATGGATATAATATATTTCTAAAATACAGCAACCTAATTAAAATTGCAATTAGAATATCTAAAGACTACATGTGCATGATAAAATACTATACAATGTCAATACGTAGCTTCCTAATTTTTCTCACAGCCATTAAATACGATACTCTTTTAACCAGATGTTAACCTAAACAGGACTTTGAAAACTCCTGTAGGCTGGTTAGGAGAAATTTCACTATATTTTCTTTCTAACGCGATATGGAATTGTCAGTTTTCCGAGAATTTCATTTTCTCGGGAAAATATGAAATTTAACTAATTTCAATCGGTTCTGATTTTTGTATGGCAACACGAACATTTTTGTAATGTTTTACAGTTTATTTTTCACAGCATCTGAAGTATTCGAAAAAGTTCATTGGAAATAACGATTATTACCAGTGATATTGATACTTCATTGGAGAGAAAATTCTTAACCTATTTATTCGATAATTTACTTTTTAAGCATAAAAATTTGGGAAATTCATTCCCGATGGATATTTTTTGTCCCATTAAAAATGACTGAATAAGCCGATTTGGTATAAATAGTAATTTCTTATGATTTTTCGAATTAAAAAATAACTTTATTTGAAAAAGTAATTAAATAACAGTATTTTTTCGTCCTTGATGTTGCATATATTAAAATAGTAATTATCTTTTTTTAAAAATTAATTATGAACGCGAGTTTCTTATGCATCTCGCAATGCATATTTAAGATATTTTATGATAATTCACTTGAAAGAGAGGACAGGGGCTTTATGTAGCGTCCTAGTTAGTCTCATACCTATTAAATGCGGCAGAACCTCTTTTATCCGAATGTTTCCCTAAACCGGACTCAAAAACCTTGAAGACTGGTTAATTAGATCTCACTGTATATTTTATTCCGATAACTGAAATTTCTTAATGCAATATGAGATGGTCAGTTTTCCGAAAATTTCATTTCTCGGAAAAATATGAAATTTGACTGATATCAATCTTCATATGGCAACACCGATTAGAATTTTTATGATGTTTTGCAGTTTATTTTTCACAGCATTTAAAGTATGTGTCACATTTTATTGAAAATGACGATTATCTGTTGATATTGATACTTCATTCGAAGAGAAGAGAGTAATTAAATAATTATTCGATAATTTAATAATTATTTTAAGCGTAAAAATTTGAGAATTTTTTGTTTCCTTCTATTGGTGGAAATTGGTTCTTAATCGATATTTGTGAATATAAAACTCTCTTAACTTGACGAGACTGATTATAAATGACTTGATTAGCCATTTTGGTGTGGATTAGTAATTTTCTTTCGTAATGAAAACTTGACTTAATTTTGAAAAATTAATTGAACAAGTAATCTCCGTGCTTGATGCACTTCAATATATTAAAATAGCAACAATTTGTTTTTAGTTAATTTTGGATGCGAGTTTCTTATTGCATCTCATCTACATGCATATTTTAGATAGGGTCTTATAATAATTCAATTTTTCAAGAGAACTGGCCTCGTGTCCGAGTTTTCTTGTGGTCACTGCACTCTTTAATTAACGTTTCGTGCCGTGCTATTGATGGATGGTGCTTTGATTTGTGAAGAACCGTCAGATCTCGGTATCTTTGGTACATGTCTAGCGCTGTTTACTCGATGTGGTACGGTGCAAGCTGGAAGACCAGAGAGGTTAATTTGTTATCCGCACTTTAAAACTCGGTGAAGTTTTCTCTTTGGTTGCGACTATGTTTCAAGTTAATGACCTAGATTGTTGACTAGATTGTGGGTGTTTGCAAAAGTCCTTATCGGTGTCTTTTTATTTATTTGTCTTTCTCCAGGAGCGTCGGGAGCGGGAACAGCAGGATCTGGAGTATGCCAAGGAAATGGCCGACGAAGACGATGATGGATTTCCTTGAAACTTGTCCAAGGAAGTCACAAAAAAGAGTGTAGAGGAAGGCGGATGATTTACATGATGGGAAAAAAAAACAACATGCTTTCCTCCGCTGTTTTTCTACATGTGCACTGTCACTAGTTTAGAACTTTTTTTTCCTCTTATTTTCATCCTTAAAATTATATATTCAGCATTTTTATTTTATTTGGTATGGACGTTATTTACGTATTTAAGAGGCCTCATACCTTTTAACATGATGAAAAACTGCTCGTCCAGTAGAAATATATATAAAAAAAATACAATTTAACCATTGATTTATTTAAAAATGTTTACACATGTTTGATTGTCTAGGCCGGTATGAAGTCTTAAATATCTCTAATACTTGCACATTTTTGAAAATTTTCAAAAATGCGCATTCATATGACAAAACTGTTATTTAACTTTTTCAAAAAAAAACCCTATAAAAATGGTAACATGAATGAAATATGAAAGAAATTATTTGGGGGAAAAAAGTTTTATTAAATTAAAATTATTAATTATATATACAATTAATCACCATTCATTAAAAATTTTAGAACTCTCTTATTGAGTTTGTAACGTTTACAGCAGTCTGTTCAAAATTTAGGTACTACAGCGAAACCTGTCTAAGACGGACACTATGATACGGAAACCTATTTAAACAGGAATCAAAATAGTCTGTTCAGTGATTAATGCTTTGATTTGCACCTTTATAAAACGGAACATTATTTCAGTCTCTTGACGTTCCGTTTCACCGTATAATCAAAACTAAAAATTGCACTGCTTAATTAGAAACAAAGAGAAGCGTCCCGTAAAAAGGTACAGTGGTAAATAATGGGTTAAAAACAGCTGCTTGTGTGCATGATAAAATAACATTTCATTTCGACTTCTTTGTCCTGAACAGCGATTAACTCCCGGCAAATGAGTCTGCTTTTTTTTTGCTATTTTTTCATTTTTCTTGCTACTGAGCAAGGAACATCACACAGCACGCGCGTTTCGCAACATAAAGTTCCGAAACGCGTCTAGCTGCTGTTCTTTTTATATTCTGGGTTTATTTACGTTGATATTCCATGTGCATTGTCATAGGTCAGCTTTCCGAGAACTTCATTTTTACGGGGGAAAATATGAAATTCGACTAATTTTATTTGACTCGAATATTTTCGTTCCGATCGCTACATAAAAATTAATGATGTTTTTGTTTATTTTTCCCCAACAACTGTGAAATTGACATTGAATCGAAAATGACAACAATTAATATTGATACTTCATTGAAAGAGAAAGATTTTCGATGATGATTTTAGTTTTGAAGCCGTCAAAATTTTGGATGTTAGTTCAAATTGATTCTTGATCCATACTCATGGAAGTTGACGTGTCATATTAAAAATGAGTTTATAAGCCATTTCGATCTCAATTAATATTTTCTTTTCAATGGTTTAGAAGCACAAAATAATCTCGTGTGAAAAATTAATTGAATAAGTATTTTTTTTTTTCGTTCTTGATAAATTTAAATGTGTTAAAATTGTAATTTTTTTTTTTCCATTTATTGTAAAGGAGTGTTACTTCGACATCTCATTTACATGCACATTTAAGTATGTTTTAAATAATGCGACTCTAGGGGCCGTGAATAATATTGAGAGAATGGAGAATCTCAATCTTTTGCTTCATTTCATGTACTGAACTGTTTCCTATATATATATATTGAATCAATTTTTATTCAATTACATTGATGTCATGCCATTTCATCATGCGGTAAACGGTTTTTAATGCTTTTTTTTAATGAAAATTTGCAAAAAAATTAGAGATATGCAAAACTATAAATGGCATAGGATAGAATATACAATCGGAAATATGTGTAAAAAATTTTGAAATAAATCAATGGTTAAATAGGATTTCTAATGATATTTCTACTTCAGCATAGTTTTTTCGCCATGTTAAAAGGTATGAGACCTCCTCAAGCTTTGTTCTGAGAGTTATCACATTTTAATTGTACTAATCTGATTCGTGTATTCTCGAATTTACATTGTTTATATATTTTTGTACAAAGTCAAATAGCTCAATAGAATTAATATGCTCGTAAAACATTTCTTGGTAAATGAGTTAATTTTCTGAAAATATATTAATCAATATAATAATGAAATGATATTTTGATTATTAATCGAGATTTTCAGCTTCGGGTATTTTTTTATTATTTAAATCATTTTTCGAATTTAATCGATAAGTTATTGATATTTTTGGATGTTATCAATTTTTTCTGAATAATTATGTTATGTGTACTGTATTGACATATATTTCTGATATATTCCTCCACCATGGAGCAGTTTCTATCAATAAAGGCAAGTTTTTCTTTCTGTATTTGAGTGTTAATAAATTATTTTGAAGAATAAATCATTGAATAATTTTTTTTTCAAATATAATGGTAGTTCAAGTTGTCAGATTTCAATATTTATGAGCCGAATAGCGTTATCATGTCAACGTGAATTAATTCTAACATTGAAGTAATTATTCCGTGCATAAATATTCCTTAATGAAATATTTTTTGTCGACTTGAGACTTCTCTCATGCCTAAATAAACATTGATTTCTCGTACGTGTCAAATACTTCAAGCTTGAATGTTCATGTAATGTAATAAATTACTCGCATGAATACTCTATTTTCTCCTATAATTCCCAAACCTTGTTTCTTTGTTTTGACTGAAAAGAGGGTTCCGTTGACCATTATGTACGGTATGTAAATCGTCTCTGACTATCCATTCTAGCATGAAACTTTTACGCATTTGTGTTTATGTGTAATATTCACAGTTTTCTCCCCTCACAAAACTAAATTTTAAAACTTGAATATATATATAGATAAAGCAAACAAACCCTCTCAATTTTAACCAAAACACCTTCACTTCCCTCCTCTCTCTCTCTCTACATTTCCATCTGTATCTTTTACACTTTCTCGTGTTCATTTTTCGCCAAAACATCAAAATTTTCCTCCCATTTCCCCCCCCCCCCTCCCTCGAAAATGCAAGAATTTTTAACGTTTCGAATATTCTTTCCTCTCTCAAAACATCTTCTAGTTCGGGAAATATTTTAAGGTGTGCACACACACACTGTTCAGGCGAGAGAAATTCGAGCAACAACTTTAAATTTAGTGTTCGGGATGCTTTAAAATTGGAAGGTGAGGGAAGTAAAACCCCTCTCTTCTCGTGCTAATCTTTTGGAGATTTTCGATAATTTGAGCTCTGATGCTTGTACTCTCTCTCTCTGGAACTTCCCAAGTTTTCCTGTGGAAGTTGGAGGTTTTATCGTTTATGTTTAGGCTCATTTCTTCCTTCTTCTTCTCCTAGAAAACCTCCTTTTCCTACTTTTACACCATCCTCATCTTAGGCATCTGCAAATGCTAATCCTACTCCTCCCGTTCTGTACAGGAGAGAGAAAATGAGTCTCTCTCTGGAACGGTGGGTGAAAATGAGCATATTTACTTTTTTTTTTTAACCATCGGGAGATCTCTCTCCTCTCTTACGAGTTGAATTCTCTGCTCTGGATATCGATCCGTGGATCGTCCAATGAGAATTTTGTACGTGATGGTGTACTGAAGGGGGTTATTTCTCATTTTCTCTTCCAGCTCCACCCTCGAGTGAGAGCATTAATTGTGAATGTTCCCTCTTCTTGTGCTGTTTGTATGTACGGACGAGCACTTTTTTTTTTTGGAAAAATCTCATTTCTAGTCATTTATTATTCATTCCGGGACGATATTATTCGCTCCGGAGTACGAAAGAGAGAACGTTGGTCTGGAATAATTTAACTGGAAGGAGGAGTAGCGAAAAGGCACGTGTATATAAATATACCTAGCTTATTATGTTAATTAATGCTTTGACCTTTTTAGTTATTTTCATATTTTGAAAAGCTGGAAAAAAGTACGAATTTCGATTTTTTTAAAAAAATATTTTGAGTGCACAAAAAAAATATGTAATTTCAGTTTTTTTTTTAAGATTTTTTTTTTTTCCCGAATTATTTTTTTAAATAATTTCTTGAAATTTAATTACACTATAAACCTGGGTTGGACAAATTACAAAAAAAAAAAGTCTAGGCGCCAGAAAAAATTTTTTACCCGGAGTAAAAAAGGTCCGAAATGAAATTATTTTGACTTTTAAAGGGAGGAGTGACCCTCTTTCATGTTGAGAGATATGCTGCTATGAATTCCAGACATTTTGTACTGCTTTCAGCCTGCAATTTAGTAACTACACAAAGGAAATTTTAGGCGCCAATACCAATTTTTTTTTTGTGGCTATGGCGATCTGGAGCCTGGGATTTGTCCGGCCTTGATGTGAATCTATACACAGAGTTAAGTTTGGGGCCATGCTCAACCAATGGCCTTGAACCTAATTTTGTAAAAACGAACCAACCGCCACAAGGTGACCTGCGGTTCAGATGCACATTAATTAAGTCGGCAGTTCTCTACCTATGGGTCGCGAGCCAAACTTGGGTCGCAGGGACTTTCGAGATGGGTCGTTCAAATGTAACAGCTAGGGATTCTTGAGCTATGGGGTCACGACCCAAACTTGATTCGCAGCAGCTTCCTAGATGAGCCATACAGATTCACCTACAGTCGTGTTTTAAGTGCACTTATCGCATCACTGTTTCCACAAATTTCGAGGAAAAAAAAGTTTCCATGGGTCTCAGCTGATCTCGTTGATTTTGGGTCGCGGCTGAAAAAGGTTAAGAACCCTTGACTCAAGTGGTCCGTGGAATATTTCCAGAGCACGTAAGGGACCGCGATATATTTACAGACCACTTGAGTGACCCGCGGCATATCTACAGATCATACAAAAGGACCGTGGAACATTTCCAGAACATTTGAGTTACCTGCGGCACAATTCCAGTGATCACTACACAGTTCCAGAAGGACTTATGTGACCCGCAACATATTTACCGATTACTTAAGTGACCTGCGGCGCACTTCCAGAGCACTTGAGCGACCTGCGGTGCAGTTCCAGATCACAAATGGTGCGGACCACTTCAGTGGTTAGAAAATTTCTTACCATTGAAGTGGTGCGCACTGTCCTTAAAGTTGAGCACCCTTGCTGTACATGGAATGTCCGAAAATTTAATTTAAAGTTTACAATTGCATCTGAAATTAAGATAAAATGACCAGAAAAAATAGAGTAATATAGTTATGAAGGTGGCTCCTGATAATAATAAAAAAGAATTTGCGGAATTAGAAAAAATAATTTTTTACCTACATTCAGTAAAATTTACGTCTTAGTGCTGAAAGAAATTTTTACCCGAGGTTTTGGATAAAAATTCTTAACACACAGGTGATTGAAATCTCTTATTTATTTCTATTTTTACATGCTAAAATAATTCAAGTTTCAAAAATTTTCAAGACTCCAAAATTGACGGTAAAAATTTCAATAACTCAGCATAATCAAATTTTTCAAGACTGAGAATTATCAAAAACGATATCTCAACTAATTTTTAACCAAATATGTTATTGATGAAATTTCTTTCGATGGAATGGAATCGCAAATTTTACTAATAAAACTTTTTTTTTTTAAACGAATGGTGCATAAAAATTTTTTTAAATTTTTATATTATTTATACGTCACTCGTGCTCACGCTTTTAATATTCCAATTTCAGAATTAGCCGTGAAATTGTTATTTTTTACGGACATCACTCGTGAAACACCTGTTATAACGAACGTCTACACGGCTTATAATTTTTTCTATACAACGAGACTTTAATGGAAACGCTCACGTCTTAGTAAATTAATTCTACATTGAATAATTTCTGTTAAAAATTTTTTTAATATAATTTTTCTACTGTGTATAACGAATTTGTTTCGTTATACGGAAGCAGGAAAGCTAATTTCGAGCCTCGTAAGTGAAATAAAATATTTTCTTTATGAAATTTGAATTGAAATTTGTTTAATGTGCGGGAAAAAAGCAGCAATTAAAAGCAATTACAAAAACACAAAAATACGAGATACATATTGGAAATATACTGTATGTCGAGAAAATAAAAATACACACATAAAATGAAACAATGTTTAACAGAGTTTTTAATTTGTTCTAGAAATGTAATAAAAGATACATATATATATGTAACAAAATTTCTTAAATAAATAAAACAGAAAATAAAATTTAATATATTGACTTTCTTTGAATTTTTCCTTCAATTTTAATATAAAAAAACGAATGAGAATGAAACGAATTGAGTTTCGCTGCAAAAATCTTACGGTCGCTCGCGCAAACGTTTGAGTTTCATCTGAATCCCGATAGATGGCGCCAACAATTCCATACAGCTGGCTTCTCATCTATAAGCATGATAGAGTGGAACCTCTCCTAACGGACATCCCCGTTAACGGACACTTTTATGAGATCCCTGGTCTCGTGTAATAGGGCTTAAATGTATTTCACTCCTCGTTAGCGGACAGTAAAATCCGCTGAACTTTAATTTTTTTCTAAACTAATTTATTAATTTTTTTCATAAATCGAGAATTTATCATATTCAATGGTGATTATGTATAATCACAAGCTCGTGTCGGTAAATATGATAATCCGTCAATTAATTACTTGATTAACTGAACATAACTATAGTCTAGGATGGTGATGTTGGTTTTGTTTGCACATGTTGGTACGTGTGAAGACAGCCAACATTATAAGACTATATATAATAATGGTTTTTGTTTTTTCTCTTCTTCACATTTACTTTAATTGAATATTTTATTGCAAAATATGGGTAGTGCACGTATCATGTACGGATAACAATAATTAATTGGTTTAGTGAAGAAAAGAATAGCCATGTATACATTTTTCCATATTTATCAGACTTGCCAACTTTATTTGGGAGTTATGGATAACCGCAGGTAAAAGTATTGGAATTTAATCAAATTTCTTTATCCAGGCCATTGGTGATTATGCTTAACCACCGCACCGGTGTTCACTTTTACACACACACAGTAACATATACATTTTAACACTAAAATTTATACCAATGCCACAGAAGCTAAACGCCTTATGAATGTTGAAGTCGTATAAACGAGGTTTCACTGTACATCGTACCTCCCAATCAGCGGACAAAATGTTTGGTTCCATAGGCATGGCCCTAGTCCAGATTTTTCACAGACCCTTCTATAGTGAATTTATAGCATGATAAAGCAAAAACAATGATTATAATTGTCCCGGGTCCAAGGGCCGGAGCCTCGTCAGCCTCACCTTTGTGAGGGCCATGGGTGTCCGTTATCGAGAGGTTCTACGGTATCTTTCTCTCGCGCGAAATCGTTTTTTCTCATTTGCAGGGAAAAATTTTAATTAAATAAATTTCAAAATTTTATTTTACTTGATATTCGTATGTATAAGAAGTGCATGCTTGTCTTAATTTTATGTTTTAGAATGATCAAATAAAGACAAAAAAATTACATTTTATTCCCTGTACTGGAAATATTTTCGTTTAATTTTCCATTTAATTCAGCAAATAAATTCCTTCATTTTTTAATGATAACTGCTGAAGTAAATCAAGTTATGATAACTTGGATCATAACTGAACTTCAGTTACATAAAAAAAACACACCATAAGAAAACATTATTAAACGTTTCAAAATATGGGAATGACTGCTCATATTACTATCCGTTTTTTTTTAATTTTCAAAAATTGTCAGATAATAATTTCAATCACCGAGATATCTCGACAAAATTTCATTCCAATTTTATGAGGCAAATTTTTTTCTAAAAGAAAATGGAAATTTTCAAAAAATTGATTGACATCGTTTTTTATCGGGCATCGGGGTATTTTATATTTTACATAATTATCGCTCTACGGACAGCTGCATTCAAATTTTTACCTGATATTGTTTTGATAGTTCACTTCAATTTTAGAATCAACCATAGAATTCTCAATCTTTGCAGACACTCATCGTTGAACGATTTTTATAACGTGAAACTGATTGAAATTTGCTCATAATACGTCCAGAAGTTGACTTTTCATGTTATAAATTTTTATTGTTTTATGCTAGGATATAGTTGGTTTATTGCCTTAAAAAACATCGAGTAACAAAGAAATAAAATTCATGAACTATTAGGCACTGAAAACATTAGTTCTTTTATTTCCATGGGAACGACAATAATGTAAATAGATTTTTCTAATTGTTCTCTCAACAATCATCCAACGATCGTGTGCAGAGATTTAAGTGCCACCAGTATTCGCCAATACGCATCTAGATGCGTGAGATTCACACATCAAACATTCAATTTTACTCCCTCAAAAATAGTTGACGAGTGAAAATACTCCTTGGAATTTTATATATTTCATAATGTATATTAATTATGATAATGCAGTTATTGCTCTGTTTTTCATAAAAAATATTCCTCTTTTTACAAAATTAACCCTTAAAAGTTTGGACAGGAGTGAAATTACTCTTGAAAATGATTTTTTTTGATAACACTGACTGCCTCTATACAGTTTCATGAAAGAATGTCAAATGTCAATTTTTCTGCACATAGGGAGACTATTGGATAAAGACTGGCAAAAATTTCTCAGAAAAGTTTAGAATTTAAAATTTGCTTTAGGGGGATGGATTCTAGAATGTGATGAGCAATCTTAGTTGGACGAGGTTTGAGCATAACAAAAGATTAAACTGCTATTTCTCTCATCCACTTCTGAATCTATTGATACGAAATCAAGCCTGAAACATAGACAACTTGATAGCTTCACGGATGCCATCTGCAAACAGCATTTCAAAGCTGCTTTTTAGATAAGAAAAATGGATTTGCAGCTCACTTCTTGGAATACAATTCTTCGCAGAACAGCAGAATTTCGCATATATGATGTTTCCATGCAGAAACAGCATAAGTTGTGGCTCAGCACGATTCTAGCAGAAATGAAGGAGCATAAGTAAAAGCTTCAAGTTTAGAGGAAAAAATAAAAAATTTCAACTTCGCTGCAATTCAAACACTATCATTCCATTTTAAATTTACAAAAATCATTTTGATTTTGATCAAGAAACCTCAGTTCGAAAATGCAAATACATGAATACCAATTAAAATGTAGGCTTCTTTTTTAATTAATTTTTTTCCCATATAAAACATGAAAAATGCTTCTTAATAAATAATAAAGCTACGATATTTTCATAACCAAACGATCCTGATCGTAATTTGTTGAAGCCTTTTTTTGGCCGGCTTGAGTAATTCCTGTCGTTTCTTAGGAAATTGCTAGTGACTATAAATTTAGACACAATTTTA
The DNA here is from genome assembly GCF_987345545.1 of Pholcus phalangioides. NCBI lineage: Eukaryota > Metazoa > Arthropoda > Arachnida > Araneae > Pholcidae > Pholcus > Pholcus phalangioides. The sequence continues at coordinate 28,147,758 of NW_028301610.1, read as the reverse complement.
TATTTGGACGTTGAAAAATAACGATAAAACACTGATTATGCACAGGGTTGTTCTGAATCAGGCTGAGGTTTTTTAGAACGTAATATTAAAAACCTTAAGGATGAAAAAATAATTCTGGGAGCAGCTTGGGCACGTAATTTGTAGAAAACAGTTCTATAAAAAGTACAACCGTTTACTTACAGATGGCGCTGTGACACCAGCAACTGAGATCGGAGAATAAATGAAAATCATATCAGAATGGGTCGTAATCGTGGAATGTGCAATAGTTTACCATGAAGTCAACCTAATCCTTACGAATATAAAACAGAAACCCTGCAGAAAATTCTCATAGCGCCATCTGTCAGTGAAATTGTTTATTCAACTTCTAACGTAAATTTTCTGGCATGTCCTACAGATCTGCTGCCATAAATACTTTTTTTTTTAACCTACGCGTATTCCTGACATTCCTTTTTGAAAACCGTCAGTCCATTTCGGAACACCCTTTATTGTATTCGAACAGAAGGTGGAATCTTACTCAGGGATTCCAAAACTTCGCAACAGATTAGAGCTGAAGATATCTTGATCTTTAGCGGCTTTTACCAGTACTTTTTGATCTTTTTAAGTACTTTAGCGGCACCCTGGATCTCCGTGACAGTCTCGAATCATTAACCTGACGCAAGGGTTTCCATCTGGTATTCCGAGGAACCCCGTGACGAGAGATTTTCGGGTGTTCGTCAGTATCAGAAACTGTATAATTTTTTATTAGTCGACATAAAGATAGGTAAATATATAAATAAGTAAAAACATAAATATCTATATCTTAGAAAACGTTCCATCTTCGTCTGGGTTCCGTTGAACAGTTTCGTTACAATGTTAATGTGTCCCGCGGGAATAACGTTGGGAATCACTGGTCCTAATGTATGAAATGACATCGCAATATGAACACCTATGAACATCACAATACGAACACCTATGAACACTGCATCAATGGTTATTATATTGCATAGAAATCTAAAAAACATGCAAAATATCTAAAATAACTTATATTAAATGTTCAAAAAAATCTAAAAAACCAATTATCAAATCTAAAAACTCAAAAATAAAGTCTAGGAACAAAAATTGTCTATGGCTGGCATTACACTATAGAAGTTTTATTAAAGTTATTTTTAAAGTTTTATTAAACTTCAAAAATGCAACCAATGAGCGTGTTGGTTACATTTGAGTGAACTTAACCAACAGGCTTATTGGTTGTTTTGTAAAAGATCTTTTATCAAATTTTTATAGTGTTATCCTGGCCTAAAATTTCCGAAAATAAAATCAAAAAAATCAAAAATTCTTAAAATTAATTTTAAAAAAACTGAAAAATTCTGAAAAAATTTAAGTCTATAAAAAACCTATAAAAGTCCGAAATTCTCATGAAAGATCAAAAAGACTATTAAAAGTCTGCGTTAAATATTCATAAAAGATCTGAAAGGCTGTAAAAAGTTTGTGCGTGAAATATTCCATAAAAAATTTGAAATATTTGTATAAAAAAGTTTTAAATACATTTAAATATAACCTAAAAAAATCTGGAAAAAACTAAAAATCTATAAAACGTTTTCGAAACATTTATAAAATATCTAACAATCTATAAAACATCAAAAGAATTTACACAATATTTAAAAAAAATTCTAACTATGCATAAATAGTTAAATATTTTCATATAGTAGCTATATCAAAAATTAATTTAATTTTCATTAATAATTTTTCATTATATTATAGTAATATCATTGTTACAAAAACTAATCACTTGAAATAAATTTCATTCTTTTGACTCAATTTCATTAAAAAATACAATCAAATACAACATTACCAGCAACATCCAAAACAGTAGTATATGACATTGAAAATCAACACACGCAATTAAATACAGATGAATGGATAATTTAAACTACACAGGGTGATTATAATTAAAGTTAATGAAAACTGTGAGTAGTTTTTCTCAAAAACTGCTTATCCAAATACAGCCAAATTTTTAGGGTATCTTAATGAGACCATGGGAGAGAGATTTATGAAATGAAATAAAAAAAGTTCAATTTTCTACCACCAGGTTTAAAAGTGGCGCTTTTTTATTGAATTTTCCTTTTGCCCCATGGAGTATATAGCGTATATTCCAAGTTTCAATGGAATACGTCCTCCAGAACGGGCGCTACATAGGTCGGAGTAGTATACTGACGGGTGCTACATTAGTCTGAGCAGTGATACTATACTGAAACTACGCAGACCTATGTAGCGCCCGTTCTGGTGAGCGCATTTGATTGAAACTTGGTATACACACTATATATGGAATATGGGAAAATGTAAAACGCAATAAAAAGCACCACCTTTTCACCTGGTGGTCGAAAATTGAACTTTTTTTTTAATTTCATAAATCTCTCCCATGGTCTCATTAAGATATCCTAAAAATTTGGCTGTATTCGGAAAAGCAGTTTTTGAGGAAAAACTACTCAGTACAGGGGAGCTTTAATTATAATCACCCTGTATGTGTTACGGTAAGTGTGATAATATGGTGTGTGTCCTGTTATTATACATAATCACCGAGAATTTTGATAAATTTTCCTAAATTTATCACTTTTACCGGCGATTATGCATAGTATCCAAGTGTCGCGTCGTTGATAAACGTACTATATGATATGCTATACACGATAATTCATACATGTATTGCATCATTATATCGTAAAATTTTTACATAATTTTTTAAAATCATTATGTTGGGGTCCGATCAGGGCCGTCTTAAGAGCATCATGGGCCCCCGGGCCAATTGGTTTTCCTGAGGCCCTACCTCGTAAATTCTAGAAAATTTCAAACGAATCTCCTTTTTGTGAGGCCCCTCTTCTCCTGAGGCCACCGGGCCGTGCCCGGGTGGGCCCATGCGTTAAGACGGCACTGGGTCCGACTATATTCATCACACATACTAGACTCATTTGGAATTTTTTTTTCATCTTCACCAAATCCATCAATTACACTAGGGTAATATGCATAATCACAGACAAAGACAGTAAATTTTAGGTATTTATCAAATTTACCAATGACGCTTGGGTACTATGCATATTCGCCAAGACGATTTGTAAGTTTGCATAATAACCGGTTGTTATGCCGATTTATCACATTCACCGTAACATATGTATTCTATTATATAACCGTATGAAAATATTTCCTTGCAGTATTTTAAAAATGAATCTCTACAGTATATTTTCCATTCTAAAATACCAATTCCATGGAGGAAAATGCCCCGAAGTTATAGAAATATGTTCGGACAAATTCCGGGTACATCTCAAAACATCCGTGTGTTCCCTCAAGAAAGCATCCGCGACTGGAAAAATTCAATGCGGATCGTGGCGCGTATTTTAGAGAGAGTTTTCGGTATTTGGATGTATATAAAGGAATACACATCCAGAGAAAGCTAGCTCGGGTTATTGTTATTGCGGCCCGGGATAGGGTCAATTCCGAATCACGAAGTCGAATTTCTAGGACTTTTGAGTCGTGTTTGGATTTCGTTTAACGATCCTCCAGGGCATCACTGGATCGCCCGGTATCTTTCTTCGTACTTTGGATATCCCGATCGCTTACGGCACATCCAATACATGTATAGGATGTCTATTTGGTCATGTCTGTCCATCTGTTTGCTGGGTAGCACAAATTGAATGCGCTAAACTTGGGTTCGGTTTTGAAGCGACGTGACAGCGGTATGGCGGCCACTCGATGGCTAAGAATTTCCAGGAAACTTCGTGTACTGTATATACCGTTTTATAGTATTTTATTTCAATGGGTAGCATTGGAATATTTTGAAGAGAGAGATTTGATCTAAAAATAACCATGGTTATTATAAACGCGGTTGTTGTTGAAAATGATATGTTGTCACAATGAAGTGATTTTGGGTAGTAATGTATTCCTTTGCTAGAATGAACCTCAATGGTATTAATACATTCCAATTTCAAAATTTTGTAATATTTTGAAATTTGGAAATATATATATATAAATTGAATTTTTAAGGTTTTTTGAATTTTTAAAAACACTTTAAATTGACATATCTTCAAATGGCTGTTTCATTCCATTAAAAAGTTAATTCCGAACACAAAATAATTTTTTGTTTTTAAATATGCAGATGCAAAATAAGCATAGATGGAGAAATCATGCACGCAACGAGGGTAAGTGTTGAAATTTTTGACAATATTTTTCTTAATTTCGTTTCAAATTAGAAAAAAAAAGCAGAATGTTTCTTGAAAATTTGAAGCAAGTGAGGTAAAGAATAACTTTCAAGATACGTACAAAAATTTGGAAAAAAAATAATGATATTTATGAATTTTAATGGAATTTTGAACAAATGTTACTTTTTGCCCAATTTTCCTATGTTCAACATTCCTGTGCCCCCCCTCCCCCCATTAAAATAATTATCATGCTCAATAGTCCATGTTCTTGAAAAAATTACCATCTTCTATGAAGTCCTTGAAATGATATCCATGTTCTATGAAGTCCTTGAAATGATATCCATGTTCTATGAAGTCCTTGAAATGATATCCATGTTCTATGAAGTCCTTGAAATGATATCCATGTTCTATGAAGTCCTTGAAATGATATCCATGTTCTATGAAGTCCTTGAAATGATATCCATGTTCTATGAAGTCCTTGAAATGATATCCATGTTTTATGAAGTCCTTGAAATGATATCCATGCTCCAAAGGTCTCTTGGAGCAATGCCAATGTTTTATGGAACCCTTGAAGTATGTTTATGATCCTATAGAGAACCTCTGAAGTCTCCAATATGTTTTAGGAACCACCTGGAAAACATCCACGGTCCAACTAGAATCTAGATAGAATGTAGGTTTCCAAGGGGGTTCAGGAAAGTTTTTCCCGGGGTTCCATAGTATCAAAAGCTATAAAATTTTTCATTTGTGTTCCATATCACAGAAATATTCATGTTTGTTTGTTCCATCAAGGGCATACGTACAAGGGGTCAAATGGACATTGTTCCCCTCCGAGAACATTAAAAATAGAAATATTTGAAATTTTTAATTATTAAAAAATTTATATGCTTTTAAATCAATTTTATCAAATTTACGATGCTAGTATTTAAATTTTAGGGACTAAAAATTTTTCTGGAAGAGTTTCTTTGGACATTGCGACCCAGGAATCTCTCGATAAAGGATGGCCGGGGGCCCGAAAATTTTGTCAGCTAGTGGGAAGTGTCCGTTAATAGCTAGTAAAATACATCGGAGCCCACTGCGGAATTCAAAAAGTGTCCGTTAACTAGAGGTGTCCATTAGGGGAGGTTTTAAGCTGCACTACTATATTAACAACTATAATAACTAGAACTATACATTTAAAACAAGGGTGCTCAACACCTTTTAGAAAGTGCGGGCCACTTCACTGTTATCAACACTTATTGCGGGTCACTCATGTGCTCTGGAAATGCTTCACGGGTCACTTCAGTGATCTAGAAATTCGCCACGGGTCACTTCAGTGATCTGGAAATTCACCACGGGTCACTTTAGTGATCCGGAAATGTACCACGGGTAAACTCAAATGATCAAAAAAATGTGCCACGGGGCATTTAAGTGATGGCGAACTGCACTGCGGGTGACTTAAGTTATCTGATAACGTGCCGCGGATCACTTCAGTGATCTAGAACTGTACCTGGGTCACTTTACTAGTAGGAAACCTGTCGCGGACCATTCGAGTGATCTGGAACCGCACCACAAGTCACTTTTTAAATTATCTATATTTAAAATGTGCCACGAGTCACTCAAATGATTTAAAACTGTGCCGCTTACCACTTAAGTCATCTGGTAATGTGCCGCTTGAGTGATCTTTACAAAATTACATTTGTGATCACGGGCCATATTAGATTACTCCCGGGGCCATGGGTAGAGCTTGTACGATTCAAAATCAGTGTTTCCAATTTTTCAGTTCACGTGGAACCCTTGATGGTTTCCCGACTGTTCCACGAAACTCTTAGGGGTTACAAGACTGTTCCATGCAACTCTTAGGGGTTACAAGACTGTTCCACGAACTCTTTAGGGTTACAAGACTGTTCCACGCAACTCTTTGGGGTTACAAGACTGTTCCACGGAACTCTTAGGGGTTACAAGACCTGATCCACGGAACTCTTTGGGGTTACAAGACTGTTCCACATGGAACCCGAACTAAAATGAACATTTCTCCAATACAACAATTTTTATTCCAACAGCAAGAAAGAATTTTACAGCTTTTGATTGCGCGGAACACTTGAAAGGCACACCAGTTGGAAACCTATTATACCGACTACACATTAGTATTTCTCAGGGAACCCCAGTTGAGAAAAACTAATTAATTAAAAAAATTTTCTGAAACGCTTATAAATTTACAAAACCTAGAAAATTAACAAATTCCTCAAAAAAAAATCATTTTTTTAAAATATTTAAACAAGACATAATTCACCAGATTTTTCAATAACGATCTCTAATCAATCAAAATAATCATTACAAAAAGATTATTAATGTCTAGTCTTTAATGAATAATTAATAATAATTTTTGGGTGTGTTGCCTTAACATTTCCTTCAGAAAAAAAAAAAAACATTGCAAATTTAAAAGTAAAAAAAAAACGTGAAGGAATGCAGAATAATTTGTCACGTTATCACGCCAATTTATCCTTATCTGATATAATATTGACATCAATTACCTGAATTTTCTTATCACAAGCAAATCCCATAAGGCGCCTTGATTTCTTGCTAATTATCACTCTGAGGAGGTCTTTAATGAAGGGCAGTGCCCGGTTTTTACGGGACAGAAATAGATCTTGAGACCCACTTCTGTAATTTATGGTTCTCGTTCTTGTTATATAACGGAATTAAATAATTTAAAGGAATTTTTCTTCACACGTTTGCGAGAAAAATCCTGTTATATATTTTCGCAGTTTTAACCTATTTTTTTCCTACACGGGTACTGTTAACCCTTTCACGGCCCTCTCTATCTATGTATAACCCTTTTTGTAGCCTCAATCAAATGCCCCATGACCCATTTTTTGCAGCTGCCTTACCCTTTTCCGTGGCTGGGTCAGGGGTACATTATGTACGGCGATGTATATTACACAATACATGTATAGTACGACTGCTTGGAAAAAATTATATTTATCCGCGTTTGAATTTTAGAATCCGTTCTTTTTCACCCATTTTTTTTTTCAAGTACATCGACGAATATCGATATTTTTTACTGCATACAGGGTGATACACGAAATGTAGTTGAAATAATTAAAAATTTTATAGTGTGTGCTGATATTAACTCTCTACGTTTCATCCCCATAAAAACGCATTGAATTTTTTTTTACAGAAACGTATGTGAATTTGTGTTGATAACGTATTGTTAATTGAAACAATACATCAGCACAGCAATTAAATTAATTAGAGGGGATTTTTTTAGTTAGCTAAAATAGTTAATTCTGTGGTGTTTGGTCAGAACATAACCCCAAAATCACATTTTTGAGATATAAGCATTTTCATTTTCATTTAAAAATCAAAAATAAATCATACACACAAATACAAATGGAAATATCATACATCAGCATGTTGCTTAGCCGTGCGCACGTATTTGTGCATTTATCTCACTTTTAATTAGGTATAAAGACTTACTTTTAGATCAAAAAGCGATTTTTTGGAGATATCATGTTCTGACCAAACACCGCAGAATTAAGGATAAAATATACAGTTTGCCTGGATTTTAATGTCATCTATTAACAGATAAAAATTTGCTTAGCAAAGTTCAATAGTTTTTTTTACCCCTTGCATTTTATTTCTAATTCCCTCAATTTGGTGAAATTTCAGCAGCTCTCAAAAAATGGCAATAAAGGAATGATTTTAGATTTAAAAAAAAACCCATTATACTTACATCGTTGTATTTTCTACTGGATCGACACTAAAAGATTTACTTTCTAAAATAACAAAAAAATTTGGAAAAGAAATTGGTATAAAAAATTTGTCTTTTTTACCATGCATTTGCCATGTATATTCAAGTATGCACGGGACCAGAAAAAAAAAATTGCGCAAAATATACAAAAATATCAGCAAAAAAGAAATATCAGGAGAAATAGGAAAATTATAATTTTTACACGGCCTTTAATCAAAAAATTTCAACTAGTAAAATTTGCGTTTTTTTTTCTCTTACGCAGATGAAAATTTATACCGTTACATTTAAATGGAAATTTGTCGAGATATCGATACATGAATTTTTTTTTGCTTTTTTGCAGCTTTTCTGAAATTTCATTAATTTTTAGATTTAAACATTAATACATTGAAAACGAATGAATTTTTGTGAAATCTGAATAGTGTTTTTGTCTTTTTTGCGCTTTTTATGGGTATTTCTATTGATTTTGAGACTTTCAATAAAGAATTTCAATCACCGATACATCATATCACAATACAACTGCTTGGAAAAATTATATTATCCGTTTGAACTTTAGAATAAATTCTTTTCACTCATTTTTCAATATCGACGATATTCGTGATATATACAGGGTATTCCACGAACAGCGTCTGAAAATAATAAAATGTTTATTGCTGATTTTAATAAAATTTTAGTAAAATATGCAAAAACGTAATTAAAAAAGAGAGCTGTAATAGTTTTGCTAACGTAAAATAATCATTAGGGGAAATATAAAGACATAAATTTTCGGCCTCTATCCAAAAAATTGTGAATTTGCGTTTTTGTCTGTTATATACATTGTAGAAGGAAATTACTCTCTAAATTTTTAACTCTAATATTTAAATGAAAATGTGGAGATATCAATACATGAAATCTTTTTGGCTTTTTTTCCGCATTTTATGACTATTTATATTAATTTTAAGACTTTAAATGAAGAATTTCAATCACCGATATATCGACAATTTTAAAGAAAACATTTCTACATAAAAAAATTTGAGGTGTAATATTTAAATGAAAATTTGCCGAGGTACGAAATTCTTATTTTTGGCTTATTTATTGACGCATTTTATAACTTTCTATTAATTTCGAGACCTTTACTGAAGAATTTCAATCACAGATACATCGACGAATTTTAATTTCCATTTTGTGAATAAACTCTCCTTATACAGTATAGAAAAAGGAAATTTTTTCTGATTAGTTGGTACCCTGAGTGCACCCTAGAATAGCCTATTAGTGGGGGTGGGGCACATCGAGAATTTTAATTTATTTTTCCCCAATTTACCATTTCACGTGAGTGAAATGGTAAATTATGTCAGGTTAATTTCCCACTTTTTGCTGATATTTTTCAAATTTTTCTTCAATTTTAGAATTATTCATAGAATTTTTATTCCCCCCCCCTCCGATATTTATCCTGAATTTCAAATTTTGTAAAATTTTTAGACATTTTAGAACTTTTATTGAAATTAAAATTAAATATGAGATATAGAGAAAGAATAAAAAAATTAAAATTGAATGAATTTTTTCGATGAAATTCAAAGAGTTAACCTTTTTAAGCAAAATCTGAATATTTTTTTTCTTTTTACGTTTGAAATTTTCTGAAGTATAAAAAAATTTTCTGTGGTAATTTTGAAACATTTTCTTAAAATTATCTAGGTATTGATTTTAATTTTTTTATTCATCGGAATTGTTTAATTTTTTTTGAATTACTGCATTTTGTGATTTTTTTTATTAAAACTAACTTTTTTCGGGGGCTTGTATTGATTTTTTTCTTCGATTTGAGTTCTTGAATTTAAATTTTACTGCGAATTTTGAATTTACTTTGCTTTTAATTTGAAAGAAATTTGGAATTTTCTTGGAACTCATCTGAATCAAAATCCATAAAAAAACTAATTTTACACCAATTTTTTTCATTATCATTTGTTTTAGTCAACAAATCATTCCAATTTTATGTTCTTAAATAAAGTTTCTTATTCTAAAAATGTTTATTATCTTTTCTATCAAACAACACATATTTAAAAAAATTTACACTGAAATTTTTTGAATTTTTTTTCAAACTTTCAGATTTTTTATTGAATTTTATATCAGTTTTTCTCTATCTCAAAAATTTTTATTGGAATTTTCTTACTTTTTCAAGTTTTATAGACATTTTTTAATAAATTTTTCAAATTAAAATTTTCTTATTTTTTATTAAATTAATTTTTTTTAATTTATAATAAAACGTTATTTTTAACCAAAAAAACTACCAGAATTCTAATTCTTGAATCATCAGCGCGGAAAAAAAATTGATTTAATGAAAATTAAATGCTACTTTATTTTTTTAATTTTTAAATTGAAAATTTACTTCGAAATTTATTGAATTTTTTTATGAAAAAAAATTGAAAATTCGAAATTTATTCAACAAGACATGACTGACATGCCGCGATAACACCAGTTTTGAACGGTTCGGCAAATTCAATGTCATGTGACGGTGACATTATTACATTAACCCTTTGACAATGATTTATGATCTTAATGGTAATGAAGCTCTTTCATATACACACACAGAAGCTTTTGGTTGTACAAATTGAAAATTTGGTTGCGCTTGGGTAAATAAAACCAACGTAATTTCTCAATGTCATTACCAGACGGGAGAAAATATCCCGGTTAATACAAAAATATACAAAAAAATTTTATCATCAGAAATCAAAACCTTGTCATCCTATAAGTTTGTTTTCTTTCATGACCGAGGAAATCGTTCTAGAAATTTTGCAGAAACTGAAAAGGGGCCGCAGAAGTTTTGGGGCCCCCTTAAGATGTCTCGTATTGAACGAAATTAGTAGATCTGTATCTTTCGTCCAATATATGTGAGGCATGCATGCTCAAACCACGGCCCGCGGGCCAAATGTGGCTCTCGGAGTCATCTGATGTGACCCGCGACCACAAACCTAATGCTGTTAAAATTAAACTCAATCATTGTCTCGCGTAAGTATTGTTAGGTTAAGCTGTGGTTATTTGACATTGCGCCTTTTTGCTGTGAATGCCAGTTCCAGATCTGGACTGCAGCATATATACAGATCCTTTAAGCGGCCCGCGGTACATTTAAAGATCACTTAGGTAACATGCGGCACATTTCCAGTTCACTTAAGCTGACTGTGGCACAGTTCCAGTTCCCTCAAGCTGCCTGTGACACAGTTCCAGTTCCCTTAAGCTGCCTGTGGCACATTTATGGGATATTTAAGGAACATGCGGTACATTTCCAGATCACATAGGCATGCTGCGGCACATATCATGATCACATAGGCATGCTGCGGCACATATCTAGATCACATAAGCGTCCCGCGAAACATTCACAGATCACTTAAGTAACATGCGGGATAGTTCCAGATCACTAAAGCCGCCTGTGCACATTTACGGATCATTTAAGTGACCCGTCGCACTGTCCCAGATCACTTTAGCGGCACATTTGCAGATTACTTCAGCTACCCTGAGAACAGTTCCATATGACTTAAGTGGCCCGCGACATGTTTCCAAACCAATAAAATGGCTCGCACTCTCTCAGACGTTGAGCACCCCTGATGTAAGAAATATATTTAAGTATCTAAGTTAGTGAAAATAAGAAATAGTTGAGAAAACAAAGGCGAAAAAATTTTAAAAATTTTCAGAAAACTAAACAAAATTTTCAATTTCACACCTGTTATAAAAACCACTTCATTTGCTGTGCGTTTTGATATAAATTTTTACTTTTTATCAACACCAAAAACTTTCCAAGATTTTGATTTTTTTGTTAAGTGTCGACAGCAATAAAAATGGACAACAGTAAAAATGGGCAACACACGAGAGTTTCTAGAATAATGTAAATCGGTTCAATATCAGATTTTTCCAACATTTTTAAGAGATTTAATGAACAAAAATTTATACCGAACGCATTCTTTGTTTCAAGGCCGTAGCGAGGGGGTCCCCTCCCCCGAAATGTGAGAAAATAACCGAAAAAAGAGGAAAAGATGGCGAAATCTATTCTTCTATCACTTTGGTTCCCCCCCCCCCCCCGAACGAAATTTCTGGCTACGGACCTGCTTTGTTTTTCCTCATTTTTTAAATACTTTACACTTTTCTGCATTTAACTGCTTTGGAATTTTTCTCCTGTCTGAGCTAGAAATTGTTTTAACATTATTTTCGTAATTAATGATGCTTTTTGTTCTTGGTTCTGCTATTCAACTGTTCTTAATTCTTATTATTAGTAATTATCCTAAAATTTTCCATTAAAAAGTTCCTTTTCCAAAACTTTTTTTTAGATCTGAAAAAAATTTTAAACACTATTTTTGTATATTTCTTGATACTGTGGTGTACATGCCTTAGTGGGAGAAATCCTCATTGAAATGGTTTGAGCAACTTTATAGCAGAAGTATTGTGGATTTTTTGAAAAAACAATTGTCTTGAAAGCTCTCATTGAACTAAATAAAAATATTCATAAAATTTTTTTTTTGGGGGGGGGGAGGGATAAAGTGCAGTCAGTAGTAAATTTTTCTGTTATTTATATACAGGGTGGGCAAAAATACCGTAGAAACTCTAAAAATTCATAAAAACCGGTAAAGTAACCGAAATAAAAAACGGTTTGCAGGGTTAGCATCGCTAGGTCATGGGAATTTTTTTAAGACAGGAAAAAAACTCAAAAAACAGCCGATAGGTGGCGCTGATGTACACAAGTCAAAGAAAAGGTACGCAAATAACGAACAGAATGCCTCCAGACCACCACACATTGCAAGCGAGTCGCGAATCCCGCAACGGCAGAATACAGCGGGTCCACATACACGGTTTACAACGGTGAACTGGTTGTGGATTAGGAGCGCAAGTTCTTATAACCGTCTCATTTGCCTATTCCCCCGAAATTGCCTGTACCGACGCCACTTTTTGAGTTATTTTTTTCCTGTCTTAAAAAAATTCCCGTGACCTACCGATGCTAACCGTTTTTTATTTCGGTTATTTTTCCGGTTTTTATTCATTTCAAGTTTCTACGGACTTTTTGCTCACCCTGTATGTTGTAGTCAACAGAAAATTTTTAAATGCCCATTCGACAGACAGTACTTTAAAATACCAGGTGAGATAACCTATTATGTAACAAATTAATTGATTGAAAAATAGCATTATTTTAATTAGATCTGAAAAGACCTACTTAGAAATTTACATATCCTATTAATATTCACTCTCTATTATCTTTATATTCATATTTTTATTTGAATTAATTTTTCTTCTTATTCCACTTTTACAAAATAGTAAATAAAGGGTTAAAATAGGAGATTTTTTTTCCCCCATGAGAAAACCAAGTTCGTGCTCAAACCCCGTTAATAAGGTCTGTTATGTAACAGGAAAGTAGGGCAGGATTCCCCTACAGAACCCCACGAACACAATGTTTATACATCCTGTCAAACCAAATGGGGTCCAAACGAAACGGATTTCAGTGAAATGCCGCGATTCACAGCTATTTGTGATCACATCTGATACGATATCTAACTTACACCTAAATTTTTTTAAAGGTTAGGCAAGACTGCTATGACGGATGGTATCGAAGGCTGCCTTGAAATCCACAAAAAAATACATAATCATCCTTGAGATCTCAGAATTTGGTTTTGAATCATGCAATGGAAAATGGAAAATGAATATTTTACCCTCTCAGCCAACTCTGATGAAAACCAAATACAGTCGAACTTGGTTAATTCAAAGTCTAGAATCACTGGAGATTCTAGACTTCGAATTATCCAATTAATCTATCCTGGATACGTAAACTGATCACAAATTACAACTTAATCATCAACATTCACATAGGATGATAACTATCATTATTAAAATTTTATCATTTGTTACGAGAAATTGTTTTTCAAATTTTATTAATTTATTGATATATAATTAACAATTATATTAATTGATCTTAGCTGCTACATTATTCCAATGGAATCAGCATCAGTGAAGAACTTTTTGACCACGCTCAAAGCCTGATTTACGGCATAAATTCATGATAATCCTTTACGAAACTGTTTCCCAAATTTTGCTCATCATTCTTATGCTATCAATAAAATATAACTTCATTAACATATTACAATTTGCATTTTCAGATTCTCTCAATACTGTTGATGACGATAAAACGATTCAGATTTCAAATGGTACACCTTGATCTATAGGTTGAAATTGGAATCTAGTTAGTGGAATGAATTCTCGATGCACTTCAGCTGAACAATGTTAAAATAGGCATTAAATTACCAAAAAAAAAAAAAACAGTAGAGAAAAACAAAAATTTCAAAATTATTATTTTTTGAAAATTTGTTGTTTAGCAACTTGGTCAAATAAAAGTCTGATTTCTTGCAGAACTTTTCATAACTAAATTTGCTCATACAAAACGCAATTTTTTCCCTCCATTTTTGAATTATCAAAAACATTCGAAAAAATTTCAAATTAAAAAAAAACATTTAACGTTAATTTAGATAGAAAATAGTCAAGGGGAGTTCGTAATCGTAAAAGTTCAAATTATTCAAAATTCGAATCAACCAAGTTCTACTTACTGTATATCCTCAGGTATGATGGAATTTCTGCTCCAGACATATAACATTTTTTTCATATTTTTTGACAAAAAATGCGTAAATTTGGATGAGCTCTACCACCCCGTCAAAGTTTGTACTAAAAGTTACAGAAATATTTTAATACAGCACCATGAAGTTACAGTATATATTTCATAATAAGCACTGTGATAATTAGAGACGGTTTCCATTCATCGGATTAATAAGATGTCTGGTTATTCCACGCAGATTGTTCGGAGGGAATCAAAATTACATTGGTGATTCATATTAAAGTAAATATGAGAAGTGATAATTAAAAATAGAAAAAAAACCCAGAAAAACACTAAGCTGCGATAATTAGATTTAGACTTATGGGTGGGTGGTTTCCTGGAACCAAGCACTGCGACTAGTGGTCTATTATATTATGCCCCCCAAAAAAAATAAAAGTCTTTAGTAGAGACCTGTAGCTGAAGCAAAGTTCAGTAGAGATCTAATAGGAATGTCTTGAAGCTCCCATGATTCGATCAAATGACGGCCCAAGTGCTCAAACCTATGTCCAGAGCACATTTCACATTAACACAGTTGAGTAGCTGTTTCTTCCTTATATAAACAACCTCTACAGCAGAGGTCTTCAACCTTTTCCTACTCGCGAGCACTGCTTGTACCCATCGTCAAAAGAAGAGCACCCCTGACGTCAAGTTTGGCATACGAATGCATGAAATCAGAGTGATTTCAGTCCTTGAATGCAATTTGTACAAGGTGTTTGATTATAGAGTTGATCAAGTGCTCGCGAGCACGAAATTGGACACAAGCATCTGGTTGCTTCAGGGAGCACATTGGTGCTCGCGAGTAGCGGGCTGAAGATTCCTGCTCTACAGGTTGAGTCACTACTAACTCCTATGACATTAAGATGCCTTTTAAGAGTACAGTGGCCAGTAAGTAGACCAACAGCTCTACGAATACCATTTTGCTGAGCTTCATCAGCTCCTTCTGCCTAAAACTAGGGCAGTCGCAATTTATCGCTTTTGCCTGTCCCTGACCATCAATGTTCAGCTACAATCTGGGTTCTGTTTTCTCCTGAATGAGTTGAAAACAGTATTTCTAATCAATTCCCGAGAAATGCCGAAAGCTGGTTCTAGACCAGCGAACAGAATCCCTTCTAGTCAGCTTGTCAATCAATTCATTACCTGAGATGCCTAAATGACCAGGTACCCAGCAAAGCTTGAGTCTGTTGTTGTTGGGTAGATTACAGAGTGCAGTATAACACTCCCAGACCACATGAGAAGTAGTTTCAGACTTCTGAAGAGCCACCAGCGCAGCCTGACTATCAGAATATATAAAAATGCGTCTTCTACGAAAACCTCTAACTATGCAAATTATACAACACATGAGAAATCTGCGATAGACTCCGGTAAAATAAAATTTAGAAAAATCAACAATGTTTATTATGTAATATTAAATGCTTATTGTACAATATTTAAAAATTTTCTACGCCCCTATATATATATAACATTTAAATGTTGCTATCAAATTAAATTGATGACAAAAAATTGCCTATGGATAAAATGTATTATTCCCCCCATGTTTTTTTTTTTTCAAAATAAATTTCCGAAAGAATTTAATCCCGTAAAATTTGAATTAAAACTCATCGAGATATAGGCAGTTGAAATAGCTGATTTTTTTTATACTTTATGCGACGCATTCAGCCAACTTTTGAATTACTTGCCCGATTATGACGAAACTAATGTTGGACGATTGTTTTTACATGTTCTTCTCTCGCTCCTGTATTGAACTTAGATCAGATAATAAAGAACTATTCCGCCCCAGCATATGAAAGCATTCATTCAGAGTCACCCCAATGAAACAAAATTGTACCATAGAACAATAAAGGAGCATAGAAAAACATCAGATAAAAGTTTGAGATTTAAATGAAATTTTGAGGTAAAAAATGCATTTATGATGAAGTATTTTCCCAACAATCATAACAAACAATCGAAACATTTAATGATAATGAATAAATGGATAAATAAACGAATAAACCATGTCTACGGATAGATCTCATTAAGACATACCTCAGTCAACAACAAGGCTATCAGTGGTGGCCCTAAGATTTGCGTAGTCTCAGGAAGTATTTTTACGGGACCCCTAAAATGATGATTGACTAAAATTAAACATTTTTTTTTATCATTTTGAGAGGTTATGAGCATTATAATACTCATTAAGAAATCACAAATAGAGCGTTGATGAAATTATATCAAGCACAATACGTATTATAGATACAAGCGAAGACAATAATCATCATGATGCTTATAATTTTATTATCTAATTGCATTACCCCTATTGAAGGACGGATTTCTTTTAGAGAGGGCATCAATGAGCGAAACAGCATCAAACTCGGTTAGTATGCTTAACAACACATAAGAAAAAGGTTCTTTGCTCGAAAAACAAAGTTTATATAGAAATGACTGATATGATGTGACAAGTAATTGATGAAGTGATATAGTCCCCCTCATGTTAGAAACATGAATGTGCTTGGAATGTCCTTGGAAGAAAAAAGAGCGTGGGAAATGATGTTTGAGTGTTTACTGCACCCATGTTACTCTATGGAAGGAATGATGGGAAAATGATGGATACCTGTATTTTTTTTTATAAAATTTTGATTCATTTCGTTGCGTTGATAAATGTACTTATATATTATTTGAAAATGAATATTATGTTCGAGGAAAAAAAATAAAAATAATAATGTTATACCAGAATGATAACGTGAAATGGACGGGTAATATGTAGTAAGAGGTTCAAAATGAAGAAAACTAACTAAAATTAATCAAAAACAAGATTTAATTTAGCCTATGGCAATAAAAATATAAATTTCGTAGGTTTTTTTGAATAAATGATAATTATAGTGGTGTCAGAGTCCATTTATACGAAAGTTGCAAATGCAATCTTCCTTCTATGCACGAGAACAGTCAAAATGGGCCCAAAGATTATTCCTAGTTCTCTCTTCTTCTATGATCCGAAAACTTCCTGTCGTGAAAATATTCTACATGGCCTTTATCTGCTACAATAGAGGGTGAAAAGCCCAACTCAGATGATACTTATATAGTTATAATATTCCATATTACCCGGCACACCAACTTTAAAAAAATAACGCTCCCTGTAACCGGAAAGAATCGCTAGCTAAAAACTTGGCACAGCATAACAAAATGAAACTCTTGTGCATTTTATGTTTCAAATTATTAGGCACTTTTCCAATAATTTATAAAAGCTTTTGAAAAATTGTCCGAGCAAACAAACTGAAAAACAAATATTCTCCTATAGAAAGACAAAATAATGGTGACAAGACAAGCCAGCGACATTGACTGTAGAATATCATGGAGACATTTTGTAGTAGTTTATCACTGTTCCACTTGGCGGTCATACCTGAAGTCAGAGTTATATATAACCCATAGAGTACCCAACTGTTCCATAATCCCCGCATTTTCTATATAAGAAACAAAATATTTGGCATGATGGAAATGATACACGTTCTTGGATAATAGCTTTAGCTGTAAAACTAAAATCACCACATTTCTGAAAAACAAGATATTTTTTGGTACATAATTCGCGTTAAAATAATAAATTTATTATAAAAAAATATTAAAATATTTTTTCTCCAAAAAATTGGAAAAACGGACATTCTTCATCGAAACTGAGAAATAGCCAAAAAATATGAAAATAAAATGGAAATTCTATCCCATAAAATACCGTTGCATAAAACACACTTTGGCAACGATAAGATCATTAAGATCGTTGATTCATGTTACCTAACTACTTTAGGAAAGTCTGTTAAGTGACGGGCTTTCAACACGTCCTATCATTTGTGTTTAATAAATTTGCATTCATACAATTCCTATGCAATAAAATTATGCAGCGACATATTTGCTTCTATCGGCAATTTTTTGAACTATTTCTCGTCCTCACGGTCTCACTGATTTACTCACTGTGATTCTCCCTTCAGAGAATAGAAATACTTGATACTCTTTTAAAAGAAATACAGTAAACTCCCTCGACTATTTGGCTCGCGACTATCCAGCCTAGTTTAAGAACAATAGTAACTAATAAATTACAATATTTCCTTTTCATAGTTGTGTAATAATTTATCAATGAACAGTAAAATAAATTTGAATAATTTTTGTAAGAACTTAGCCTACGTTTTACGTCTATGTTTTGTTCATTTTGAAAGTATTTGTACTGTACAACTGTGTTTCCCAACATTTTTTGGTGTAGTGGACCTTTTTAGTGAAGGTCAATTTTCACACTGCCTCTCTCAAAACGTGTTGTTTTTTATAATTTGCATATCATAAAAACAACTTGAAGTAATAAATTACAATTTCACAACACTAAATGCGTCCTTCATACAAGAATAGTAAATGAAAATGACCCCACGGACTTACGGAAGATCGTTTAAATACACTGCTCTACAGTGTGCATGACTATATGTTTCCTGCATTTAAGTTAGACATTATAAAGTTTATCTTGAAATATGTGCAATATTTTTATTCGTGGACTAAAGTCTACAACTTTTGTTGTAGTAAATTTTTTTAAAATAATACTATTTAGAAGGGCATAACAAAATACTCGCTTGTACTTAGAGGCCAGAAAATATGAATAAGAGCGGATTTTGGTTTAAAAAGGATGTTTTTGATGGTAAAATGGATGGGAATAGGAAGTGAGTGTTTATAGAACTCCGGCCTACCCGGCTTTTATGTTACCCGACCTGCCCTTCCGCCACATTAGGCCGGATAGTCCATAGTCTACTGTACTCCACTCGGTAGATCAATAATGAATAGACTAAAGAAAATAAATTGACTAAGGAAAAACTAAGAAAATTGATTAAAGCTAGAAAATAAATCAGACAGAAAATCATCATCCCACACAAAAGGTCATTCTTCTATTTAATCCCACGTGAAAATCCTCCAGATTAAAACACACATTTAGTGAAAAATTAATTGGCTTCTCTCTAAAAATTCATAAATTCCAAAACATCATTACCCACATCCCATAGATGGTTACCGGACCCATAATTTTTGGTCACATTACTCACTCGCCCCATTCTACGCGTATATAAGATGGCTTTTTCTTACGGGAAAAACAGCGAAAACGGGCGAATTCTGTACAATACAGCTCGATCAAGCAAAACAGCATCACTGACATTTTAAGTCTTGAAATTCCCCTCGTACAATGGCTTTTAAAAATGGCTAACTTGTGAGACATACTCTGTGATGAAGAGGACGTCCAACGGTGATAAAGTACAGCAATTTCCCATCTCGCGGAAAAATTTTTGTTTTGCAGTACTTCGAGGTAACAGGAGCTTGAAGAGAGCGGAGAAGTATATAGGATAATTCTTTTCTTTTCTCTTAAGAAACTACTCGCATTTCCCCCTTGAAAGCTTTACGACATCGTAGATTACGTGCCAAGACTCCTCTTGCTTGTTTAAAAATTGTTTCTGCCGCTCCAATAAACAATGCAGACCGTCCTCTAGGGTAAAACCAAAGATAGTAGTAGAGAAATCCTTTGCAAAAGATGTACCATACAAAAGTTCTTTACACTCCCGAAGTCCCTAAAGAAAATGTGCTCATTCCCTTATATTACGGGTTGAAAATTGCAATAAGGACCCTTGAAGAGTTTACACGCTCTTTGCATTAACTGTTAAGATGGATCGGATTCTGAAGATGGCGTTTAGAGGTTTTGCGAGGATGGGAGTACATATTGTTATTGCGCTTTAGCCTTCGTTAGTATTATCATTAAAAATCGGAGGATCATGCCGGAGGATATGTACGTGCATCTATGACATTGATTCGAATTTTTACGTTTACCCTTATTGTAACAGCGACGAGAATACGCGTCTCGAAGAATTATTATTAATTACGTTTTTATATAAGTTAATCGATCTTTATCATTGAAATGAGCTTCTGGGAAAGGTAGATGAATGCAATTAATTGTTTATTCAACTTGATTCCTCTCCATTGTCAGTGGGATTAGGTTAGGAAACAGTTTTGCGGCCCTTTTTAATATAGTCGACGCCGCTTATTTAAATCACGGTGTTATCATTCGGGTATTGTCATTACTTTTGAGAAGAATGGAACGGCCATTATCATACATTATCATAAGATGGGAAAAATTCGGTTATAGTTATCAGGGTTTTGGATGATGTTATCATGTTTTTGTTCCGTCGTAATTTTTTTGTGTATTCTGAAGCTATAAGGTTTAACCAAACTTTTTCCCCCTGTAAATTATCGTTATCAGGTTGCAAGACCATGTAGTAGGCTAGAAGGTGTCCTTTCCCCCCTCTTGTTGACAAACATTCCCCACCCCGTAAATTATCGTTATCAGGCTGCAAGATTATGTAGGAGGTTGGAAGGTGTTTTCTCTCCCCCCATTGTTGACAAACATTTCCCCCCAGTAAATTATCGTTATAAGGCTGGAAGACTATGTAGGAGGATAGAAAGTGTTCCCCGCCCCCTTCCTTGTTGACAAACATTTCCATACTAAATGTCGTAATCAGCCCGTAGTATTTGCTATGATCCATGTACGTGTTATGGCCTTTCTATAGTTAAAGTAAACGCATGACGGAAATTACAAATTCGTCCTTTTCCTTCAGTTCGGGATCAGAAAAAAAAGTCCCGTTTTAGAATTTAAAAAAAAATGGAACGATTGAACACACACACACACATTTTGCAATCAAGAAGAACAGAGTTGTCCCGTTTTACAAAATCCCGTTCACCATGCGTCCAATTTGACCAATGGCCACCGTACTTGCGAACGGGATTTTTTCGGATACTGTTATCACACACGCACGCACGCACGCACGCGCGCGCGCACACACACACACACAGAAACCCCGAGTCCCGATGTGATCACATTAAGCGGCGTGGACTGTATCTTTATGTGGGCCTCCTCTCCTCCCCTACCTGTACAAGGAGTCTGACTCTGACCCAGAAGCCCGATGTGATATACAGCTACCTCCTGGCTGAGCCGGAGGTGGAGGGAGGTCGAGGGTTTGAACATATTTTGGGGCTCATTTGACACTAATTTTGCATAGTTTGGAGGAAGGGAGTGGAAAGAGAGAAGTCAGTATCAAAAATATATGTACGGAAATGATTGAATGCTCACATTATGAATATAAAAATCTGCATTTTTAAATTAAATTCTTAATGAAACTGAATGAAGATTTAAAGTTGATGCAAGAAATAATTTCAGAAATGTGATATATTTGGAATTAAAGAAAGAAATAATTTCGTAATTGATGCAAGTTTTAACTTCAGAATTGATGATGATAAATAATTAATGAAAAAAATACTTGATCAACGAGAAAATACTTGATTGGTGAAAAATTTGTTAATTAATGAATAAAATAAAAAAATAATAATGCAAAAATAATCATTAAGAAAAAATAATTTCAGAATTGTGCTGAAATTTAGAATTGATGAAAAAAATAGTTTCAGAATGAATGAATCCAAGAAATAATTTCAGGGAATGAATCCAAGAAATAATTTCAGGGAATGAATCCAAGAAATAATTTCAGAGAATGAATCAGAGTTGATAAAAGAAATAATTTCAGAGAATGAATCAGAGTTGATAAAAGAAATAATTTCAGGGAATGAATCAGAGTTGATAAAAGAAATAATTTCAGGGAATGAATCCAAGAAATAATTTCAGAGAATGAATCAGAGTTGATAAAAGAAATAATTTCAGGGAATGAATCCAAGAAATAATTTCAGGGAATGAATCCAAGAAATAATTTCAGAGAATGAATCAGAGTTGATAAAAGAAATAATTTCAGAGAATGAATCAGAGTTGATAAAAGAAATAATTTCAGAATTAATAAAAGAAATAATTTCAGAATTAATAAAAGAAATAATTTCAGAATTAATAAAAGAAATAATTTCAGAATTAATAAAAGAAATAATTTCAGAATTAATAAAAGAAATAATTTCAGAATTAATAAAAGAAATAATTTCAGAATTAATAAAAGAAATAATTTCAGAATTAATAAAAGAAATAATTTCAGAATTAATAAAAGAAATAATTTCAGAATTAATAAGAGAAATAATTTTCACATTTGCATAAACTTGAATTAATGCAAGAAATAATTTTACAATTAATGAAAAAAAAATCCAAAAATAAATGCAAAAAATAATTCCAGAATAAATGCAAAAAATAATTCCAGAATAAAAGCGACTGAAATTCTTCAGTAATTCAAAACAAAAGCACAGCCAGTGTATTTTAAATGCGTTTTACGGCCTCTAATTCGGTCCAACAGATTCTATGCGTCTCCTGCACCAATGACAAAAATGTCAACAACAAACCATTGTATGAAAATTTAATGATAAATGAAAACCATAATTCAACACACACTACCACAAAAAAAAAAAACAAAAAAAAAAACCATCAGTACAACTTGATATCTTTAACAGTAGGCCCTACTGATGCTGGGAGATGACCTCCTGTTGGATTAACTCGAATTGATGAACAAGAGGTCTAAACACCCTCGCAATTGCGAGTATTTCCCCCTCGTTCCATTAAATACCCGGTATTTCTCGCCTATATTAATCGGGAAGTACCGAGGATTACATTTTGATTTAGACAAATTTTATCACTTGAGATTCCTTTTAAACGTATTCTGGTCTTGGTAACACGTGGTAGAAATTTCAATCTCGGTACCAGGCTCTTAAAAATACAAAGACAAACAAAACTGCAATATTTGGAAACGGTATCAACAGAATTGATACTAATCACCGAAAAAAATTCGATCACGCGTCCAGGTGTGAAAAGATAGGTTAAAGGTGGGCTAATGAGACATATAGTGGGGCTATATACTGTACCACAGCAATGACGAATTTTGTTAAGTACTAGTCAACGAGTTGTATCCCAGAGCTGGAGTCTAACTGCGAAGTGCTATTTTTCAAAATTCCAGGATTTTGCAGATATGTCATTTATTTCAGTGGAACCTCTCTTTTGCGGACACCCGTGGGACAATAAAATTCATCCGTAAAAGAGGAGATGACCGTTAATCAAGGGTTTGAAATGCATACTTTTATTATTCATAAGGGAAATTATTATTCTGCCGTAAAAGAAGGGTAACCGTTAAGAGGAGTTTTGCTGTGTGTACATATGCAAACGTTATTATACTGTGCGTGCCTTATATGTGAACACAAGCAAATATTATTGGAAGCCGGAATTATTTTCATACTGGGCTGAGAAATGAATAAACCTGACATGAGACTATGTATTCTTCACACGAACTGAAGAATTTTCACCAAGGGCTTCGTTAATAAATTAATTTCAAAATAAAATACATACGTATATTCAATGAATTTTAGCGTTTTACGGCAACTAATTCCGTCCTACCGATTTCAATGATTCTTTGTGTCTTCCACATCATACAAAGATATCATTGACGAGTCATCCAATGAAAAGTGAACAAAAATTTGATGGTAAATGAAAAATATTCAACAAAAAAATTACCAGCATTACCATCTCAGTACACTCCATATCTTTGAAAGTACGCTCTATTGATATTGAGGGATGGTCTCCTCTGTTGGATTAATTCAAATTGCTGAACAAGAGGTTTAAACACCCTCGCAATTACGAGTATTTCCTTCCAGAACATTAAATATCTCATGATTCTCGCCTATATGATCATTAATCGGAATGCAATGTTATGTCCAAGATTTAGACAATCGTTATCACTTTAAATCCACTTTAACTGTCTATGGTTCCCCCATAAAACGTATTGAAAATGTTTTTTTTACAAAAACGGATGTAAAGTGGGATGTTAGCATATTTTTAATTGAAACAATACATCCACACAGTAATTTAATTAATTAGAGTGAATTTTTTGATCAGCTAAAACCGTTAAGAACAATGTTTTGTTCGATCGAGTCTTACGATCAAACTTATCATTTGGATTTCAATTTGTCGAGAAAAACGATGTTCTTATCGGTTTTTTATTACTCTGTGGCAAAGTATTTGCGGTTTTTGTGTAACTCAGTTAATTAAAGGTTAAATATATAGTCTGTCTCAATTTTTATGTTATCTATAAACAGACAAAATGTTGCATAAACGAAGTTAAATAGTTTTTACCTTGAATTTTATTTCCAACTTCCTCAATATTTTCGCTGCGAGATTTCATAAATCTCTGAACACATAAAATTTCAGCAGCTCTGCATAAATGACACCAACAAAGAATTAAAAATCTTTCAAGATTAAGAATAAAAAGTATTATACTTATACATAGTAGTATTTTGAATTAAAATGCAACTGATTGATGTACTCTAAAATACCAAAAAACATTGAGAAAATAAATTGTTTTAATGGGGTTTTTTACCATGTATTTGCCATTATGTTCGAATATACACGAGACCATAAAGGGTTAAAGGTATTCAGGTCTTTGGTAACGCTTGATAAAAATTTACATCTCAGTACCAGGCTCTTAAAAAGACAAAGACGAATAAAACGGTAATTTGGAAACAGTATTGACACTAATCACCTAAAAACATTCGCTCACGTCTCCAGGTGTTAAGAATTAGGTTAAAGGTGAAGGCTAGATAAACATAGTATATGGCTATATACTGTACCAGCAATGACGAATTTCCGGCCGTATTTGGCCCATCCTGATGGAGTCGCTTCCAAAGACTTTCACCGAATTGCTGGTATTTTGACGTTACCGAAAAAGAGTTTAAAAGGTGAAGGCTAAGGTTATATTATGTATATAACTCTCTTCACACACATACAAAATAATACTGTACGATCGTGACTTGATCTTCATTGACCTCGATTTTAATGGTTAAAAAATAAATAAAAAAACACTCGCTTTCTTGTAACCCTTTTGGGTCTTGAAACCAGCTGGTTAACCTACTTCTGACTATAACTGTACACGTACATGATATGGATCCGGTCACGACATTGGATAACTGTAACATTAACGGACGGTAAACCACAGTCTGGTATTGTACACGTGACCGAATTCAAAACCCCTTTCAGACCTCGAAAAGAGGGTCTCAGCCGTCGAATTTGGTACCGAAATGGGTTCCTACTGACCTGGTTTCAGACAATTGATTTCCCCCTTGTTGAGATATTTTTTTTTATATTATTGTCCCGGACCGGGAAAGGGTTTTGGGACAGGATACACGTGACGGAGGGCCCCCCGTTCCCTTGATTTCTCCTCTCTATTCTACTATTGTTATTGATATTTTTTTTTGGTATTGACCCCCAACTGGTTACGATTCAACACGTGAATGTTAACCTACCTTTTGGTACTACCTGGATTATTTTTTGGGACTGTGGATAACATTACTTTACATCATCGTCATTTCTTCAAGACGTGTAAGATTTAAGTGAAGGAATTTTCATGCCTCTCTCTCTCTATGATATGGATAAATTTTTACCGAAACCTTGGATTTTTGGATATTTTCGAGATTGTGATGCATTTTTTGGATATAATACCTGGTATTTTTTTGGATATCTTGAAATTGTGGTGTTAGTGAACCTGTTGTGGACCATGGTGAATCGTAAAAATGCAAATGATGTGGATATTTGTGGATATTTGGATATTTCATTTGGTACTCTGAGATGGTGTCTTTACGTCAGTTTTAAACCGTTCCTGATGATATAATTACGTCTTTATATCACTTCTTTATTTTTAGGGTTTCTAGAGCTTCAAAAAGTTTGTTCCCAACCTCCATAATGGTTTCATTACCTTTAAAATTCACGAAATGGAGATTATTATATTCACGGAAACTATTTTTGCGATTGAATTGAAGGAATCAGTAGCGCCGGAGCCGGGGGTGCTGTGGGTGCTTGAGCACCCATGGAATTTTGTGGGATCCGAGTGAGTCCGAGCACCAGCAGAATTTATTTAAAAAAATCAAAATTTTCCTACAAAAAACTTGAGATGAGCACCCACAAGGTTGAAACACTTCCCACGCCTCTGGATAAGATGGTCACAAATGTGACATCTGCTCTCTATAGAGAGAAAATTTTACACTACCTGAGAAGTAGTGTGCTCATACTTCATGCTACGATATTACAGTACATACTGAATCATTGACATTGATTTCAGTGTAATATACTTGATGAGCTTACAGCTGACCTGCAAATCAAACGATCACTTACTCACATTTGGCCTAAATGACGTCTCAGTGACGTCAGTGCTGACCTACAGATTCAGAAACAAAAAGTTCTAACAATTTAAGATGTTTTATACAGAAATATCTCTAACCATGTTTTTATGGAAATATACGCATAATATTTATTTCATACGCAGTATCATTTCCCAGCAAAACCCTGCAGCGCGGATCATGTCTTAAAATTCAATCAACGTGATAAAACGCACAATTTTCATGTGGTCATGTTAAAAGTACAAAAGAAATGAAATATAAATGGAAATTTTTAATAACTCATGAACCATAATTGGGAAATAATCTCGCATCAAGATTATCCGTGTCAAATAAATCGGATTAGTTCAGGAAAATTTACGTTTATTTAGGATTCAAAATTTTTACGTTTATTCAGGATTTCGTCGTGTCAAGATTGGGAAAAAACCGTAATTTGGTGATAATATTGAATATATTCACTGAATACTGTGTTTTTCAATCCTAACCAAAGACTAGTAAACCAAAAAATTTATAATCCAAAAGATCTTATCCAAGACCCATCTATCTCCTAGAAATGATACATTTTCGTAATATATCATGGTTATTAAACTTAATCAGATTTTTTTTGATTTTAATGAATATTAGTACACATTTCCATGATTGAATCAAATAAAAAAAATCACCAATAAATTAATATAATCTCACTAAATAATCTAGGAGTTGAGATAAAATAGTTTTGCTTGAATGGTTCTTTGAACCATTTCGGCTCCTTTTGTACCACGTGGTTTGATCCTGATTATAAATTTATTAGATTTTATTACACATTTCTAAGCTTTCTGTTGAAACAATTTGTATTTTTCTTATAATGCCATACAAATTAATATAATACAAAATTCTGCAACATATTTTTCTCCTCTTTTGCATGGATTGTGAGATATCAGTGTTGTGACTCTGACAATAAGACACATTCCCGAATCCTTATTTACTCAGTGTTATGTGATTTGATAATTGATCATCAAGTGAACATTATTCGGATTGCTATGATCTCTGTGAGAAGATAATTCCAAAGATTTTTGTTTCTATGAAGTATAGAAGACAAATGATTGAATTACACTGAAATAAAATTACCAGAGAAAGGTAAGGCATATTTTCAGTTTTACTTAATTGTAAAAATATATTTTAAACTTAATTTGGCATAAACAATTTGACTTTACATCATATTTATTAGAGAATATACAAATCAGCAGTTTTAACTACTTATTTTTGATTACTGTATTCTTCGATGTATTCGACGAATTTTCTTCGACTTTCAAGTTCGAAAACATCTGAATTGTTAAAAATGCCAATATTTTAAGTCTAACTATAAAATTCCACAATATTTAACATTTAATTATCACTGAATTTGGCTGTTGAAGGAGGTTTAAATGAATCCTTCGTAATTAATCTGAAACTACGTGCCGTAAATGCAGCTTCAGGTGCATGCCTCCGTTTTCTTCAATGTCTAACAGGTGGCGCTATCATCCCAATGATCGCAAGAAACTGGACATAGTCCGGGACAGGAGAAAACATAAACAGGAGTTATTATACACTAAAAATAAATACAATGCACCATTATTCTACTATCGAATCTATATTTTTCGGGATCTCAATATCACACAATATTCATTGTTTAATGCTAAGAGTACTGTACATCCTTGATTCTTTAAAAAATATTAATATAGAATTTTAAATGCTCTGAAAACATACTGAGAAAAAATATTTATCCTCCGATTTTTTTTCAAATAATGAGAGTAAAAATCACGTATTTTCATATAAACCTTCAAAAAACTACTAATAATGAGGTGAGACGACGTATTAGAAGGGTATATAACGTTATTGAATTGTCGAATAAACGAAATTCCTCTACATGCTATGATAGTTTGATCAGATTTACACATTTTCTAGTGACAAATAAATGTTTAAAATCATTAATTTGTGTGACCACCAAGGTCCAGTATGGTGTTTGAGGGGAAAATGTATGTTTTACATCTTTGTATATCGCAAAAAAAATACCCTTCACTCAACGAAAAAACATGATTTTTATTGGAAATCTAATAAGAAAACAGTGTCAATTTATTTCAATATGGATATGACATATTTTGAAACGAACTCTCTCTCAATATCAAACAAATATACCGTCGCATAGGCAAAATTAAACACTTATTTTTTAGTTGATTTACCTAATGTGATGTCATATTGATTATTTTTCAACATATACTTGAATTTTGTTTAGCATAATATGTTTCTAAATCCACCTGGTTAGCAAACTAGTCTTCGGCTGTGCATATCTGGATTCAAAATCTTAGTCGGAACATGAGTTTCATGTCTGGGTCTTGTATAAATTGTGTTTCGGTCCTTATTTAATGGTTGAATAGATTCTTGTATTTGTGGGAGGTTTGTCAAACAACAGAAAGAGTAGAAAATCAACCAGATTCAATAAACGTGACTAAAAGTTTAAACAGTAATATTGGTGCGATGATAGTAGCTGTTGTTTGAGTTCAGATAGCATGTTGTTGATAAATTTATGTTATTGTCCGAGTTGAAACTCAGGAATAACCATAGTATGCTACCCTTAGAGATCTCGACTCATAAATCCGCTAGTATTTATCAAGCTAAATAGTTGTGTTCAGAATCTTATTTAAGATTGTATTGGGTTTTGCTTTTTAATGGCTCAATGAATGAATGAACGCCAGAACTTTGCCACTGGACTTATACCGTTGCCGAGATCTCTTCCAGCCTCTTTTTAACGGCGCAAGAACCTTCAAGGTCATGTTTTGCAAAACACACACACCACACAACTTGATCAATTTACATGTGAATTGATGAAAACATAACAATGTAAAATGACTAAAATAGCAAAAATATACATGGTATCTTGAAAAATATAATGGTATGCATGTTATAAAAGAATGATGCAAAATGAAAAAATTATAACTTATGATAAAAAAAAAGTAAGTTTGTTGAAGTCGAAAAGGCCAAATATATCACAATGGTCAGTCATAACGTTATGAATTTTGAAGTGAACGGTGACTGCGTCAAAAGCGGTCGCTTTATTTTGTTTTGGAACAAACACTTGTATTTATGGGAAAATCTGAACAACTATAGTTGATAATCAACCCCATTCAACAAACGTAACTCGACGTTTCATCATAATAGTGTTATTTTGAGTCCAGACATGTCAATAAGTCTATGTTATTTTTTGCTTTGTTTGAGTTAAGAGTCTAGACTAAACATAATGTGTCATCCTCAGGCATGAAGACTTATAAATCCACTCGTGTTATCAAGCCAAATCATTGTGTTCAGATTATTTATTGAACGTTGGATTGTACTTTACTTTCTAATGGCTCAAGCACCTTCAATATCATGCTACGCCAAACAAATGACTTGAACAATTTACATGACATATGATAAAAACATAATAACGAAGTGACTAGAACAAAAAAAAACATACAAAAGTGTTAGAAAATATACAAAAATATAAAATATATAAAAAATATTCAAAATATATAAAAAATATTCAAAATATATAAAAAATATTCAAAATATATAAAAAATATTCAATTTTTGTAAATTTTTTATATATTTTTGTATATTTTTAATATACAAAAATATATAAAAAATTTACAAAAATATGTAAAAACATAAAAACATGCATGATTTAAAAAAAGTATGCAAAATATGTAAACTACTAACTGATGAAAAAACTAACGGCTCTGATGAAGTTGAAAAGACTAGATATATCGCAATGATACTTAAAATACGTTATGAATTGATTGTTATGACAGAGACCACAAAAAATCCCCTTATTTAATTTTTGAAAGACATCTATATTTGTAGAAAACATTTGTCAAACGGCAACAAGAGAGTTAAGAATCAACCTAATTCAACAAAATACAATTCAACATTTTTATCAGTAATACTGCTTCTACCGATGACTATAGTCGTTGTTTGACTTCTGAGAGCATGTTGTTGATGAATATAGGTTACTGTTTTCACTGCTGTCTGAGTTGAGATTCTAGACTAAACATGTGTGTCACCCTCAAACATATACAGACAGTTTTGAAAAAAAAAAAATCAAACGAATCTATTAAAGATAGAGACAAATGGAAAGTGTTTTTTTAAAAATTTCCAATCATTTTACTTCCATCCTTACTTCTGTTCTTTGTAACATTCATGTTACCAAGAACATGGTAAGAAATGCTATGTAGGCTGGACATCCTCTGCGTTACTAAAGGTGTGCGAGCGTGTAGAAATTCTGTAGTAAGTAAAAAAAAACTTTAAAAAATTTGCTTTCAAATGCTTCCAAGTCGTTTGTCCCATTAACAGTTTTTCTTAATTTTTTATTTTTTTTTCAAAACAGAGGTCCAGATTTCTGGACCACTCTATAACGATTCATAAGTCCGCTAGTGGTTTCAAGCCCAATATCGTTTTATGTTTAGTTATAACACATAACCCTTTCTTTAATACTGGATTTAAATTGTACTTTAATTTCTGATGGTGCAACGACTATTAAAGCAACAGCAAAAACTTCAAGGTCATGCTGCGCTAAACGAAAGTTTGATCAATTTACATGACATGAAATAACTATAACAGCAAAAATATATATATTTAAAATTTTTAAGACCATGTTTATATGAAAACAATGACAAAAAATTTGAAATTCGAAATTTATGATGAAACCAAAGGCTATAGAGTTAAAAAAAGCAAGATAATGTTAAAAAGCAAATGATAAATGGTCATTCAAAATGTTATGAATTGAACGATGACTGTAACCAAATTAGTGATCACCTCATTGACACTTGTAAGTGTGGGAATTTCGTCAAACAACAAGAGTTAGAAATCAACCTGATTCAACAAGATATGATTTTCGACGCTTTATCAGTAATATTAGCTATATCAATAATGGTAGCTGTTGTTGGAGTTCAGACAGCATGTGGTGATAAATCTATATTATTATTTGCTGCTGTTCACGTATTTTCCAGACTAAACATATAGTGTGTGACCCTCAGACATAACGACTCATAAATCTGCTAAATCGTTGTAGTTCAGATTCTTATTTACCATTGGATTGGATTGGATTTTGCTTTGGAATGGAGCGAAAACCTTCAGGGTCACATGCTGTGGCAAACAAATGACTTGATAAATTTACATGTAAACATGTTCGTAAAAACAGAACAAAATGACTTATATATAACAGCAAAAATATATTTATATTATAAAACATATAAAAGCCTAACGTGGACATTATAGCTTATGATTAAAACAAATGTGACTTTTTAATAAAGTTAGAAGGGCTAGATACATCGAAATGATGACATCTTAAAATTTTAGAAACATTTTAAGTGGTGACCTTACTTAATATTTGGATAGATATTTGTCTTTTTGAGAGGTTCATCAAGCAACCTGATCGAGAATCAACCAGATTCAACAAACGGGACAACTCAGACACAGCGTTTTATTACTAGATATTGCTGCTGCCTACAATTTTAATTGTTGTTTTGAGCCCAGACATCATGTTGTCAAAGAGTCTGCCTTATTGCTGGCTGCTGTTTGAGTCTAGACCACAGGTTCTATTTTTTTTGTTTTTGTTTCATGGACCCCCAACATCACTAAGATGAAGACCATGGACCCTCTTCCCAGAAAAATATTTAAAAATTGATACAATAAATCTACAAAGTAAACTAGGCACGCTAAAATAAAATTAAATAAACAGAAAAATATTTAATATATTAGAGATTTTACGTTAAATTTCATTTATTATTAGTCTATTGTTCATTTTGATAACAGCGAAAAAAGCTGGAAAACAGTATGCATGCCGTGTTAAACGTATAATTATTTTTGATATTTTATATTAATTGTTGCAAATGTTGAAAATCCCGACCACAAAGACATCGTATTGCGAGTATTGTCTTTTCTCAAGAAATAGTTTTCAGGGGGTTTTTAATTGAATTGTTAATTGTAGTGATTTTTTCGCCTTAAGATTGATATTCATGGTTTGATATGTCAACAATGGAAACACAGTTTATATTAGAAAAACATAGCGGATCACCATGGTTCAACTTCCATGCCATAAAGATCGAAATTATTTTGAGCATAATTCTGTAACGTGTGTGTGTTTTCTTCTCAGGCCGGGATTACACTGTAAAAGTATTACAAAAGTTAATTTATAAAACTTGAAAAATGCAACCAATAAGGGTGTCGGTTAAATTCGAGCGAATGTAACGAATAGTCTTATTGCTTGTTTTTTTCAAGTTTTGTGAAAGATCTTTTATGAAACTTTTATAGTGTAATTCCGGCATCAGATCTGTTAGCAGTACCGTTATTTCTATTGGTGATCATATATTCTACCAATACCGTTGTAATTTATTGCACACATCATAGAAAATTCAAAATTTAATCAGAGGGGTGAATGAATTTTTTTTTCTCATTCAACTGAACTGGACCCCTAAAATCTTTCCAAGAATCCTTGCTTAAGAGCCCCGTGTCTAGACTAAACCGAGTTCGTCTTTATCAGACGAAACGGCTCACGAGTCTGCAAGTGGTAATCAAGCCGAATTGCATTTATGTCTCAGTCGGGTCTTGTAAGTAGTGTGTAGATGTTTATTTAATGTTTAAGTATATTGTGGATACTTGTCTTTATGTAGGTTCGTCAAAAAACAAGATTCGGGGAGAATAACTATGTTCAACAAACGTGATTTGACACTTTATTAGTAATCATGGTTCTCTAACAATGATTATAGCCGTCCAGACAATATGTTGTTGATGGGTATACAAGGTGGTCTGTAAGTCCTAACTCAGCCTTCATCTCATCAACCGTTCGTCTTAAAGGCATGGTTTTAGTTTAAAAAATGCTCAAAATGTGTTCAAGAATCACTGCGTAACAGTTTCGAGAATGAAAATACAGTACGTCATAAAATAAAAAAGATCTAAATTTTTACGGACACCCTTTCCTCTAACTTCCAATCAGAAAGTTGTTGTCCTGTCTTTCTCGAGACCAAAAACGTTCCACGTTTCCAAGTGCAATATTTGTTGAGATATTTAAATTCAAAAAGAGGAGAAAAATTAGGAAAGAACGACATAAATAAGGAGGAAAAGTGTTGCCCATTAGTTTATATTTATGTTGTTATTTCCTCTTTTTTCTCTGATTTTAAATCCAAATATCGCAGCGAATTTTGCACATGGAAACATGGAATTTTTTTTGTTGGCCTTAGAGGAGAAACCGGGCAACAACTTTCTAGTTAAATTTAGAGAAAAGGGTGTTCATGTAAAAATTTAGATTTTTTATTTTATATCACGACCACGCTCTATCGCATTATCAATGTGAAGTGTTTATGACACATTGTAATTTCACTCTCAAAACTGATACAGTGATTTTTGAACACATTTTTAGCATGTTTTTAAAATTAGAACTATACCTCCACGCGTCTACGTCAAATGCTTGATGAGATAAAAGCCGAATTAGGATTTACAGCAGGAATCTTCAAAACCATTGCTAACGAGCATCACGGTGCTCCTTGAAGCACCCATAATGCTTATGTCCGTGTCTAATTTCGTACTCGCGAGCACTCTTAATCAACGTCCCGATTAAACATCTTGTACAAATTTCATTCAAGGATTAAAATCATCCTTATTTTTCGTGCAGTCGTATGTCAAACTTGCCGTAAAAGTGCTTTTTTTGATGATGGGTACAGGCAACGCTCGCGACTAGAAAAATGTCGAAGACCTCTGACTTACTGGATACCCTGTACATCAAAAGTTGCCTGGATGTTGGAGTCGCCTGTTTCAGTTTTGAAATAGAAATTTTTCAAATGTTATCAAATTTTTAAAAATTTGAAAAATTTTCACGTGGCGTACTTTTTTCTCGGAAAGAAAAATTAAAATTGAACCTTCTAATATCAATACGATGTCAATCTTCCACATACATTAATTATACATGATAAATACGTATCCCATAAAATAAATCAATGGCGATGTTAAAACTCTAACAAATATAAAAGTTAAAAAAAAAACGATTTCTAAGTAATTCAAAAATAACTTTTAAAATGAAAAAAAAAACTTCACATTTGAAATTTAATTCAAGTTTTTCGGGAGATTTGAGATTTTAATTTTCAAATACATAAGATTTCAGTACATACCGGACATATAGAAACGATAAAAATTGAGTGGCACGCTCAAATGTTTATATGTAGGAGAAGGCGAGGGGCCACATCGCGGAAAATTTACGCGTCCCTATACATCCCTTTCAGACCCTGCATGCACAGATGTGGTGGTTCGTTTTCCTCACTGTAGAATTTTTTTAACCTCAGAGAGTTAAGCCCTTACTTAAAGGATTGTTTAAGTTTAGAGTTAGAAATATGAGGTATGAAGTTTGGGAGCTTTCATCAGAGGGGGAGCACTTAAAGTTGATCGTTCAGGGAGTTTTTAAGATGGCTTCCGGAAGAAAGTGCCTCCGGGAAAAGTGTGATTTATTACATAGAATTTAGCAATAAAATTCTGGGAAATCTGTATGTGAAGATGAACATACCCTTTATCATCTTGGCTCAAAAAATTTGAATGAAATTTATTATTTCTTCCCAAAAAAAAAATCAATAAATTGAAAATGTGAAAAAAAATAAAGATTGCTGACATTTATGTTTTTAATGTATTTTTTGTACTTAAAATTCCAAAAAGTACAATACAAATACGAGGCACAAAACAGGCAAAATGCCCAACGAGGATACAATACAATGCATTACCAATACAAATGCAAGACCACAACAGGCAAAATGCCAACGAGGTGGCTGAAAGGAATATTAAATTTATTGTACAGAGCCATAAAAATTAATGAACTTCCGGACTGGAGCCCTGTCAACTCGCCACCTCACAGTGGCCCTGAGAGCGGCGCTCGTAAGATTTTGTCTTTCCCTGGATAGGAAAAAGTTGGCCATCGCCTATATGTGATTGTTTGCTCCAGTTGGAATTCATACAAATCTTCAGACTTATTCGTCTCATCGCCCCCCGTAATCTATCCAAACACCCTTCAAGGAGCGATATCTCTCACTTAAAAAACATTGCTTATCAAAACTCAACATAGTTTTGGTCACCTTCAGATATAGCAACTCATATAGCAGCTGATAGATATTAATAAAAAATCATGTTTATGTCTTAGTTGGGTCTTGTAGGCTAAATGTAGATCATTATTCTATATTTAATTATTTTCGGGGGGTAGGGGAGTCGTCGAACAAGAACAAAATACAATAATTTTATGAGTAATCTTGACTCTACTGGTAAATATAGCTGTTGTTTGTTTGGGTTAGTCAACTTGTTGTTAATGGGTCTATGTTATTGTTCGCTGATGTTTACAGTTGACAGAGTTTGTCACTCTCAGATATAACGTCTCACGAGTCGGATAGTTGTTATCAAGCCAAATTGTATTTATGTATCGGTTTGGGTTTTTTACGTTGTGTTCAGATTCTTGTTTAACATTTAAGGAAGAGGTAAACCCAAATACCATAAAAAGTGTTCCTATATCAAAAGATCCATCATTAAAGAATGACGAGTAAACTGGTCTGTCTAAAACTTTTAATGAACGCAATGAAAAACGCACACACACAATTTCGAGGTTTTACCCCATTGTTGTATAATTAACATGAATTTTTAATAATTCAGTATGTTCTCCAGGAAGTATTATTATCATTATCACGATATTCGGTTTTTTTTTGTTTTCAGCAACACTTTCTCCGGTGTAAATTAGCCGACAGCTAATTATAACCCCACGGTTGATTATTATGCAGTTGCTAGATCCACCCCAGTGCACCCTACAATTTTTAGCCTCGAAAACATCGGCGGCGACTGAAAATTCTGCCTATCTAGGTGTCGAGCTGAGCTGTTAAAACCCCACGGTAAAAATGAAAAACACCCAAAATTTGTTGGAAGTTTTCAGCTTAGGTCCACTGTTTACTAATGACTGTTTTACTGTTTTTCTTATCATTTTTACTGCATTGGAAAAGTGATAGAAGCAATAATTAGGGTTTGAGTTTTGCTCGAAAAGAGTGAACCGGGGAAACTGTTATAAAATCCATACCGTTATACCGTCCTTTACTCCTCGCCCCTCCAACTCTACCTAAGATAAGCAATAGCGTGGAAGTTGGTAGGAAGGTAGGTAGGTAGGTAGGTAGCTATACAGTGTGTACGAGAGTACATATGTGCTGAGGTAAGGAGCAAAAAGGAGAAGGGGGGGGGGTGGTTCTTGTGAGAGAGTTGGATGTGCGGTAGAGATGGAGAGCGTGCGAGAGAGGTTGAGAAAGAGGAGAAAACGGCATTTGCGCGCACATAACATGCCTGCAAATGACCCCTGGAAAAATTTTTGTTTTCTTGCCCGGGATAGGAGCGTTTATAATTAGACCAGCAAGAGAAGAGAGAGAGAGAGTGAGTGAGTAAGAGAGAGAGAGAGAGCCCATGGCCTCTTGCTAACGATCAAGCAACTGATCGAATGCGATGCCTCGAGACAGTGGGCAGAGGAAAATACCCCCGGTACCCCCCCCCCCCCCCAAAAACCCACAAACCCCACCTATATGTCTCCGATATCGATTTTTTTGCCAATATCGATTTCACTCACCATCGATGTCACTCACACCACACTGAAGACAGGTTTTGATGCTTTTTGAGAGTAAATGTCTCGGGCTTGCTTTTTGGGGGTGGGGAGGGAGGGGGGGGGTATGTACGGCAACTGTGTGTGAGTGTACCCGGTACCTGCAATCACAATCTTCTTGACTTTTACTTGGTGTGGAGGGTGGTGGGGGGTGTAAGGAATGTAATGAATGAACAGGAGCTGCAGGGGACAGCTTCCCGTGAAAAATGAGTTTTCGGTT
The DNA here is from genome assembly GCF_987345545.1 of Pholcus phalangioides. Lineage (NCBI taxonomy): Eukaryota > Metazoa > Arthropoda > Arachnida > Araneae > Pholcidae > Pholcus > Pholcus phalangioides. The sequence continues at coordinate 28,110,297 of NW_028301610.1, read as the reverse complement.
TTGAGGGAAAAGCAGAGAGCGATTACGTAATAATTTTTATCGGTGTAACGGTGAATAAATAAATAAATAAATACATTTTTAAATGAATATACAATTTTTGATTTTTTGTTTACCGATGCGTGTAAATGAATAAATTACTCTTCCGATGCTAGAATTTACTGAATCTTATTTCGTGGTGATTACGGGACATCGCAATTCTCTGTCAAAAGTGGTGAACGAGAAACGAGACGGTGACTGTACATCATCCGTGCACCTAACTGCTATTAATTTCTTAAGTTTTCAGCAAAAATGACTTATTTTCGTGCGTTTGCATGTACTCCCTGTATATACCGTAAACATTAACTAAGTTTTGAGTTGTGGAATATGCGTGTAGAATTTTTCTAATTTTTGAATATTCTGGATATTAGGAGTGCTGATGTGACGAGAGTCCCTGATGATGAAATATATGTACCAAGATGCCTTGTGGTTAAAGCTCTAATGCAGCGGTTCTCATGCTTTTGTCACTCGCGGCCCCTTTGCCGTATTCATGGTTCACCTGCGGCTCCCCAGAATAGTTTAGTAGATATTATGCATTCATAAAAGAATCACTTGAAAGCGTAACTAGTCAGGTATTTCCATAAACTAATAAAAAATAAAAAAATAAAAAATTAATTCTTAAGAACTTGCAAAAACACTGGACAAAGGAGATGCTTCAATGAGAAAAACATATAGAGAACACGAGATTTCGACAAAAAGTGTTTATGTGTCGAAAATTAAATATTCAAATTTTATTTGCTCGTAATTTCTTATTCTATTAAGCGCAACAACATCCCCTGATTTCCAAGTACGAGAAATCAAAGTTTTGTCAGAAAGTGGAAGTGATGCTTATGTGTTGAAAAAAATTAAACTATTAATTTAAAGAAATTATTTGATCTTAACAAATCTATTTATTCTACACTGTTCACATCCTGTGAGGAAAATTTTCAGTCAGTTAAAAAAATATCATGAAATTAATTTTTAAACGTCGGGATTATAACCCGGGACCTTTTCCGTTGTAATTTCTCTTTTGTAAACATCATCATCTCGCGGAACCGGGAACTTGACTGACACTGAACTGATTTGTGTGAACAGGCCTGACTGTAACGGGTCGATTGCTCCGGTGTCCGAACTTGAACGGAACGTAGACTGCAGTGATGTATGTGAATAGACCTTTAGCAGTGTTGCTTTAGCGTCGAAGAATATAACATTAATCGAAAGTAGCCGTTAGTTCCTCTAATCAGCCAGTCTGTCCTCTAATCCTTGCCAGTCAACCGTTAAACAACATTTGTTTTTTATGACACAATACATGCGTTGCGACACGTTAACGTTTGGTGATTGACCAGTGTTCAACGATCTAGGACCATCAGCAGTGGTCCTAGAATATCGAAGAATATGACCAGAAAACATTGCTGATTGAATTTTTTGATCATTGAAGAATATCACCAAGCTGAGCTGAGAGAGTAAACTAGACGGTTGGGCTAGTCTTAGCGCTCTTCTTATTTACTCCTCTCTTCCAGTATGTAATATCTTGCTAACTGGACGGCTGGCTAGTCCAACTGAAGCTGAGAGAGTAATCTAGACGGCTGGGCTAGTCTTATTGCTTCTTATTTCTTATCTGCTCCTCTCTTTCAGTATGTAATTTCCAACTGGACGGCTGGACTAGTCCAATTGCTTCTAATAGCAGGCTTTTTTTCTTCCCGTATAATGGGTTACTGATGTAGTCTACACGTAGCAATACACACATTGCACGGTGAAGAAAACAAGTAACGGCTTCTACAGAATGTGCTATTTTATGTTTCTCATGAAAAAATATGATCACATGTAGTCAGAACTGCTAAACTAAACAGGCGGGAGATAGTCAAATGGAGCTAAACATAATGTAAAGCTTAATATAGGAGCATGAGGGATAAATTTTGAAACATGATTTTTTTACAAAGACTTGTATACTTATATATTTTCGTATTTACTTTAAAGTCTTGATATTTTAATTTAAAAAAAATTTCGATCTTAACTAATATTTAAAAACACTAAAAAAGTTAAAATACATGTTTCCTTTACTGCTCTTTTGCCCTTTTCTCTTGATTTCTTCATCTTGAAACAAGAGACCCTAGCACGTTTGCGAAAATTACAATTTGTAAACATGAATGAATAAACGACAGAATTCTGCCACCGGACTTATCCCGTGGCCGAGATCTCCGCCAGCCCAGCTTCATGGCAGAGTCCGGAACGTTTCTTGCACATAGCCAGGTAGTCCTGAGGCCCTTTGCTATGACTCAAGGGCCACGGATGTATTTGAGGGCTTTGTCAATGAGACCTGGTGCAATTATTTTCGAGAGCATTTAAATTGGTAGACTGGTACTTTCCAAGCAGGTAGAAAACCTCAGAACATGATTTTACCAGGAGCACATGCTACTAAAACTCAGGCACGTTTTGTTTTAAACGTGTTTATTTCCTTTTCTCTGAGTATTTTCTCGCGTACCAACAATGCCACCTTGAGAGAAATTTCAAATTTTAAAATAATTGTATAAATAAACAAAATCCTAGAAATATGCTTAAAATTTTTGTACGTCAGTACAAAAACGTCAGTGCAAATAAAGCATATACAGCTGAAACGTTTCGCTCGGGTTTATGTCTTCTCTGTTCTATAGCTTCTTATAGTAGCTAAAATTGTATAATTTAAAATTGAAAGCCTTCATATTTGACTGTTGAAGAACAACCGCATTGATTTTCTCCAGATAAATGAACAATAAAATCATATTTTTTTATACATAACATATTACTTGAAAATGCGATTTTATGATGAATATCCATTAACTGTGGTTAAGCTCCAAGTAACATATACTTTTTTAAAAATAATTTTGCAAAGCTTTTGGAGTTTTTTTAACTTGAATTTTTAAAATTTTGAATGAATATCACGCGTTTATGAATAGTGTTACATTGAAATTGAAGGTTTATTCTGACAGTTACACTGATAGAAACCCAGTATATTTCACAGAACAGAATGGTCCTGAAATGGCCATCGAAATCCTCGCACTTGATTCCGTGCGATTTCTCTCCTTATGGGACTACATAAAGGTCCGTGTTAATGTGCCATGATTGCATCGTGACATTCACGAACTGGAGCGAGCAATTGAAAGAGGCATAGTCACCATAGATATGTATTTCACGGGGATATAGCATGAGCATGAATAGCGTATGCAGATTTGTCTATCTCGTATGAGTTCGTATTGAGTCCTATACGCACAGTTCTGTAATGAGATGTGCGAACAGAAAATAAATTACACATGGTTATCTTTTAATTTCTCAAAAAGTTATTTTCTAGGCATTTATTTATATGCCTAGAATGTGGTTATGAAATACATAACCACATACCTTATCCTATAACAAATGTGTACTATTAGAAAACCGATATTTTCCGCAGAAATAGATGGAGCCGCCGTCATTTTTGAATCTCAGTGAGCAAATCGCTTTCGATAACGTCCTATTTTTGTAAAATTTCTTTATAATATCCAACCCTAAACATTAATACAATTTTACACAAAATAAATTTTTTTATATAATTCTTTTACATTAAAAATTGATGCATTAATGATTTTAAGTTAGTGACATTTATTTTAGCAGACATGTCTCCCTCTCTCACTTGCATATTTGCTATCATAAAGTTAAGTTTTACTTGTTAATGATAGTAGAATATTTTTTAATGTATTCAAATTTTTAATTTAAAAACAGTAAATTATGTTTTAAAAACGTGATTTTTTTAAATCAAATGTGCTTTTAAGATTCCAATTTTTGAACGAAGCATTTAAGAAAATGCTTTAATGCTATATATATATATATATACGAATAGTGACTTATGTAATAGTAGTCTAGCCCGTGATATGCGTGAAATTTGTCTGAATAAGATCTATCCGTATATACTAGTGTTTCTCAACCTATGGTCCGCGGACTAGAGGTGGAGAGCGACGATGGCATAAGTGGCCCGCAGTCAGACTTGGTAATTCATTTCTCTGAATGAAAAATGAATTTCTATAATTGAAGTTATTAATATCCATATGGGTTCAAAAAAATTATACCTTCACACATGGACAGGGCCGTGTTAAGAGTATCATGGGCTCCCGGGCCAAGTGGTTTTTCGGAGGCCCTACCTGGTAAATCCTAGAAAATTTCAACCGGGTATCATTTTTAAGAGACCCCTCTTCTCTTGAGGCCCCCGGGCCTCAAGGAAGTCCATGCGTTAAGACGGCACTGCACATGGTTATACCATACCTCACCAAGGAACATGCGGGAAGATGCGATCCTAAACACGGGGTTGTATTGCAGCTAAAAAAACGTAATTTACGACAAGTTCATTGCCAGCAAGCTAAGTACTGCTAAAATGGGTGAAAGGTAGGAAATAAAGGGCTGATACAATCGCAGTAAAAAAATGTATTTGACGAAAAAAACATTCGAATGAATATTTATATTCATATTTTATTCAGAAAAAAAAAAGAACTGAAATCTGTAATATGGTAAAATACGGGATCTCACCAGTCGTCATCAATAACGTTAGCATAAAATCGCGAAAAAAATCGCTGAAAAATTCAGGAGAAAAAACAACTTGGCAAATATATGAAAAAGATGGATATTTGTGTATTTATAGCTATACTTACCATAATAACTTATGAAAACGCTGTTTATTCCCGATTTTTTAGTTAACATTACAAATTCCAATAAGCATCATTGAAAAAACGGGGCAAATGTATAAAAAAAAAATCAGAACCAAAATACAGGAATATCCCGTAATACGGACACAAGTGGTCCATCGAATTGTTTCAGACATTTCACTGGTCTTTGGGTTCAGAAAGGTTGAGAAACGCTGGTATATACCCATTTGGTCTCTATTACAGCATGTCCTGGTTAGACATTATGAGTTTTTTGGCACAATCTGCACCGAAATTCTTCCAAATTATTATTATTATTTGACGATTTTGATTCCATTGCGCGATAAAAGGGCTTAAGATATCTTGTAATGCATTTTTCATTTTAATCATTAATATTGTTTGAATATTCAACAGAAAATGGACCTGGACTAGTTTTTCTAACGCTCTCGTTGAGAACCTGTCAAAGATGCAAGGCTCTCTGATTAGTCAACTAAGAAACATGAAAACTTGGGCTATGACATGATAGCCTGGTCACTTACTTTGCTATTATTAGTTTAAAAGATATAGCGTGAAAATTCTCTTATTTTTGTATCGCTTTGTTTTTGCCTCGATATTTCACATAGTAAGGTTTTGAAGTTGAAGCGTATTCACGTGCTGTGTGGTGTAGCAGTAGTAGGTAAGGCCTCCAAAAAATGGCTCGGGGATCCATGATGTCCTTAAGTCAGCCGCCTCGTTGGGCAATTTGCCTGTTGTGGCGTTGTATTTGTATAAATGTATTACTTGAGAGTGAAGAAAAACAACGCAAGTTTCAAAATTCGGAGAAAATATTCAAATCATGTTCAGTGGCGTATTTACAGAGGGGGGGGGGTTGCTTAGCGGGCTATAGTCCAAAGCAGCAAATTTGCGGAATGAGTGACTAAGAAAACTAATAGAATGGGAGGACGGCGAAATTTGTGCAACCCTCAATAAATCCACCGCTGCCCAGACAGCAAGGGATTACGTCAGTGAGTCCTACAGCAAGGGTGCTAGATCTTTTGGGGAGAGCGGACCACTTCATTGGTTTAAAAATGTGTCGTCGGCTGCTTAAGTGATTTGGAACTGTGCCGGGGGGCCACTTAAGTAATCTGAAATGCATTTCGGATCACTTAATTGAAGTGAGAGTGTGCCGCATGCTGCTAGAGTGATCTGTTACAGTGCCCCAGGTCAACTAAGTGATGTTTAAGTGTGACAAAAGCCACTTAAGTGATGTGTAAATTTGCCGCGTGTCACTTAAATGATCTGGTACAGCTCTCCAGGTCACGTAAGTGATCTATAAATGTATCACGGGTAACTTAAGTGAGCTGGGAATGTGTCGCTTAGTTTAAAAAACATTTTAACTAACCTAAAAAAAATTAGGTTTGAAGTCACGGGCCACATCAGATAACTCCGAGGGCCCCAATTGGGCCACATGGGTTGAGCATAGTGACTTTGCAAGAATGTGAATGACCAAATAAGTGACCTACAGTGCGAGGGACCAGGTCAGTGAATGACCTAGAACGCGAGAAAGTATGTCAGGGGCCAAAACAGTGTGCAAACATGTGCATGACTAAAAAAAAGAGGACCGGGGTGATAGCACAGGGTGGCGAATTTGAGGAAAGAGTAGTGAAGAAAATTAGACTAGAGAGAATGGGAAAAGAGCGGCAAAATTCGTGTAGCGCCCACAGGCGGCAAAACCATAAATCCGCATCTGATCCTGTTTTCGAGACCAAAAACTAGTAAATATAGCTGATCGCATGTTCATTGCAGACAGATGTTACAAACGAAGTTATCAAAATATTTTGAAAAAAAATTTAATGAAATTTAATGAATTTTATTTACAGTTTTGATGGAACAACATTTTCGAAGTGAATGAAATTTTATTTTTCAATTAAAATTTTTTAATAATGATTACGCGAATGTTGGAGAAATACTTTATATACAGTCGAATCCCGTTTTAACGAATACCGTTAAAGGGAAAATCTCGTTTTAACGAACACTTTTCTAATCCCTCCTTTTAAGTTTATATCGGAGCAATGCAAAAAACTGAAAATCTTTTATAATGAAATTTCGTTATAGCGAAGTGATTTCACCGGTCTCTTGAAGTTCGTTATAACGGGATTCAACTGTAAAAACAGAGATTTCTTTTTGATTTTCGTGAAGATATAAGAAATTAATGTATTTGAAATAAGGGGTAAAATTTATTTAAAAAATAAAATTAAATTTTCTAGATGTGTGTATGTGTGTTTTGTTTAACAAAGAATTTTATAAACTTGTAATAAAATAAAATTCTTGTAATTTAAATTTTATAATAAAATTTAATAAAACTTAATAAAATCAAATAATATTACAATACCATTTGTAATGTTATCTTTTGCAATTAATTTACTTCGAATAACTTGCAAATAAATACGACTAACAAATTTTTAATCCAAAACTAACATTGACTTTTTCAAAATTTTCAATGCTCCCTAATAATGATTGTCATAACAACTTCATTCGTGATTGATCGTGTGTTGAACAAATTTATTCAATTAAATATTTTTTTGTATCGACATAATCTCACGTTAAAAATAACTGCGGAGAAAAAATGGCAAATTCTGCACCTGCATCGCAAAGAAAATGCAGAAATGTAAATAAATAAATAAATAGATATAAAATAAAATAATAAATGAATAAAATAAAATAATAAATGAATAAAATAAAATAATAAATGAATAAAATAAAATAATAAATGAATAAAATAAAATAATAAATGAATAAAATAAAATAATAAATGAATAAAATAAAATAATAAATGAATAAAATAAAATAATAAATGAATAAAATAAAATAATAAATGAATAAAATAAAATAATAAATGAATAAAATAAAATAATAAATGAATAAATAATGCAATAAATAACCAAAAATGAAATAAGCAAGTGAATGTGTATAAAAGAGACGAGAAAATTTAAAAATTAATTTAAATTTTATGTATATATATTAATTGTTTTCTTGTGGTCTACTAACAAATATTAATATTAGTTAGAAAATGCCTTCTAAATGACCAGAATAATTTGTAAATATGTGAAATATTCCATTAGTTGATATATGAATTTTGTACCATAATTAATTTTCTTGTGGAACTGTTTCTGTAGAAAAAATTAACGTATTACCCAAAAACATTTTTTTTGGTTAATACTGTATATGTTTTATAGAAGTCGGAAATTTTGCCTTAAAAAACATTTTTGTCTTTCAATTTCGATAATCACACATCACAGAATTTTATCAAATTTTTTCTCAGAAGAACTAATAAATTTCTTCATTTTGCTAGTCATATATTTAATAATTTTAAATGAAATTATGACTGCTCTTTGATAAAATTGAAAGAAAATATTAAAAGAAATGTGTATTGAAGTAATTTCGAATTACAGTCGAATCCTGTTATAACGAACTCCAAGAGACCGGAGAAATCACTTCGTTATAATGAAATTCCAGGTTTTTGCATTGCTCCTATATAAACTTAAAAGGGGGATTAGAAAAGTGTTAGTTAAAACGAGATTTTTTCGTTATAACGGTATTCGTTAAAACAAGATTCAACTGTGGTAAAAATTCGATAAATTTCACGGGTAAAATTGTTGTTTAGAGTAAGTAAAATAGGAAAGTTTAGAGTAAGAGTAAAGACTAATTTTTAAGAGTAATAAATTATCAGTTAATTTACTGCATTATTTATTCGTATTTTTTACTGAAGAATGATTATTTCAATTTTACACAGGTACTTTCGATTTTAATTTTAAATTCTGTCTTACTAAAATTAGTTAGAATTTTCCTGAAAAGACAGAATTACATATAAATAAATGAATATTTATTTATTACATAATTACCATTTCACCTTTTGACGAGAAATTTCGATCATATCGATTTCAATTTCTCAATATCCCTTATTTCTATTCATAAAATTTCAGATGGTCATCATAATATTAAGGTTAACTATGAATAATTCATGTTTCAAGTAATTTTGATTCTAATATTTATACAGTATTTTGCAAATCAGAGCGGAAGGAAATGAGAATGGTAGTTTTCGTTTTGGGAATGCATTGAAAGAGATTGTATAGACCAAGTGATTCCCAACGTGGGCGTTAGAATGTTCCAGGGGGGTGGTAGAAGCTACGGGTATCACATAGGATCCTATGGGTTAGATTGCGTTGGGGGGCGATGGGAGAAAAAAATTTCTGAAGAAGGGGGCGATGGGACAAAAAAGTTTGGGCAACTATGATATAGACGTTAAAATTGTTCCACTGGAAAACCAATCCAAAGGCATTGCAAAATACTCGGAAAAAATATACAAGAAAATTGAAATTACATTGTTTGTGACGGACAGAACACAGATTTGAAAATTCTCAAAACTAACAAATACAGAATATAAGAGAGAGAAAGGGGGCTTTGTGTTCACTTGTTTTTAAATATTTGTCCAGTTTGTTTATAAAAAGGTTATTAGCTAATTTATTTCGTATTTTATTGAAGAGTCTAATCATATATAAACTTTACATAGAAAATACTTCCGAATGTGATCTTGTGAATTTTGTTATACTAAAATTAGCTAGAACTTTCTTGAAGTAGAATTGCGAAAATAAATATATTAATTTATTATATAATTACCATTTTAGCTTTGGACTTGAAACTTATCTATTTAAGTTCTTTGAAATTCCTTATTTCTAAGCAGAATTCATAAAATTTTAGATGATAATCATAACGTTAAGGTCAAAAATATATGAATAAAACGTGTTTCAAGTAAATTTTGATTCTAATATTTATACAATATTTTGCAAATCACACAGAGCGGAAGGAAATGACAATGGTGATTTTAGTTTTGGGAATATATTGAAAAGATTGCATTGACATTAAAATTGTTCCACCGGAAAACCGATCCAAAGGCGTTACAAAATATTCGGAAAAGATCTGCAAGAAAATCCCATAAAATCATAAAATTTAAATTATATTGTTTGTGACGGGCAGAACAGATTCGGAAGTTCTCAAAACTAACCAACGCAGAATATAAGAGAGAGAAAGGTTTTGTCCACTTGTTTTTAAATATTTTAATGGCAACGGGGCACAAATCGGTAGCCATGGTAACCATTACCACGGTTTTCTCTCTTCCCAGAATTTATTTAGTAAAGCGTCAGGTGACCTCAGTCCAGCAGCTTCCTCCAGAGATGTAATCCTTTAAGGTCTTACCTCGCACTTTGGTCAAAACATTTCTGTATCGAGAAAAGCTCTTGCCGTGGCATGGAACACTTCTCCAACCCCCCCCCCCCTTTCCAAGCCTGCCTACCTTTGGAAAATCCATTCTGTTCTCAAAGACATCCTCGCTTTTCCTTACGCGTTCTTCGTCAATTTCAGAATTTCTGGAGAGAAAGAGAACGAGAGAGAGAGAGAGAGAGAAAGAGAGAGCTAGAGCTTGAGCTTGAATTGGACTGTGGCCATAGGCTTTACGTAAAGTAACCCGGAGAGCTCAGCTGGCGCACATGCATACACACACATACTAGATGCAGCGGCTGCAGCAGCAACAACAACATCATCATCATCATCACCGCCAATGGAAAATACAGGATAGATATATGCATAAGCCGCATACCAGAAAGTCTGTATGCGTGTGTGATTCTCCAACTTTCTGAAAAGGTGTAGATGGAAAAGCCGTAAGGGGGGGGGGAGAAGGGGGGTGCGAAACTCACAAGGGTTAAAACGGATGAGGGCTTCTGAAATTATTGGTCAGCCACTTCAATGTTAGAAGTCCGTCCGCATGAAATTTTAGATTTTGGCCCAACGGTCATTCCAATAGATGAAAATGGGAACAGACAAACAACCGATGGCGAGAAATCCACCAGCTGTTACACGTATATTGCGAGAGAATGAAATTTCGAATGGAAAACCGACTTAAAGGGTTGGTGGTTGGGGGGAGCAATACCAGGGAATGTAGAGAAATTTGCATTAGCAATGATGGATATTGCTTTTACGAAGCGCTGGATGGACTCTATAGGAAAAAGCGAATCCGGCTCTATACTGTGTGTGTGTGGGAAGCCCCCTTTAAATTCATATCGATCGGAGGTCTAGGAGAGAACCCCAAGATATTCTCATTCTTCCATGAATATATCATCTGTTTTAGCGTACTAGGGTCATTATACTTCTCCACCACCACCATTGGCCAAGAATGGTCACGGAATAAATTCAAATACTTGGAATTTTCAGTGGGAAGTAACGTAAATTGCACAAAAGTAATTTACGGCTACTGAGAAATGGTATTATCACACGAATGGCTACCTAATGATATAAAAATATTATTATATTGTCGTTGTGGTTTTTGGTTATGATTTTTAGATAAGATGTTGTGGTTAAATTAAATTTAGAGTGAAATTGTATGTGTCCGTGTATCGTGTTTTTAGCGCTAATTTATGACTATACTCGAACTAAAGTGAGATTAGAAAAGTGTTGAATTGAAACTGCGCAAAAATGCAGACTCAAACTCTTTTATGGAAACAAAATTTCCAATTTTATAAGAATTCCTTTAATTTGAAATACTGGAAAAGAAATGTGAAAAATTCGGTTCCTCGAGTTCGAAAAATGTTATAAGCTACGTGGCTAATATACGGTTAAGAATAGTCACAGAACCGTAAATTCAAATACTTGGAATTTTCGTTCGGAAGTAGCATACATTGGATACGTAACATACGGCTACTGAGAATGGTACATTGTTACACAATCATATAAAAATATTGTTGTATTGTTGTTTTGGTTTTTGGTTATGATTTTTAGGTTTTGTGGTTATATTAAATTTAGACTGAAATTTGGTGTGTCCAGGTACCACGTTTTTATCACAAATTTTCGGCTGTGCTCAAACTACAGTGGGATCAGAAAAGTGTTAAATTGAAACTGAAAATGCCGACTTAAAATCTTGTCTGAAAATAAAATTTCAAATTTTAACAGAGTTTTTTTAATTTATAAAACTAGAGAAAAGTAAAATTCAGTTTCTCAGGTTCGAAAAATACTATGAGCTACATGGCTCGATAGATATAGCCAAGAATGGTCACAGAATAAATTCAAATACTTGGAATTTTTGGCTGGAAGTAACGTACATTGTGTGTGTGGGCAAAAGTAATTTACAGCTACTGAGAAATGATACATTGTTATACAATTGACTAGCAATAATGATATAAAAATATTGATATGGTATTGTTGTTTGGGGATTTTGGTTATGCTTTGAGATAAGTTGTTGTGGTTGTTAAATTTTGACTAAAATTGGGGGTGTATCCAGTTACCTCGTTTTTAGAGCGAATTTATGGCCGTGCTCAAACTACAATGAGATTACAAAATATCAAATCAAAATTGTGTGAAAAAACATATTTGAAAAATCTTGTATGAAAGTTAAATTTTAAACTTTAAAATTTTTTTTTAAATTTCAAATACTGGAGAAAAAAAATGCAAAAGTTAATTCCTCAAGTTCGAAAAATGTTTTAAATTACATGGCCAATACATGTAGTTAAGAATGGTCACAGAAGGAATTGAAATACTCTTATATATAGAATTTTTGATGGGAAGTAACGTACATTGGGCAAAAGTAATTTACGGCTACTGAGAAATGGTATGTTGTTACACGAATGGATACCCCCACCATAATGAAATAAAAATATTATATTGTTGTTGTGGTTTTTGGTTATGACTTTTAGATATAAGTTTCTGTGATTAATTAAATTTAGACTGAAGTTGTGTGTGTCCAGTTATCGTGTTTTCAGCGCCAATTTATGGCTGTACTCAAACTACAGTGAGATTCGAAAGTGTTGAATTGAATCCGCGTAAAATCTTATATGAAAGTTAAATTTCAAATTTTAACAGGATGTTATTTAGTTTGAAGTTTTGGAGAGAGAGAGATCGAGAGGTAGATGAGAAAAATATAGACAAATTTTATACTAATGCAAAAATTACTGGAGGGGTAAAATAGGGACAAAAAATATGAGCATATTATGTGTTAAAAGCAAAAATATAATCGTATTTTTTTGCTGGAAAAATAGAAAAAAATTTGAAAAATTATCAATCTCAATTTAACTGATTTTTTTACAAATGTCTCGGGTTTAGATTAATTCGATGAGTTAAAATCTTTCTAAACTTTAGGGATCCCAGCTCATATAAAAATATAAATTAACCATGACATTTATTTGAATTATGTATGAAATTTGAATGCAATAAATTCTGTATAAAGCTTTGAATTTTCTGGAAAAGAACAGCTACACGTGGAGTTTTCAAAACTGAATTGGGCATGTACTGAATTTTTGAGGGAATGTTCGTGAAAAATCAGCTGAAAATCATATTTTTCGAAAATATATACATTTAAAACTAAATTTAAATCAGTGTTTTTTAAGAGTTTACATCAGCCTTATACTTATATAAGTATTTCAAATTCAACAGTAATCAACTGCAGTTTGAATATTATGTAATGCTATAAACCCACAGCAATTTTAAGTTTCACTTAAAATAATATATTATTTCAAACCAAAAACACTCAAAATCTTTAAACTATCATTTGACATTGTTGAGATTTATATATTATATCTACTCATTTTTTTGAATTTTTTTTTTTGTAAATATTGCTACGATTTAGAAAATAGCTCAATTTACACTAAATACAAATACAAGTACAAGGTCACAACTGTCAAAATGTCCAACGAGGTGGCAGAAAAAAAGAAATATAATGATTAAGATCGATTAATTTCTCAATTTTCAATACCCGAAAAATATTGAAGAGTGTTGGTACTTGATATTATATAGCTTATAAAATTTTTTGAACTGAAAAAAAAATAGATTTTTGCCCGCTTTTTCACCTTTAAATTAAAATTCTGTTGAAATTTATAAATTTAAATTTCTCATACAAGATTTAGAATTCAACGAGAACTCTCTTTCTCTCTCTCTCTGCTGTCACGCAATTTGGATTCGACATTTATATGAAAATTTTTGCTTTAAGAAACAATGACTACTATACTATATTTACTATATATATACTATACTAACAAATTACTATATTTTTCATAGTTATACATTTTATGATCCATATTATGTATTTATAGGATTATGAGATTTTTACGTGCATTCAATGTGCACCCATGTTTCTTTCATTCTTTTGTACTCTTGGAAATATGATTAAAAACCCCCATGTGTGTGACCACATAGCATCGTATCAACATTTTATTTGAGTTTTTTTAAAACTTATTAACCATCAAATTTGAGTGAAATGTATAGAAGGAAATAAATATAAATTAAATTATTATGACGATCCTCTCTGATTCACTTCATCTCTTCAACGTTCAACACTTTAGCCTCATAACTATATACAATACATTTCCATGCCGAAAATATCGCGTGGCACCAGACAGCGGCTCACGGAGGTGTCACGCAACTCCATTTGGGAACAACAGAAATATTTAATGCATAGAATTTTAATGCTTTTATCCTTGTATTTATCCGTGTTTTTATCCTCGTTCAGAAAAAGGCGTTATATATCAGCCTAATATCAAAATGTTGAGAAATGTAGCAACTGCAACACATGAATTTGCATACAGAGGCCTCCTGTCTGTAATCAACAATATAACCGGAAAAAAAAATTTCCCCCAATTTTCGAAACCTATATATAAATTTTTAAATTTATTAAATTTCGAAGTATCAAATCTATAACCAGTGCGAATTATCAGAAACTTCAGGGTATTTGGTTCATTTTATAAATTGCATTTGTGGCTTGTAAATGGATGATTAATTAAAGTTTGATAATACTGTAATAGAGCATCTGATATCGTAAGACATAGCGAAATTTTCAAGTACAGTGAAAATACACCTTTTTTTGTAATTTTTGATTATAAAATACTACAAATACACATGCTTGCTTTATTTTATGAAAAACAAATTGATCAAGAAATTGAGATAAAACTATATTAACATAAAACTGACTAATGAAACACATGGAAGCTCATAGCAATGATTGAAGTGATCCTTGACAATCACGTAATTTGCATATTAAATTACTATAGGAATGCATTAAAGTATAAATCTGCCTTTGCATATGCTTTTCATAATTTAATCATTACACCAGGTTTTGATTTGTCCTAATTGATGATGGACGACTTGAAGGAATGATTGTGTATAACGAATATACCAAAATTTATTAATATAAAACAATATATATTTACAACAGGGGTGTCAAACTCAATTAAGCACTGAGCCATTTGCTTCAAAATTAACTCACTTGATTAAGTGAGCTGCCAATTATTAAAAATTAGTATTAAAATATGTTAATTAATAATTATAATTGTGTTAAATATTAATTAAAAATTTGTAAATCGGTAATTAATAATTAATTTCAATTACCAATTAATTTAAAATACTGTTCAATTGAAATCCAAAGAAGTTGAAGAACAATTACAAATAAACCTTATAACTAATTCTACATTCCTACCAACCAAGATTTTATATTGATCAACTGTCGACACATAGAAAAATAATTAGGATTATTGAGAGAATTAAATGCCTTTTGACCAAAATCCAATTTACACATAAAACTTGCACGTGCATAGAAAAATATATGTTATTAGCCAATCTTTTATTCGAAATCGGACATTCAAGTCATTCAAATGTCCTGCAATATCACTTAAGAATGCTAAATATAGCACCCAGGTTTTGTCATTTTATGAAACAAAACATCTTGATTTTTCATTTCTATGAACGGTTTTTACCTTGTTTAAAAGCAGAAACAAAAGGTTTTTAGAACTTTATGACAAGACAACCAACATATTTCTTTTTAATGAGGTAGTCAGTCGAATTCACTCTCCAAGTCTTTAAGAAATTGCGCGAATAAGCTCTGTCTGCTTCAGGAATTTGAGTTTCAGGTGAAGCTCAAATTCTGCTGCTTATTTCCAACTCTTTTTGCTGATAATTAGCGGAATGAAAAAAATTGCAGTTCAAGAATTTTCTGAATGCATTTCCTTCAGTTTCTCTATAAGATTCAAAGTAAAATTTATATTTATGCAAATTCATTCTTGACTTTCTCTTTCCTACGAGTTTTTTCATAGGATGTTGATATTTTTCCTCAGTGCATATACATGACATGATAATTTTGGCACAACGTCAGAAATATTTTCTCTTTTTATGATTTCATGAGTAGAAAACAATGTTATTTTCAAATTCTTCAGTGGTGCTCGTATTGCTATAAGGGGGAGTGGCGTGGGTAGAACGAAGAAACAGTTATTTAAACCACGTCTTCAACACCCAAAAATTTTGTTGGGGGCTATTGAAAACACTATATTTGACGATGTTACTTCCAACTGGTCACGCAAATTATTACGTATTGATGTTATTCTTTCGACCAATACGTCTCCGTATAAAATATCATGAAATGCTTTAACTTATTTAAGACACATATTTTCTGTACCATTTATCATCCATTCCTTAACCAAGGAACCGTCGCTAAAAAGCTTGGAATTTTTCATGAACATGTAACTTATTTCACATATATGTAGTGGCTCTCACTCCGATTCATTCAAATTTGTAATTTTTTGAATAAAGAATGAGAATGGCAAATTACCGTAAAAATTCTTTAGAATTTTTATTAAAAAAACTTTGAATTTTAAATTAAAAAAATATTTTTTAGATCGTGTTGGGACGTCGCGGGGCCGCACATGCTATCCTAATTTACAATACATAATTTCAGATGGTTGTGCGCGTGTACTTGAGGGGGTCTCATACCTTTTAACATTGTAAAAAACTATGCTCTAGTGAAAATACCATTAAAAATACTATTTAACCATTGGGTTATTTCAATTTTAGTACATATAAATATTTTATTGTATGTGCTATCCTATCTTAGTTACATTGTACTGCCATTGCAAAAGCACTAAAGTATCATGCAATGAATGTTTCTGTCTTCGAAATACCATAAATTTAATTTTTAGTCGAAATGAAATTAATTACTTCATATTTAAATATTTTACGGCAATTTTTATTATCAATCCATAAAGAATTGTGATTTTTAAAACAAAAATTAACGTCGATACAACACCAGTGTCTCTAAAATTTTGTTTCCCAAACGCCGAGTATACGGTATACTAAAATAAACAAGACATGACTTGTCGATCAAAAAAAGCAATAAATTTTATGCGGCAAAATTTCCAGAAACAAATCAGATCCATAATAAAGTTCTCTAACAAATTCCATATTCGTGAAATTTTGAAAAAAATCCACCTTTGCTGCGAGATTTCATTAAAAATAAAAAAGTGTAAAAATGGCTTAAAGTTTATTTTCTGTTAAGGAGAAAGCAACTTATGTAAATTTATCGATACATGCTGTATATGCATTTTATTTCCATCACAGTGGCAAATGATACGCTGTTGCCAGAGAGAAAGAGATTTCCAACTTGTTTCTCATGATTGGAGCATTGAGTAAGTGGAAAGACATAAACGTCGGCTTTGTTTGAGGAGTAAAGCATTCCTTTTGCAAGATAAGTAAATCTTTTGAAGAAATTGCAAAAAACTAAAGAATCGTGTAATGAACGATTTTTATCTTCAAACTTTCATAAAACAATCACAGAAACTACATATTGTATGAACAAATACCAGTCGAAAAATGGTCGCTTAATGCTCAGAACCAATTTTTTAGCTCAAATGAAATTAGTTTCTTCATATTCAAATATTTTACCATTTTTTTCGTCCATTTTATCGCGAATTTCGCTTTTATAACAAAAATTAACGTAGATACCGCACCAGTGTCTCCAAAATGTTGTTTTCCCAAACGCCGAGTACACGGCATCCTAAATATATGGTATAATACGACATACTGAATATACGGTATACTAAAATAAACAAGACGACTTGTCGATCAAAAAACGCCCCAAATCTCATGCTGCAAAATTCTTCGAAACAAATCGAATCCCATTTCCAACAAATGCCATATTCCATGAAATTTTGCTGTAAATCCACTTTTGCTGAGATTTCATTAAAAGCAAGCAAAAGTGCGGAAAAATGGCTTAAAGTGTATTTTCTGCTAAGGAGAAATCACACACACAACTTATGTGAATATATATATATATATATATTATTTCCATGATAGTGCTTTGCATAAGCAAATGATACGCTATTGCCAGAGAGAGATTTCCAACTTGTTCCTCATGATAGGAGCATTGAGTAAGTGGAAAGCCCAACCTTGGCTTTGTTTGAGGAGTAAAGCATTCCTTTTGTAAGACAAGTGAATCTTTTGGAGAAATTAACAAAAGCACTACAGTATCATGTAATGAATAAAGATCTTGATCTCTATAGAGATAGATAGATAGAAAGAGAGAGAGCGAGAGCGCACATGCGTGTGCGCGCACCACATGCCAAACTTTTATCTCTTATTTCGCACTCCTTTTACAGTTTTCTTTCATGCAAAAGCTCGATGTTTAAACGTTAAGAGAACAGAAGTCAGCTCGTTTTGCAAACTTCTCTGACTGACTGACATCCATAGAAATCCATTCGGACACGCATAAAAGGAACATTCAAGCGAATTTCTGAGTAAACACCATCTTTACTCGTGAGAAGTTTTCATGTTCTCACGAATTCTCCGGGAAAATCGCGATTCGAAAATGGTACCAATTGTTTTTAAAGCCACGTCTGTTTGCACTAATAACAACTAGTGTCCCTTCAGAGACATTATCGCGTTTGATTTCACAAAAGATCCCGGGATCATATCAAATATTTCGACATTGTCGTACGGTTTTTCCCCGGATTGTGTGTTGTGTGTCCCATATTACAACAATCGTCAACGATACGTATAAAAGCTTGCGGTTTATGAACTCTCCTGGAAATAATCTCATATTAATTGAAATGACTCTTCAAATATATGCCATATATTTATTTATGTGTGCAATAATATCATTTTGAATATATATTTCTGATTTCGGTCAATATTTTTCGTTTATCTTTAATAGTCATGAATTGAATTGACTTCATGTTTGGATAGTGTAAAGTCTATGTAACTTGTGAAATTTTGATAATAGTTCTGTATAACTTTTGATGATTATTTCTAATGAAATTTAAAAAATAAATTTTGATCCTACACTAGACTCTTGTGACAACAAAATTACATTTATACCAATAAACGTGACTCAAAACTCGACATTATTTTAAATTTTGTGAATTTATAAACTGTGTGAATGTTTCTATTGACAATAATAATAATTCTGCAGAGACTAATCATTCCCTTGAATTTTGAAATTTTTTCATGTCGAATTTTATGTGAATAAATTTCGAAGTAGGCGATGATTTGCGTTATGTATTTTCAAATAAATTTATGGATTTCATATAATTTTAAGACACGTTATTTTCCTAAAATTATATATCGGACTTATTACTGAGCTATAGAGAAATTTAATATTTTCCCCTATTGTGATTATAGTCGCGGTATAACGATATAATATAATACATTCTCAAATTCCTACCTAGAATTTCATTAAATTTTGTAAATATAATTTCTCTCTCTCTCTCTTACTGTTCGTTTCTTGGTGACCATTGAGAAATTGCATACTTACTTGCTTATAGAAGCCAAATTGTGTCCAAATCATGAGAGAGCCGTTGGCTTGTTTAAATGATTTAAGTCGCTCAAATTTAAAATTTCATACGCCTAACTGAACTACATGAAGATAAATGCAAATATTCTGAAATGATTTAATTTTTTGCAAATTTGGATATTTTTATGACTATATAATTCATGGTTGTCGCTCAATTGTTTCATCTGAAAAATCAGTGTTTAGATAAATCAAAAATACATTTCAGATCCATAATAACTAAATTATATTCTAAAGTATTTATGAGGAATTCTCGATAAGTAATTTTTTTATGAGCTGTTTAAATTTGGACCAAGATTGTTAGTGTTTAAAATTTTGCATCACTAAAAAGTTGCAGTCGTTATGACGTAGAGTCGTAAGTTGAGCAACATTATAAACTTCTGAAATTACTTAACATTGTTATACATGATAGAAATTTTTTGTGTATTATGTTATATTAATAAATAAATTGTAAAATAGAGATATTTATATTTAAAAAAATTGTTAAATTATAATGTTTAAAAACAATATTCTAAAATTAATTATTTTTAAAATAAAACAAAAAAAATGTTAAAATTTCACAAGTTTTAAAATTAACAAACTGATAGTAATATAAAATTCAATGAAATTATTACACGCTTAAGTATAGTATTTCTAATGCATTTATGCCGTGTATTTTCTGTCCGAAAACTTCAAAATACCCACTGGACGGTGGCGCCCCCATACCGAGGATAGTTATTTGGATTCCTAATTTATAAAATTCCAAGGTATGAAATATGTGTAAATAAATTTTTTTCGGTATGTAATATTCATTTGTGATTTTTTTTAAATTCAGTTATTATCGAATGAAAATTTAAAACGATCATGTTTTTTATTTGCTGCATTTCTTTTAAAATCAAAGCTAACCATAAACCCCAAATACGGAAATGAATTGAATGAATGATTCGTCTGTAATTTACGTTCATATTTCTGTATTTTTAATAGTTGATTAATACATAAATAATTGTACAATAAAACAACATTTATACGTTTTTTATTACTACGTGTTCCATATTTCTATGATCATCAATTTATCGGTCCCAGATAATCTCGTTTTTTTATAACGGTATGATAATACGTTTACATTTTTATCCTGATCATAACCCAAATATTAATCATTGATAATATTAACGCTATAGATGGGCATATTATTGATAAGAAATGCGTATAAGAAAGACGTATTACATATTTTTAGTTTATTCGAAACAGTTAAAAAGACCTCGAAAACATATTTCAAAATTTATGTAAATATCGCAAATAGTTCATCCTATTTCGTGTCCATGAAGCGCCAAAAAAAACTTTCAATCTCGTGATATTAAATATTTTAAGTGAAATTTGTAATTTACATTTAAATCCAATTTAGTGCTAATTTTTACCTTAGTATAAAACTAAAAAAATGATACTCGAGTCTCTCGTGTAGCTGAAAAGCCACAATTCAACCATTATAAATTCAGGTGTAACCTAACTCAAGAAAAGAACTATTATGAATTTATTTTCTTATCTATATTTTTTATTTATATATAATTAGATACATTTATCTAAGTGTTGTAAATATTAGATTTTAAAATTTATTTATAATCTGGTAATAACATGAATTAAAGTATTTCTTGTTTTGAAAAACATAAAAGTTTCACAAAATAGCATTTTTGAAAAGATGATTTTGGAGGATTGCGGTGCTCTTTCCGATGCCCACTACGTCAAATTTTGTTTTAAAAATAACTATCTCCAAGAAATTGACTATGCACATATCGTATAACATTCAGATGTCGATTAATTAAATAGCGTTTGAACTATTGAGGACCGTTCCTGAGCATTTAGCAACCATTTTTTGCAATATGTACAAATATCGTCAATAGAATACGCAAAAAGCACAATTGCTTGAAGGTTTAGTTTTTTCTCGGAAAAGTACGGCCCTTACACCTATGCGACGTATACGTGGAACAAAATAATTGTTGCTAATTTTTTTTTTTCTTATACTGTGGTACTTATGCCGATGCGGTGGATAGGCCAATAACTATCATGTTTTTATAATGTTATTTCCATAAAGTTTCCTATTTCAAATTTGATTTCAATTATACAGCACCATTTATACTTTAATAGCCGTAAAAAGTATAAAAACGTATTTCGTGGGATAAATTTCATAATATCTTTTGAATTACAAAATTTGTAGATTGTATTATTTATTGTTACTACATTTAAATTGTCGATGCCGTCGTAGTTTTCTTTCCATCATATCACGTTCATTTACTACCCGAAAATAACTGAAGCAGGCAAAATGGTCATTCTTTCTGCTAGTGATATTGTAAAATTAAATAAGAATTAGATAATAGCTTATAATACAGCGAAACCTCGCTACAACGATGTCCGATATAACGATAAAAATTTATAGAATCATTCCGTATCCAATTGTAAAACACCGTATATATAATTTTCAATATCGATATTCAACGGTGCATCAATAAATTACTTTATAGCGATATTATAAAGGAATCTGAAATGGTATTTCCTATATTTTGATGGAAAAAAATCATCTTCCAAAATTGTTTATTAATTTATAATTTTTCAAATATGTCTAGTAATAATGGTATTTTTCCCATTCTAATACCAGAGGTGTCAAAGGAATTTCTGTTACTTTCACTTTCTTTGTAAGATGCGAAAGATGTGATAAAATTATTTAAGTTTTTAGCAATACTAGAATGGAAAATAAAATAAAAAATTATTATTATATATATATCGGGATCTCTCCTACCTTTTAACATGGAAAAAACGTTCTCATGTACAAATAGTATTAAAAATACTATTTATCCATTGACTTATCAAATTTTTACCACATGTATTTTATCGTTTGTGTGCTATACTATCCAGTATAAAATTTTACATATCTCTGATACTTAAGTTTTTACAAATTTTCAAAGAAATGCATTAAAATCAGCTTGTGCGCATGATGAAATTGCATGAAATCAATGTGGATAAAAATGATTCAAAATAAAGAAAACTCTCCAGTTCATAAAATGATGAAAAATATTAAGATTTTATCGACTCAACCTTATTCAAAATTAAATTTCAAATTTTAAAAATTTTGATTTTTTTTAAACCTATTTCGTCATTTTATGAACTGGACAATTTCTTTTATTAATTTTTATTCAATTTCATTGATGTCATGTTATTTTATCATGCACGCAACTGTTTTTAATGCTTTTTTTTTTGAAAATTTGTAAAATAAATTAAGTATTAGAGTAGGCATCTTCAACCTGTTCCTTGCGAGCACCAAGGTGCTCCCTGAAGCACCCAGAGTGCCCATTGCTCGTGTCAAATTTCACGCTGGCAAGTATGTGATCAATGTCCCAATTGAACATTGTACCCAGATTGTACAAATTGCATTCAAGGATTCAGATTATCTTGATTTCAGTCATAGGTATGTCAAACTTGCCGTAAGGGTGCTCTTCTTTCAATGATGGGTATTGGCGGTGATCGCGACAAGAGAAACGTTTAAGAACTCAACGAGAACTATTAGAGGAATGTAAAATTTTATACTGACACAGGATAGAATAATCAATCAAATATTTGTGTGGTAAAAATTTGAAATAAATCAATGGAATATTTTAATAATATTTCTATATCAAAGTTTTTTTACCTTGTTAAAAAGCAGGAAACACATTAAGTTTTTAGCAATACTAGATGGAAAATAAAATAAAAAAGTATTATCAATCACATTTGCCATGCTTATTATTTGTCAATCAGATAACAATAGTTGCAACAAGAAATTAGAGAGGAGGGGGGGGGGGGTCTTCAAAAGCAGTTTGGTTTTGCATTGTAAAGTTTTCTCGGTAGTGAAGTTCTTTCAACAGCGATTGGGACATAATTTATGTATAAGATAGGTTCCCACGTATATGCGTCAACAAATTATTGTAGCATTTCGTGAAGCTGTAAATTTTATTACAGTGTTTTTTTTTTCTTTCGTGACCAGTCTAGTTATATCTTACATATTTTCGTGTTGATTTCCTAAGAATTAGATAGAATGGCACCAAAAATAAATCAACTGACCCTTACAGAGAAACTAAATGACTCTAGTAACAATAATTGTATAAAATAATTAGATACTCTGCAATAACACTAAAGATCTTGCAACTTTTCTGAGAAAAAGACAAGAAACTGGAGAAAAAAAAAAGGATAAATAAAACAATTAAATAATGAAAACTAGAACGATTCAATTGTTATGAAAGATACGAATACAACTATAAATAGTCATTGTAGTGAACATGGTATCGTAAACAACTAACTAGTTTAGTTGGCATAACGATAAATTGTTTATAATTGCATTTTCTGTAACATCACTGAACTAATACAAAGGCTAACAACAGTGTGAGTTTGTTGACGTGTGATGAGATAGTTATCACGCCTTTCGATATGACAATAATCCCTCTGCAACAGTGTTTCTCAACCTTTCTGAATCTAAGGACCAGTAAAATGTCTGAAACAATTCGACGGACAACAAACTTACAACATGGTATCCCGTATTTTACGGGACTGTCGGAACTGAAAGATTTTTCCAGATGTTAAAGGAGCTGATTTGAATTTGTAATGCTTAATAATTTCATGAATGATGATAATTTTTATAGTTTATAAATCATATTAGGATAATTTTGACCATTTTTCAATTCACAGTGATTTCCCATCAGTCCGCTATTTCCTAAGAATTTGTAAATTTTCTGCAATTTCAGCAACAATTGGTGATTTTGCCGACTTATGGTTACCAAGTTATGACAAATGTTTTTTTTTTCGTTGTTTACTGAGATTTGATTCAGCCCTTTATTTCAGCAACTTTGCAATAATTAGTAAAATTCTCGTAAATTAAATTTTTTGTCTAAAATTAGTGATATCCCGTATTCAACGTCGCAATTTCCTAAATTTTCCTCAATGAGCCATGACGCGAAGCTGTAATTTTTATTTGAACCCATAAGGATATTACTAGTATCAATTACAACTGAACAATGATTTTTACAATTGATTTGAAAGTAAATAATTAAGTCAGCCTGCGGACCACCTTTGTCACTATCGAGGAACTCCTCTGGTCCACATACATAGGTTGAGAAACGCTGCTCTACAACGATATCTTATTTTTATAAGTCAAGATATTTTTTGAATTATTATAAGGATACGCATTTAGAAACAGAAATTGCTGAACATCCAGATTTTTTGGCTTTTTTGTCAATGATATTTTTGGGGCAGTGAAAAGTATTTCTCAACTTTTTCCTGGGACTTTCTATACCTTTCATTCAGGTCAGGATCTGCAACTTTTTTTGAGTCGCGTGCACCGTTCAATGGTCAGTACCAGAAGAAGAGCACTCACTCGAATGGTGAGTCTAACGAAGCCTGCGAGTCGGAGATGTACGTTATAAATTGTTGAATGAAGATGAGGGGATTGTCCAGCACTAGACTAGGCAAAAGACAACTCTTCTAGGATATGAATTCTGTTGTTGATATAAATTAGTTTTGAACACTTGAGAGAGAGCACCACGGTGCTCGAGTTTGTCTGATTTAAGTCACGATAAAACTGAAGCGTTCGCTAAAACAGTTTCATGCTTCGTTATTTTGCTGAGTTTAGTGTGAGTGATTATCTTTATTTTCTCAAATATTTACTCTGAAAATTAAAAAAAATTGTACTTTAAAGAAAAAAATTCAAAAAATTAAATTATAAAATTTGAAAAAAATTAAATTATAAATTAAAAAAAATTAAATTATAAATTTAAAAAAATACAAAATTTGGAAAAGATTAAATAATAAAATTAGAAAAATTAAAATTTAAAATTTAAAAAGATTAAAATTTAAAATTTAAAAAGATTAAAATTTAAAATTTAAAAAGATTAAAATTTAAAATTTAAAAAGATTAAAATTTAAAATTTAAAAAGATTAAAATTTATAATTTAAAGAGATTAAAATTTAAAATTTAAAAAGATTAAGTTTCAATTTAAAAAATATATTAGAAAAATATTTTTTTCCAATATACTTTTGGTTTTCGTTGTTATTAGAATTGATACTAGAAATTAAAATTTACAATTTAATTGGCTTTCTAGGATTTGCTAATTTTATAATATCGAGATATTTTACTACAAGCAAGCCCTATTTTTTACCGCTTTCAAAATTCGGGAGAATAAATTGCAAAATTTTTATGCGAAGTATGTTGATATTGACGATTTAAATAAGAATTAATTTGAGAAGAAAGCTTGAAAAATCGTATTTTCGGGAACTTTTCACACAATTGTCACAACTTTTTTAATTTTATATATATTTTAATTTTATATTTTTTAATAATAAGTACTTATAATTGATTAGAAACGCAATGTACCATGTGACAGAAAATATTTTTTAGAAAAAAATATATAATATAATATTTTTCAGAAAATATTTTTGATGATTGTTTCCTTAAATGACGATATGATTTTCAAAAAATTATTCTAAAAAAAATCATAAAAAAGTAAGTTTTAATAAAAAAAAGAATATGTAAATACCTTCATTGATCCTTTCAATTCCTATACACATACAAATATAGTTATTATTTACAAAAATTTGAGTGAAAATACTTAAATAAAATTGTAAACAGGAAGCGTGTCAGTTAAAAATGGGTTTTCAATGCTAAAAATGTGACGATTCCAAAAATAATTCTTTAATTATTATTAAATAATATATTTTCATTGACAAACAATAAAGTTATATTATTTTAATTCGAATATCTACAAAATAACTGAATGAATTAGTATAGTATTTAATATGATTTTTTATTCCAAAAACTGATTGTTATTTGAAAAACTTGTCAAAATTCTTGATCAAAACTTGCAAACGAAAAAAGCGTCATAAAAAATGAATTTTCTATTCTAAAAATGTGATAATCAAAATTAATTATTCAATTTATTATTTTACAAACATCGTTATATTTTTTTAATTCTAATATCTATAAATAATTTAAAATTAGTATGATATTTATTATGATTTTAAATTCGGAAAAAATAATTTTTATTTTAAAAAATGTGTGTGAAAATACTTTATTAAAATTCTTAAACCAATTCCACGCAAATAAAACTCACCAGTGTTTTTTCAGTGAAAAATAAACAATTATTTTTACAAGCCCATAGAAAAACATTTTATTTTCATTTATTATGAGCAAAAGAATTAAACTGACATACAAGACGACAATACTCTAATTTCCATAAACTTGAGGGAAAAATTTGCGAATTTTTAAAAATCGAAAAAAATAATATTTTGTGTTATTTAAGTGTGTAGTAATGAAAGCAAATAAACATTAGTTGATTAAGAAAAACTCGAGTAATCAATTTTCATGACTGAACTCGTTAGAATAACTAAAATTTGGTTTTTTCTTCATGAATGCATCAATAGGGACACGGAAATTAGCGCAACCATCGCTTACCCTGTTTAACGAGTCACTTCTCTTAAGAGGTCATATTTTTCGTCTCCCAAGAGTGACTTATTAACGAAGTTGGACTGTATTAAATAAATTAGTGTGATACTTAATATGCTTTATTCCAAAATTTGAAATCCAAAAAATAATTGTTACTTACAAAAATTTGGGTGAAAATGATCAAAAATTTTCGATCCTAAAAATGTGAAAATAAAAATAATTCTGAATTAATTATTTGACAAACAATCAAATTATAGTTTTTAATGCAAATATCTACAAATAATTTTATAAATTATTATGTTACTTATTATTATTCCAAAAAGTGCTTGTTATTTACATAAATTTTGTGCGAAAATATATTTAAAAAAATTGTAAACTGAAAGCACGTTAGTTGAAAAATAGGTTTTTTGTATTACAAATATGTGTGTGTGTGATAATCAAAAATAACTCTTCAAATAATTTATTGACAAACAATTAAGTTATATTTTTTAATTCGAATATCTATAAATAATTTAAAAATCAGTATGGTATGTATTATGCTTTTAAATTCGAAAATAAATCATTTTTACTTGCATAAAATTGTGTGAAAATACTTGATTCCACTTAATTCGAATATCTAAAAGTAACTGAATAAATTAGTATGATACTAATATACTTTTTAATTCTAAAAAATTATTGTTACTTACAAAAATTGGGAAAGTACTTAAATAAGAATGTAAACAAATATAGCATGTCGGTTAAAATTGTGTTCCGATACTAAAAATTTGATAAAAATGATTCTTCAAATAATTTATTGATAAATAATTAAGCTATAGTAATTTCACAGAAATTTTTGTACAAGTAAAACTTATTTTTTGGAATTTAAAAGCATTAAAACTATCATACTAATTTATTAAATAATTTATAGATATTCAAATTAATATATATATATATATTAATATAGTATCTTGAAAATTTATATATATATATATTAATTTGAATATCTATGAATTATTTAATAAATTAGTATGATAGTTTTAATGCTTTTAAATTCCAAAAAATAAGTTTTACTTGTACAAAAATTTCTGTGAAATTACTAGATTAAAAAGTTGTAAAAAAAAGCATGTCAGTGTAAGAGATGGGTTTTCGATACTAAAAATGTAATAACAAAAAATAATACTTGAATTCTATTCACAAAAAATTAAGTTATCTTTTCAAAATCATTGGATAAATTGAAAAAAATATCACTAATTACGACGACGATAAATTTACGACGACGTACATTTTCTTTTTAAAGAAAAGTTTCTTAAAATTTTCGAAATTGTTCTTAGGCCGGGATTACACTATAAAAGTTTGATAAAAGTTCATTTATAAAACTTGAAAAATGCAACGAATAAACTGATCGGTTGCATTTGCTTGTATGTAACCAATGTAACCAATCGACTTATTGGTTGTATTTTTTAAGTTTTAGAAAATCACTTTTAGAAAACTTTTATAGTGTAATCCCGGTATTACACTATAAAAGTTTGATAAAAATTGTTTTATAAAACTTGGAAAATATAACCAATAAGCACATCTGTTACATTCGAGCGAACTTAACTGATCCGCCTCTTGGTTGCGTTTTTCAAGGTTTATAAACGAACTTTTATAGTGTAATCCCGGCCTAACACACATATTACTGAAGAGTTTAGAAAACCTACGGAAATGAAAACTTCTGTGTTCCAAATTTTAACCCTTTCCTTCAACCTCCAAAAAAAAATGATCCCGTTTCCATTGAGGAAACTTCCTTTTTCCGGATCATGTGCTAAAGGAGGTAGGCCAGGCCTCTTTCGGGAATTGCGAGCGGAAAGGGGAATGGAATAGCCTACTTTTTAACCCTTTGTATACGACATTTCAACGGGGTAGAGATATTGAGGTTATATACAGAGAAAGGGGATTTTCCCCCCTATTTCCTTCCAAATCAAATCTGGAATAGCGTCAGACTCACCTGGAAATTTAAAAAAAAAAATTGGAGACCCAATTTTTTGAACTTCACTTTCAATGCTACTGTTTTTTTTTTGTGCAAAGGTAGGGGAAGAGAGCATGCTTTCAGTGTCGGATGTCAAGTACTGTATGGTTTATAGGTCAGCAGAGCGATACGAATTTTCTGGAGCAAATTTAGTAAACATAAAAATTTGAAACAAAATATTCTGTTCCTTATAACGTTTACCAATGAATAACTTATTAATGAATAATTAATGAATGACATGATTTTTTTTTTCATTTGTATGGTATTTTAGATTTTGAAATTTTTCGGTGATTCGGAAAATTTTAACACCGCAGTATATGAAAATTATGAAATTTACGAATTCAATTTTTTTTCAGCTTTTAATTGAAATTGCTGAACAGTATATATTTTAAATTTTTTAAATGCATCACATTCATTGAAATTTACCCAGATTTGAACACAATTTTGTTAGCGATTGCTAATAACTAAAATATAATAGAAAATAAGGCTTTTAATTTTTCTTTCAGTTTTAGTTTATTCAGAAATGCTAATAAAGAAAATATTTGGTTAAATTTTTAAATGATAGTTATTTTACGACTTAAGTTTTGAAAACGCTGGTATTAAAACCATAATTTTGTCTGTGACTTCTCATAATTGAATTACAGAAATTAGTTTCTCGAATTTTATGAATAAAATTCT
Source organism: Pholcus phalangioides (assembly GCF_987345545.1). NCBI lineage: Eukaryota > Metazoa > Arthropoda > Arachnida > Araneae > Pholcidae > Pholcus > Pholcus phalangioides. The sequence goes on along the minus strand of NW_028301610.1, from coordinate 28,080,916 downwards.
TATATAAATTTCATTTTATTCCTTATATATATCAAAATTTCACATGAATTTTGAAAATTTGAATAAAAATGCAGAAAACATTTTATCGAGGAAATTTTTAAGTGTTCTGAAAAATTTATAAAAGACACAATAAAAATAATGGTTAGTTACAAATTTATTGCTTTTTTGTGGTAAGTTAGAAAATTTAATACCGTATATTTTGGTCTAAGCGCCTCAACTTTCAAGGATAATTTGTAACTTTCACGAGTATAATTCCCATTTTCTTGTAATAAAATACCAATTACAAAATGCTTGGTAAATTACAAAAAAATGTTAAAAAACAGTTTTAAAGTTGATATGAAATTGTATTTCTTCATATTTGATTATTTGGGGTGTAATATTTGTAGTCAGTTTCTTAGAAATTGCGGTAGCATTAAAAAATTAAGGTAGGCATCTCGTCATTTCCTATAAAACTTCGTTATTCAAAACGTAAATGCGAACGGATAGGCCGAAAACGAAATTAAAGTACTAAATTAAATTTAAAAAAAACTATAATTTAAATTTTTGTATAGATTTAAAATTGCGTTTTCTATTTTACCATCTTCCAGTTTGCCTAAAATAGAATGTAATTCCAATTAAGTAATTTACACAGGCCCATTGAAAATTATTCTAAGCCGGTCACATATATATTTGAATATACTTGGCAAATACATCGTCAAAAGAAACCATTATACCAATGTTTTCTCAATGTTTTAGGTATTTTAGATAGTTCATCTCGTAGTGTCAGTTCTGTAGAAAATACGGCTCTATTATAAGTATAATAATTTATTATTCAGATAGAGTCAATTTCTTGTTGGTGTCAGTTTTTGAGAGTCGCTGAAATTTTGCGTGTTCAAAGATTTATAAAATTTCACCAAATCCGGGGAATCGGAACCAAAATTTAATGTAAAATGTTCAGATTTGCTAAACAAGATTTTATCTGTTTATAGATAGCAATAAAATCAAGGCAAATTGTTTATTTTACCCTTATTTAACCAATTTAGCTAATCAAATAAGCACTTCTAATTAATTAAATTTATGTATTGGTTTACTGCTTCAATTAAAAATACCCTAATGACACCAATTTAATCGTTTTATATATAGTAAAAGGAAAACATTTTTCAATACGTTTTCACGAGGTAAAATCGAAATTCGAAATAATAACATAAAATAATGATAATTTTTGATTTCTTAATCATAAAATCATAGTTAGGCCGGTATTACACTATAACAGTTTGATAAAAATTATTTTATAAAACTTGAAAAATGTAACCAATAAGCACATCTGTTACATTCTAGCAAACTTGACCAATCCGCCTATTGGTTGCATTTTTCAAGTTTTATAAACGAACTTTTATCAAACTTTCATAGTGTAATACCGGCCTTTTAGCCCTGGATTACACTGTAAAAGTTTAAAAATGCAACCAATAAGCGTATTGGATACATTCGAGCGAATGTAACCAATAGGCTCATTGGTTGTTTTTTTAAGTTTTGTAAAATATCTTTTATCTAACTTTTATAGTGTAATCCCAGCCATAAAATGAATCCAAATTAGGCCAGTATTACACTATAAAGGTTTTAGAAAAGTTATTTTATAAAGCTCCAGAAATGCAAAGAATAAGCGTATCAGGTATATTCGAACATACCTAACCAACAGGCTTTTTTGTTGTTTTTCTCAGGTTTGTAAAAGGCCTTTTATCAAAGTTCTATAGTGTAATCCGGGTCTTTATTTCTTGTGAAAATTCTATTTCTTAGTGTAATGGTGATTATCGGTATTAAAGGTGATATTATTCACTGTTTATTATCGTTGCTCGTATGATAACTTAGTGGACACCTAGGAACTAACAGAAACACAAATGTATTTTCATCGAAAGGTCCGAAAACCGATAATTTTGAATTTTACTCAAGAACTAGATTCGGTTCTACGGAAATTCGTTCGTGTCAGTGATTTACGATAGGACTTTTACAACAACAACCGCCCGTGACACACTCGTTTAAAACTCTCAAAGTCCATAAAACTTTTGCCGCAGTTTAACCAATAGGCCAACCAGAATCCAAATAATAACAATCAAGTATTTTTAATGGTGGACGTTAACGTTTTCGAAGTACATGGCTACGATGTCATTTTGGTCGTTTTACGGGCATTTTGACGGAGTCGCCGAATGGAATTCCATCGCCCCGTGGACCTCGTAAACTGACCGCTCGCGAAATGATATCTCTCTCTCTCTCGGCACCATGGACATATAACCTCTCTTTCTATCTAAATATACGTGCTAGAAAGTTTTACGGTATTGTGTTCGATTACAGGATACAGGGCGAAAAATACCTAAAGTTTCCTTAGTTTGGAAGTTCTACCTTAAGATTTCTGGCGCATCTTTAAGATGTCTAAGCACGTTTTAACGCCTCCTGCGTGAGTTGAAAGAGAGAGATCAGTGCTGTTTAAATTACTTTTGCCGAGATCCAAAACGTGTCGCTTATAAAAGTTTATAGTATTTGTGCACGCATATACTTTTGTGTTGGAACAGATTTAATCGTAGGTTTTTAAGGATCATTGAATGAGATAGTAGATCGATTCGATTTTAACGTGTCGAAAAAAGTTGGGATCCTCAAGAATGTATGAAAGTTCTTAAATTTAGAAACATTGCTATAAAAGTAGAACGTTATTATTTGATAAAGATTTATTTTCAATCTTTAGGAACGAGAAAACATCACTATTTATACTGATTATTCTGAATTAAGGGTTTAGACATTAAGAGTTTTACAAAAAGAACAGGTTTTGTTAACTTAAGCTGATTGAAAAAAATGTTTTTTCATAACACAATGTTACCTTTGCAACAATGTTGCAAAGATAAACTTTGCAACATTGCAAAGTTGCATCCGCAAAGTTGTTGCGGCCCAACAACTTTGTCCCACTATCTTAAAGCATTGAAATGAAGAGAGCTAGGGTATTTTTTGAATATGGGATCGTAATAAAACTTTCAACTTTTGGAGAAGAAAACTTATATTCCAACTAGTATTGATCACACACATAAAAATAGTAATATTTACATGTTTTTTCTTGAAATTTTTACTCAATAATCTTGTTTTAATAATGGACCAAAAAGCGACCTCTTTGACAGGATTCGGAGTCCCGTTTAATTATTGGGAACACATAATCACATATTTTGTGAATGTTACTACCAGATGGTAGTTCTTCCTTGGTAGTAAAAACTTTGGGACTACCCGGTTTGCTAGAAAATGCATTTTTAAGTTTGTTTTTAATGGTGCTTCGGGGTATTTTTTAAAGTGATCTGCAGCTTATACTGGGATCATTTTACCAGATCTTATTGCATCTAAACAGTTTTGAAGGTAGTGATTGTGTGCTGTAATCTGCATAACTTTGAATTCAAGGCAGACGCTTGTATTTATACGGCATCTTTCCAGGCTGGAAACGAGAACTTGAAAACGGAAAGATATCTAAAAATAAACATAATTACACATAACATAATTATGTTTTTAAGAGTACCTACCTTACGAGCAAATTATCAAGGATTGCAAAAGTGCAACGTACTTTGTCACATCAAAATGTTAGGCCAAAGTAGGTCGTATTTTTGAGGTTTTCATAGCTGAAATTTTCATTTAATGTTTTCCGAAAAAATGAAAGATTAAACGAAATTTTAATAATACTACAGTTTAAAGCATCTACCTAACTCAACAAAGCTGGATTGCAACCTCCAAAGTTGAAAGTCTCGAAGATGACAAAACCATGTGCATATCGCCGTATGCGAAACCAACACTGCTGCTGCCAGGAAGTCCATTCCTGAACTATCCGATACTTTCAGCTGCCCAACTTAGTGCCGCTATAGAAAAAACTACAAAAAACAAGTTCCGAAAATGGTTTTCTACATTGATTAGAAGTACGTTTTATTATTTTATTGCTTTGAACCAAAGTAGTCCATGTGTATAACTTAAGAAATATGTGTACGAGTATTAACTGAATCATTATACAAGATTTACAGAAGACTGGATGTTGTGAAGATATTTGTTATTTGAGATGTTCATTTTTTAAGGAAGGAAAAAACTCATCTCTGCCTCTACCGGGAGTCGAACCCGGGTCCCTCGATTGCCGGACGAGTGCTCTGACCACTAAGCTACAGAGGAGATAGAGATTTTCCTTCGCTAGAGCGTATATATGCCGAACGGAATATATACGCTCTAGCGAAGGAAAATCTCTATCTCCTCTGTAGCTTAGTGGTCAGAGCACTCGTCCGGCAATCGAGGGACCCGGGTTCGACTCCCGGTAGAGGCAGAGATGAGTTTTTTCCTTCCTTAAAAAATGAACATCTCAAATAACAAATATCTTCACAACATCCAGTCTTCTGTAAATCTTGTATTAACAAGTGGAGAGCGACATTCTTGTCATGAATCATTATGTTTATGGAAAATAATTCTCATTGAAACCAACGAATAAAACTAGTTATTATTAACTAGTTATTTTAGATTATTCATAAAAACAAAATTTTATGTGAATTTAAAATATTTCTTAACATATTTTCATATGATTCGGTAAACTTCAAAATAGTGATGTCGTAGATTTCGAAGTTATACTTCATATATAAACTAACGTTAGTTAATTAAGATGATAAGATAATATGGAAAATTTTTCAATCCATAAAGGTAATAATTAGATACTGACTGAAAGGGGAATAATGTTTTTACAGTGAATTAACGAACATTGCATATTATTTTGGTTGAATAAATTAATATCATTTTGCGATTACTTCATCGAATATTTTCAAAAGAGGTTATGCAATAATTATTTGTTAATGATGTCGGGCAATTAATATTTTTTTTTAGATTTTATAGTTTTACACACACTTGTTTTTGTTCGGTTTTCTTTAGAAGAATAAATTCAGTTTTATAAAAATTGGACAGAAATAATCAAGTCTACTGGAGGTATAGTAGCCGCTTCAATAACGTTTAAATTTGATTAAACTAAATTTACGTATGGATTATTATGTTGTAGATTGAGATATCAATCTTATGTAGAATTTATTTTTCCACGTAAAAGTATACACTGATATTTAATATTAGTTAAATTAAACTTGATTCAATTCAGGTGTGAAGCTAAACCTCTGTCATTGTTTTCATCTAAAATATATCTAAATTTTCAGTTTTTTCGGTTGTTATAAGCTATTATAATTGATAAAATGTTGAAAATAATTATTTCGTGATTAAAAGTACATTGATTTATTGATATATATGCCGTATGCATACAAAAAATATAATACGTTTTATCAAATTTGTACACTATCATATACATATTTTACGGAATAATTGATTATACGGATAAATGACTAAAAATGATGGAAAATTTAAAGATTTCGATTTTATTTTAAGTGTTATGAAAATACAAATAAAACTTTAAAATATATCATTAAAACAGTGCTTTATTTAGTCACGAATTAAAAACTTATTTGAAATACTAGTGAATAGTTGAAGGATGATGTAAAATTAACACTAGTAGTCTATAAATAAGCGTTTTTAGTTGATTTTTGTCCAAAACAAATAACAATATGAGTTGTAGCACTTAAATGTTCAAATAATTTTTTTTACTAAACCATTGAAATAAAATAAATAGAAAAATATGTTGAATATCCCTTTTATAAATTAAGTTCTAATTAGTTTCTCTAATATACTTTAATATTAAAAAGAATGGGTGTAAATTGTAATGCTGTAAAAAGTATTTTCATAATAATTTTGAAGTAAAATTTATAACCCAACAGTTATTTGATTAATTGACAATAACTATTTTCTTTTGCATCATTGTTATTCTTGACAATGTATCTCATGAAATATAAGATAAAATTATTATAGTTAACTTTGAACAAATTGATTTTCTTAACAATATTTTTGAAAAAGTAATAAAATTAATTGTAGGAAATGCATTATATTTTCGTAAATACTAATTTCTAGAAATGATCGATTATTAAGTTTATGAGATTTTTATTGATAAGATCTACATACCGTGTTGGTTGAGCTTCATGGCGATTGACCGGTCGTTGTGCAGCGTTTCGCAGCGGTGTAAGTAGTGGACAGTGGCGCTTGACCGCATGCCGATCGCCACCGAAAACAACGATTTGCGCTGAAAATCCAATATCTGCTCAATCATTTTCTTTACAACTTATTTTACTCTAATTCTCTTTAATATTAAATCAAAAAACACTAATAGATGGAATTTGTTAATCATATTTAGTATGAAAAATGCTATAAGTTTAAGGGGGTTGGTGCACGATCTTGATTACCCATGCTTTCCTTTGGGAAAAATTTACAATTACAATTACAAGCTACAATTTAACACGAGTTTTTTTAAGATTTTAAATGTTGGCTATTTTTGTCGAATTTTTACTTTTAACAATAAAATCACAAATATTTACCCATATTTTGTGCCATAAAATTTTTTTAAAATAATTTTATTAAAAAATCCTTGTGTTAAAGTATTTAACACCAGTGTTAAGAGACACACCAAAGTTTCAAGACATTTGAATGAGTGGTGTTCGAAAAATGTTTCTTGTCTACCAAAAAAATTAGTTTTGAGAAAAGAACATTTTAGTGGGGAAAACATTAACATATGTAATACCTGCCAGCAGTTAATATTAAAATATCTTAATATTTCTAGTACAGGTAGAACAAAAACTTGAACACAGACGCAGAAAATTTCATAGTACTGTATTTGATAATTCAAAGAAACTGGAAAATTTGTTTTTGGGAAAATTTGCGTGCACAAAACCACCTTAATTTGTTATATTTGATGAAGCATTAGTAAAAAAAAATTAAAAATTTTGAATATTATCTTTTTGACATAACTTTGAGTTATATAAATGAGTGAATAGATTGCTGAAATGGATAATTAAAATCCTGGAATTATTTTATGTTAGTTTACATTTCCATTACAGTTTTTTATTCATATTTAGCTCCGAAAAATAATTATCCGACCCGCCAAGGCATTTCTGAGTTACAATTTGTGCATAAATTGTTTAAAGTATCGCCGAATTCAAAATCATCAGCGTGATGGTAAAACAAAATATTTTCCATTATTAATCGAAGCACTTTACGTGAATTCTGTGTTCGTCAACTGACTAATTTTATATGTTTATATTTAAATATATATATGTATATTTTCTTTGTTCACTTAAAAAATATCTTAAGATATATATATGACTATAAAATATTGACCAATTGGTACTGTAACAAGGCTGTCGCATGATTCAATTAACTCTTAAATTTAACTTATACTGACCCACTGGAAGCACTATCAGTTTCTCGGGTTCACAGAGTGTCTGTGTTATCGTAATGCTACTTTTTGTGGAGGTTTATTGTTTTGTTTTTCTCAGTTTGATTGTATGTTTTATGTGTCGTGTTCAGTTCAATATAAGAAAAAAAAATTCACCATGAAACGAACTATATTGAATACACACCAAACAAAATTTAGAATTTTCCCCCTTTTCAGGAACTTGGAAGAATTAATTTTTTTAAAAAATCCACGCATTTAGCATTCTTATATTTCCATCCATTTATAATTAGATAACTATCCTAAATATTTCTAAGATTACGTTCTTAACATATTGACAATGCATTCATAATTATATTAATTGAAGCTATGTAATAATGGAGATTTCAATTACCCAAAGTTCTATCCAAAGATATTCAAATTATTATAAAAATTATTCTACAACAAACAATTTATTCCAAATTTACTCTTTTTGAAAAAAAAATTGTATCAAAAATATGTGATAATAGATGAGCTTGGATTCTCGACTTTTAGCTGAAATAATATGCACTTAAAAATATTAATTATTAATGATTTTAAGATTGATTCAAAAGTGCTTCAATATCATGAATTAAAAGTAATATATCACAATCATAAGTTTGTTTTGAATTTGTTTCAGTATAGTTCAATAATATAAATTTAAATATTTGTAATGTGTTTCATGTCGTACAATAGAATGTACAACGTAGAAGTTTTCTTGGGAAATTTTGTGTTTTCTTAGATTTGTAGGATTTAATTATCATAAGGGATTGTAAAGATTATAGAAAGAGAAAGAGATAGCGTTCTACATGTGGAAGCGTTCATAAAAATGACATATTTTACCACACTCTTCAATATTTTTTCGTAGATTTCAATGATACCGAGTGTATTCTGTATAATCAATCTGTAATAAGTACATGTTACTCAACGATTATGCATCACAGTTTCTCCTAAGATAAATAATTTAAAATAATGATGAATACTGAAATATATTTCTGCACGCACAAGCATTACCAATTTATGAAATATCTTGGAAAATTATCATCAATTAATAATTTTTCTATTCTTGTATTAGTTGATTTCATTTTTAATTCAACGATGCATTCAGCTCTAAACTTTTTTTATATTTAGTTATGTTGCTATTATTGTGAACTTGGAGATCATCCAATATCACTTGAATTCAATCTTTATAATCACCTGTTTGCATTTCTCACTTGCGTTTTATTATCTTGATAACGTATTCTCTGTTCAATTCAATTTGATAAATTGATATTTTAATGCTGTAAATGTAACTTCAATGATTTTGTAGAATATTTTTATTGCTTCACGGGTCCGTAGAATATTGATATTGCTTCAAGGGAATCCCTAAATCATGGATATTATACACTGTTGTCCCGTTTTTTTTAACGAAGTTTGTTTCAATATGTAATTCTTACTAAACTCGTTAAATGATCATAATTTTTATAGCTCATAAATTATATTCTGATAGTTATGACTACATTTAAAGTGTGAGTGACTCCCGGTAGTCCTTCATTTCCTAAACATTTGTAATTTTTAAGAAATTTTAGCACCCATTATTGATTTCTGGCCACGTTTCGGCAACATGAGTGACAATGTTTTTGGTGACAATCGACGATGTGTCCCGTATTATACCGTATTCAAGATCTTAGCTTCCCGTACTTTACCTAATGTGTGAAATATTGTCATCAAGTCCTATGACGAATGTTTTTTTTCTTCAAGAAATACAAATTTGCTGGTTGCGATATGATGAAATACAACAGCCTTGTATTTCAGCAAATTTTGGAATACTTAGCAAATTTGTCGTAAATTAAATTGCATTTTTTTGGATACTCTTGATGATATCTCGTATTTAGGGCCGCAATTTCTCGCATTTTTGTCGATGAGATATGGTGACGCCAAGTATGAAGCTGTAATTTTTATTTGAACCTAAAAGGATATTACAATTAATCAATAACAAGAATTGAAAAATTTTACAATTGATTTGGAAATAAATTATCAACTCTGCCTGTTGACCACCTCTGATCCGCGAACCATAGGTTGAGAAACGCTGCCTCAGAACATAGAGATTGCTTCAAAGACTTCCATTGCACATATAAATTTTTTTTCAATGGTTCCCTAAAACACTTATGTTGTGTGCGTGCGTGCTTAAAGGTTTTCCTAGAACATATTTGTCCCTTCAAAGGTTCCCTAGAATATAGGAAATATTTTAAGGGTCCTGCAAGAGCAAAAAGAGCTAGACAAATGTGAATGTGCTATCGAAGTCGATATTGACAAATCCTAATGTCCGATGTATCACTATTGACTAATCATAAGTAGTTCGTGTAAACTAGTGCTAAATTTTAAACGAAAACATGATTGAGCAGGGCAAATTTCTAATTAAAAAAACCCGAATTTATCAATATTTATCATTCTTAATGCCCTTAATTTTACCATACCTGTCTTGAAAATCCTTTGGTTAGTGAACCAGCCAATATATGTCCATGTTGATCGAGGTTCAAAATTGCAGTTTGGACATGGATGTTCTTACGAGTGGCATTAATTAATGTAATAAATTATTAATTATGAACTGCCTGGAAGTATTGGTGATATCATTACGAAAAAAAATTGAGACGAATAGTTGTTTATAATATTCATTGTGTCTCCGTTCAATAATAATAATTATTATTACCGTATTTCTTGAAGTAATCACCACATCTTTCCAGAATAAAATATAATTTTCATGTAATTATTATTTTCTTGCATTCTATGAACAAACAAACTGAATAATTAACCAATCAGCACGAATTTTCATTTTATAAAATATTACTTTGCCATCCATGTTTATGGTATTTTTTAAATTAAAATTAGTAGACGGAAACAGAATACAAGAAAGTATATTTTAATTCAATGTCAATTGTATATAAATACATAGATTACACTGCTCAACACTGATTTTGTTCTCTATAGATATTTCATTGATTTTAGGATGATTTTGAATCTGGCATTGGCTTGTCAAATTGGCTCTAGTTTTACAGACAAAGTGAAAATTAAATTTCAATGGTAACTATATAAGCAGCATACCAATCATATTGTTGAGAGTATCTAGAGCCAGTTCTGCAAAACCAACACCAGTTTTGAAATCAGCAGCTCCCCAATATACCTTAAAACCATTAAAATTTCTTTATGAACATCAAGATTTTGTTTTGCTATGCAGTGTTATAGTCGTCTTCTAAAATTACAAGAAACTTCACAAGAGAACGCTGCTAATACGGACAAGTCATAAAAATTTCACACACTTACGCAGGGCCACTACGGCCCCTACAGTCTTAAAAAAATTATGTTCTAAAATATGGCGTTTTAATGGGCCGTGATTCAAAACGGGCCCAAAAATAGTGAAACATGTCCAAAAATATCCCATCGATTATTGATCAATTACATCAAAGATCGATCAGTCACAGTACCCAATTCCTCACCTCACGAATACTTCTGGGAAACTGGGTATTTTCAAGAAGACCCCACATGTGTACTTTAAAAAACACCGTAACCCTTCTTATGTATGTACACAATTGAAAAAACCCCCCAACCATTGAAAGATTCTTGAAAGATTTCTTATTGTTGAATTTTCTTAAAAAAACTTTCCCCCATCGCGGAAGTATTTCTTGAGTATTTGTATACTGTGGGAAAGACGTGATCCGTAAGAAAATTCTGGTGAAGGCCGTTCAATCACCCTTTTCTTATATAATAGACTGTACAGTGCACATTTCTTTGTACACACATACGAGCTTTTTCGCCTTTGTGAACCAAATATCTATATATTTAATGCAGCGTGTGTAAGCTCTACTGTACAGTCTAAGCACTTTAATAAAAGCTAAAGAGTATGATTAAGTACTTAAAAAGAATAAATATTCATTGTTAAAGTATAAATTTTATTTTCATACTATCTGTTGATACTTTTTCCGATTTAAAATTAATATAATGCCAAATAATATCAGAAGGAATTAATTTCGGAACATTTTTGAAGATATGGACACATGTATTTCATAACTTAATTCGTATAAATAAATTATAGTGTCTATTTTTTTATAATCAATGATGGAAATACATATTAAAATATGAATATTAAATTCATACTAAAATAAAATTTGATTGATTTTTCCTATTTATAAATATTATAACGTTATTATAATTTCCTATTTATAATATCAGCAAAAAATTAATTTTGGAAAATGTTTGAAAATATTGGTTTGTATTTTGTAATTTAATTTGTATAAATGAATTACAGTTATATTATTGTGTATCATATTATATTATCAATCAATTAATGATAAAAATACAATTTTTTTTTTTTTTTTATTTAAATTGCAAGTTTGTATTTTCATACACTCTCTCCCAATAAAAATTTGATTCGTTTTTCATTTATAAATATTATAATGTCAGATAATAGCAGCAATTAATTTAGGATTTTTTTTTAAATATAAGTTGAATTTTTTATAATTTAATTTAATAAATAAGTTATAGTTATTATGTTACATTGTTTTATAATCAATTAGATATAAATACAAATTAAAATATAAATATAGTTTTCATACTTTCAATCGAAACTTTATAGGTTTTTTCCCCATTTATAAATATTATAAATTCAGATAATATCAGTAAAAAAATAATTTTTGAATATTTTTGAAAATATGGGTTAGTATTTTATAATTAATTTCTTATAATCAATAACATTATAAAGTGAAAATTGACATGATAATGTCATTAAATTACTCGACTGACCAAAAAATTTATGTAGTCAGTGTTCATGTATGTCATGATGTAGAAATAATCGGTATTTTGATTGAATACACACATTTTATAGAAATTTAAATAATTTATTTATATTTTTTAATATATTCAGGTAGTTTTGGTAATTCATGTGTTTACATATTCATAGACTTCGTTATTTGAATGAGTTGAGACCAGTAACTTGAAGATGGTCCGCAAGAGTTTGCTAACTGGTCCTTAGAATGTAATTCAGAACAAAACAGAGAGAGAGAGAGAGAGAAATGGAAAGAAAATTATGTGAATGCCTACATCTCTCTGGGCCATTCTTTATGGCCCCAGTGACTATGTCAATGATTCCCAAGCTTTTTGGGGTAGTGGCACTCTTGGACACGGGTCCCCTAAATGAGGAGGACCAAAGAAGGCTCGAGATTGACGGTCCACGATGAATCTTAATAGTTGTGTTTTCGAACTTTAAATTTGCTATAGAAGGGCCCCGAAAAAAATTCAGGTCTGGGAGCCCAAGCACCAGTATAAGGCACCAGTGTAAGGCCTCGGAAACAAGATTAGAACTTTCATAAATATCAGGTCACCCTGGTTTCGGCACAACTCTAATTAATTATTGAATCTTTTTGTGTTTCAACTAAATTCGATATAGTTTTATTCCTTAAATATCACTGGCACCCCCCTGACCTATCTCACAAAACTCTAAAGTGCCGCGGGATACCATTCGGGGATCCTTAGAGAACATCATAGAGTATGGGGTTGTTGGATATAAGTTATGTTAAAACTCTGTCTCACTAGATTCCTCAATGATACGATAGATGGCGCTGATTAAATACCCGCGGAATGTTATCTTCCGTACCGTAGTATTTCGTACTCTTTCTCAAAACAAAATAAAAACAAAATATTATTATGAAATTTTATTTTAATTTTAAAAATCTGAGGATAGGCGAAAATTTTAAAGATTAAAATTTCTTAATTAATTATTTGAGAATTTAATCTCATAGGTAGTATGCATTATAAAATATTTATATTCTGGATAAAATGAAATTTTGATATAAAATTTTATATTTATGGAATGTGTGTATTGCTTCTGGCTGGTGGAAACCATCGGTAAGACAAGGGGTATAATATGTGAAAATATTTTTACATGGGAGGGATATGTATGGAAAAAAATTACCAAACACGGGCAACTGAGAAATTTGCATTGATTGAGGTAATTTAATCTATATGTATATTTTTTTCTTTTTAATTAATATAAAGTAATTTTATTTATCTATAATAAATTGTAATTTTTATCGCAAGAAATGCAATTTTTCACATGACAAAAATTTAAACAATATTTTATATGTATTAAATAAATTATTTTTATTGATCAAGGGATGATAAAATGAAAATATGAATGTGTGGAAAATCAGGAAAAAAATATTTAAAAATCGTAAAAAATTGAATTTGTGTTGAAAATGAATTTCACAAAATAATCTGATACTATTAAAATTCTTTAAATCCCAAAAAGTATTTTTATTGAGTAAAATATATGAATATTGTTTCTAAATAAAAATTACATACGTAATGTAACACTTGACAAAAATTGAAACAACTATGTTTAAAAAAAAACTATTTCTTTCGCTGGATAGGGAATAAAAAAATCAATGATAGAATATCAGGATACGTTTTCAAAAATTGAATTTTTAAACTAAAAACGAATTGTAAAATATACTGTGATGCACGTTGAAATTTTATAATAAAAAAATGATATATGATAGTTATGGAAATATTCCGTGAGTAAATTGTTTGAAGAAAAATTATATAATGTACGATGCGATAAAAATTAAATAAATATATTTTGTTTCTTTAAAATTAATTTTGCGATGGACAGAAAATGAAAAAAAGTGAAAGAAAATTAGGATAATGTGTCTCAAAAAATCATAAAGTATTGAATTCATATCGAAACCAAGTTAAAAAAAAATATACTAATTTTACTTTTTGAATCCCAAAAAATGATTGTAATTCCAGAAATTATTTGTGATATCGGAAAAAAAGTACATAAAGTACCACGTGACAAAAAAAATAAGTAAATATATGTTGTTTTTTTTTAAACTTATTTTTGTTATGGACAGAAAATTATAAAAAAGTTCCTCTACAAAATAAAATAAAATTGAAAAAAAAACCAAAAAAATTGAATTTATGGTGAAAATTTTTTTTTACAATACTCACACTTGAAATCTCCCCAAAAAAAACAATGGTTGTTATTTATTGAAATGTTCGTGGAAATTTCTTGAAAAAAATGTAAACAAATCTTTGCGTAAACCTAACATCAGTCAAAATTGGTATGTGGATAAGTGTATGAAAAATAAGGATTTAATTTAAATCCTCTGAATATCATCGACCATTAATTAATAATTTGAATGCACCTGTAATGAAAGACAATCTTTTTTGTTAATAAATCAATAAATATTCATTAATTATAATAATTCTCACGTTACATTTTCCTTTTATGCTGCTTAAAATACAAAAAACTTCTACTCAACAAATATGTATTTATTTTCGGGTAAATTTAAATGATCCTAAATTCCATGGGACACTTAACATTATTAATCAATTATTATTATTTCAATTATTTCAATCTCAACTTCAACGATTATAGCCGATGTAGTGTACTTTGAATAATTTGAAATAATTGACATGAAACTGCAGTTGGCTACCGTAAACCACACCGACAGACTACACGTTTGAAGATAGCTAGTACGTGTCAGTAACCATGTATTCATGCAAAGACATTAACCAAAGTTTGTTCCCATCATAAGAACCGCATTGTTATACCAAAAGAAATGTTGCAAATATTTTGTGTCAGATATATACATTAACCTCCGCTATACCAACACAATTTTACTGAAAAATTTGTGGAAATTCCTTGAAAAAAAAAGTTAAACAAAGCGTTGCGCAAAAACGCAACATCTGTCAACATTGGGATAGAGCCAATAGTATGGGGAATACAGTTTTTGCTTTAAAAAATCTTAAAAATATTATCTCTCCATTAATTATTAATATGAGTGAATCTATATTCATACAGAAGACCATATATCGTCCCTCTCACGCTAGTAATATGAATGCGCAATGCCCTTGGGGAAAAAAACACTGGAAATGACGTTTGAATGTTTACTCTACCCATGTTACTCTATAGAAGTTATTTTCCTGAAATGTTTTGTAGCATGCCTTTCAGTTGGGATACACATTCGCATTTCAGTCAAAACTTACATAGCAAAATAAGGTATCCAACTAGCTGATAAAATTTTTTTGCGCATTCATGCTTCCAGCATGAGGAGGAAAATATCTAATTTTTTATTTTTTATTTACAAATAATCAATTATAGAAATTTTCACATTATATTTCCCTTTTACGCGTTCTGAAAACTGAAAGCAATATACTACATTTTAAAAAAAATATGCATTTATTTGATTTTTTTTTAACGTAAAGTGAAACGGTCCTAAATTCCATGGGGCACTTTACAGCATGAATATTCATCAAAACCACTCAGATAATACATATTTGTAGTCAGATATGTATTACCTGACCTTACCTTATATATGTATTACCTTTTTTAGCCTTAACACCAACGATAATACTTTTGAATAATTCTAAATAATTAACACGAAACTGTAATTTGCTACCGCAAACCACACCAAAAGACACATCTAGAGATAGCTAGTACGTGTCGGTAATTATGTATTCATCCAAAGACCATCACCGAAGCTTGCTCCCATAAAACAAAAAACACATTATTGTACGAAAAGCGAAAGGTGATGTTCGAAACTAAAATTTTTGATACCTTATTTAAAAACCTATAATATAGCGTTAACATGTAAAAATATTTCAATAATACCACACCAAATGTTGCAAATATTTCATGTCGGATATGTATATTCCACTTCCGCTATACCTTTACACAATTTTGTTGAAAAATTTGTAGAAATCCCTTGAAACATTTTTTTTATAGAAAGCGTTGCTCAAAACCTAACGTCAGTGAAATTTGAGATTCCGCCAAGAGCATGGGGAGTAAAATAGTTACTTTAAATCTTCGAAATATTTTCCCTTCATCAATTATTAATATATGAGTGAATCTATATTCATATACTTCTTTTTTCATTTTTTTAATTTATGAATAATCCATTTCATAGAAAAATTTTCACTATATACTTTTATATTTATCCCTTTTATGCGTTCTTAAAATGAAAAGCAATATACTGTCGACGCTCGTTTTTGCAAATCTCTACGGACCAGAAAAATAGTTCGTAAAATCGAACGTTCGTAAATGAGAAAAGCGTTTAAGGAAATAGAGAATATTGTGTATGGGACCAGAAGATATTAGTTTTTTTAAAACATGCAGAGTCAGTAAATTAGAGGTTCCTAAAATCGAGCGTCGACTGTTCTAAGTTTTCAAAAAGTATGTTTTATTTGGTTTTTAACGTAAATGTGAACCGGTCCTAAATTCCATATGACACTTCATAGCATGAATATTCATCTGAAAACCAGTCAGGTATATATATTTTTTCAATTTTAACATGAATGATCGTACTTGATGTAGCATACTTTAGAATAATTTTAAATAATTAACACGAGACTGCAGTTGGCTACCGTAAACCACACCGAAATACGACACGTTTGAAGATAGCTAGTACGTGTCAGTAACCATGTATTCATCAAAAGACCATAACCAAAGAAGCCTGTTCCCATCATTTATACGAAAGGTGAAACACTTTCGGGATGTTCGAAACTTTAAAATTCTTAATACATTATTCAAAAACCTATAATACAGCGTTTACAGATAAAAATATTTCATTAATACCACGCGAAATGCTGCAAATGTTTCATGTCGGATATGTATATATTCCGCCTCCTCTTTACCTATATACACATTTTTATGTTTTCTCTTCAGCTGCTATTATATCAAGAAAACTGTTTGGAAATCCAAGTGTTTAGGTTATCTCTCCATGGATATCTCTCACCAAAAGAGAAAATATTTATGCTCGGTGTTGTTTACAGCCCTTTCCTTACAAATTCTGACTTGAAGGAGATATATATTCGAAGCATGGACTGCAAAAGAGAAACTGAACACCACTGCTTTTCTACAACCCTCCACCACCACCACTGCTCTGGTGGGCTGTGCTTCCCATTCGTTAGCATCTGTTCAATAACTTTTCGTTTCGTTCTTCAAGCTTCCAGGATGTCTTAGCCATCCACAGCTATTTCTCATCGCCAGCACTCACTCCCACCTTTACGTTTGCAGCATTTGCGTCACAGCAAAACTTACTGCGGGAATGTCGCCCGCGGAGAAAGCACAAGAAATGTATAATGAAACGGTGGGCGGGGTCTCCGGTCCCGTCTCTGGCATCCTCCAGCCTCCCCGTTTTCGAATAATTTTGCACAACAGCTTCTTTTTTGGACTTTTAAAAATCTATTGCCATTCTCTTTTCTGCTGGTGTCGTCTTACCCTGTGCACCATCCTTCTTATTCTCTCTCTTTCCTTGTGTGTTTGGACGGCCCACCTTTTCCACCACCCACGCATTCCATGCCATCATAATACCATACGTTAGTTCGTCGCCTCGTATCACTTAAGAAGCTTCTAGAAAAGCCTTTACCGTGGGGTGAAGCAAAGCAGGAAATTTGAAGAGCTTTGTTCTTTAAAATATGTTAAGAGTTTTCTAGGCACATTAATCTTTCGTTTTAGGCATTTTCCTAGGAAGAACTTGTCAAAATCATCCTGGATAAGAAGACAAGCTGGAAGGGATATATGCCTATAACGTAGATTGCTGCTCCTTTTGCCCTGGGCATCTTTGGAGTTGTTTGGCTCTTCATTAATAATGCACTGACACTTTGACGTGCTTTTATTCATTATTTTATGTATATATATATATACATTTCGTATATCTTTTCCCCCTAAAAGTTTGCTGATTACCAAAAAATATTCGTCGCTTAATTAGCCCGATTTGTTTCTAATATTGATATTAGAATGAGCGATGATAATTGATGCTAGTCAATTAATTTCTCGCAGTCATCCTGTCAGAAAGATGCAATTCATAGATAAAACTAATAATATGTCATAAAAATTGGAATAAATTCTAATTGTAGTTATCTAATATGCATAGCTTTTAATTAGTTTAAAAATCTATAACTGCGTGGTGGCTTCTTAGCAGATGTAGTTTATGTGCAAAGAAAACAACAACCGGGGAATAAAAAATTCCTGATAATTGCGACTGCCCACTTATGGAAGAAAGATAGCGAGCTATAAGTGTAATCAAGTATGGATATGTTGTGCACGGGTGCACAACCTCCGTCCCGCGGGCCACCCCGCGAAAGATGTTCTGGTATAAAAGTATCGATACACAAAACGCGATAAATACATAGCATGACCATATGTCCTTCATGAAAATACGGAAAATTAGGATCTATACAGGACATCGCAAATTAAGCACATCCAAAAAAATTTTTTAAAGGGAAGTAATGTTGCTAAATGCAGGTAAAGTTCTCAAAGGCAAATAAAGATGTTAAAGGTAAGTAAAGTATCCAGTAACAGCCAAAAAAATTCTCAAAAGCAAGTAAAGTGCATTTGCTCTAATGACATCCAAAATTATTTTTCAAAAGCAAGTAGGGCAAGTAAGTTGTCAGTTACAGCCAGAAATCTTGCCAAAGGCAAGTAAAGGTGCCATTGACAGTCAAAAAATTGTCGAAGGCAAGTAGAGATGTCATTGACAGCCAAAAAAAAAATGCCAAAGGCAAGTGAATTTGCTAATTGCATCCAAAAAAAAACTGTCTGAAGCAGGTGGCAAATCACAACCAAAAAGTTCTCCAAAGCAAGTGAAGTTGCTAAATATAGATCATATGGTCACCCTATGTATACAAGTTCTGGTAGGAATACCGCATACCTGGCCGGCGGACTGAAAAGATTGTGCACCCTTGGTTTAAAGGCTCTTACACGAACGATTAGCTCAACATTTTTCATCAACTTAAACGGATAAGCTATAAACTATTGTTTAAAGCCTGATCAGCTCTCGGGTTCGTAAAATGACAGTCGTGGGGCAAATCTGATAAAATAAACAAATTTTACCTTACGGTAAACGTATCTAAGTGTATGGGCGAAATCATGATATCTACTTGAACATTATATTCTCTTATGAAGTCATAAAAATACGGTGAAATACTAAGATAGAAAATTATTGTGTAAAATTATTTCTACTAAAACACACTTTTTTCTACGCATTTTGTGTAAAGGACATGAATGTAAAATTCATTACCCACTTGGGAAGTAATATTTAAAAATGTTTTTTTATAAGATTTTGGGATGAAAATAATTGTTTTTTTTCTTTTGTCCTCTAAAGCGATATATTAAATTCCTGATTTTCTTTATATTCTTTAAATTCCTGGTAAAAAACTTTCTTATATATTGTAGAATAATATGCTATTAAAAATATCATTTATCCATTGATTTATTTCAAATTTTCGCCACATATATTTGATTGCGTATGCTATCCTACGTCGCTACAAAATTTTACATATCTTCGATACAAAATTTTTTAAAAATTAAAAAAAAAAACGTATTAAAAGCAGATTGCGTGCATGATAAAATAATATATCTATGAAATTGATTCAAAATAAAGGAAACTTTTCAGTTGATAAAGTGACGAAAAAGATTTGAGGTCCATTCATTCATAAATACTTAAGTTATGAAAAAATAATAATTTTTAAATTTTTAAATTTTTATTATTATTTTCATTTTTTAAATTTTTATTATTATTTTCATTTTTTCAATTTTTTTTTGAATTTGAAAATTTTTCAATTTTTCGAAATTCATTTTTGAATAAGATTAAGTCCATAAAATTTCAACCTTTTTAAAATTTTATGAACTGAACATTTTTTTTCATTTTGAATCTTTTTAATTCAATTATATTTATATATTTATTTCATGCAATTTTATCATGTTCGCAAGATGTTTTTAATGCATTTCTTTGTAAAAAATCAAGAGTGTTGGAGATAGATAAAAGTTTGTACCGGCGCATAGGAGAGCATATACAATCAAATATACGTGGTAAAAATTTGAAACAAATCAATGGATATATATAAATAATATTTTTAATAATATTTCTGCATAAGGAAGTTTTTTTTACCATGTTAAAAAGTAGGAGACCTTTTAATGCATAGAAGTGGGATATGACTAGAAAAAGACTCATTCTAGTGGTTTATCATTTTATTGGTTACCCACTTGCAGAGGTCCAATGTAATACAATATCTAAAGCTATGATGTAGTTCTAATTCTCAAAATATCCAACTATTTTATGAGGTCATTTCTAGATAAGTTTCCTCCAAGTGTGTGTGTGTGTGATTTACAAATTTATAAAATACACCCGATTTCTAAGAAAAACATAGACGAAACGGGAGAAATGGACTATGTTTCACAAACTGTGATCGAAAGAAATAAAAATTT
Source organism: Pholcus phalangioides (assembly GCF_987345545.1). Classification (NCBI taxonomy): domain Eukaryota; kingdom Metazoa; phylum Arthropoda; class Arachnida; order Araneae; family Pholcidae; genus Pholcus; species Pholcus phalangioides. The sequence continues at coordinate 28,060,367 of NW_028301610.1, read as the reverse complement.
TATATTGTTTATTAACTACAAATACAAATTCAAGGACCGCAACATGGAAAATGCCCCACGAGGTGGCTTAATTTTTGATGATATTTCTAGTAGAACATGGTTTTTCACCACGTTAAAAAAGGTGTGAGACCCCCTTAAATAATACTTTTGAAGTTGAGAATGTGTAATTTGATGTGTAATTTTTTTTTAGAATGAAATTCAAGCTTCGTTTAAACGAGAAATTTATTCCGAAATTTATTAAAACCGTTCAAAAAGAGGGAAATGATTTTATTTACTTGAATGGCGGCGATATACAGCTTCAAGACCAACTAAATAAATTATCTCGCCGACAATTCCTTTCATTGGCAAGTACGTAAATATAATTTCCTTTGCAAAACGGGAATGAATGCTTAATGCGATTAATAGGACACGTGTTTGTCGAAGCGCTTTGCGGGTTCCCTTGCGGTGCGCTGCGTAAATATTGGGAGCCCCAGAAACCTGCTTCAAGGGCCCTGATGTGTCAGCGTCACTTTTAATATATTTTAGATTTAAATAATCACTATATATTGCCGTTAAAAAGCTTTAGATTAAAATATGTGCAATTCTAACCTCGAGAATAATCCATTTAATTCACCTTGCAAAGCGTTTTATTGAGCAATCGATTTGTATTGAATGATATTGATTAAAATTTATTAGTGTAAAAAATTTCTGCTTTTTATAAATTTATATATTGTTTAATGAATGTTAAACTTCATTGAAAAATAAACGGGATAGAGTGAAGTTTGATACAATAATTTTGTTTTTAAAGTTTTAATTATGCGTTTTTTCACTTTTTCAGTTTACGTACAATTTTAGAAATTTTTATTCGATTTAAAATTTTGTTAATTTTTTTCGAAAAAGTTTTGTTAATTTTTTTATCAAGTTTTGTTAATTTTTTTATCAAGTTTTTGAATGTGTTGTTCAATTCTTAATTTTTTAGTTTTATTTAAATTTTTTTTTAAATAAATTTTCGATTTCTTTTTGTTCTCATCTGATTGAAATCTGAATTTTTTTTTTTAAATTCTTAATTTTTATTATTTTTAAATACATCGAATTCAGTTCAATAAAAATTAATTCTATTTTATGGAAATTATTTCTATTTATTTTTTTATAATTTTCAGCCAATCGGTTTTAGAATTTTCGATTGGGTTTTTTTTGGATTTGATTGAATTTGTTTAGTTTTCAAAATGAAATTTTGAACATTCAGTTCTGTTATAATTTTTTTTTCGAGATTGCTAAAATAAGATTTAGTGTGAATATTATTAAGTTATCGGTTGAATTTGTTGTGAATTTTCAGTAGAGTTTTCAGAATTTGATTGAAAAATTATAAAACTTTCAAAGGGAATTTTTTTTTTAATTTGTCACTCCCATTGGATTTGTTTTATTTGCATTCATATTGAAAATTCAGATTTTTTTCAAGTTTAGATAGTGAAATATTCAAAAATCTTGTTGATAACATCTCAACTATTTGTCTTGTTGAAATTAGCAATAATATGGATAAAGACTTATCAAGTTCATACTTTATGTGTATATAATTTTTTTCATAATTTAAATCATCAATCTGAATTTAAAAATTAATTAACTTTTGTTTCTCAAAAGGTCATTTAATTCATATGCCATGAAATTTTTAACTAAAGCAATTTTTGTTTTCATCCTTTTAAGTTTAATGCTTTTTTGTTTGAGTAATTAAAATGTATTTAAATAATTCATTTAAAAACATATTTCTGCAATGAATTTTATAATGAAGATACATTTTCAAGTAAAAAGCATTTTAAGAGCCAAATTATGAATTTTGATGTACACATGCAGATTTTTTTTTTCGTAAAAGGTGTAAAAAAAATTCTTTGAGTCTGAAACTGAAATAAGTTGTGAAAAATGTGATTATCATGAGAAAAGAAAATCGTTTTTTAGAAAATTTCTTATTAATATTATTTAGAAAAATTTTTATCAATATTTTTTACAAAATTTCTTATTAATATTATTTAGAAAAATTTTTATCAATATTTTTTAGAAAATTTCTTATCAATATTTTTTTAATTGGAGGGATCTAAAAAAAATAAGCACGAGGGTGAAATTCCTCTCTTGTTTCTGTTCGCTTTTGACACTTGAATTTAATTTTAGAATCAACTATAAAACTTTTATTCCTTTCGGATAGCCTTGGTGAAACAACTTCTATATCAATTCAAATTTATTTGACAAAGCAAAAACTATTTAATACCCCGAAAGTAATTTTCTGAAATTTTAATTATAAAAATCCCATTAGAAATTTTATACAAATGAGATTTCACAATTATTCAAAGATATTTGACACATTTCTTAACCTATATTAATAATCAGCTCTGCAAATTTTTCTACGAATATTTCTTCTGCTCTCAATGTTTAATTGCAATATTTGATTTTAGTTTTGGAATCATTGATAAATTTTTGATTATTTTTGGACAGTCTTATTTAAGACTCGTATATATACAAATTATTAGACTTACAAAAAATAATTAAATGTCACGAAAATAATTTTACAAAATTTTAATTATAAAAATCCCATCAGAATTTTTAAATAAAATGAGATTTGATGAGTGTTCAAAGGTGTATTTCGACACATTTTTCTATTAATGATCAGCTCTGTGAATTTTACTACAAAAATTTCCTCTCTTTTTGCTGTTCGCGTTTAAATTTGATTTTAGTTTTGGTCTCTACTCTAAAATTTAATTACTTTTCGGATAGTTTTCATGAAAACCTCGTATCAATCAAAATTATTTGATAAAGCAAAAATTATTCAATATCACCAAAGTAATTTTCTTAAATTTTAGTTTTAAAAATCTCACTAGAAATTACATAAATGAGATTTCGAAGTGTTCAAAGATATTTTAATACATATTTCTTAACGATATTAATGATCAGTTCTGTGAATTGTACTACGAAAATTTCCTCTCTTTTGATATTTGATTTTAATTTCTCAATTATTGATGAAATTTTTATTCTTTTCGGACAGTCTCTCTCTCTTCGTGAAACACCTCGTATCAATCCAAATGATTATTATAAAATTCCATCAGAAATTTCAAAGATATTGAAATCTCATATGTCTTCAAAGATGTTTCGACAAGTATTTCTTAACCATATAGTGATACCTCCCCTAACGGACACTCCCCGTTAGCGGACGGTAGTGTTACCAACTTAGTTATTTTCCAACTAGACATGCTGTTTTATTTTCGCAATTTAGTTGGAAAAAATACCCATCTAGTTTTTCTTGTTGTTTTGGTAGTTTTTCCTAGTCCTTTTCAAAAAATGTTAACGTGCACTAGTAGTGTATTATTAAATTACGTGAAAATACGAGGCGTATGGTCATCTAAATAATGACTGAAATTACTTCTGGTTCTTCGAGCCCGATTTCCAGTTGTTTTTGATGAAGAATCTGGTTAGAAAATTTTTTGACTGTTGGCAACACTGGCGGACTGTAAAATCAGGCAAACTATTTTTTTTCAAACTCTAATTCATTAATTTTTGTTCAAAAATCGAGAATTTATCATATTCAACTGTGATTATGAGTAATTCGAAGCTCGCACATACATAGATAAATATGATAATCCGTTAATTATTTACTTGATTAACTGAACATAGCAATGGTTCAGGATGGTGATTCCGAATGGTAATGTTGGTTTTGTTTGCACATGCTGGTACATGGGGAAAAAGCCAACATTACAAGACTAATAATGGCTTATATATTTTCTATCTTCTTCACACTTATTTTAATTTAATTTAATTTTTATTGCAAAATTTCAGTAGTGCACGTATCATATACTGGTAAGAATAATAAACTGGTTTAATGAAGGGAAGAAATGTTATACATTTTTCCATAGTTATCAAACTTTTCCTTTCATTTGGGAATTATGCGTAATTGCAGGTAAAAAAGTGATAAAATTTAGTGGAATTTAAAATTTAATCAAACTTTCTTTACCGAGACGATTGGTGATTACGCATATCCGCCGATGTATCCCTTTTCAAGTAACAAAATTATACATTTTAACATTAAAATGTATAGGAAACCCCCCCTCCCCAATTGCAATCGAAGAAAAACGTCGTATAAATGTGAAAGTCGTATAAACGAGGATTCATTGTACACTATATCTTCCAATTAGCGGACAAAATTTTTTTGGTCCCGTGGATGTTGATCCGACAGGTTCTACTGTACTAACGATCAGTTCCGTGAAACTCACAACTAAAATTTAATAACTAAAAAGGTTTTGTCGTTTTAATCATTAACGCTTGAGATCACGAAAAAATATTCAATTAAAATTTTTCTAGTCCAAGAAACCGATATTCCGATCTAATTCATGTTCAAAATGGCAGAAACCGCATTCTGTTATCACAGCGATAACTCCTCGATTCCTTCCGAATCCCTTTACCTTTCGCCGATGACAATCGAAACGTGTTACGATATTATCTAGACAATCTCCATCTAACTCAACATGCCTTGCAAAACTCTCTTGCGGAATTAAGCTGCAAGCAAACACTTTTGTGGCTCTTTCCTCTCGCTTTCTCAAGTAGTTTTCACACTCTTTCCTTAGAAAATCTGTTTTCTCACGCTCTTAGAAATACTGAGGAATCTTACCGTAAGAGAACGTATATATGCGTTTCTTAAAGGTCTTATTGGCCGTCTTTTCTGGCTCTCTCACACACTAAGAAAAGTGGGCGTTCTTCTCATATATTCGAAGAAGGTAAGAGTATGTTGTTGGTGGCAGTTTGGCAAGAGAGAGGTATATGCCCGGGAAGAGCGTTTCGAAATGGTTTGCAAGTTCAAGCATCTGGTCGTTAAAATTATAGAGAAATTTTCGCGGTTTTAGAGATATTAAGCATCGTGCTCTTAGAGCATTTTTCAAAACAGAGAGAGAGAGAGAGTTTAGCTGTTACGCTGTTACAGTCTTTTCCCGTTCAAGCTAATCGGTCACCTTTCCGACGTTATAATTTAACAGTCGCAGAGCTTCCAACAGTCCTTTTGTGCCGATTTGCCACAAGAGCAAGGCCTCCGCTGATGAATTACAGTTGGCAACACAAGGAGCTTTTATAATTTATTTGAGTACTTTGAAATTCTCTCTCTATCTCTCACTCTAGGAATTCTGTGTCTTACAGGAAAGTCATCCCAGATGAAGAGTGTCTTCGAGATCCTTGAATTTGCAGAAAACTACCCGTGAAAGTCGGATTTGTCCCCTGAGATTTCATACATCGATAATATAGTAAAACTCGGTTATAACGACTAGAAGATTCCGCGAAAATTTTTCGTTGTAACCGAGGTGTCGTAACAAATAAAGATGACGTTTTTGAGATTTTTTTTAAATATAATAATAAAAAAATATATAATCAAATGCATTCAAATAGTGCCCATCTGAAATTGCTGTTCTATTATAAAATTAGGGTGACCGTATTTGATAAACATTTTGATCATTTTTGTCGCTCCGCGGTCATTTTCTGCACACGAGGGTGAATAAGACTTTAACCGACAATTTATTGCCGATTCCGAACGGCATGGTCCGATATTTTGCCTCTTTTTATATACTCACCGATGGGTTGAAGCGCTAACCCCTCGGTGTGGGACTCCCTGTGGTAGCAATCTTTATCTGTGTGACCATGTTGCCGTATCTGTTGTACCTCCTCGTCGGGAAAGTTTCTGACAAGGACGAATCGAAGTCAAGACACCTCTGAAAATACTTCGGTACTTTAGCCGAGTAACTTATTGACCTGGGCTACCCCACCCTGATCATATTTGGTCAGGAAAAACGCGGTTAATTGAGATCATAAATACGGGACATTCCGATTCTCGCTGTTTCCAATTGTCGGCCAAATCGCCAATTCTTTCTTTTAATAACTCTTGGCGAGAAAGTCAGTGCTACAGAAGTCTGCAGTGGTTGAAAATGTATTTCATAGGAAAAAAATGTACACGGTCAAACCCGTCTTGACGGTATCACAGGCTCCCGGGCAAAACGATTTTTCTGCGGTCCCGTATCTGGCTAGAAATACCTATGACCCAATACTCATGACATACCTATGACATACTCACTGTCGAAAATTTGACTAGATCTCATTTTCATGAGTCCCTCTCTGCACTGGAGGTACACGGGCAGGCTCGGGTGGGCCCATGCATTAAGACGCCACTAAAACTATGTGAGTAGAGCTATGATTTTTATAACCTTGACAGAATTTGCCCCATAAAAAATTCATTTATGCCATAAGAACCGTCTTTAAAAAAATAGGCTGACTTTATTTCCTTTAGAAAAATACGGGAAATTACGGAAAATCGACTACCATTGTCAAAAATGATGCCAAAAGTAAGCAAATAAAATCGTTAATTGTTGCAAATTGTCTCCGAAAAAATCGCCAATCGTTGCCAAAAATAATACCAAAAGTAAGTAAAATTTCCGATTACTTCTAATATCTCTGAAAAATCGCGAATTGTGGGAAATGAAGCTAGGAAAGCGAAAACTTGGGGCGGGGGAAAAATCTCTTCATTGAACTGTTAAAATATGCAAAATAATGCTCGAAAATATGAAAATATGCCTTAAATTCTGAAAATCAGGAAAAATACTTTGGAATTTCGAAAATCAGGAAAAATACCTTGGAATTTCGAAAAATCAGGAAAAATACCTTGGAATTTCGAAAAATCAGGAAAAATACCTTGGAATTTCGAAAATCAGGAAAAATACCTTGAAATTACTGAAAATCATCAAAAAATGCTCTATCGCGTAAAAATAGCAAAATATGGAAAATCATAAAAAATATACTCATAGAAATCCAAGCTCTAGTTATGAAAAGTAGGCTTAGTTTAAAACGGGCCTTCTTTTATATGAAAAATGCCAAGAAGAGGAAAATTACAAAATGTTCCCATACGCGTCATGTTATAATCCTAATTATATATATATTTTTTCGGAATAACGGCAAAAAAGTATGTCGTTATATCCGAGATCGTAGCATTTTCATTGACGTTATAAGTGAGGTTCGTTAACATTTTGGGAATTAATCAAAGCCACCAATTATTGACGTTACAGCCGAGTTCAACAACCAATAGGAAAATTATCCAAAAAAAAAAAAATCATATTTTAAGAATAATAGTTGCCGTCAAATAAAATTTGACTTTGCCTCCAAAAATATTAGCTGACAATTCGAGTTTTATTGAGGAAATCCCAAATTTTTAATCCCCATCGACGTAAATTAAATCACGCTTCTTCTTCCAACTACGATAACTCGATTTCATTGGGTAATCAAATTTATCAAGAAATGATAGATTCGCTTGTTCCATCTTTATATGCTTGTGCGTGTGTGCGCAAATATAGATATATATATATATATGTATGGACCAATTTCGTTATGCCGAGAGAAATAAATTAGCTAACGCTGTGGGAGTGTCTTCTATTCAGAAGGGAAACCCCCCTCTTTTCACAATTTTTACTCGGAAAAATCATAGAAGCTATAATTCCGTAAGAGAAAGGTCCAAAATAAGATTACGTACGACGGATACTTAAAACCTAGGCACTTATTCTTTATTGACGTCGGAAGGGTCTTATAAACCGGATGGAAGAATAGCCAATGGCATGTACGCCGAAGCTAAAGCTAAAGTTAGCAAAACTTAGTTGAGGTCGGCCGTCTAATTTCCGCAAGCGACATAAAGAGTTGTGCAAAATTTATTGAATCGACGTGAAGTTAATCGATTCATCAACTGCGGCTTATCAAATTTCATGAGGTTCCCCCTCCCCCCCATCTCTCGCCACTCTCTCTAATGTCTCCCCACAGTTTTATGCATCGGATAGTGGCATCGGCAACGGTGGAAATCTCGCAAGTCGATTGTCCGATGACGTTAAACATCGACGAGGTTGAAGAGAAAACCTAGAGAGCCAACAGTAATCAGCGCCGCGTATGTGTCTCTATACACGTACGTGGTCGTCGGCCGTCGTCGTCTAACTTTAACAATTGCCAACACAGATCAAAGACAGCCCCACACTACACCCCCACCCTAGCTGTACTGTGTTGTACGCATCATATTGTGGAATGCGGTGATGGTGTGTGTGTGCGTGTGGTTAAGAGTCTTTCCTGTAAAAGGCCTTCAGAAAGATCAGTCGCGTCTTTTGTTTTGAAGCACCCTAAAGGTTATGGATTACAGTTCTCCGGAGCGTCGGATAATCGATACTAGTGGTCGTTTCATCTTAATCGGACCCGATGAGGGAAATTCTTGAAGTAGAAACCGTTACCCGTGTGTATCTACATATCTATCCACAGATTTTACGTATGTGGAATCTCCGTTACCAGCTTTGTCTTTTGAAAAGAATTCGATGGATTTTATTTGTTTGCGATGAAACTGTGTTCCGATGTTCATATAATGTTTGAATGATAAAGGGAAAATTCGTATTGATGGTTATTATGGGAAATGACCAAAATCAGGATCGAGTTCGCGAATTTTGTTAACAATGGCACCCGTTTGAAAAATTGCTGTGATTGGATATATGTTAGTTTGAGGGAATGTACGTCTTTATTGAGAATTTGGATGTTATGACAGCTCTTATTCGCGTTTTCGTGTATGTTAGGGGGGTCTTGACCAATTTTTCGATCTATTTTCACGGCCGTATTTGGACAAATTGTTGTAACTGGGCAGAGTTCTGTTGAATAAAGGCTCCATTAAAAATGTGCACTGCAATCAAACGCAATTTGGGAACCGGTACATAACACCGTCTGGGAAAAAGATTCATATATGGAGAGGTAAAAATATATACAGGGTGGGCGGGAAGACCTCAACACATTTTTAAAATTTATTACAAATCAACAAATTTACATAAAAAGGTGCGTGGTTTGCGCATAAATGCTTATCGTGGGTATTTTTTTTTTTAAATTGCAATGTAAAGTCATTGATGTATATGTTCCCTTTTGATAGTCATTTCTATCAAAAGGGAACATATACACCTTTTCATACACTTCGGTACTTTTCATCTCTCGATAACGGGCACCATTGGAATCGAAAATTTCGTCCGCTTACGAGGGGTGTCCGTTGATGGATAGTAAGATACATTGAGTCCCGTCGATATTATTCAAATTTGTGTCCATTATGGGATGTTCCATTGTAGAATAATTGTGCTTCTTATGTTAATGATTAGAGGACAGTAAGGATACCTTCCTGGGCTTGTTAAAAACTTTTGGAATCAACAGGTGACGTAGAAATTTCCAGTTTTTCAGACTCGTGTCACCAGTTCAAATTTTAATCAAAAGGTAACATTTACACTAATTTTCTTTCAAAATTCAAATGTAGATAATTCTCTACATTACTATTCCTACATGCTACCCCTGCTGGGCTATTTTCTACTTTTGTAAAGCTAAATTTAGCAAAAGTTTAAATGCTCTTTTTGAAAATAAGCTTCTTAATTTATGTTTCTGGCAATTTGCTTTACATAAATCTATCACATTTGAGAGCTCTTTTTTTTAGCTCGGGCTACACCTAAAGCGTGATTATGTTGAAGTATGGAATTTCATGTTTCGCAAATTTTCACTGCTATGCACTGTTTGTGTTGCATTTTCGGTGTTTTGTCGAGTTTTTCATTTTTTCATTTGTGAGGGAAATTTAAACTTCCTTTTAATTCATGAAAAAAAAAATCTTGCCCATCTTAAGTATTATAGAGCAAATCGCACCTTTTTATGTCGATTGGTTGATTTGTTATTAATTTTCAAAATGTGCCCACAAGACTTCTTGTCTACCTTGTCTCTGTTCGCATACCTTAGGACCCTTTTCTGTTCATATACATTTCATAGATAAAAACCATCAAATGCTCTAAAGTAGCGGTTCTCAACCTTTTTTGACTCGCGGAGCCCTTTCTGGTATATAATTTCTATGGCGGAGCCCAGTATAGGCCTATTTTTTATTTATTCATCAAAGTTACTGATTTAGTTTAATTATTTGAAAATATTTTTTTTATTTAATAAATTTTTTTTAATATAATAATTTTTTTAATTCACTGGGTTTTTTTTTATTTTCTCTCCGTGTAGGCTCTTGAGGAGTACACACGGAACCCTAAGGGCTTCGCGGAGCACCGGTTGAGAATCGCTGCTCTAGAGCAGTGTTTTTCAACCGCCGGACCCTGATATCGGGCCCGTTTCATTTTTCCTCATTCATTTTCCGTTGGTCGTGTGTTTGACCGGGCCTTCGACTCAAAAAATGAATGAAACCAGGAAGCGGGCTCGAAAAGGTTGAGAACCACTGCTCTAGAGAACTCATTTTTCGGATCACTGTTCAGATACAATATTGTAATGCCAAGAATAGAGTTAAATTTTGGCTAATTTCATTTTTGCAAACAATTAAAGAAGGGCCGTAACTAGGATTTTTGCCGTCCCCCCAACTTTAAACTTCCATAATTTTGTAACGGTATTCTTTGTTCTCACCTAAAACTGCCGCCCCCATAAATTATTAAAAAATTTTAAAATTCATAAAAAACTGAAGAAACTGGTCGTTGCGTAGAAGTTATTCTCATGAACGGGAATTTATTTTGGCTCAGAAAAATATTGGATCGCATTTTTGCCGACAGAAGGCGCTACACGTAAGCAAATCACAGATGATTGGACCTGAATCTTTCTTCAATCTTTTCTGTTTCTGAAACGTTTGTAAAGCTTCACCGTGGCCGAAATAAAACAACACTAATAGTGCTTTACCTACCAATGCCAACATCTCAATGAAAACCTCATGTAAGCGTCAGTAAGAGAAAAAGCTGTTAATCCTGCACCCTGCATTTTATAGGGCTCTGATTTGCATATTTCCAGTTATTTGCTTTCATCCAGCATCCCCTATCGACAAAAAACTGAACTAATTCTTTTCCTGTACCAAAAAAAATCCCACTTGGTAAGAATAATTTTTTCGCAAACACCGCATTCAAATTTTCCAATTTCTTCAATTGTTATGAATTTTTAAACTATTTACGAATTTAAGGGATACCCTATATTTGGATTGACATCTCTCATTACAAAATATCTTCAGCGTAAAAAGTTACTGTATAGTCCTCCGACCACGAGATGAATTTTCGCTGCGTCATGTCACGTCACGTCGGATGATTTTATTCAATTTTTTTTTTGGTAAGACGATTGCACATCGAGAAAAGTTCATCAGTGACTGAGCTTTCACGATTGGCATGTCCTTCTAGGATAAAATAGAATCGTTTGACGTGACATGACGTGCCGTAGCCAAATCTCATCTCGTGGTAGGAGGACTATACTACCAATTCAAAAATTTACAGTATGTTTTAAAAATAGAAATGATTTTATTTCTTGGACTGAATGTCTAGGAATATTTAAATAGATCAAGGTGCACAGCTTCTCAACAAAAAGACTAATTCAACCAATGTAGCCTTAACTACGAGCATTCGCCCCCCGTCTATATATAACTGCCTAAATGATGACCATGGGCATTTGAACACATTTAGATTTATCTCACTCTTTCTCCGCATTACCAATAATTTAGCATTACCCGACTTGTAAAAACAACGCCTACAGATACCTATAACATACATCCTCGACCCATGACCCGCTGGCCAAATGTGGCCTTCGGAGTCATCTGATAGCCCGCCACAAATAACCAAACCACTCAAGTGGCCCACGAAAGATTATCAAATTCAAATCACTTAGGCTCGTGGCACATTTCTAGTTCACTCAAGTGGCTGGCGTGGTGAATTTTCAAATCACTCGAATGCAGAGAGGCAACTAGGGAAAGGTAGGTTTATCTGGTGACCCAGGGGCTGGACAGGGAAGGATGCCGAATTTACTCGTTCCTATTCAAAATAACGAGAGGAAGGGAGATGCTAAAATAGATACTTCCCTGGCCGACGAAGTAAATTTTCGTTTCTAGTTGCGGCTCTTTTGAGTCGCCCGCGGAGCGTTTCCAGATCACATGAGTGGCCTCAGTACATTTACAGCTCACGTAAGCGACCCGCGGCCTTTTCACTTTAGTGGCTCTTAATATATTTCCAGATCACTTAAACTGCCTGCGGCACATTCGAATGCAACTCAAGTGTCTCCTGGCACATTTCCAGATAACTCATGTGGCTCGACGCTCGTTCCCAAACCAATGAATGAAGCAGTCCAAAATCTCCCAAATATCGAGCACCCTTGAAATATAACTTTAAATATAGATTATTAAGTTTGACATGTAATTGAAATATGCTTTTATTCAATGGACTCAAAATACAGGAGATAACTTCAGAAATTCTGGCAATAAATCGTTATTGCACTGCATTTTGAAAAAAAATGTCTAAAAACATTCACTATAGTATTTGAGTATATCGAATAGGCCTACTGCAGGGCTGGACAAATCCCAGGTGCCAGGTCACCACGACGACTGAAAAGATTGGTACTGACACCTGAAATTCTCTTTGTGTAGTTGCTGAATGTGCATGAATGAACAACAGAGCTTTGCCACTGGAGTCGACCCGTTGCCGAGAACTCTTCCAGCCCAGCTTCGTGGCAGAGTCCGACTAAATTTTGGGCTAAAAACAGCATAAAATGGTGTGAAATTTATAGCAGAATATCTGCCAACATTAAAGAGGGTCACTATGCCCTAAAAAAGTCAAAAGAGCATTGTTTAGGTAAAATTTTTTTGGCACCTAAAAAATAGTTATTCGCAATTTGCAATTTGTCCAGCCCTGGAGTACTATATTTTGACAATTATTTACAGCAAAGCGATCCACAGTTTGGGAAGCTCCTTTCTTTGGAAAATTTAACAGAATTTCTAGGGATTGAGTTGGACATGGATGGTCTTTCATAATTAAACTAAAAACATAATTATAATTTTGTTTTTAAGTAAATAAACAAAAAAGATATTGAAGGAATCGTGGATTCAATAAGCATTGAAAAAAAATTAATTTTAAATATTGAACTTTGATTTGTGTTATTTTGCACAGTATTCTAATTGCAACAGTTGGAAATAAAAGTATAAAACTTTTTCTTACACTCCGTTAAAGTCAAAATAAACTCATCTTGAGAAACACAATTTCTTGGATGCACCGAAAACTATAGAAACATATGATTTTTTTATTTTTTTGGATTTTCTTAAATTTTTGAGAGAGTTGAAATCAACGAAGAATTTCGATAACTTCATCACGGACAGAGATGGATGCTTAATTATACAACTTAATATATAACTTAATTATACAAACTATAAGGAAAGAAGGTTACACACACATACTTTGAATATAACTGAAAAATTCTTTCATATTTATAATTAATTCATTATAATATACGGAAAATATTAATGGAATTAAAAATTTGATGAAATTCATAAAAATTCCAAAAAAAGTGAAAATCAATAATTAGGACACAGGAGAAATTTAATTTTGTTCAAATTGAAGTTCAGTCGACGAAAAGTAAGGGATTGAATTTCAAAACTTTAAATTAAAATAATGTTAATGGAGTTAAAAATTATCTAAAATTAATTTAAAAAAATTATTTTGGTTATAGAATAACTTAATTTTTTTATTAAAACTTTCAATTTCAAAGAACTCAAAATTTTTAAACAGATTTCATAAAATATAGACAAAAACTTTAATTATTGAATTCGAACTGCATAATTGATGGTGGCGCCATCTATCTGATGGAGGTTATGAATCTTCTATAATCCCTCTCGAAAACTGACACTTGTTGATGGCCCAGCATTGAAATCTGCAGCAGGGTTGCACGTCTACTACTACTTCACCAAACACCAACTCTGGCCATATCGCTGCAATTTACTGCCGTTAGTGAGACGGGTTGGAAGTGAAGGCGCTGTCTATCGGTGGTCGCCTCGAGTTCGTTAGGGAAAATATCTTAACGATATCCTCCCTTGGGTTCGAACCCGGGACCCTGACAACAACCTTCACGATGGTAGACGAGCATCTTACCACCATGCCACTCGGGCATGGGTTGCACGTCTGTCACGTTTAATGATTCTCGTCAGTCCCGTTCTTGCATGATCTTTTTCCGGCCGCAGCGATGTCGTAGATTTAATTTTTTACCGGATTCCCGATATTCACGGTACACTCGTGAAATGGTCGTACGTGAAAATCCAAATTTCATCGCTACCTCGGAGATGCTATGTCCCATCTCTCGTGCGCCGACTATAACACCACGTTCAAACCTTTAAATCTCGATAACCTGCCATTGTAGCAGCAGTAACCGATCTAACAACTATGCCAGACACTTGTTGCGTTGTCGACCGCAGCGCCGTACTCTGATTGGTTCCATATCTCTTTATTTGCACGCGCATGCCTGTACCAGTTTTTTTGGCTCTTCACACACAGTTGAAATTACACCCTTGTCTTTTCCTTCACACGCAGTCTCCGAAGCTACAATTTGTAAGCCCGCAGATGGACCGCAAGGATAAATTTCATTCTGGTCTGGTCTGGTAATTAAAGATAAAAACAAGCGTCCCCAAAAAGGGACTATGGTAAATAATGGGTTAATTTTTTTTTAAAATCCAGATGCAGTGTTCAATCAGTATTATCATAAAACTGTGGAGGAAATTTTTGAGTGGAAATTTGAACGCACGTGACTAAATTTTATTTGAGTGTGTTAGTGTTTTATCACACACGGTTCTTAAATGGAAATTGTTTTCGGCTTATACGAAAATTTGGCACATAAAAAATCACGGTGTTCCCACAAAAACTTTTTTTTGTACTAAATTATGTGCTAGTTTCGCAAAGAATCTCTAACTTATTTAGTAAAATTGAATTTATTTCAAACGGAAAAAATCATTTCAAGGGCTTCTTTGTGACGGTCACCCCACTTTTAAACAAGAAATTTTCTCCCTCCGTTGTCCACAAAAGGGGGCTTCACTGTATTTCTTATCAAAAAATTAAATTAAAATAATTATGTATCAGTATGAAAACTAATTTGAAAACCGTATTAAAAAAATTCATTAGAATCCCTCGAAATTAGAATATCAAGAAAAAAAAATTCATGAAAGCCATAGTTTAAAATTATATAAATAGCCGTGAGAACTAAATATTAAATTTATAAACTCCATAAAACACTTCTTTATTACGGAAAGTTACAGTAAATTTTTTACATCCAGGGGGAATGATGATTTTAGATAAAATTTATGAAAAATTATATTAGCCACAAACATTAAAAAAAATTGAATTAATATTTTCAGAGGATTATGGGAAATTGCATTATATTTTTCCTTTTTTAAAATGTTATTAAACTTTTAAAGTTTCTAAGATTGAAGCCCATTCAAATACAAAAATATCAATTTTTGTATTTTTCTCAGAAATTATTTTACATAATTTATTGTTTATTTGTACATAGGATTTAGCATAGTTAATATTCCCGATTTTCATCTAAATTTTTTTTTCCAAAATTTTAGCTAATTTTTTTCAGAAAATTGCTTGAAATTTCAGCTTTTGTTTTTTAAATTTTATTTACTTTTTTAATTTCATAAGAATAATATTTGCTCAAACATAAACTGATTTCTTTTGTTGAGAAAATTACTTTAAATAATTGATATTAATTTATATTTTTAAATTAAATGTAATTTCAAATGTATTTTATGTTCAATTTTTATTTCAGTAAAATCATTCATTAGTAATTTCGATTTATATTTTTAGAAAAAAAATAACTCTAAATTTATTAACAATCTGGAAATTAATTATTTAAACCATAAATTGTTCGTGAAGTTCAATTTGCACTTAATTTAGCTCATTACATTTTAAACGTTTTGTTTTTATCTAGAATGATAAGAAGTTAATCAGTTTATAAATTTGTTTAAAAATATATTAACCCTTTGCAGTGTGTGTTCACCTCCATAAAAAAGTATTGGAAGCTTTTTTTTTACAAAAATTTATTTGAGGGGCTGTTAGCATATTGTTAATTGAAACAATACATCAATACATCAATTTTATTTGATAGCGTGAATTTTTTAATTAACTAGCATTATTAATTGAGCCGGTAATTTTCAAAACCAGATAGATAAATTTTCAGATTATGTTTTAACTTTTTTCTCTCATGGTGGTATTTATACAGAGCTAAAATTTGGTTAAGACCTGTGTGTATGTAATATCAATTTGTAAAAAAAAAAATAACATTCTTCCATAAATGATGCAATTAATTAGTTTTTTTGTTCTCTTGAAAAATTTGTGAAAAAGTGATCTATCCGGTTTTGAAACTAGACGGCCGAATTAAGGGTAAAATATACATTTTGTCTTGGTTTTACTGTTATCAATGAACAGGTAAAATCTTGCATAGATTACTGTTTGAATAGTTTCGAAAAAGAATAGTTTTTACCTTGAATTTTATTTTCAATCTCCCCGATTCAGTAAGATTTTATTAATCTTCCAAAAAATGACACCAACAATGGAACATCTTTTTCTAGATAAGAAATTATTGCACTTGTATATAGCCACATTTTGTACTAAAATTACTAAGAGATGTATTTTCTAAAAGAACAAAAAAAAAAGAAAAAATTAAAAGAAATTGGTATGATTGATTTTTTGACCATGTATTTGCCGTATATATTCAAATTTACACTGGGCTATAGCGACATAGAGGGTTAGTTTATCCAACTGAAATTTTTCAGATATTTTCTAATATGTAAGAATAATAAAAAAATATCCATAATTATACTACATGTCATTTACTAATCACAGAACCAAATTTTTCGAGATCACTCAGGAATGTTCATAAATTCCTCAAATATTCCTTGAACAGCCTCATACTCTAAACGTTTCATAAAACTTCACAAATGCAACCAATAAGCTTTATCGGTTGTATTTTCTTGAATGTAACCGATCAGCTTATTGGTTGCATTTTTAATTTTTTTATAAAATAAATTTCATCAAACTTTTATAATGCAATCCCAGCCTACACATATTAGGTGTATTTTATAATATGAAGTGAGATGGGATCGAACTTCTCCCTGATATAACAGCCTTCCAGAAAAGGCATTTCTTAATTCGAATAGTTTGGGTATTTTAGAAAGTTCTTTTCTCTGATTGATTGAAATTTCGTAAAAAAAGTTTTTTTTTAAAAACTAGGGCTATCATGTAAACTAACTTATAAATACTGTATATAAATTAGTTTAGCATATACAATAATGGTATGCAAAGGCATCTGTACAATAATTAACATAAGTTATTTAAAATACTTTGTGTGCGTGTTTGAGAAAATCTTAATCTTAAAAATTTAATTTTTGAAAAATGCAAGCAATTATTTTCAAATATCAGATAGAACAATTGAAGAAGAAAGAAAAAAACTATCCATAATTATTACGTGCTATTTCCTAATCACGGGACAAAATTCTCCGACATCACCCAGGAATGTTCATAAATTCCTCAATCACAGGGACATATCACAGGAAATACTTTTTTAATACATATATCAGATGCCTTAGACATTTACTAAGACATATTAGGTTTATAATATGATAGCATGATATGAAGTGAGATAGATAAGGCCAAACTTCTCTCTCTCCGATAACAACCTTCAGGCAAAGGCATTTGTTAATTCGAATAGTTTGGATGTTTTAGAAGAGAGTCTTTGTTCCTCGGACCAGTAAGTCCGTCCTCATATCATACCCCCTATGGTGCTGCTGTTCTTTACTGATGAGGGGAAGACATTCTTAACGAGGCAATGGGTAGGCGATTGGAGTTGGCGATAAGAATGTGAGAGAGAGAGAGAGAGAGTGGATAGCCAGGGGATCTAAGACGGGAGAGTTAAGGGGTTACTTTCTTGTTCCTTTGGAGTACGTAAGTAGGAGGAGAGAAGAAAGCTATCGATATTCGATAAAAGACCCTCGTGCATCGTATCGATCTTCCTCTTCGCCTTACTTCTTGAGAAGAAACTAGGAATTCTACGAGGCAAGAAAACGCCATTACCAGAAACAAGGATCTCTCTCCCACTCTCTTATTCTCCATCTTATACCCTCGAACCCCCCGCCGTACTCTTTTGCAGTACACGAATGGGAGGGACGTCAAAACAAATTTCCCGTGTCTTAAAGGAAGATCGATAGGAAGATTCTTTGGTTCGACTCCTTGCACTTATTTCCACCTAGTCTCGTCCACTTTCCCGAAGAAACACATTAGACGTAGTACTGTAGTATGTGTAAGCATTCTTCCTTTTCTGAGAGAAGACTAGGAGAAAAAGAGTTGGGGGGTCGGGGTGAGAAGGCCCCGGCTTGGCATGGCTTGGCTTTGGCCCTGGCCTGGCTACCGGAATCTTTTCACATCAGTTTCGTTTCAGGAGAAATTACTTTGGAAACTGGGGTGGAAAGAGAGGAATGGAGCGTCGATTTAAGCTTTGTAAAGTCCGGAATGAACGAAATTAATGGTATTTGCTCTACTTCTTTGAAGTTATACGCGCTTTAGTGTCTGCTTACCGAAAACAGAAGTACTAGTACGGATACTGGAACTTGTTTAAAATTGCAGCCTTAAGCTAGAAACCCCGTCTTTCTTCAGGACGCGTAAGGATTTTTCGCTTTTCGTATGTGTGTGTGTGTATATACAGACATGTATAAGTTCAACGATATTCGAAATTAAGTCTGACAGAGAGAGAAAACTCTTGTTTGGATACAACGATCGTTATTAAAGTACTGCTGGAAGGTACATAAAGGATGAGAAGGAGGCAATGGTGGAAATGGAGATACATCCATCCCCATCGACTAATTTATTCTTTGCATGAGATTTTTAAAGGCGAACTTATAACGAAGAAAGATTACCCGTGCGTGTTGGATGGAGAATTCTTAAATAATAAGAACATTTTGAGAGAGAGAGAGCGCGCGGGAGAAGATTCTGCGAAGAGATTCCATACTATAATAAAGAATATATTCCAAATTTGCGTTGAAAAAATGAGGAAATATTCCCGTATAAGCGACTAACGCTACCTGGTGGTGACGAGGCGAAACTTCACCCCGGTTCAGAAACGGGGAGAATAAACTTGGGGGTCTGTATGGGGGCTGTATACAAATTTGTAAAATATTTTTTTTTATGACGAATTTTTTTGGTTTGAGGAAATTAAAATTTACAGATTTAAAAAAATTGAATTTTTATTCATAAATTGAAAAATTTAAAATTTAAATATTTATAATTGACAGATTTAAAATTGAGCAATTTAAAATTTAAAATTCAGAAATTTAAGATTGAGAAATTTAAAATTTAAAATTCAAAATTTTAAAATTGAGTAATTTAAAATTTAAAATTCAAAATTTTAAAATTGAGTAATTTAAAATTCAAAATTTTAAAATTGAGAAATTGAGCATTTCAAAATTGAGAAATTGAGTATTTCAAAATTGAGTAATTTAAAATTGAGACATTGTAAAGAATTGAATTTTGTGGAGGAGGGGTCTTGGAAATTTTTAATTTAAATTAATAAATTTAGAAAAATAAAATTTTTTACTCGTGGATTGAAAAATTTAAAATTGTGTGAAAATCACTTTTGAATTAATATTTTCAATATTAGAAATTGAACGAGATTAATTATCATATAAATGTCTCTATTGAGATTGACGACCTTAATTATTAAAATTTATATAAAATAACTTTTTTTATACTTCTGTGGAAAAGATCATTTTTTTAATATTTCTGCAGAAAATACAATTTTTTTTCTATTTCCATTTTTCAGGAATTGGTCAATTTTGGAATTATTAATTTTTCGTTCATAGATAGAAGTTTAAAACTGCAAATTTAAAAAAAAAAAACAATTTTTAGAAATTTAGTGGAATAATAGGAAATAAGAAATCGTACATGTGAATAACTATTATTCAAATCCCTCCAATCAAAATCAACGACCATTGTTATGTAAATCACAGTTGCATCCGAACAATGAATTAGCGTTTATAGTCCCACAATAGGTGTAAATCTCTTCGAAGTGCGACGATACTAATGCGTTAAGAGATTGAAATGTGCTCAATGTAATCACGTCAATCCAAACTAAAATAATTAATTAATTAATTACAATTTCGAAGAAAATTAAAAAACTAATTTCTCATAAAGTTTAAATAATAATTAGCGGGAGGAAAATTCTCCAAAAAGAGGCAAGAAAACAATAGAAGAGACCCCACAAAGAACATCGCTGATTGGCTGTCGCTCGCTGCTCTATATTGAAAGTATAGTAGCCACCGCTTATAAGAACAAATCGGCAAAACGAAAAACCAATTGCTATTTCAACATAGGAAAATCGGCGGTTATAAGAATCAGATTTCCACTTATAAGAATCAAAAAAAAATTTTTTTTCTCAAAAACTGCCAATGTTTATCTGATTAGTTGGAACTTATAAACTATTACTTATTGGCACTTTCCACATTTGTAATAACCAAGGCGCGGATGTCGTTGCTCTAAAAAATCTGGAAAACACTTTAAAAAATGGCCTAAAAATTGGAAAAAAATGCCATCAAAATTACAAAAAATGTTTTCTTGGAAAATCCGGTTATGTTCGAATGTCAAAAGAAAAAGTTCTGACAGCGTCAAAATCATATGTAAATTTTTTTCCCAAGTTGTTGTTTTTTTTTTCTCTTCCTCGTTTAGGTTTCATCAAAAATAACAATTTTTCTAATAAACTAATTATAATTCATGAATCGATTAGAAACACTGGCGTTATGCTCCCCCACCCCTAAGTATGGGGCTGACAGGGCTCCGGCTTGGGACCTGCGACGATTCTTATCATTTTTTTTGTTTTTTCACACGAAATTCACTACTGAGAGGGCCGCGAAGAATCTGACCGGAGGTCCCTGATGCTAGATGTGGGGGCCATGACTGGCGTACTGGGGGAAGGGGGAATAGGTGGTTTTTTTTTTTTGGAAACATTGATGAGTAGTAGTACAGTTACTGTGTAACATTTTCGTCAGTCTAAATTGACAACGAACGATGTCTATAAGGATAACGATATGGTATGGATATTCAAACTGACTTAAAATTTGAAGAATAAAATTTTTAAATTAAGAATTAAAATTTTATATTAAAACAGAAATTAATGAGATTTTTTTTTTTACTTCAAAAACATCATAATTTTGGCCTAAACTCCCCCCCCCCCCCACACTTCTTGTGTATTCCAGTGGTATAGAGGAGCAAAAGAAAAAAATCTCTGTATATATATATATATATAAGAATCAACCGCTTATAAGAATCAAAATGCTGAACCAGACATTATTCTTATAAGCGGCGGTTGCTATATTTAGAAATTCCAAGCACTGTCTTCTCTGGAATTAGTAGAGGAAGGGTATAGGGGTCTCGTCATCTAAGTAGTGTATGCAGTTCTACAAAAAATTTAAAATTGTGAAATTGTGTAAAAAATTTAAAACTGTAAAATTGTCAGTTTTTCTCCAACTAATTTTCAAGAACTTGATGCAATAACAGGAAATTAGAAATCGAGTAATTATTATGCAAATCCCTCCATCGAAATCAACGACCATTGTTATGTAAATCACAGTCGCATCCGAACAATGAATTAGCGTTTATATAGTCCCGATAGACGAAAATCTCTTAGAAATGCAACAATACTAATGCGCCAAGAGATTAAAACGTTCTCAACGTAATTAGAATCATCCAAAGTAAAATAAAATAAGAAAAAAAAAATTGATTGAAGTGTCAGAGAAAATTCAAAAAATCTAACTCCCATCAAGTTTTAGGGATAATTAGCAGGAGGAAAATTCCCGAAAAAGAGGCAAGAAAACAATAGGAGAGACACCACACGAAGAAAAATGCTGATTGGCTGTTGTTTGCTGCTCTATATTCAAAGTACTTAGAAATTCCAAGCACTGTCTTCTCTGGAATTGGTAGCGGTGGGGTCTGGGTAGGTGTGCGGGTCCTCGTCTTCTCAGTAGTGTACCCAGTACTACGACGGGACCCGGAGAGCTGGAGAGCTGGTACACAGTGTTGGAGAGTCCACGGAGAAATCTTTTCTACTTAGAAGAGATTAGAGAACTGAAGGAGTGGGGATGGGGTATCGAAGCAAGTACTGAACTCTGAGCATCTCCAAGGAGGCGGTTCAATCCAACAGACCCCTTCCACCTACTATCCATACCAGTACTAGTAGTCCTTGTTACTGCCCGTACGCTGGAAGCATCCTACTAATGTCCTAATCCTCTTTTCTCCTTTCTTGGGATATTTGGGAGAAGTAGAGAGAGGTAGAGGGAGGTGTACAGGCGCATACCTAACTAATTAAAATCCCCCGGGAAATTCAGAAATTTTCAAGAGAAAGGTACAAGTGTGTGCTTATATTTATTTTGAGTGTGAGAAGGCCTTTTACCTTTTACATATACAGAAACGAAAAATTTTATGGAAAAGGAGAGAGAGAACCTTCTCTCTCTCTCTCTCTCTATCTCTCCGAGACCTATCACCCGTCATGTGTGGTGCTCTAGTACTGGTGGTGCTCGCTCTGTACGTGCTGTGTATTTTTGTTGAACATTCCACGAGAGATAGAAAGAGAGTATTTTCGGAGATAGAGGAGAGGAGAAGAATCACGAGAGGGAGATGAGTAAAATTAACGTGTACTAAAAGAGAGTCGAAAAGCACGATTAATACTATAATTTTTCCGGAAAGAACTACGAAATTGGGAAGATTTTCCGGGAAATTAATAATGGGATTTCTGTACGTGCGCAGAAAAGAAAATGTAATTTAATTTGGAAGAGTGATCTGTCTGGTACCGTGAAACTTAAAATTTTAATTAATATTTTTTTTTTCAACTCGTTATCTCGTAATTTTTCGATTTTAATGAATTTTCTACATCTACCAAACGGATTCCAATTTTCAAATAAACCAATGAAAAATTCGTACATTTACTGCACGAGAAATGTCATTTTATATTATATCATGATATATCTGGAACTCTAGTCATTATTTATGCATGATTACTACGTTGCTGATCGGTTAAAAAACCTGAATTTCAGGTTTTGTAACCTATCAGCAACGACGTTTCATCATTAGGTCATAAGTATCCGAGCCCTAATGATTACCAATGAGAAATACTACAGTTTCTGTGAGAAATGCCAAATTATCATAAGCACCGTCATTGTAATATATTGTCTGATAATAATCTGAAACTGGTCAGAAATGCTGCACCAGGGAATAATTTTTAAATTGGTTATTTTTGTGGCGAATATTTCATACTATGAAGTCCTTTTACTCAAAGTAGCATATGGACACTAGTGTCAATAAAATTTGGTGTTACTAGCTAATAAAATGGTGATACTAGCTAAATACTGTAACTTTTCCGAAAAAAACTACGAAATTGGGAAGATTTTCCGGGAAATTAATAATGAGATTTTTTTTCTCTATTTGTGTACAAAAGAAAATGTAATTTAATTTGGAAGAGTGATCTGGTATTGTGAAATTTATAAAATTTTAATCAATTTTTTTTCAACTCGTTATTTCGCAATTTTTATATTTTATTGAATTTTCTACATCTAACAGATAGATTCCAATTTGCAAACAAACAAATGGGAGAAATTCGTATATTTACTACACGAGAAATTTCATTTTATATTATGTATCACGGATATAGGCGGAATTCTAACCATTATTTGTGTATGATTACCATAGTTACCAAAATTATCATAAGCACCGTGAGTGTACAATATTTTCTGATAATATCTGAAACTGGTCAGAAATGCTGCACCAGTGAATGATTTCTTAATAAAATTTGAAATTGGTTATTTTTCTTTCGAATATTTTATAGATGAAAGGATTTTTTTTGTATCTCGTTATCTAATAATATTCCGATTTTAATGCATTTTCTACTTTAACAAATGGATTCCAATGTGCAAACAAAAAAAATGCACAATTCGTGCATTTGTTGCATGAGAAATTGCATTTTATTTTATGGTCATAAAATAAAATGGATATGCAGAACTCTTATTCATGTATGATTACCAATTGAAGTACTGTAGTTTCTGAAAGAAAAATAGTGTTATCATAAGCCACACTTACAGAATTTCTCTGATAATTATCTGGAAATTGTCAGAAATGCAGCAAAAACTTTTCTCATAAAATTTGAAGTTGGTAATTTTAAATGCAAAATTTTCATAGTATGGACCAGTCCTTCGACTAAAATTTGCATATGAACAGAAGTATGGACATTCTAAACTAGTACAACAAAATTTGGTGATAGCATGCTAATAACATGATGATAAATGGTGATAATAGCTAGTAAGTTTTGTTTAATAAATTTAATTTGCAAAATGTGCCATACTTTTGGAAAAAATTTGGCCTAGTTGGTCAACAATTCTTTTTTACTGAATCATTCTTTTTCCATGGTTCATATATCCTATTTACCAAGTTTCGTCAAAATACCTCCATCAGAATAGGCGCTACATATGTATGTGTAGCGCCAGTTTATTTATAACCACCCTGTATATTGATAATTATTACCGATTTTAATAATGATCTCAAAATATCTATAACAAAAAAGCCATTTTTAACCACATAACTGGACAGTCTGCCTGTTGTGGCCTTTGTTTTTGTATTTGTATGAGTATCCCATTCAGTTGAATGTAGATAGGCATTTTGTTTACTTGAATAAAATTTTGAGAAAATTCTTGAATATGGATGGAATGTTAATTATTGACTTATATCCCACAACCATGGATTTGACCGTGAGATGCTCCAGTTGCCTGTATAGTGTTCTATTCGGAAATCACGTGAATCAAGGATTTTAGGTCTTTGTATTGAATAGGGTATTGGGAAATCGAGAGAAACACCAAGTCGGCCCTACTATAACTTGATGTCAGATTCTGAGATAAGTCTGCCCCTGAGTAAAGGCAACAGCATGAAAGAGCCATTTATTCATCGCGCGTCTTTACTCTCCCCACTTCAATGTCGCGTTACGGCGTAGTTCAGCGTCCAGTTGGTCTGGCTGCTTGTCCGGGCTTTGTCTAAAGTACCGGTCGACCAACCGAACGGCCGGTTTGGCCGTCGATTATAATTTGGTAGGGAGACAGCCGTAATCTCCGCTGCTCGGGGGGCCCCGTCCTCGCTAATACTGCGCTACTATCATACTCCACTGACTGACTATACTCAGATTTCGAGTCGCAAGTAGCTGGACAACCGACCAACATCGTGGTCTTTCGCAGCCAAGTCCGCAAAACACAAGGATTTCGGAAAACGAGACTATTCGGAAATTTACGGTAAGAAAAGCAAAAATTTCTGAAAAATTATGTATTTTTTTGTGATTTAGGTATTTTATTTTGATAAGTGGGGATAATTTGAATGCATGTGCGCGTTGGCAACGTATCGCGTGTTTCGTTTTAAAATGGGTGGGGAGTGCCGAGATGGTGGGTGGAATGTGAAAACGCGACGGGGGAGGGGGCCCAAGTGAAAGGGTTTGAGCCAATAAACATACGCAGAAGTTCTCTTGCAAAAGCCCCCCTTAATTGGGTGAAAATTTCCCGCGCACTTTTAAGACGGCCTGAATTTCTCCATTTAAATATTTATATCCCGAACGTTTACTCGGGATTTTCGGGAAACTTCCAGGAAAGGGGAAATTAGAATAGAAATTATACCGCCAATTTACGTATCATTTCGAAACTTATAAAATTAAAAAAAAAAAATTCAAATTTGAAAACATTTTCGTTTAAGAGTTTGAACTTAAAATTTTTTTTCGTTAAACAATTAGATTAAAAAATGTTTTTTGTATACAAATTAAATAATATTTTAATTGAGAATTTTTAAAATTTCCAATTAATTATTATTTTTAGATTAAAAATAATTTTGTTTAAAAAGTTGAATTTAAAATAATTTTTGTTTGAAAAGTAGATAACATTTTTATATGAGAAATTAAATTTAAGCATGTTTTCTTTGAAACCAGAAAGTTGAAAATATTTCTTTGGGAAAAATTGAATTTGATATCATTTTTGCTTAGAAAAAATTAAAATTAAAAAAGATATATTTTTTTTATTTAAAAAAGTTTAATTTAAAATTATTTTCGTTAAGAATAGTTTTAAGAAATAATTATAAAAAGTAGATAAAATAATTTTCTATGTGTATATATATCGGTTGGATTTTTCTTTAATAGAATAGGTTTTTCGAATAGAAATTTTTTAAGTGATTTTTATTGAAAAATCAAGTTTTTTTGTATATTTAGAATTAAATCTAAAATAATTTTCGTTCAAAACCTATATTTAAAAAATTTCGAATGTAAATTTAATTTCAAAATATTTTAGTTATAAAAATTGAATTTTTAAAATTATTTTAATTGAAAAAAGTAGACATTTTTTCCTCCCTATATTTTGCCACTCTTGGCAGTTAGCCTCCACCCCCATCTAGTTGGCACAGTTACAGATCACTTAAGTGACCCGCGACACAGTTCTAGCACACTTGAGCGGTCCGTGGCATATTTAGCACATTTAGATATCCCTTGAGTGACGTGTAGCACAGTTTTAGAGCACCGTTTTTGCGTTTCACGATTTGAAAATTTGACAATTTTTCATGATGGTTTTCTTTGTTTCCAACTAAGATTGCCGCCTCCCTAAATTTTTCCGCCCGGGGCAGTTGCCTCTCCCCCCCCCCCCCCATCGATACTGACGTAATACCCGAATGACCCCTTATTATATATATGTCTTGAAAAAGAGATTTGGGTATACCACGAATAATTTGGACAGATTAGATTTCGTGATCTGTACGCAGATTAATCGTGTAACTGAACAAATCCCAGGAGATTTCAACAATAATCTACGTAGTGGCATTTTCTCACGTTCTTTGAAAGGGACTCAAAACTCATTATTACTCGGTATCCGTACGCGGGAAAGTTAGACTGACCGGTTTAAATAATTAATTACACGTGTATTTATGGGGAAGATATCCTCCCATTTTAACTAATAATCCATCCGACAATAACTTCTAACTAGTGATGACCCATTTTGGACTAATGGTCGTTTGCGATGAATAATTGCCTTTCTACATTATGCGCAACATTACATTCGTAAACATCGATGTTGCTATCTAGGAATTATCTATGCCGGGGGGGTGGGGGTGTCTTCAACCGATGGCCCTTGGGCCAAATGTGGCCATATGAGCTTTTTGCTGTGGCCTGCCGACCATTTTTAGAAAAGAAAAGCTATTTTACAGAGAAAAACGATTAAATTGCAATAATTTTAGAATTATTGAAAAGAATTCATGAAAATTTATAATTTCATAATTCATGAAAATTTATAGTTAATGAAAAAATAGTTACAGAATTAGTGAACGAAATAATTGCTGAACTACTGATAGAAATATTTTCAGAATGGGCAAGATTAATTTCAGAATTGTGAAGAATAATTTCAGAATTGTGAAGAATAATTTCAGAATTGTTAAGAATAATTTCAGAATTGTCGAGAATAATTTCAGAATTTTCAAGAGTGATTTCAGAATTGTCAAGAGTAATTTCACAGAATTGTCAAGAGTAATTTCACAGAATTGTCAAGAGTAATTTCACAGAATTGTCAAGAGTAATTTCACAGAATTGTCAAGAGTAATATTTCATACAATTGTCAAGAATAATTTCTGAATTGTTAAGAACATTTTCTGAATTTTCATGAATAATTTCTGAATTGTTAAGAACAATTTCTGAATTTTCAAGAATAATTTCTGAATTTTCAAGAATAATTTCTGAATTTTCAAGAATAATTTCTGAATTTTCAAGAGCAATCTCAGAATTATGAAGAATAATTTAAGAATTGTCAAGAATAATTTCATAGAATTGTCAATTTTACAGAGTTCTAAAAGTTGAACTAAAATTTATGAAAAGTTAAGAATTTTTTAAAGAAATAATTTCAGAATTAATGAAAATTTAAAATTAATGAAAAAATAATTTCAGATTTATCAAGAGATTCCAGATTTAATAAAATAAAAAACAATCAAAAACAATTAATTAATTGAAAGGAAGTTATTCGAGAAAAAAATTCAAATTTAATGAAAAGATAAATTTAGAGTAAAAAAAGTGTTAAATAAATTTAGGGAACCCTGTTTAATAACCGAGAGTATCACGACATGAATTTGCGGCCCCGCGGGCTTCGTGTTTAATTCGGCCCGCTATGTCTAAGGTTGAAGAGATTGATACAGAACAATGAATATATTAATATGCAAATTGTTTAAAAATTAAATTTCTAATTAAATTATTACGAACAAAAATTACTTACTTGTAAAGATCTTCCATAGATAATGCTGTTGTATTTTTAAGAAACATAAGTGTTGTTCGTGTATGGTGAAAGTCAACGTACGAAATGAAAGTATACACACGTGTAGAGTACGGCCTAAGTAAAAACCCCTTAAGGCCGCCTCATTTCACCTTGCGTTTTGAAGAGGTTCTTAGTGCAAGTTCTCACGATAGGTCTTGAGTTTTTTAGGGGTTCTTTTCGGGTATTGTGTACCGTCTTGAGATATAGAAGGGTTCAAAGAACGTCCCCGACACACATCAAAAATTCACTTTTTCCTCAGTTTTTTCTACTAGGAAGTAAAACTGCGTGGGAATGCGGAAAAATACACAGAAAGAGGGGGACTAAAATTATAGGCACTAAAGGGTAAAAAAGGCAGTTACTGTGTGTACTGTGTGTGAATAGTGTGTTGAGACTAACCCGTTTATTTCCCACTCTTTCTTTTTATTTAAATAAACTGTTACGAAACAGGTGATCTGTGAAATGTTCGATATAATCTAAAAAATAAACTACATTTATTATCAATTATTTTGCTGTTTAACAATCATTTAATTTACTAGTGTAAGCCGGTTAATTTGACTTCAAAGTAGGATTTTTATATTAAAAAAATATTACACAAATACAAGGCCACAACAGGCAAAATGCCCAACGAGTGGCTGAAAAAAAAAGATACCCATAACAAATATGGATGCCGTATATTTTTAAATTACAGCAACACAATTGAAAATGCAATTATAAAAACTATATATATACCTGATGAAATATAATACACTGCCCATACAAAAATATTTATGGTTCTTTTATCTAAATACGGATAGCTTCTCGATTTACCCCAATATATTTATTGTATTTCTTTTTTAACGAGTCAATTGTGTAAAAATAGTCCAAACGTCTCCATTATACTAAATACATATTATTTTGGTTTTTTTTTCGTTTTAATTTCTTCTAAATTTGTTATTAATAATTTGGAAAATTCTACCTCATTTTTTAAAATTTTTAAATGTCAAGGTGTTCATGAGAAAGTTCTGAAAATGATACTTCTGTGTTTATATTGTTTATTGGCAATTTTTCGGTAAATATATCTTTTACCCGTACACATTAGAAATGAATACAAATACGAAGATATCGATTCAAAATCTTTTAATAATGAGCTGAAATTTATTTTTTCACTCTGCGCTTTTGAATTGGTTTTTTTTCTGATTTAAGATGAATTAAATGATGCTGTTGTGTCATTTACATTGTTAATCTTAACAATATTTCTGTAGGTATTGCTGCATCTTTCATTCATTAGAAATGAGTGCAAAAATAAGTATTTATTTACAACTTTTGAATAATTGAACTGAAATTAGTTTTTATCCTCTCTGCTTTTAACTAATTTGGTAGTTTTTTTAGATTTAAGATTTATTCAATGATAATGTTGTGTCATTTTCATCGTTTATCGGCAATATTTTGATGGATCTTATATTTTTTATTCATTAAAAATGAATGCAAAAAACAAATACTCATTCAAAACTTTTTAACAATGATCAGAAATGTTTATTTATACTTCATACTTTTAGTAAAATTGTTTAGTTTTTTGATATTTATGATTATACGCGCATCACAGCGTTTATCAGATTGATTCTAGTATTTTTATATTCCTTGGAAAATACAGTTGATTTATGTTTTTTTTTTTTTGAAATGGTTTCAAATAGTCTTAATTACTATGAAATAAAAGAAGAATCACATTCATGGAATTTCCGAAAATTACAAAAAGTTTATTTTAAAATATGCGTATATGAATCATTTTGGATGAAAAGTTTGACGTCACAAATTGTGCTGATTTTTCAAATAATTATTTCCAAATTAAAAAAAGTTTCCTTTTCGAACAATGATTGAAATTTCAGTGATTCGATTAATATTATCCTTGCATCTACCATTTTTAATGTAAGTTAATTATCACGATTCTACAAATTTAATTTTTATTTTAATAGATGATAAATTTATTAATTATTTATGAATTATTTTAATTGCATAATAAATGCTTATTGTCTCAAACCCGTATTTGTTTATATCGTAAGTAGTTTTTTTTGCTAAAAATCTATAAGTACGGGTCAAATGACCCCATCTTCGATTTTTTCTTCTCGTGAAATTTCACATTTTTAGTCCTAATATTCACTGTCAACCCCTTCAAAAAATTGAATTTACGTTAAGGAACGGCTTAGAACTTGTTTTTTAATCAGCATTTAAAGAATATAGTTTCTCACAATCTCTTCTTAGAATGTTGGTCACACTATTCGTTATATGCGTATAGTAAATTGCATTAAAATACTGAAAGTATTATTTTTTATATATTTCATGCACGGTTAATTTCGGAACAATCTTGCATAATTTGCAATAATCCTCGTTATTCTTTCAAAATGCATTTAGAATCGAACGCATTCATAACAGGTTTTCCCCCTTTGAGTGCATTTTAACATATTTCAAGAAAATGAAATTTATTTGCATGTAGATCTACTCTCTTCAATACAACACAGTCGAAAGCCACTGTTAAAAAAGTTTTTTTTTCATTGATTTTGTTGACATCTTTCATCATTCAATTTGATACGGAATCATTCATTTATTTTTGTGTAGTTTCCTAATACTTTCTTAAGAAATTCCCAACTTTTTCATTTACTTAGATAAAAGATGTGATTCTTTTGATATAATTTAAATGAAAAAACTGTTTTTCTGTGTGTACAGTATATTATCTGAATGATTTATTTACATTTAAATTTTACTCATTTCCTTTTTTTGTGTTTTTTGTTTGAAATTTTGTGATCTTTTATGCTTTTGCTCTATTTTTTGTTTTGAAATAAGTTACACTCGATTATTATTGACCTGATGCCTGTTGTGGAAATTGATCAAATAAATTAATAATCTGGTTTTTTTTCATTAAGTTAAATCAGTGATAACCCTTCAGCTCTCTAGTTGGATGATAATAATAAGTGTTATTATTACAAAATATTATGAGGCAGCAAAAAAGAGTTCGATTGATAAATGTGATACAAATACAAATACAACGCCACAACAGGCAAAATGCCCAACGAGGTGGCTGAGAAAAAGATGCCCATAAAAATATGGATGTCATATATTTCAAAAATACAGCAACCCAATTAAAAATGCAATTAACAAAAATTGTAAACAATATATACACATGATAAAATATTATACAGTGCCCATAAAGAATACTTATGGTTGTCTTATTCTAAGTATGGATAGCATCTCGATTTACCCCAGATATCAAATATTTTGTACCTTAAAAATTAAGCATTATTCTAGCTCTATAAAGCCTAGAAACTATATCCTCTAGTCTTGCTATATTATAGAGTTAACAATATATTTGTTAAAAATTAAAATATCCCAAAAATATTAGTTGAAAGAAAATACTTCTTAAGAAATTTAAAAGATTTAATTTCACTTTTTTAATAACTAAATTATGTTACATACAGTTAATGCCTTCAACCATATTGCTCATAAGTACATTAAATATATAATACACTATCAGATAGAATAATTAAACGATAAAATTGTTAAGAAAAGCTTTGAGTTTCTAAGTAATGAAATAAATAGTGTTATTTACTTGAATTTTAAAATCGTATAAATTAATCAAAAAATTTGTTATTTTTCTCCATAGTTATATTATTTAAGTATTTTATAGCCATCACTTCAGATATAAGTGTTTTTTTGCTGAAATATTTAGAATGTTTACAATCTCGATTTTTCAAGTTAACCCGATAATCTAGTTTATAAAAAAAAGCAACACTTTTTCTGGAAAAATTTCAAATATATCTGCCAAAATCAATCAAAATGAAATCATGGAAATGAATGGATTAGTTAGAGCTAAATAATTTGTATTTTACTATTTACTATTTGTATGTATTTGTATTTACTATTCTTTTTTTAAATTTACTTACAGCCAAAAATAGAAGTACATGAATGAATTAGCTTTGTTCGTTTGCTGCAAACAAAATTCACTAAATTTTTGTAGATATCCATGTTTTTATCATTGTAATTATGTTAGTTCCTGATATATAGATCGCTTTTCATTTCAAGTTTTATAGATGCGATATTCGATATCTTTCGGAAAGGGATACAGAAATTTATTTAAAACCTGAATGCTTTTATACCCTTAGAAGTTCTCATTCCATGGAAACTGTGAAACTTAAATTTTTCACCATACAAAATAAATTGCAAGTTTTTTTTTATACGCATTTAACAAAAGAAACATACAAGCACTTAGAAGAAAACGAGAAAGCTGGCCATCCACGGTGAACATAAAATGTCACATACTATAGATAATATGTATTTTTTACAAAAAGGTAAAATATGAAAAGGAAAAAAAAAATATGGCATGAGGGGGAGGGAATACATCAGTCAAATATAAAGAAATTAGATGGGTGACAGGAGGACGGAAAAACACAATTGATTGCTTTACCATTGTGGAAAAACGTGTGGGTGCATCTTAAATATCAAATTAGAGACAACGAGTATGAATGGATATTACGGTCACTAGATGACAGCACAAGTGTGGGACTAGTTTTTTAAATTTGTTAATTAACAAAATTCAGTTGGATGGTCTGAACCCGTAAAAGTGTTTACTGCATTGCACTTTTGTGTGATGCAGTGAAACACTACTTTCCACAAAATATTCCCTAACGAATGTATAAAACAAATTTGGTTTTCTTAAGTTATAAAATATAAACACAACTGTAGATTTCACTACTATGTATTATTCAACGTGCATCACACTGTATTATTCAAAATTTTTGATTTGTTATTTTTTATTGTAAGCGTATATTACTGACGAAACTTTGAAGTACCAGGTTGTGTACTACTTGAGTTTTAAAAAGCACGATATTGCCTTCTCATGCTTTTTTATTGGAAAAATCGTTATTTATAAGGTACATTTTAAAATTTTCTATTCACTTCAGGCGTTCAATTGTTTTCTCAAATTATAGGAATATTTAGAATGAATATTCGAATGAATATTTAGAATGAATATTCGAATGAATATTTAGAATGAATATTCGAATGAATATTTAGAATGAATATTCGAATGAATATTTAGAATGAATATTCGAATGAATATTTAGAATATTAGAATGAATATTTAGAATATTAGAATGAATATTTAGAATATTAGAATGAATATTTAGAATATTAGAATGAATATTTAGAATATTAGAATGAATATTTAGAATATTAGAATGAATATTTAGAATATTAGAATGAATATTTAGAATATTAGAATGAATATTTAGAATATTAGAATCTAATAACTCGTTAAATAGTTTTATACTATTTAACGAGTGAATTTAGGATTCGATTGTTGATTACTTTTTTTCTCAAATTTTAACTTTAACATAATGCAGCTTTTTAAAAAATCACTGATATTTATTCCTAATTTGTGCCACAAAATTTCTTTGATTCGTTTTAATAGGAAATCTTGTCCTTAAAGTGTGCAACGCCTTAGCGTTGAGAGAGTTTCAAGACATTTAATCGTGAAAAACGATACGGTTGATACCTCACCTCTTTTGTTTGTTTTTGGCTTTAAGCCACCAGTATATCTATGACCCCCACAAGGGTGGGGCTGACAGGGATCTAGCCCTGGAACCCGGGACGATTCTCATCATTTTTTTCCACGCTATAAATTCAATATGAAGAGGTCCGTGAAAAAAAAAGTCTGATCTGGGGGCCCGATAAAGGTCCCAGCCTAGGGGCCCTGCTCCAGGATGTGGGGTCCATGTGTATAGCTTCAATTTTGAAAGCAATAGAAAGCGCTTTGGTCTTGGACATTCTGAAAATTTACTCGCAAACGATAACACTACCACAAACAACGTCCGAATCTTTAGCTAAAGAAAAGTAGCAAACAGGGGCGTCGGAAGTGTTTTAGTCCTGTGGGTGTTCGAATCGAGTTTTGTGTAATTCTGGGGTGCTCTGACGCGTGATAAAAAATACTGTGGGAAGCACCCACAACATCTCGGCTCTGACGCCACTGGTGGCAAATGCAACAAAGGCGTTTTGGAGGTTATATGGTCTTATGAATGAAATGTCTCTCTTCTTTCTTCTAAGACTTTCTTCAAGCAAAATAGGACTCAATGGCTAACAATAAAAAAAATAATAATAAGCAAAGAAGATCTTACAATAAAAATACTAAAAAACTCACCAATAAGATGCCTTCCAGGAAAAAAAAAGAGGAACATTTTCAGCTGTAGCTAGGCATTGCAAAAAGGTACATTTTCGGATAAGAAGATTTAGATAAGAATACAAAGAAATTCTCGAAAATTCTTGCTTGAAAACCGGTTCAAAATTCGTTATAGGCGTACTTTGCTAAAATCGGTGTTCGTTATAAGCAATCAAAATAACACATGTAAGAAATACGAAGTTCATAGGACATGGAAAAACTTCGTTATGTGTGAAAATTCGTAATATCTGTGTTCATATAATAGCGGGTCTAACTGTATATGTTAACTATATTTCTTGTATAATAAAATTTATACATTATAAATCTTGATTATGTTTGTAGATTATAAACGTGAGATTTTCCCGTTTCACAAATCAGAGTAAAAAAAAAACCGTATATTTTATAGAAGCGTTCCTCAACCTATGGTCCGCAGGCAGAATTGATAAAAATTATTCACCCGTTGTAATTGATTTTAGCAATGACCATATGGGTTTAAATAAAATTATAACTTCAGGTTCACCATACATTATTGAGGAGAATGCAGGAATTGCTAACCTAAATACGAGATATCACACTACATTTTGCCAAAAATTGCAATTTATTGCTTTAAATGCAATTCGCTAATCACTGCTAAAATTGCTGAATGGTGTCGAAATAAAGGGCCGCTACATATCGCAGCAAACAAAAATGTATTTCACGAAAAAAATATTCAAATGATCTGATGACCATATTTCATTGAGTAAAATAAAATTCGGTAAATTGGGATCTTAAATAATAATCCGTAAATACGGGACATCGCCAGTTATCATCAAAAACATTATCAGAAGTAGGGCACAATCAACAATCACCAATCGTAATTAAAATTCCATAACAAAATTGAGAACAAACGCTAAGCCTGTCAAATATGTGAAATGAATATTTATAATTTTTGCCATAATCATCACAAAAATAATTTATTTTATGGAAACGACTGTGCACGCGCGTTTGTGAGTGTGTGTGCGCGTGCGTGCGTGCGTGGGTATTTACAACTTTGGTAAATATTGCAAATTCAAATAAATATCGTTGAAAAAACGGGACAAATTCAGAAAAAAAAAAAATCAGAACAACGAAAACTAGAGGGATGACCCGTAATACGGGACACAAGTAGTTCGTCAAATTGTTTCAGACATTTTACTGGTCCTTGTTTTCAGAAAGGTTGTGAAACATTGTTTTATAGTATTCACTTGTTCTAATTTACGACAGTTGCAACTAGTGCCAATGTTACAAACTGGTTCATGGAACAAAATCAAACTCACAAAAGAAATACTATGTAAAGAAATTTTAATGAATTTAATTTTATTGGTATTTAGTTTTTTTGAGATATTAATAGAAATATTTAAATCATTTGCATGAAACCAGTCTCTTTTTAACCAGATTTTTATCATATCAAAATTAACTATATTTTGAAGAGATTTATATGAGAAGTAGAGTGAATATACTGTATACAATAACTATCATCAGCAAACATGATGATTTTGATACAAATTTTGAAATAACACAAACCTTTTATGAATATAATGAAGAACAGTCGGTCAAGAACAGATCCTTGAGGTACTCCTCGGTTAATCCTGAAGAAATAACTTACATAAGATTGACCCCAATGTGATTCCATGAAAAGCAGGATTTCGAAAAATGAATTTCGAATTTAAAAAATTGAAAATTTATTTATTTTTCAACATTATCGCAAAAGATTTTGAATTGAAGAAATAGTTAATTTAGTTTTGTGATTTAAATAAAGATTATGATTTATGTTTTTCTTTTTAATTTTAATGAATTAAAATAAAAAAAATTACGCTGGAATTGAAGATGTGAATGCTCAAATAAATTACGTTCCAATTCCCATCGGTAAGAAATCGATTTATATAATATCTTTAACATTTTTAGCCTAATTACTTTTGGCCTTTATCAATTGAGAAATAAATATTTCATGTCAATGCTCTTTCTGTCTTTTATTTCCCTTTTTCGCAAAGTTATTTCACAAATTTGGAACAAATTTTATGATGGTTTGAAACAAATCCTAAATTTTACTTACGGTGTCATATGAACTTTATTTTCAAATGAATACCAAAAATATTCAAACCGATTTGATAACACCTGTGATAGGCACCATCTTAAAAGTTTAATTGAATTTTATATATTACTAGAAAATTATAGACAATTAATTTATTGAAGGAATACTCTAAACTCTCAGGTATCCATAAAATCACTACTATGAATATTTTCGAAGTATGATTCATTTTAATGCAGAATAACACCCACCTCCGTCTCCGTGGTTTTTTAGAAGTTTTCTACAAAATCGAATTGCCGATGTTTTTTTTTATATTTTTGGAATTTACATCCCAACGAATATAGGTTTTTTAAATAAATTTCATGTTTATATTTTTCTGGACAAATGTGTATAATTTTCATGTTTGTTTTTCACAAATGTGTATAATTTTCATGTTTGTTTTTCACAAATGTGTATAATTTTCATGTTTGTTTTTCACAAATGTGTATAATTTTCATGTTTATTTTGAACAAATGTGGATAATTATTATGTTTATTTCAGGCAATAAACAGCGAAAATCATACACATGGCGGAAACCAATCATACTAAATACATAGTAATATCATAAAAATTATATAAAATCAAATTAAAACCAGAATTATAAATAAAATTTAAAAACAAAAAAAAGTGAATTGATGTACATCAGAGAGAATATTTCTATAAATATTTGATGAGTTTATGTTATTTTTGTCATATAAATTTCTACATAAAAGCAATTCGGACGCTCAAACAATAAAAGCTTTCAAGACTGAAAACTAAATTACTTAATGGTATATGGGCTATTTTATTTTAGTTCAATCAAAAGGAAAAAAATTCTCAATTACTATTATTTTTAATTATAATTGAGTATTAATCATAAATTTTAATAATAACTGGGAAATGTGTGAGAATATTTTTTTAACAATGTTTTCTTGCATGCGTATGATGGTCCTGAATGGAAATGGTTGGTTGAAAATATTGTTATATGAAAAAAAAAAAAAAAAATCAGGGATATCCAAATTCCCCCTTAAACGCGAAAACCAGAATGTGTGTGGGGTAAAAACATGGGGGGAATCCGGTTATGGAAGTACCAGAATGGAGCCCTAGATGGCGCTCGCTACCGATTTCAAGATCAACAACTGTTTAACATGCTCGAGAGATTTTCTAAGACTTTTAATAAAGTTAAAAAAATTATATATTTGATGAAAAAAATGTGCCGAGTCTGCGTCCATAAAATTTAATTTAATAATTATAATAATTAAATAAATAATAAAATAATTTTTTTATAAATAAAAAAGTATAATTAATTACTATACAATTTTATTTTTGCATTTTTTATTCATTTCTCTAAAAGGAAAATGTAAAGAACGCAAAATTTTTCACAGATATTTTTTGAAATGATCCGAGATATATTTCCAGACATAAATCAGTAATGAAATAGAAATTTATAATGTGTATTTTTAATTATATATTTCACAATATTTAATATTCCGAAATTATTTCATATTGGAATAATTAAGGAATTCTCAATTAAAAATCTTTTACAAATATTTTATACAAATTGTAGAAACTTAGTGAAATAAATAGTATTTTCAATTTGAATTTTAAAATTCTAATTTGAATATGAATTTATTAGCTGCATTAAATTTGAGAATTTCGATATCCGCTATATATTTCCAGATATAAATCTGGAATACAAAATATAAATTGAATGCATATTTTTAATTATTTTATAAAATTTGATATTCTTTAATTATTTCGTATTGGAATATTTAAGAAAGTCAAAAATTAAAAATCTTTCAACTAGGAAAAAGCTTTTATATAGATTGTAAAATTATGGTGAAATAAATATTTTCAGCTTAAATTAGATAAAATGCTTTAGTTTGAATATTAGTTTATTAGCTGCATTATTTTGGAAATTTTAGTATCGGTGAAGTATTATTATATTACAAAAATTACAGGAAATGAGTGTTTTCCAGGCAGAAATAGTGAAATATTTCCGAAATTATTTCATATTAAAATATTTAATCTTTTTCAAATATTTTACGTAAATTGTAAAAAAATGTGATAAAATAAATAATATACTTAATTAAAATTTTAAAATGCTTCAGTTTGAACAATTATTTATTAGCTGCAGAATGATTTTAGATATCAAATAATTATTATTTCATCACAAAAATTACAGGAAATTCATATTTTTTTAGTTGCAAAAATAGAGAAATATTTCATAATGGAATATTTAAGAAATTCCAAATTAAAAATCTTTTAAATGAAAAATATCTTTTGAACATCTTTTAAATGCAAAACGTCTTTCATGAATCTTTTAACTATATAGAAAAATCTTTTATATAAATTGTAAAAATAAGGAATATTGTAAATATATGAAATAAATAATATTTTCAGCTTAAATTAAAAAATGCTCTACATTGAATATTAGTTTATTAGCTGCGGAATGTTTGAGATTTTAGATATAAGAAGTATTATTTCATCCCAAACATTACAGGAAAATCATGTTTTCTAGTTGGAAATAGTGAAATATTTCCGAAATTATTTCATATTGGAATATTTGAGAATTTTCTAATTAAAAATCTTTAAAAAAATCTTTTTTAAAAAACCTTTAAAACATGGTGAAATAAATAATGTTTTCAGCCTAAATTTATAAAATGCTCTAGCTTGAATATTATTACTTTATTAGTTGCATCATGTTTGCAA
Source organism: Pholcus phalangioides (assembly GCF_987345545.1). NCBI lineage: Eukaryota > Metazoa > Arthropoda > Arachnida > Araneae > Pholcidae > Pholcus > Pholcus phalangioides. The sequence continues at coordinate 28,021,268 of NW_028301610.1, read as the reverse complement.
TTTTAGATATCAGTGAAGTATTATGTTACCTCAAAAATCACAAAAAATGCGTGATTTCCATGTGGAAATGGTGAAATATTTCAGATAACAGTGAAATATTTGAATAATATATTTACATAAATTCTGTTATATTTAAGAGTATATTTCTATGAATAGTGAAATATTTGTCCAGCGTTTCTCAACCAATGGGCGACAATGACATAGGTAGTCAGTGGGTAAAATTTTCAATTTAATCGTAACTAAATGAAAATTATTCAGCTGTTGTATTTGGCGTTAGTAATGTCAAATGGGTTCACATGAAAATTACATCTTCATACTACGATTTACAATACCGCATAGAGGAAAATGCGGTTCAAAATACGGAATATCACTAATTATGCAAAAAAATGTAATTTACGACAATTTTTTTAATTAACGCTAAAATAGATGTGAAGAGTGGGGAAATAAATGACTGCTACAAATCGCAATAAACAAAACCGTATTTCCCGAAAAAAAACATTCAAATGACTCTAAGACCATATTCCATTTAGGAAAAATGCGGGAAAATCTGGTATTCCGAATCCTGGTATTGGACATTGCCAACTTAAGTCGGAAAAATCACCAATTGTTTTAAAATTTCTGAAATAACGTTGAACCTGGCAAATGTGTAAGACGAATAGTTATATTTATAGCCATAATTATATCACGATATAATTTATAAAGTTAAAAAACGCTTTTTATTCACGATTTTATTACAAATTTAAATAAGTATCGTTGGATAAGTATCGTACGAGACAAATGTATATAAAAAAAAGTTGGCACGACCAAAAGTACAGGAATGTCCCGTAATACGGGACACAAATGGTCCGTCGAATTGTTTCCGACATTTTACTGGTCCTTGGGTTCAGAAATGTTGAGAAACGCTGGTTTAGTCTCATTAAGTCAAATGGCAATAAAACTTGGTTAGTAGTGAAGAATTTCATCCCTTGGAATGGACTGTCAGGATACAAACAAATGACCTGACAAGACCAGAAGGATAAAGTTGTCCAAGAGAAAACGCGGTCACGTTCTTCTAACAAAAGTTTTCAGCTCATTTCATGGGCATTTTAACGCTCTTCAATGTTACTTTGGAGAGGTTCTTGGAAAAGAGGAGTTTTGATAACGGTTTGATAGACACATCCGAGGCTATCGAAAACCAATACTTAGGTTGCTTGAAAATTCCTGCCACGTTTAAATCTGAATCTTGAGATGTCCAATGACATTTTAAGGAGTCATTCAATTTCGCTTCAAGTAAAACCCTTTTAACGTGTCATGGAAGAAACTTTGGACCATCTCATCAAGGGCATCCGTCTTCACTGAAATGACCGATTGCGAAAATTTTAAGATTTAGGTCTCGGAAAATTCAGAATCTTACCATAGAAAGTTTTTTGTTCATTTAAAATTTCAAATAAAAACTGAAATTGTATAACCTCTTCAAACCTGAGCCAGAACTGAATGTTAAAATTATTATTATTTTTTTATTAATTTGTGTTTATTTATGTAAAAATTCCCTTTAAAAAGATATTTTTAATTAACTAATTAATTAATTAGTTTGGGTCGATATCTTTAGTAAGACCATTTGAATTAGGTTCACACATATGTGTACCTCAGGCCTCAACTTGAAAAATAATCATTAAAAACCATTTAAAACGTTAAAAATAAAGTTAATCGTGAATCACTGGAGCGAAGAAGATAATGCTCAGATACGTAAATTTCACAAAAAAATAAGAAAATTCGCAAAAAAAATTCAAAATCAGAAATTTCGCATTTATTCGAGAAAAAAAATGAAAATTTTCAAGTTCAGAATTTTTCATTCATTCGCAGAAGAAAATAATTTTGATCCGAAATTTTGCGTTCATCCGCAAAAATATTTCTCCCAAATTAAAAAAAAATTCACACATTCACATCGACAAAAATATTTTTTCAGATCAAAAATTTTACATTCATCAGCAAAAATATTTTGCAAATCAATAATTTTGAATTCATTCGCAAAAAGTTTCCAATGAAAAATTTCACATTCATCCGCAAAATTTTTTTCCAATTCAAAAATTCTTTTTGCTATCGTTAATTATCAATAGAACAACAGACAAATATTTTCGCAATCTGCTGAACTCCAATTCCTTTACCCATTTGTGACCACTCCGCCAATTCATGACAACAAATAGCACAGTTTTTTTATATATGATAACTATTTACTTAACTAACATGTTTCGAGAGAAGTTTAAAAAAATTTGACATTGATTCTGCATTCTTCTCTCTGTAATTAATGTAACTTTCTGATTAACCAACTTTTCAATTAATAAAAATTCATTAGCTCAATTTAATTGGAATAATGGATAATTATGATTTTGCCAAACCTCACGTGCCACGTAACAAAAAAAACGAAGAAAAACTATTTTTTTTCCTATTTTTTAAATATTTATTGTTGTTGTTGAAAATTCCAGTTCGAAAATTGGGATAAAATCTCCATGAATAAAAACTTTCATTTTTGAAAAGTCAGAAAACCAAATTTTTTTCGTATAAACAAATTTTAAATAATACTATGGACATGGTTACTACAATAGACTTTTTAATTTCCAAAACTGTTCATTTCATACAAAAATTTATCTGAAAATTAATTGAAAAAAAAAAATTCAAAACAAAGCATCGCGCAAATGCAACGTCAGTCAAAGGTCGGTTAATTTCTTTAAGAAATGCCATAAAAATTGAAGCGAAAATGCCGTTATATCCGAGGTCATTGCATTTTATCGACGTTGTAATATCAAGTCCCATTGCTATTATTCTCTCTTATAGCGGTGTTTCTCAACTTTTCTGACGAGTAAAATGTCTGAAACGATTCGACGGACCACTTAAAACATGTTGGCATCTGGTATTTTACGGGACTGATGGACAAGTTAAATTTCTGTCTGTTCCGACTATTTTTTATACATGTCTCGCTTTTTTTTGTACTTATTGAGTACTTATTGTGGTCAGAATTATGCTATAACTCAATTTGATTATGTTATAATGATTTTTTGATAATATTTATAATTTAATAATTTAATAATATTTATAATTTAATAATTTAATAATATTTATAATTTAATAATTTAATAATATTTATAATTTAATAATTTAATAATTTATAATATTTATAATTTATAATATTTATAATTTATAATATTTATAATTTATAATATTTATAATTATAATTTAATACTATAATAATTTAATGATTTTTTTTTTAATTTTACGTTTTTTACGCATTTTATCTTTTCAAATTTCTTTTTTTAAATTTCTTTTCAAATGTTTTTTTGTTTTTTTTTGTTTTTTTTTTAAATTTGTAATTAAATGTGATGATTATATTAATGAAGAAATGATACGATATACAGTATAATATTGATTAATGATTAATAAAGATTATTTAATAATAAACAAATAAAAAATAACAAATTAAATTAAAATAAAAAATAACAAATTAAATTAAAATAAAAAATAACAAATTAAATTAAAATAAAAAATAACAAATTAAATTAAAATAAAAAATAACAAATTAAATTAAAATAAAAAATAACAAATTAAATTAAAATAAAAAATAACAAATTAAATTAAAATAAAAAAAAGAGAATAAAATGTTAGATTAAATAAATAAGACGTTATGATCGGGCTGATTGGACGTGACCATGAGACGGCGTCCAAACGGCATGGGTCCAAATGTCTGGCATCCGAAGGGTCGCGTCCAATAATCCTGCTCCGCGACACATCTACAGATCACTCAAGTGACCCGTGACATATTTACATATCATTTAAGTGACGTGTGCCACAGTTCCAGATCACTGAAGCCGTCCGCGGGATATTTTTACTTGACTTTAGTGACCCGCGGTACATTCTCAGATCACTTGAGTGGCCCGCACGCTCCTAAAGGTTGAGCACCCTTGTTGTAAAAGAGAAATCAAATAGCCAAATCTTAACACGCCTGCCTTTGCTCCATTTACAGCTAAAGATGTCGGCCTTCGTTCAGGCACGGATCCGGAGGGGAGCCAAATATTGTAGGGAAAATATTTCCCTGTCCCGTAAAATACGGGACGATCCAACGAATTTACACAATTCGCCCCACCCGACACATTGTCCTGGATCCGTGCCTGTTTTCACTGCACAGAGTGGGGTGTTTGACCCTAAAACCTGGTCAAAATTATTTTAACATTTTCAATGCTCTATTCTGTTGCTGAAATATCGATTAATTTTTCGTCAAAATACTAGAAAAATAGTTTTGAGCGACATATTATATAAATATTCATACTATTTGTGTTTTCTTCGCTATATGGCAATATATTTTGACATAAATTATGTAATTTCCTTAATGATGAGGGAAATTCCTCAATAAAGAAGAAAAAATCCAACTAATGTAAGAGAAGTTCACGTATATTGTCGGACTATCGAACGCTGTGGAGATCAATTATTGATGCTCATTGGCTTATTATTTTGAATTTGATATAATTCGTTACGAGCATTTATTTGTTAATATGAAAATGTCGGTACATTTCTCTCGCTTACGTTTTTCACCATTCCTTTTGAATCTAGCATTGTTCTCGAAATAGTTGGTGTGGTTTTTTTTTATCATGCAAGTTTATTTCCGGGAATGCCATGTTACTGAGGGGATGCAGTACACTTTTTCTTCGCTGTTTGTAAAATTGTGTTAAAGCGACGAGTTTTAATTTTTTTATGTGTAGTTTTTGGATGATTTTCAGATAATGCAGCTTCAATAAACATCGATAAAGCTTCTAATGGATGCCATTTGGTGTGTTTTTTTGTTTTAAACTGACTTGTTTAGTATTATGTTCCGTTGCTTATCTCTGTCTTATCCGTAACTAAATCTTTCATTGATTTTTGAGGCTTTATTTTTCTTATCTGCTCGCGACGGCCTTCCCGTATATAGCAGAAGTTATTTTATTGGTTTTTTTTTCAAATTTTCTGCAAGATTTCCGAGTTGCTCCGTTTTCACTTTTCGGTGCTTTCGCTTGAAATATTAAATGCCTTTTCTGACGCCCGACCTACAGCTCGATCGAGCGTCAATTATTTCAATAAGCGGTTATATGTTACTATCGAATTTTACTATAAATCGGCTGTTACTAAATCTGTTAAAGATTCCTTGAAGTAAACAAATCTCATAATTTTCTTGCTTATTTGAAATAAGCAAGAATTTAACATCCTTACTTTCACACTGTATATCTACATTCATTCAGCATTATTTTTTATTGCATTCTCAATCTTCTTTACTTGATGTTTCCTGATAAAGCGGAAAATGTCATAAATAATGCACCGTATTATTAATATATTTGTCTTTATGATATTGCATGGTAATGTAAAGTTGATGTACAATCAACATTTCGACTTCGATTAGCCTGGCGAAAATAGTTATAAAATGCGAATAATAAATTTGAAGGCAGTCGCGTATTAAACGCGCAACAAATTCGCACAATTCGCAAATTACGCACAAATTCGCAGTGAATTTTTGTGTTTATGGAAGCTCGAAGACGCCGTCTTTAAATTGAACAAAAGAAAGTTTGCCGGAAACATGCCGGAATTATAACAAATGCTTCGTGTTTCAAAAAAATTCATGTTCAAAATTTCAGAAAATATCCATCATCATATTGAAAATTCAGTAGATCAATTAAAAAGAATGCTAGATCAATATAACGAACATTGACGTTCGCACAATCTGCTCAAGGTATTACAACCATGAACACCCAAATGCTTTGTCTTGAAAATTTCGATAAAGGACTGGTGTTTGTGAGAGCTGACGCGCGCAATTTCTAATCACCGATTTCAGACTAACAGAACTAGCCAAAACATGCTTCCGTGGGGCCCGATTGATGAGCTGAAACCAAGATTGGCAAAAAATGCACAATCTATTCAGCTGTTCAAAAGAATCATTTTTTTTATGCTTCGGCCCATTTTGAAAAAAATCGACTTTTGGCCAGCTTTTCAGTTTGCCCGAGTGGCGTGATGGTAAAATACTCTTCTCCCGCCGTGAAGGTTGCTGTTGTGGCCACAGGTTCAAACCCGAGGAAAGATATAGATAAGATAGTTTCCGCGTATAAAAAACAAACTTGAGGCGACCACCGATAGACAGCGCCTTCATTTCTAACCCTAGTGACTCATGACCATCTCATTAATGACTGTAAATTGCAATATATCGATATGGCCAGAGTTGGTGTTTGGTGAAATAGCTGCTTTTCAGTTCAAATAACCCTCTTTGCGACGGTTGTTTGAATTTTAATTTCTTATTTTATTTGCAATTTCGCCTGAGGGTGTCTTTGGCTTCATCCGGTGACCTGTGCAAATACCAACGAAAATAAAAGAATAAAAACATTTGCTTTTATGAGCAATTTTGATTTTGTTGCTTAACTTTTGAGCAGTAGGATAGATCTTGGACGAATGGTCATTTTCATTACATTATAAATTTTAGAAGTTGAATTTTAAATCAAGATATGTGATATAAGTATATGATTTGATGTGAAGAATCTTGTCTCCATGATGGATCGAGACTGAACGTACTGAAGACAGTTTTGCGTAACAGTACGGTTGTTCAAAGAAACCTAAAACCGTTGATCATTGGTCATTTCCTCAGGCCTAAGGATGGAGTTCAGAGCGTAAAGGGATCGATGGGGTTCAAATTACACTGACCGTCATTTCGAGCGATGGAAGTGTAATATTCTCTAAGTGCTCTTGTAATTTAAAATTCTAATTAATCTCGACTGCCTGATCAGGAAAAGTGAGGAGAGCGTATAATACGAGAAAAGATCAGAAGCCTATTTGAGATAAATTGAAGTTTCTTGCTCTTCAATTAACGGTCAGTAATTAGGATGATTTCAAACCTACCGAAGAGACTTAGACGTCTTCGTCGTATTTCAGTCATCTCGACCGTCATGAATCTTGCCATTTCTATGGACTTCCCACACTGTTTTTAGATTGCAAATGAGACCCGTTGAAGCCTTTCATGTTATCAAGTTTTCTATAATTGCTAAAAATTCTGTGATATAGAAATTTTACGAAATATTATGAAATTATATTTTACGAAATTCTATGGGAAAAGACTCTCGTAATTATGACATCAACTGAACAGATTCCCTTCAAAACTACATTTTTGAAAGAATTTTCTCGACTATCATGAATCTTGCCATTCTATGGATTCCCCACAGTATATTTAGGTTATGAATGAACTGAAGCCGTAGAAAATTATATTGGAAATTCTGTTATATTAAGTTCCCTTAAATTATTAAAAATTATGTGATATCGAATTTTCTGTGTAATGATTGTAATGACATTAATGCGTAATAACCATTATTCTAGTCACTTTCAAAACTGTATAGGAAAATTTTGAACAGAACAAAATAAAAATACAGGTCTATGAATGCCGTAAAAACTTATTTACAGGTGGAAAAAATCAACAAATGCATGTTTCCCCCCAGAATTTAAAAGGCTTATTTTTTTCTCATGTGATCACTAGAGCCCGGATTATATGAAAATGCATATGCACATATGCATTTGCATATTTTGGTCTTTTTTTTTAGCATTAATGCATATGAATGTTTAATGGGGCACATGCCCTTTTACATGGGGAAAAGTTAAAATATCATTAAAAATATTATTTAACCATTGATTTATTATAATTTTTTCACATATTTTTGATTAAATATGCTATCCTATGTTAGTATAAAATTATTTTACACATCGCAAACACTCATTTTTTTTAAAGAATTTTTAAATAAAACAAAAACCGTTAAAACAGCTTGCTTTGATGATAAAATCACATGACATCAATGTAACCATGCAATATTAAAAGTTTATTTTAGTTCATTTTATGAAAAATAAACTGTTTTCTTCATTTTAATTTCAATACTGCATGATTACATTCATGTCATGTCATTTTATCATGTGCGTGCAAGCTATTTTTAATGTATTTTAAAAACTTAGTATTGGAGATATATAAAATTTTATACTGGTATATATATAGGATAGCATATTTAATCAAAAAAATATGTGAAAAAAACTCATAATAAATCAATGGTTATATATAAATAGCATTTTAAATGATATTTTAACTTCTTTAATCAAAGAATTTTCAGAATAAGGGCAATTTTTTTGAAGGTGCACAATTTGAAAGTGCAATTTTCTTAAGCTCAATCACTTTTATAATTTTTTAAATAAATATTGTTTATAATATTTTCGTAACATCGATTTTTTTTCTACACGTGAGATTTAGTGAACTAATAGAGATGTTTGTAATACTATTTTTCTAAATATCAACCATTTTATTGTAAGGCTATCAGAGATATGCCAAAAGTGTTTTTTTTTTCAGTGAGAAAGTGAATTTTTTTCAGAAATAGTGTTGAAATTCTTTTGTTACTGGTATTTCGTTACTGGGCAGCTAGAAGAAATGAGAAATGCCTAAATAAAAAATATGTTTAAGTTATTTGTGTGTGTGTGCGCGCGCATATGCAGTATATTACATATATGGGAATATTTTTTCGTAAATGAATATGCACTAAGAAATAGAAAATATACATTATAAAAATATATATGCTTTTTTACGTGGTTATTTTTGTAATTCATATTTTCTCATTTTTGGTAAATATTTGGAAATTTTTAATTTTTTCAGGATTTTTCAGTGCATAACTTATTTTGAGTTATTAATACATATTTGGCATTTTTAAGTGCATATTTCGCCACTTTTTTAGCGCATATAATCCGGGCGCTACTAGTCACTTTTGCCCCCTCGAATAATATTCCAGCAATGGGGGCAGCAGGACATCGTCACGGGCTATCATTTTCTCATTGTGTATAATTTTTTCTCCCATTTTCCATTAATGTTGAGACCAAATATTTCTGTTGCGACAATCTCCCCACTCATACAGAAAACATCCATATTGGGTCTAGCCTTTTTGCATACGCAATGTCATGGAAACTACTTATGGAAACTCACCGCATATTTTCCATTCGTGCTGATTGTATTTCACTATTTCGAGCATATTTTTCGAAATTTTAGAAACAGATACAAATATTTCCATATAAGAACATTTTTCCTTGTAAAACATTTGTTAGTATGTAAGAGATCATTAAGATAAATATTTTTCTTAATAAAATAGTCATCAGATTATTTGAATATTTTTTCGTGTACATTTGTGTTAACTGTGATTTGTAGCAAACCTTTATTTCCACACCCTTCAGCAGTAATTCGCAAATTGCATTTGAAGCGATAAATTGCAATTTTTGGCAAAATTTAAATTTTTTCCTGCATTCTCCTCGATCATACATTTTGAACTAAAGTATGGGGGTATAATTTTATTTCAAACCCAATATGAATATTACTCTAATATCAATTACATCGAGTGAATTACTTTATCAAGTCTGCCAGCGGATCACCTATGCCATCGTCACTGACCATAGGTTGAGAAACGCTGCTTTATTTTATTGGGAACCTATTGCAATAATTCAACTTTGTTGAGAGATCGTGGTCATTTATATATTCAATTAGCTTGGGACGTGACCAAAACTATTAATAAAATAATAAATTATTATTAAAATAATAAAATAAATAGAAATTGATGACAGAAATAATTTCAGAATAAACGAAAATATCCAAAATTCATGAAAGAAAGAAAGAAATAATTTCAGAATTTAAGTGAAAAAAATTTAATAATTTGTGGCCTTCCCGTTTGAGGCCTGTGTTCACGCCCTGTTGGCCCAAGAAGTCATGGACTGGTTTACTGATTTCGAAAATTGATATTTTGTTAATCAGAAATATTTAATAATAATTTCTAAATAAAAAAATAGACCAATGACTTGCAAAGTTGATCGTGTTGTTGATTTCGAGGGGCGGCTGACAAAATTACTATTTTAAAGTGAAACCTATATCATTTGGTCAATAACCATGCCCAATACACATGTTGGACGGAGGCGAATGGGTTTCACCCGTATTGACCAGAGTGAAGGGCGCAATTTATGGCCAAAAATCCCTTGGACCAGCGTTTCTCAACTTTCCTGAATCCAACGACCATGTAAAATATTTGAGATGATTCGACGGACCTCTAACTTACAGCATGAGTTGCGTGATCACGTGGCTCGTATTATACGGATCATTCCTGTATTTTCATCTGTTCCGACATTATACAATTGTACCTTTTTTTCAACAAAGCTTATTCTAATTTTTAATCTTTGCTTACCAAATGGTGAATGAAGATAACTTTCATAACTTATAAATTATACTACGATAATTATGACTATGTATGAATGCTCATCTCGCATACTTGTCATGATAAACATTTTTTCCGTGAACTAAATTTCAAGTTACTATTCCTACACTCATTCATAATTTTCAGCCATTTCAGCAACAATTTGTGATTTTGCCAACTTGAGACAATGTTTAAGAAAACAATTTACAATATCCCATATTTTACAGTAGGCTATTTCAGATCAGTTTCCCGTATTTTTCTCAGTGGAAATGGTCCCCAAAGTAATGATGTGTGAATGCTTTTTATTAAAATATATTTTAGTTAACTGCGATTTTTTTCTGCAGCGATTGCCACTTTTCAGCAATTTTAGCAATAATCAGCAAACTTGTTGTAAATTGCATTTTTTGGCCATAATTTAATATCTGCGATAAATAGTATTTTCCTCAATTACGTATGGTTACCCTAAGTGTGAAAGTCTAATTTCTCTATTTGAACCCAAAAGAATATTACTAAAAATCAATAAAATGTATTGATAGGCATTTTACATTTAGTTAGAATTCAAATTATTAAGTCTGCCTGCGGACCACCTGTACCATCGTCAAGGACCCGCGGAGTGTAGGTTGAGAAACGCTGCCCTGGACTATCATTTCCACTTGCATGCGCTAGCTTTAAACAGCTTTGTCAAATAGGGAACCACCCTGTTGATATTCCAGAAAGAAAGAATAAAAAGTCTATTGGGAATTTAAAAACCAGTGTCCATGTTTATCTATTTTCAACTAAGCATTTTAGAAAATAGTGTTTATAACCTTCTAAAATAAGATTAGCTTACTTGGTCTGGATTCGAATCTCACCGTGTTCTTAAACATAACCCCCTTTACCACCCTTGGCCCCGTTCCGACCGCGTTTTCTTCCTGTGGCCCCCTTCCTCAACCACGATCGACCGCCATCCAGCAGCGGGCCTATTTATACTGATTAAATTGACATTTGAATAAATTTGGTATGCAAAAAAATGTGTGGAAATATATAAAGTTTCTCTCCGAGTATCTGGCTTCCCATTTTGAAGGAGCTAGTATCGTTAGATATATGTATGTATTTTTTATTATAACATATAAACATGTTTTGCGATAGATACAAAAAAAATTATGAAAAATCTATAAATATTTCTTCACCAGTAATTACCATTGTGATTGGGACAGAAAACGTTTTTATGCCTATAGGTGTGAGGGATAACTAAAACGCAGATCTGTTGAGTCAAGGTGATTACGCATTTACGGCCAATCTTTTATTACGGTTTTCTATTTACAAACAAACCTATTTTTTCGGATACTGGCGTCACAAAAATATTTGTCCGTAGAACAGAGGTAACCATAATAAAGTGGTTTCTCTCTCTCTCTCTCTCTCTCTCTTATTCGAGCCTTTAAAATAAAAATGATCATTATTTGTGGCCGTAAAACAGGGGTGGCTGCACTTATTAGGATGACCATTGAAATGGCTTTCACTGCTCTTTGTTTTTAATTGTGCGTTCCGTTTCACCAGGGAGCCTATATTGACCTAGGTTGAGAACTACTGTTCCAAAAGAGTTTGTAAATCAATAGAGAACAAAAAATGAAAATATTCCCCATCGAAAAAAAATATTTTAAAGAGTTTAATTTGTCATTTTCATGAAGAAAAATTGAATTACCTGAATTGAGAATTTTAATAATAAAATAAACATATAATTTACCGTGCCGTCGCTTATATAGTTTTAAATTAAAAAAAGCTAAAAATTAATAATTAAAACTTTTAATTATTAATTTTTAGCTTTTGTGGCCTATTCAAGAACTTTTTTTCTGATGTACTGACTTAGATATTCAAAATAATTTTTATGAATATTTTTAATTTAATTTTTTGTGTGCATTCTTTTTCATATAATAAAAATAAATAAATTTTCTATCCTAGGATATAGTCTAATATTTAATAATTTATATCATAAAAGTTTTCAAAAGAAACTTGAAATAAAACTTACAAAATTGTTTCATTCAAATGCTAGTATTTTTTTTTTTCAGTTCTTGAATGGAAATTACGTGCGGATTTTTCCTGGTTGTAGCTTATTAATTCCAGATTTATTAGAAATTACGGTATGCCAAATTACAGATATGATGTATTACACATTAGTCTATACTGTATTACTCAAAGTAACGGTACGAACTGCATAATGCCGACCTTTTGTACATATACAAATACATATATAGGCGGAATGAATTTATAAATGAGAAATGGGAAAAAGAACCAGCTTTTGTGTGATCGTTTTGGTCACGGGATTCTAATAAAATTAAATACAAATACAAATTCAGGGGGCCACAACAGGTAAAATGGACAACAAGGCTTAAAACAATTCCCATTAAAATAGCAATGGGAAAATATAATAGTTATAGAAATTAAATTAATTTTAATAGTTACAAATAGTTATAGAAATTAAATTACTTTTAATAGTTACAAATAGTTATAGAAATTAAATTACTTTTAATAGTTACAAATAGTTATAGGAATTAAATTACTTTTAATAGTTACAAATAGTTATAGAAATTAAATTACTTTTAATAGTTACAAATAGTTATAGAAATTAAATTACTTTTAATAGTTACAAATAGTTATAGAAATTAAATTAAATTAATTAATGTATGAATTTAACGATGAACAAATTTGATGAAATCAGCTTTTAAACGCTTAAACCATGTCATTTCTAAGAGAAAATGTGTTTTGAATAGAAAAGACTTTTAAAAGCGTTTTTAAAGTTTAAAAAAATTGAGCTAAACATTCAAATTAAATTTTGAAAAGGAAACGTCTCTATTCACAGAATAAAAAAAAATATATAGGAACTCGATAGGATTCAGGAACTCGATTATTATAACAACAAAAGGAGCGCTGGTTCCCCCCCCCCCCCAAGTCTCAACAATATTATTCATTTTCTGTTTTTATGATTCACTGGAAATGTTCTTCTTAGCCTTGAGAAATGTAAAGGAATTGCTTTAGCTGGTATAGAAACAGTTTAACTTTAGTTTAACTGTTTTTTACAGTTTCACTTTACTCTTCAGTTTTATTGTTGAAGTAGCGCATCCATGCATGATTTAGCTAACATTTGAGGACATGAGTGTTTGTTACTTTTCAAGAAAGCTTGAGAAAAAACAATTGTGGTGTAATCGATTTATTTGCTTGAGTTTCAAAATGATTTCAAGAATTATTATACAGTTCACCGAAAATTGAATGTAAAGAAGAGAAATAATACAGAAGTTGTTTGTAACCTAAATTCGAGGAGGGAATTGACACTTTTATCAACGCTTCTCCGAGTCTTTGCAGGTCACACCTAGTTTGAGACAACGTAACTGAAGTGGAAAATCTCTTATAACGTGACGCATGTGCTTCCCGTAAATAATGCAGTATTATCAAGACACGTTTCGGCATGAATGTTCAAAATACTAAAATTGAGAGATTTCTTAAAATAATAAAAATAGTATGTAGGCCTATATAATAATGTTTCTTAATTTTGTTGAGATTAATGCCAGCAAAGATACATTCGACATTTATGTCTCGAATTTGAGAATATTAGAAATATGATTGATATAGGTTGTCTATCCGATATTTTAATACTTTTAAGGGCCGTAAGTTGAACTCCAGTGTAATACAGTAGAACCTCTCGATAACGGACACCCATGGGAACGAAAAAAATTTCCACTAACGAGGAGTGTCCGATAATGGGGAGTTACGATATGCAGCAAAACCTCGTTTATACAAGTTTCACATTTATACGACATTTAGCTTCGATCGCCATTGGTTCCTATACATTTTAATGCTAAAATGTATATGTTATTGTGCGAAAAAACATCAGTGGTTAATCGTACTCACCAATCGTTTCAATAAAGAAAGTAGTTTGATTAAATTTCACATTATTTATCACTTTTACCGGCAATTATGCATAATTTCCCAAATAAAGTTCTAAAGTATGATAAGCATGGAACATTTTACGTATAACTTCACTTTTCTCTTCATTATACAAATTAAATATTATTACCATACAGGCGCTATACATATTTTTGCAATAATAGTGAAATTAAAATAAGTTTTACTATAAAAACATTCATGCCTTCATTCACACGTATTTACAAACAAAACCAACATTACCATTCGAATTCATCATCCTGGACCATAGTTATGTTCATTTAATTGAGTAATTAATAGACGATTTGTATCGCATTTACCTACATGAGCTTGGGATTAAACATAATTTTAGTTGAATATGATGAATTCTTGGTTTGTGACCAAAAATTAAAAAATTAGACTTTCTGTAAAAAAAATTGGAGTTTGCTTGATTTTACTGTCCGCTATCGAGAGTGTTCGCTAACGGGGAGTGAAATACAATAATACTATAAGTCCTATTCCACGGGACAGGGAATCAGAAACGTGTCCGTTAACGAGGAGTGTCGGTTATGGGAGGTTCCATTGTATTACGCAGGTCAATTATGTAGGTTATGATATGTAGGTATTTGTGTGCGAAATTAAATAACTTCAATGTATTGAAAAAAAAAATCGCATTTGTCTATTTACCTAAAAATACGAGATTTGGGACCCATTCACACACAAAAATACCAAATTCAGTTACTCAAAATCATCCTGAAAGACATAGTGCATTCAAAATAAAATACGAAGATGCATTTACGAAATTTTAACCTAATTCTAGCGGTGTGTGACATTAAGATAATTATATAATATACCTTCTTTACTATTTTTCTGGAAAATTTTCAGTAATTTTAAATATTTAGTTTAGCTTTTTTATACGAGAAAAGTAAATTGAAAAAAAAACAAACTTTTTCGCACATCCATTTCATGCTTTGAGAATAATTTTTTTATTTCAGACTATAGGTATTCGAATAAAAACTAATTGTTTTTTTTCAAGTTGAATGATCTGAAATTTAAATTTCAAGCTTGTTGGAAATAAAAAATTACAGTAAAACCTCTCTTTTTTTACGAACACCCGTGGGAGAAAAAAATTCGTCAGAAAAAGAGGGGTGACCGTTAATCAGGGGTTTGAAAAGTATACTTTTATTAACACATGGGAATTATTATTTGACCTTAAGAGAGGGGTGACCGCATCTGAAGGGTGTCCGTTAAGATGGGTTTTACTGTATTAGAAGACTATTTCTGCAACTATTTATGATATCAACGTAATTTTCATCGACTCATGATTTTGCAAATGATTATAAACAGATCTATTAAAAAATGAGGAAAATTAAAAATGAATTTTAGAATGTTTTAAAATGATAAAAATTTAAAAATATAAATTTTAAAGCTTTTATGAGAAGAAAATTACATTTAATTTGAAGTATTTGTGTTAATAATTTCAAATTAAAAAATTGATCGAGAAAAAGTTTTATTATGCGTACAGTACACAGAACTTCAGTTATAGTACGTGTAATATGTGTCGTATAACCTCTAGTGCAGTGGTTCTCAACCTGGGGTCATATGACACCCCCTTGTGGTCCTGGGATATTTTAAGGGGGTCACGAGTGAAAATTTTAGGTGAAGAGGGCCACAGAAAGCCATGAAGAAATAAAGCTTTCCAGTGAAATATGGTGGGAAAGAACGCTACTATACTCCCATAATTCAGCAGAGCTGTCTATGTAACGAAAACCATTTTAATCCATGGAACCCATGTTAGCATGACCCGGGGCCCTCATGTCAATGTCTACACAATGAGATCTTGTATTATGATTTTCGAATGGGAATATGTAAGCTGTTACTTCTAGTTAAGTATGAGGCACCATCATGGAATATCACCAGGGACCTATGACGTTAAGACGGCAATGAATAAATCCCCCCAAACACGAAGTTTACTGAATTCTCACTCAGGGTGATGTGACGGTAGGTTCGTTGGATCCGTACCATATTTTACATAAACCTATTTTTTTTTTCCAGGTTAGCTCTTGGGTGGGATGATCGCCCACCTTCTGGATCCGTGCCGGGCCCAGTGCACCATGCCCGAGTCGCACAATGGTAAGGTGCTTGTCTTCCGCTATGAAGGTTTGCGTCCCGGTCCTCGAGTTCGAATTCGGGCAAAGAACATCAGAAATCAATTGTTTACCTACCGAGCCCTAAGTGACCACTGTTAGATGGCGCCTTCATTTCCCACCACGTTCCACTGGTTGGAAATTTCCGAATGGTGATGGTATGACCGAAATTGGTGTGCGGTAAAGAGGGCCCAGGGCAGGACCGTCATTTCAACTTTTTCGGGGGGGGGGGGCAAAGAGCTTATACTGAAAGTATGTGTATATACCATTTCTATTAATAGTGTATTTTCTAAAACCGGGGAGGGGGGGCATTTGCCCCCAAATAACGGGTCCGGCCCACTCGTTACTTGTGATTAAATTCAATTCGATAAGTAGAAAGTGTCTCGCTCTTGGATGAGGGTAGGGCCCAGGGTAAAACAGGGTGGACACGAGAAAAAAATGTGGTCTAAAGAGGGCCATGGGCTGAAAAGGTTGAGAAGCACTGCTATAGTCTACAATATTGTCATTGTTATAAAAATAATTTCCAATGGAATATTTTATTTTCCTTTCATTTCCAAATTTATAACAATTGCTAACAACGATTTCAACATTTCAATTAGTTTACTAGTTTAAAATTGTTTAAAAAGTAATTGTACAAAATATATATTTAACATTGCAGTTGGTATTAAAGTATTTTGTGTATAGTGATATGTATATTACAGTATTTGATGCACTTGAACAATTTATAAATTATTTGATGTTTGAAATAATTCAGAAAAAATCCGCTAGGAGGTTCACCGCGGAAAAACCGATAATACAATCATAAATGTATTCTGTGAATGTTGCTAGAAATATAAAAATATTACCTGTGTAACATAATTACATTGTTGATGTCAATTCTATCAAGTATATAGAGGCCAATATGTTACCATGCTTGAAAATATTGAAAATGTTTTACGAAAACTATGGTAATGTATGCTGCGATTACTATTCACAAACCATTATTTTTTGAAAAATAACTTCAACATGAAACCGCATTCTTCTAACATCACATGCAAAAATGCTGGTGTGAAACTGTTTATTATTTAAAGTTATACAAACACGTGATGTGGATGCGTCTATAAAATGCATTATAAATCGACGTATCGGAAATAGAAATTTTTCCAGATTTCAGTAAAATTTAAATAAATTTTCATACCTAACAGAACATGCATGAACATTGCGCCATCAATTTATCAGTTTATTAATCAATTTTTTGTTTCTGAAAGTATACAAAGTATCTATTTTCCCTTTGTATAAAGATTATTTTTTATTTTTAAAACGACACTAATTCCACAAAAAATTTCATTGCTGAATCATATTTATATTTCACTTTGAATGCATAATTCAAATACATCTGGAAAATTAAAATTAGTGCATGGATTTTACTGCGTCGGAATCAATTCTTGTATCCTAGTTGATAAAAACAAGCTAAATTTATTGTTGATTGAAATTTATCCACGTTACATACATGGAAGGTGTTTAAGAAGTTTTCGAAGATACTGCGAAAAATACATTCTAATGAGAAAATCTTTTAATTTTTTAAAATAAGTAAATTCAAGGAAAATTATAAAAATAGTTTCCTATTCCATCAGACAACAAAATCAATAGCATTAATTATTTCTTACGTTATGGTAATATATTTTATGAAACGCCAATTATATTATTTTACGCAGATATCCTAGTCCTAATAATATAAATCTTGCAATAATTCGAATATATTTCAGATAATAAAATTTAATATTAATTTTATATATATCACCAGGATCAATTATTGTATTCTGAATCACATCATTCTCGATAAAAACCATCAAAGTTCATTGTTGTGATTAAATTCTATCCACACACATACACGGAAGGTGTCTAAATAGATTTGAAAAATACACTGAGAAAAATGAATTTCAATGAATATTGATAGCTGTGAAAATTATAAAAATAGTTTTCTAATAATTAAAAATAATTTTATAATAATTAAAAATAATTTTATAATAATTAAAAATAATTTTATAATAATTAAAAATAATTTTATAATAATTAAAAATAATTTTATAATAATTAAAAATAATTTTATAATAATTAATAAATAATTTTCTATCATTTCGGATCAGATAACGAGCACAAAATCAATAGTATCAATTATTTCGTATGTTATGGTAATATATTTTATGAAATTTTGATTATTTTAAGCAGACATCGTCTCTCATCGAAATATATTATATATAAAAGTATTTACAAATAACGGGAGAAGTTATTTTTCGCATAAATTCTTACTTAATTCTTGATTGTACTTGAATCTTGCATAATTCGAATGTTTCAGATAATAAAATTTACTACTGAGATTTTATATCTCAGTAGTTTTTTTTTATGAGTATTTTACGTTATGAATCTTGATCATTTTACGTTATGAATCTTGATCATTTTACGTTATGAATCTTGATCATTTTACGTTATGAATCTTGATCATTTTACGTTATGAATCTTGATCATTTTACGTTATGAATCTTGATCATTTTACGTTATGAATCTTGATCATTTTACGTTATGAATCTTGATCATTTTACGTTATGAATCTTGATCATTTTACGTTATGAATCTTGATCATTTTACGTTATGAATCTTGATCATTTTACGTTATGAATCTTGATCATTTTACGTTATGAATCTTGATCATTTTACGTTATGAATCTTGATCATTTTACGCAGATATCTCTATCGAAATATATTATACATGAGAGTATTTCTAAATAATGGAGGTATAGAAATAATAAATATTTCCCGCATTAATCTTACTTAATTTTCGATTACTTGAACTTTGCATAATTCGAATGCATTTTAGATAATAAAATTTGATATTAATTTTACATTGCCAGGATCAATTATTGCATCAAGAATTTTATACGGCTCGATAAAAACGAGCAAAATTCATAGTTCAATTCATCCATGTTACACACACACATACATGAGAGTTTCTTAAACAGACCACAGATACTGAGAAAAATAAATTCCAATGCAAAAATTGAAAAGTTTTAAAAATAATAAAATTTAAATAGCTAAAAAATTGTCAAAAATTATTTTCTGTCATTTCATACAATAAGCGACAAAAAACAAATGTATATTTACTTACGAAATATTTATTTATTTATTATTACGAAATATTTACTTCCATTATTTGGAAATACTTTTACATATAATATATGTTGATGTGAGTAGCGCCCGGATTATATGCACTAAAAAAGCGGCAAAATATGCTCTAAAAATATACAAATATGTACTTAAAATACAAAATGTGCACTTAAAATACCAAAATGTGCACTTGAAATACAAAAATATGCACTGAAAATCCCAAAATATGGATTAAACACCCCAGAATATGCTTTAGAAATCTTGAAAAAGTCAAAAATTCCGAAATATGTATTAAAAAATGAAAATATGCATTAAAAATCATGCAAAAAAAAACACATATGCTTGTGAAATGCCTCTTTTCTATTTCTTAGTGCATATGTATTTTTCATTTACAAAAAAATATCCCCTCATATACATATATCGCATTCGGGCATTTTTTAATCTCCAACTTGTTGTAGTTGCTCAATAACGAAAATAGCATTAACAAAAGAATTTCGACACTATTTCTAAAAAAAAAAAATTTAACACTTTGACATATCTCTAGAAATAGCCTTACAATAAAACGGTTAATATTTGTAAAATACTTTATAAATATGTATTAATTCACTAAATTTCACCTGCGGGAAAAAAAACCGATGTTATGAAAATATTATGAACAATATTTGCTTGAAAAATTATAAAAAAAATTGAGTGAGCTTTTAAATAAACCTTCAAAAATATGCACTTATACTGAAAATTCTTTGATTTTATGCATTTATATGCATTAATGCTAAAAAAAAAGACCAAAACATGCAAATGCATATTTTTGGCTCTATTAATGAGAGACTTGGATATCTGCTTAAAATGATCATGATCTCGTAAAATATACGGGATCGTGATCGTTTTAAGCAGATATCCAAGTCTCTCATCAAAATATATTACATGTAAAAGTATTTCCAAATAATGGAGGTAAATATTTCTCTCATAAATCTTACAAGTCAGAAATAATTTTTCCTCAGCCATTTCTGATGGGAATCTGGCCCCGCATCATGTAAGTAATGCTCATGATCTATATAATGCCTGTCTTAGAAGACATCATCGATTCAGAACTTACTAATACTAACCGCGTAGTCTGAGAAATTTTTTCAAGAAATATTTTATACACGAATAAATCATGTTCTATAGCGTTTTCTGGATATATGTGTAATATATCCAGAATATATCTTTCGCAGTCTTCGTAATTTATATGCTGCTGTCATCTTTTGACTGTCTGAAACGTTTAACGTAATGCAGTTTTATATAGCATCTGGTTTATTTTCCGACATTGGAATTGCTGCAACTTTAGTTATCTCAGACATAACTGAATTCGAATTTTATTTTTATTTTTTGAATCATCATTCGTTTCTATCAACTGGGAATCTTCTCTAGACCCTGAAGTAATTTCCAATTTCAGTCTAAGTTGTGTTCACGTCACCATCAAATCATTCCTATTTGCTTTTAGAGGAAAAGGGGAAATGCTTTAACAGCGATATTGTTCATACCTAAAATTTGAGGAGAGGTTTCATATTATTGAATATTTTCATTTAATTTTTGGGAATTTGAATGTCCAAGAAAAATGGCTGATGTAACTAGAATGATATAAGAAAATGTGTTGGAAACAAATCTGAAGCCGTGTTGAAATTTATAAAAAATTATATAAATTTTCAACGTAAATTGCGTAGAATTTTGAAAACTTTGAGAATTAACCATATACTATATCTTTATTCTCTTGCGAGCATCATGAGTATTTTCTAATGTGCAGTTGCAAATTTATGACTGAGCTAAAAAGATAAGGTATTTCTGACAACTTGATCTGTTTCTTAACGAAAAAATATATACATTTTGCATAGACAAGAATATGATAGAAAACTGCAATATTGCAATGGTGATTCTGATTTTAAAGAAAAGTAAACGAAAGAGAGAGAACGTAAAAAGAAATTTATATTGGTCAATTAGTTTATTATCAGTAATGCTTATAAAACCTTTATTTTAGTAATGACACATAGATGGGAATCGACATTAGACGCAGCTCGACTGAAAAAGTGGACTTAGTATAATGATTCTATATACAATGAATCTCGCTTATAACGTTTTTAAAAAAAACCGTCATGATAAAATGTCGTAGGCGGGAAAACGCTTTAAACAAGAAATATTAATGCGAATTTATTAGAGTTGAAACGGTGAAAATAAGTCGTACCAAGTGGGAAAGCGTTCTAAGTGAGATTGACTGCATAACACATATAAAAGAATCGAGGAACTCGTAGAAAGACACAAATATTAGATTTGTTATATTTGGTCTTCACTGCTTTTCAGAAAGCTATTGTCGTCGTCTTACCATCTGCTGTAGTTTGAAGCTCTTTTTTCAGAAAATTATTTAGTACACAACGAATTAATTTACCTGGTAATTGCCGTCAGCACTATACGCTTATAATAAAAATAAAAAATACCAGTTCAAATACGTTAAATGATTCATGCACATGATAATGGATATTTATTTATTTTGCCACAAAGAAAGCCATAATTTGTTTAATACGTTTGTTAGGAGACATTTGGCAAACGCAGCGAACTGCTCGACCACGAAATCCTCAAATGGTATCTCCAAATTGATAAAAGTCCAAGAGATCCCTTTCAACAAACATGGACTAATGAGATCTGAAAGATTTCAAATTTCAATTTTCGGATTTCAGAAACGTCTAACATAAAAAAATGGGGAGAATTCAGAGAAACATTAGATCCAGCATTGGATTGAATATGATTGATGATGATGCCCTTTGATAAACGAATTTGAAAAACATAAACGTTCATCAACAAAAAAGCTATAACAAAACTAAAGATTTCGTCCTTCGAGTGTCACGATAGGAATGCAGAAGTAGAGCTTTTTACAATTGTCATAATATAACAGCATTTTTCTCCCATTGCCAAAGGAAAGAATCATACGTTTGCCATCATACATATAGATGGAAGCCTTCATCAGCCATGATAGATGGAAGCCTTCAATCAATCAAATAATCATAATACAATGCAGCCAATTAAATAAAAAAATCAGCAACAGATCATTCAGGTTGAAGATAATTTTCGTAAAATTTCAGTACAACAATATTTCCGTTAAAACTTGATTTCTAACAATAATTTTAATTTAGATATCATCTTAACCCTCTATGGTCCTGTAGAAAAAGGAATATACATGACAAATGCATGGTAAAAAAACAACCTTATTACACCAATTGCTTTTCTCAATTTTTTGGTACATTAGAAAGTGCATCTTTCAGTGTCTTTTCAGTACAAAATACAACTACATGCGTACAATAATTTTTTTATATATATGAAAAGAGTTGATCTCTTGTTGGCGTAATTTTACGAGAGCTGGTAAAATTTAAAAAGTGTCTAGAAATTTACAAAATCGCGCCAAATTGAGGTGCTCGGGAATAAAATTCAAGGTAACAATTTTATCTGCTTATTCTACAGTAAAATAAAGGATGACTGTATATTTTACGCTTTAATTAACTATTTTTGCTAATTAAAAATACTCTAATTGATTAAATAGCTGTGTTGATGTATTGTTTCAATTGAAAATATGCTAACAGCACCAATTTACATCCGTTTCTGAAAAAAAAAATTGTTTTTTTCGATACGTCTTTATGGGGGTGAACCATAGAGAGTAAATATTGATTGTGGAATGTATTACGTAGTCAAAAAAGAAAGTCCATTGATGAACAAAATTTGACTTTTGAGAAAGTAGTAATAAATAACATTTATTGCCAAAAATGATGTAAAATCATATTAGGGGAAAATATATAAGAATAACTTTTAATGACCAAAAATTTTATAGCCCAGGGCCGTCATTTCAACTTTTTCCGGGGGGGGGGGGGCAAAGCACATGTACTCAATGTATGTATATATATATTTGTATATATATATCATTTTTAGTGTTTTTTCAAAGGCCAGGGGAAAATAATAATAAAGACTGGAAAGAAAACAATGAAAAAGATTGGAAAGGAAACAATGAAAAAGATTGGAAAGGAAACAATGAAAAAGATTGGAAAGGAAACAATGAAAAAGATTGGAAAGGAAACAATGAAAAAAGCTGGAAAGAAAACAACGAAAAAAATTGGAAAGAAAACAATAAAAAAAATTGGAAAGAAAGCAATGAAAAAAATTGGAAAGAAAACAATAAAAAAAATTGGAAAGAAAACAATGAAAAAAATTGGAAAGAAAACAATGAAAAAAATTGGAAAGAAAACAATGAAAAAAATTGGAAAGAAAACAATGAAAAAAATTGGAAAGAAAATGAAAAAGACTCTAAAGAAAATAATGGAAAAGGATGGAAAGAGAGAAAATAAAAAGTTAAAATAACTCTATATATAGTAGGCTTAGGGCTCGGTATTGAGATCATTCTTTCATGAATATAATGAATGATTTATATATTTCAGTCGTGACCTTTTATTTGAATTATTTCATTTTAAAACATTATAATTTATTGTCATGATTTTACGGTCAATTTCATTTAGAAAAAAGTAATTTCTTGACATATATATCGTCAGTAATTTTCTAGAAATATTCTTAACTCAAAATATTTTGTTCTATACTTGAGCACAAAAAACCAAATTAACCGTATAACGTATTCATGTAAATATATAATTTACGTGAATGTTGTAAATTTCAATGCACTATTCATTATTGATGAATTTTTTAACTAATATTCTTGGGATACCAAATTTAGTTCAAAATTCACAAATCTTAACACTATACACAATATTCAAATTTGATAATTTTATAACATCTTTAAATTTTTGATACCCACATTATTTTCATTATAAATACAGTAGTATGTTTCAAAAACTCTTACTATAATTTAATTTTGAAATAATAATAAATTCACTATGATGATTCATTAAAAATAAAGCCAAAAAGAAAAATATCGTCTATTTATATGAACTTAAAATATTTTCTGAGTATATAGTAATTTTATATCATAGTAAAAAAAATTATAGAAATTAAATTTTGTACGTGTGACTTATCTTCAAGTTTTCTTTTAGAATTTTGGAATATTATTGATTAAACATTAGGTGTCATTCCGAATTAAAAAAGTAGTTTTTAGCTGGATTAAAAATTCATGAAAAATTCTAATCAAAACTGTATGGAATCTCTTAAAATTAGAATGTCAGAAAATATGTTATTGAATTTACCGGGCTTTCAGTTATCCGACTACGTTCGTTTCTATAAAATAGTCCCAGAGTGAAATTTAATAACATTGTTAGTAGGAAGTATCTCAAAATGATGGAAACAATAATAAATTTTGGACTACCTATGTCATTTTCTATGAAAATGCCATTTCTATGTCAAATTTTAAGTAAAATTTATGAATTTTGCATTTTGAATTATGAATATTCGTAACACGATTGCAAAATATTTTATGAATGGAATATGTTTTGTTATTTTCACAGTATATATAGGCCTATATAGTGATGATAGGTACTGAACCAAAATTTAAAGGAATGTATGGTGTGCTTGTAAGTTACAATCAAATTTGTTAATGTACGTGTGAATTTTCTGAAATTTCATTCTAAATATTGTCTATAAAACGTTAGTAATTAGACAAATACATGAGATAGACCTTACATTTTGGTTCATAACCTTAACAATATATACCAAAATATCATATTAAAATTTTGTTATGATTTAAAGAATGTTTTTAGGAATAAAAGTATTCTTCGTAAAACGTGATTTAAGTTTTTATTCACGGATTACTTTACTTGTTTGTAAAACGCAACACTAAAGTGAACCTCACTTTGGTTCTAAGCGTCATATAAACAAAACTAAGGCTGTTTTGGATTTATTTTTTTTTTACAATAGGGCTTTCATTAATAATAACAAATAGTATAAAAATCGATATTTTCTTCCAAAATGACGTTTTCAACGTAGTTAACTAGTAACGTACCTCAAACTAGACGCAAAAACTAAAAATTAACTTTTGAAGCTATATAAGCCATGCCACCATTACGTAAAATTACGGGAATAATGTATTTTTTAAGACATTAATCACGAATCCATAACCATTCGAAACCAGTGTGAGGTGATAGTACCGATGGGAATCGTCCTACTTTACATAAAACCGAAATTCCGACAGGTTTTGTTAAAAATACAAGCGCCTTAAAATTTAGATACATACATGTACATATTTGTACATGTGAACGTAAAATCCGGGTCAGGGAGATGCAAAGGTGGAAAAAGTACTCACATGTAAAAAGTACCAAAAAAACCCTTTCCACCCTTTAGACTCTATTATGTCAGTCCATTGTCATATAACCCTTTTTTATTCCAGTTTATCGGAATCTCATGCACCCCTCGATATCCCCTTAAAAGTCCCCATACGGTTCCCACGTTCCCAAAAAATAGTGGTTCCTTCATTGTCCTCTTTCGCACGCGTTCCGATACAGGTCCCACGTCCCAATTTTACTTCCCATTTAAGAAGACGCGTGTATAGACGCGCAAAGGGTTAGAGAAAAGGAGGGATATATTCGTCTTGGGGGGCTAAAAATGGGTAAAAATCGGGAGATTTAAGAATTTAAGAAACGGCCTTTACCCATAAAAATGGGTAACTTCCGCGTTTTGTTGTATATTTCCTATTTTTTTTTAATTCTTGAAAGGGAACTTGGAGGATTTCGAAGTAGCACAATTTCCGTCCTACTTTCTTAAGATTTTCTTATCTATCGCCCCCCCCCCCAGTATTTTTTAGTGCTGTCCTCATGGCACAGTATCGGTGTTTTGTTGAGCCCCGTACGGCACTGTAATACTTACCACACACGTGTTTTATCTTGTGATGGAATAAGTTATACACATATACTAGTTTTTGGATGTTTTGTCGGATGGAACTTGTAATGGAATTTTGCGTGTGGTTTGTGGATGGATTTGATTTCAACTAGATTTTGATGGATGTTCAAGAATCTGTGTGTGATTTGCCGTATGGATCGATTTCAATCTACCTCTTTTGTTTGGATAAAACATTGCAACATGCATGTGTTTGTCGTTTCAGTTTTACGGATACAATGGAATCGGTCTATATATCCGTGGATACAAATTGCAAAACCGCGAATATATCGGGATAAGTCAGATCTAGGATATGTAAGGGAAACAATGGATATAGTGGTGAGAGTTTATTTTGGATTGAATTTAATTTTTTTAAATAAATTTATAATTAAATAGCCCGGTGTTTACAAGAATAAGTGTCATTTTTTTATTTTTCAGGAGAAAAACTGTTTTAAATTATTACTTAATGATTTATTTTTTAGAATTTTTTGTAACTTTAATGTAAGAATATTTATTTTAGTTAATGAAATGAAGAATTGTCAATTAATTATGTAAATATGGACATATCTAGTGTTTTCAGCTCAATGTAATATTTTAAATAATTTTTCGCTTAATTTTCTAGTAATTTTTCGAGACAAAAAACTGTCTTAAAAGTATTAGTTTCATTAGTTATATTGTTATTTTTTATTAATTAATTAGTTATTTTATTTATGAGAAAATTTGTGTGTTTAGCAAGTAAGGAATGAATATTTATTTTAATTAGGAAATTAAAAAGCCATCAATTAATTATTCAAATATGCAGATGCTTTTTTTTGCATCGCAACTAATTTTTTAGCATTATATTGTTTTTTTAGTATTCAGGAGACGAAAAACAACTGTTTTAAAAATATTCGATGATAATTTATTTTTTAGATCATTCTCTTGTGTTTTAGCAAGTTATTAATTTACCTTAAAACAATGTGCGAATGTTAATGCCAATTTAAATATGAATACTTGTATATCTGGTTATTTTCTGTTTAAAAAATATTAAGCAATGATTCATTTTTTAGAAATTTTTATAGTTAAGAAATTATTACCTCTTTTCATCTTAAATAATGTGTGAACATATTTATTTTAGTTGACAAATCGAATTGTCGACAATTAATTATTCAAATATGAAGATGGGTGGTTTATGCACCTTAAAGAAATTTTAAGAGATTTTTGGTGATTTTTCAGGGGAGGAAAAAACTGTTTCAAAAATATTAGGCAATGTTTTATTTATTTATTCATTTTTTGGAAATTTTTGTATTCAGCAAGTTAGTCTTAACTTTAGGTAATACACGAACATTCATTTTAGTGAATGAATTTTGAAAAAAAGTTCCGATGATTAATTATTCAAACATGTAGGTGACGATTTTCGCACAGCAATCTAGATTTTTTTAGGCTTAGTGACAAAAATGTTAGTTTTTATTAGCAACAGATGCACTTTATTATAAAAATGTGTAATTACTTCAAATATAAATGAGATTTCATATGAATTTTTGTTTGATAAAACACTCAAGAGACAAGATTGCCCCGGAAAGTTGTACAATTTTTTTCCTGGTGACATTGTAACAACAGTTTCCTGACCATCATGTTTAGTTGGATATTATTCATAACAATTTTTAATAATGCTTAAATCAATTTTTAATATTATTCAAATCAATTTTGAATAATATTCAAACCAATTTTGAATAATATTCAAACCAATTTTGAATAATATTCAAATCAATTTTTAATACGTAAATCAATTTTTAATATTTAAATCAATTCTGTGATGTTTAAATCAATTCTGTGATATTTAAATCAATTCTGTGATATTCAAATCAATTCTGTGATATTCAAATCAATTCTGTGATATTCAAATAAATTCTGTGATATTCAAATCAATTCTGTTATTCAAATCAATATTTAGATACTCTTCAAATCAATTTTTAAATATTCAAGATGGCGAATAACAGATTAGTTATTGAATAGTATTCAGATCAATTTTTTTACCAAACAAAATAGTTTTTTTTTAATATAACACAATAAAACATACAAATTAAAAAAAACAAAAAACAAAAACGGAACAGTACGATTCTTGCCCAACAAAAAATGATGCAGCATTTCAAGTAAGAACCTGAATCTAAACGACATTCCAAGTTTATTATTTGGTCCATTTGTAAGAATATTTACCATCAATTCCTTGAGCATTTGTAGATTTAATTTCCATGGGGTAAGTAAGAGTAACATTAACTTTTATCATTAACTAACCGGAAAGTTGTTAAAATATCTGAAAGTTCCGGATATTTCTTGAAAGTGTACAGTACAAGTTTGCACAAATCTGCATTCTCTAACTGCTTGTAATCAAAAATTATGTTCGATTCCATGGAAACTCATACCAATGAGCTCAAAGAAAAATGATCCATGATAGGGAGGATTATGAAAGAAACGAGTGTATATACCACCCCTCCCTCCCACACACACATACAGTACACATTACACAGTCAATGTACTTTCTATTCCGATACCGTTGATGGGTTGAGGCCATCCGGTGTTAGCAGAGTGTCAATCATTACCGAGTTAATTACCATTAAGGCATGGGGGGTAATTATTGCAATTTCGATAATCGTTGTTATTCCTGAAGAAACCGTTCGGAGAGAAGCATTCGAAATGCATTAATAGAACGCATTTACATGCCACGCATGAAATTTAAATTATCATTCCGGCTATTCGTATTTCCGATTGTGTCCCGTTGGTGGATCTGTTTGCAGTGGGAAATTTGCATTGTTGGCAATCACTGCGACCCGTCACAGTAATGTGTGGCATGTGTGTTGAATATCCATGATTCTTAATTTCTAATTTATTAGTTTCTTTTTTTTTTAATTTGAATAACTTGAGTTCTGATTTGCTATAATGGTGTTTTGGTCGACTCTCATTCTTTACCCAGCCGCAAACTGAAGATCGTGTTTGTGAGTGTGGTACCAAAGTCGATTTGAATATGAGAGTATATTGGCTAACTTTTCTCTGGAAGTTGGTGGTGGTTGGTGGGGACCGAAACTGGCCTTAATGTTTTCCTCATCATTGCTCATTTGGTTCCTTTCACTCTAAGCAAAATAAAACTAAACTTTCGTTGATGGTTTTCCAAAATGTTGGATATGGCGCACGCGCGTCAAACAGATTGAGAATTTCTCTTGCGCGTTTTGGTAATGAACAATGTTACTGTTGTGAGTGTGGATATTTAATGCCTCTCATTTCTGAAAACTACTTGTTATCTGGCAATTGAGTAAGTAATGAAGAGTGAGATCATTAGCGCTAACGTATTGGAGTTGTGAGTCGCGGGCGCGAAATTTTTCTCACTGTTTCACATAACGATCACATATATACATATGTGTGTGCGGGTGTCTACGGCATCGGTTCCAAATATTATCACTTTATGGCCATAAATTGTTGCACCAAAACCAGTCTTAATGATTTTTTGAAAAATTATCTACAGGTTGTTTTAAGCGAGTTTTAAAGTGCCCCTTCGAAAGAGTAATTTGTATGCCATTAACATGGCGGCGCACAATCTTAATTTCGCGTATAAATTTATACACATTAGTATATATTTTGTGTGTTGGTTGTTTCGTTGTTTCTTAGTGATCTCGTTGAGTTCGTGCCATTATTTTTACGTAATTTTTACCGGTGCCCTATTCTGATTATTTCAAATTATGGAGGCTGTCAAAAAAATTTAAGCAAAAACAGTTTTACGTATGAAAATATTTTTTTTCTATTGGATTGAACACAACACATAAAACATAATTCAAAACAACTGAAAAACACAAAATTACATACATGACGATAACACTCTGTGACCCCAAGGGACTGAAGGTCCTTCCAGTTAGTCAATATGATTTTAATTAAAAAGAGTATATATATATATTTATATATATTAAAGTAATATATTTACAGAAACTAATAAAATTGTCACATTTCATAGAAAAATTATAAAGTTGTTGAGACAAAATAATTTTGTTTGATAAACTGAAGTAGTTTCGAAACAGAATTGAAAACTCAGTTTGAAAACTGTATAAATTGTATATTTGCATATAATATATACATGACAAATATATGGTTAAAAAAAAGATCATACAAATTTTTTTTCTCAATTTTTTTGGTGTTTTAGAAAGTACATCTTTTAGTGTCATTTCAGCACAAAATACGGCTACATAAGTACAAAACATTTTCATCTAGAGAGAGTTGATTAATTGTAGGTTTCATTTTTTGTAAGCTACTGAAGTTTCACGTGTGTAGGGACTATTTGTTTATAGATACCATTAAAAATCAAGGAAAACTGTATTGAAGCCTTAATTAAATATTTTAGCTAATTAAGAAATCCGTTCTAATTAAATTAAAATGCTTTGTTGGTGTATTGTTTCAATTAAAAATAGCTTGACGGTATTTGAGTGTAAAATATTTTTAATACGTTTTTATGGGGGGGGGGTGAACCATAAACTCTTAAATTTTCATCCCAAAAATATTTTTGCATATTCTGTGACTAGATATAAATTTTAAATCTAATGATTAGCAAATTAGCAATATTTTTTATTTTCTTACACAGTTTGTTTATCGTTTTTTCTTATTAAATTCGCATTTTTGAAAACATCATATTTTCTCGATTTTAGTGAGATTTCATCGTTTTTATCAATTTCATACATCCAAATACACTGTGTAATGTCGAATTGTGTTCGACAGGATTAAAAATTCTATGATTCATTCTGAAATTGAAGTAAAATATGAAAATGTAATTCGCATCGATACTCAAACATCCGAAAATGTTTTAAATGCTTCAATTTCTGTAATGCACTTTTACAATATTCAATTTAATCGGCATTGTCAATTCTATAACAATAACTTCATTAACTGATTAACAATTTATCCCGAATACAGTCCGGCATCCCATTTTCAAATTTTACATTTACTATATCTACGTCTCATTTTAACTAAATTAAATTTTAATTCTTTTAATTCTTGGATGGTGTGACTTAACGAGAGAAAAAACATTCTCAACAATGCAATTTTTTCAGGCGTGATAATTGCAGCAAGCAAATTTTCAAAAAAAAAAAAATCATTTTTAAATTTTTTAATTTTTAAATACTATGCCATTTTCTGCGTCGAGCTGTGTTCAAGTTTTTGTTCTATCTGTACTAAAAATATTTTTAAAATATTTTAATGTTAACTGTGTTAGTAGGCATTACATATGCTAATGCTTTCCACTAAAATGCTCTTTTCTCAAAACTAAGTTTTTTGTTAGATTAGGACCATTTTTTCGAACACCACTCATTCAAATGTCTTGAAACTCTGTGTGCCTCTCAACACTGGCGTTACATACTTTTAAACGAGGATTTTTTTATTGAAATTATTTAAAAAAATTTTGTCACAAAACATGTCAATTTTGGTGATTTTTGAAAAAGTTGCATGTTGTTGAAGTTAATATATTTGAAAAAAAATTACCAACTATTAAAATTCTAAATGCTCGAGTTAAATTGTTTAGAAATATCCATAGTATTTGAGAGAAAAAAAGTGAGTGCCTAAAGTGAGAAGAAAATTTTTAAATGTTCCTTGCATGAAAGAGATTTTTCCCATAGGAAAGCATGGGGAGCCAAGATCGTGCACCAATCCCCTTAAACTGTTAATTTTTTTCATTTAAAAATTCTTTTAATCGCATTACAATTAATTAGTTTAAAAATAATCATCCAAAAATAATTTTTGCTTCATAAATTGGAAGAAAATTATAGTTTCAATAAAAATATGTGTGAAAAATCACTTATTATGGCCAGAGATGCAACATTTATATAGAAAAATTTATAAATTATGTTATTACTCCTATAGTGCTGGTTTCTTCTTGAATTGGTACACACAGATGCGTAAAAACATTATTAAAGGCTAATAAATAATTTTTTTTATCATTGTGTTACTTGCAATTATTTTCATCAACTACATTGCTGGCCAAATTAAAACTTTCCCATGATACCCGCAGGGCCCCCCAATCATTCCACGGTATTTAAAATTATAAGATTGTGTCCAGATTTGCAGAGACTTATGTACAAATACAAAATCAAGGCTACAACAGGTGCAGGCCCAACGAGGTGGCTGAAAAAAAAGATGCCCATAACAAATATGGATGTCATATATTTCTAAAATACAGCATGTATATTGTACAATAAGGTTTTATAAAGGATGGGCTAACGTGCCCGTGTTAAAATTCAAATCTAAACCCAAACAGTCGATATAATAAAAAGTGGTAAAGTGGATGGAATTCACCCTTTCAATATTCAATTCAACACAATATTGTAAAATTTTTTCACCTGTCTAACTGTTCATCTCTAATTTCAAATGTTTTTTACAGGGCTCATAAATTATTAAAGAATTTTAATCATTCTGAAATCATTCATGAAAATAGTTATGAAATAATTTCTAAAAATCATAATGAAATCTGTTTCTGAAAATAATAATAAAATCTGTTTCTGAAAATAATAATGAAATCTGTTCCTAAAAATAATAAATGAAATTTGTTTCAAACTGTAATTTTTGAAATTTTCCAAATTGTAATTTTTGAAATTGTTTCAAAATGTATTTTTTGAAATTTTCCAAACTGTAATTTTTGAAATTGTTTCAAAATGTATTTTTTGAAATTTTCCAAACAGTAATTTTTGAAATTGTTTCAAAATGCATTTTTTGAAATTTTCCAAACTGTAATTTTTGAAATTTTCCAAACTAATTTTTGAAATTGTTTCAAAATGTATTTTTTGAGATTATTTATTTCACTAGTTTTGTTTATTGTTGATTTCTCTTTTGTTTCACTAATCTTTTAAATTTTTTGTTCGATTAATTTTTTATAATTTATTTTCTCTAATTTTTAATTTTTTCTCTAAATTAAAAAAAAAATTCTCTAAATTAAAAAAAAAATGTT
Source organism: Pholcus phalangioides (assembly GCF_987345545.1). Lineage (NCBI taxonomy): Eukaryota > Metazoa > Arthropoda > Arachnida > Araneae > Pholcidae > Pholcus > Pholcus phalangioides. The sequence continues at coordinate 27,988,077 of NW_028301610.1, read as the reverse complement.
GTAAGGTTTGAAAGACAAAAGCAGCAAATTCCAACACTAATACCTCCCCTTCAAATACTTAATATTTCAATAACAATCAAAAAAAGATTTTAAAAATTGTATTTGTAAAAAAAATTCTCTAAATTAAAAAAAATATTTGCTCTAAGTTTTTAAATTATTTATTTCACTATTTTTTCAATTGTTTATTTCATTAGGGTGTTTTTCAGCATTTCTGTAAATTCTGTATGCTTTTTTCATGCTGACTTCCTCCAAAATATATGAAAACAAGGTGTCCGAAAAATTATTTGTTCCCTCGCCCCCAGAACACGACCCTTATAATGTACCAATACACAGAGTTACTGGTGAGTCTGACACTTTTAAATAGCTCAGTACAACTAGCTCTCAGACGCCACAGGGGCCTTTATTAAAATTCCTACTGGCGAAAAAGTAATTTTCTGAAAATGGCCGGCGGGCCACGGCAAAAGCTCAAAGGCCTTTGAAGACCCTAGTTATAATGAAAATTTTACTTCTCCATAAACGCTATAGTATTTCAGTTATTTGTATCCCTTGTTAATTCCTAAGACGAAAATTTTAGGTGTTTACACTACAATATACCAATTTCAATTTCAGATACTATATCGTAATGTTTGATTCGTATTTCCTCAATTTGTATTTTCATTAAAATGAAAGAAAAGACTTGTATTTTCGCAAAAATGGCAATTTGATTGTTCTTTTTTCGTAATCGTCGACGATCTCTTTGGAATGATCGTAAAAGAGAAGTTCTTTGGAACAATTTACCCGCTCGTAGTAGGAGTTAGATAGATATCCATTTGAAGTCAATTTCAAATAGGCCTATACTATCCTATCTGCCCAATTAGGAAAGAGGATCTTTTGTCACACAATGGCAATTGAAAAATATCGACTCTCGCTTCCAACTAACTACTACTACTACTATCACTGGCTAATGAAATGATTTCGTACAGCAACGAGAATGGTCGAGAAGACGAACGATGGCACAATGCTAATAGAAAAGTCCCTGATAATTCAATACTCTTTGCGTGTAAATTAATTTATACTTGTGTATTTTAGCCCTTTTATAAGGGGGGAAAATTGCTCTCATTTATATCGTTCGAAAATATTCCTCACAATACGATCGACATTTCGAAGTTGGCATTAATGCAATTTTTATTCTCATTGATAATAATTGTCACGGCTTGATTAATTGAAAGAAAATTTCATTAGATCTTTTGGAACAGCGATATATCGGCGTTAAATTTCGTTGATTAAACAATTGGAAAATAATTCAAATATCGATATATTCTAATATATATGATAATACACGCAGTCGAACTTGGCTAGAAATTTTCAGCTGTTTTGCATTAAATTAACGTAATTTCTGGTAAATAAAGCCAAAATATTGACCGAAAAAATTGTTTTCGTAGAAACATCCCAATGAAATTATATGTTGTTAGTTTTTCTTGCAGCTCTCAAATTTTCTTTAAGAATTCCATAATTTGAACAATACCCGACATTTGACATTATTCTTGAATAAAAATAATTTTTTAAATGGATTTTTCAATGGTAAATTGAAAAATCCTTTAAATATATCTATATTATAGTTTCTAGTATCCATAGATAAAGTCAAACCTTTTTCAGTCGTTTTGCATCAAATCCGATATAAGAATTACCGTAATTTCTTTTAAATAAAGAATTTGATCGTTTGATAATTTTTGTCACACCACGGTCCATTTTCTGCACTCGAGGGCTGATTAGACCAGGACCAACAATTTATTGCCGATTCCGAACGGCAGCTTTTTTTTATACTCTTCGAGAGGTTAGTTCGCTATAACCCCCTTGATGTGGGACTCCCTGCGGTAGCAATCTTTTTCTGTGGTCATGTTTTCATTTTTGTTGTACCCCTGGAAAGTTTTCTATCAAGGACGAACCGGGTATCGAACTCGCGACACCTCTGAACATCCTTTGATACTTTAGGCGAGTATCTTATCGACCTGGGTTACCCGTCCTTAAATAATGAATAAAAAGTTGACCGAGAAAAAATTGTATATTTGAATATGCATGGTAAAAAAAACCAAGTATTATACCAATTTATTTTGCTAATTATGTTAGTGTTTTAGAAAGTACATCTTTTAGCGTCATTTCATAACAAATGCGACTATATAAGTACAATACTTTTTTTTTAAATCTAGAAAGAGTTGATTCATTGCCGGTGTAATTTTTTGAGCGATGCTGAAATTTTACGTGTTCAGAGATCTATCAAATCGCACCGAAAATTGAATGAATTGGAAATAAAATTCAACTTATATATATAACAACACAACACACACACACACAGCTATTCAAATTTTTTAAGCAAGATTTTATCTGTTTGTAGATAACAGTAAAATAAAGGCAAGCTTTTCAGTACACTTATATTTTACCCGTAGTTGTCCATTGTAGCTAATTAAAAATATAACACTAATTAATTAAACTGCCGTGTTGATCTATTACACTAATTAAAAATATGCTAAAAACATAAATTTTTAAAACATAATAATTTTCAATATGGTTTTATGAAGAAGAACCATAGAGGGTTTAAAATAAATGCATAAAAACCCTCACTAATTAGAATCTCTTATGGGCAGAACATCTATATAAGACGATATACAAATAAAAGCTAAATTAATTTACAATAAATTCCACGGTTCTCAAAAAATATAATAATAATTTTTGATTCATGCAAATAACACGTAATATCTCACGAGACTAATAATTCCCATGAACTTGAAGTTCTAAACATAAAGATCTCGATACTTTGTTTTATCCGAGGTAAAATATCGCGACGTGGATTTATAATAAGTATCTTCCTCGAGTCTTCATGTTCAAACAGTTTCCATTTCACGGAATAAACGCACAGAACATGGAAATTATATTCGACAAGGAAAAGATTCATATACATATATATGATAGGAAACTTCTTTTAAGACGCTTTAAGACGCGTTACTTTTGCGATATCATTGCCTTTTCTCTCGGCTCTTCTACAAGTAGATTGGAAACAGGCTTTTCAAATATTAATATAAATATACATAGAAAACATTCGAGTTTTCTTCCCTCCCTCTTCTAGTAAAAATCTCTGCTATATAATATTTGGAAAGAATCAAACACACACAACTTTGTTCAGTTCCTATTGAAATGTTAAAATTCATCGAAAATATTCGAACGAAGACGTTTTCTTCTAGAAAGTTTCGGAAAAGGAGGGTGGAATGGGTTATGGATAAACTTGCTTGTATTTAGTATGTATATGCAACGGAGTAGAAACTATTTGTTCCCGTTTTGGCGTTCAGGAATGTATTAAAATACGTAAAATGTTTCTAAAATCTTCACCAACCCCCTTCTCCGAAATGTATTTCTACTATCTAACATCTTCGGGTTCTTAAATGTTAATTTTGTTTCCGATGCATTAACATTTTCGATGTGGATGGTAGTGCTGGTGGTGGTATAAATCCTTCTTCCCCGAAACGTTTCCTATGGAATTATGTGCTTTATCGTATTTCTAAGATGTTATTTCGCCTGTTTTTCCACCCTCAGGGCCCTACGCCCCCCCCCCACAATCCTTTCCGGTTAATGGAGGAAAATTAATGTATTGATTACTTTACAGGTGGAATACGGTTGAGGGTATAAGAGGCCACCCTTTCCACCTTTCTGTTAATTTACCTCTTAAGAAGCGACCGGGGGAAAACTGATTTACATTTCACTGCCCACCAGTCGTAAGACCCTAGGTATGAACGTTGTCATTTTCTCGAAATTTAATTAGTTTTGCTAATTAGTTTTCCAGTTGATCAAATGGAATTTTGGACGGAGTCTTCTTACTGAAAAGTTTTGGCTGGTTCTGTGTGCTCGACCTAAATTAAAATGAACAACCCACTATTACGTACATATATATTCGATTCGGACGTTTCGATACGACGAATAGGAGGATTATGTCCTCGAAATGCATTGCGAATTTATTATAATTTTTTTATTAATATTCTCATGGGATTGTTCGGCTGCCATTCTTGAAAGACAAAGATTTTTCTAGAGTAGTTATTCGATATTAAAATATCTTTCCTAAAAGGGTAGTTACTAGTTTTAAAGGATTCTTATGTAATTTATTTGATGTTTTTCCCAGGGTCCCAATCGAGAGAAATTCTGTAATTTTAATAAAATGTTCGAAATAATTTTCTCTAAGGATTACCTTGGCCTGGAATTAAGTGAAAATCTAGCTATTAAATGAATTTTATTTGAGCCCCCCCCAAATGATACGAGCACTCTAACCGATTAAAATTTTGGCGACGCTTGTAATTGGAATGTGTCACACGCGAAGACATGTTGGACAGTCTGATGCGCTCTGTGTCTGAGTGTGGAATATGAAAGGGAGGGTCAGCGCCGAATATGAGTGCTTTTGCGTACTGCTAATCACAAACCTCAGACAGATAATCTGGCAAAATGGCTTACATATAACATAATGGTCTTACTGATGTAGTGCTGTCTAGTTAAATTTGATTTAATTTAAATAGGCCCAATACACAAATCTTACTTCAAATCTTAATTATCAAATTTTTAGAAACCCAATTTTTTAAAATAAATATAAGAGTGAGACAATATTACCCGTATTTTACGGGACAGAAATGTTTTCTTATATTAAGGGGTCCCATACCTATTAACATGGTGAGAAACTATGCTCTAACATAAATGTCATTAAAAATACGATTTAACCATTTAAAAATTGTATGCATGTTCTTGCTTGTATGTGCTATCCTATGTCAGTTTTTGATACTTAATTTTTTGTAAATTTTCAAAAAAATGCTTTAAGAACAGTTTGCGCATATGATAAATTACCATGACATCATTGTAATTGAATAAAAATATATTCGTTGAAAATATATAAAAGAAACTATATAGGCCTACAGAAAAAAAAAATTGATGAAAAATGAAGCAAAAGTTTGAGATCCCATTGATTCAATCGCATTTGAAATTAAATTTTAAATAAAAACAAATACATTTTAAATAAGATTGAGTCTGTGAAATCTTAACCTTTTGCTTCATTTCATAAGCTGAATAATTTCCTTTCTAAATATTTTGAATCAATTTTTATTCAATTACACATTGACGCCATGGTATTTTATCATGCGCGCAATCTGTTTTTAATGCTTTTTTTTTTTTTGAAAATTTGTAAAAAAAAGTAGGTATCAAAGATATGTAAAGCTGTCATAGGATAGCATATATAATCAAGATCATGTGTAAAAAAATAAAATGAATCAATGGTTAAATAGGAGTTTTAACCATTAAAGTTAATTTGATTATTTTGAATTTTTGAATATTCGTTATCTTGACACCAATATCGGCAAAATATCAAAAATTGTAATACATATTATTTTTTGAATACACTCTTTATAATATTATTGCACGGACATTAGTTTCGTGGTTTTCTAAAATTTACGTGCATATTTTTCATTCATCATATTCACAATTTCTTGAAAATGATAAAACTGTCTAATGAGTGAATGTATCAAAATTGAAATCTTTAAGTTCAACATGAAATAATGAAATTGGAATTTTCTCTGATACTGTAAGTTAGATTATTAACAATAAGTGGAAAATTATTAATTTTGATATTTTAATTAATTGAAATTTATTTTCTTCTCATTATTCATGGGTGACTCGAGTTTAGCTGCCATCAGGGTGCAAAGTTTCACGTGCCGCCCCTAAAAAAGCCGGAAGGCTGACGTGACTTCCCCATAGGGAACCATGAAAAAATCCTGCTTTTCTGCAGTACAAAGCCACATAAAATTATTTACCAATCAGAATATGCGTGACCATACGTCCCGCTTTTAAAAAGAGTGTTCTGGATTGTTTAACATCATTTTACTGTTCTTAATTGTGCCGAATTTCTCAATTCACATTACAGCTGTTGTTATTCCTCATTGAGTCATCATTCCTGACACTTATCTTGTAAAGAGGAAGTTTAACGAGGCGACTTTTATTTAAAAAATTAATTTTTAAAGGGGCGTTTCTGGTGCGCCAGATACCGGACAAGTAAGAAGCCGAATTCTTAATTTGTCTTCATTGGACCATTCCAGAACAATTACTAGATATTACAAAATCCACACAATTGCCCCACATTCCTGTTTCTGGTATTATTGTCCCAAGAAATGTCTGTATCGGCAAGTTATGGCTCGAAAGCAGGATGTCATGTGCAGAGGCGTACTTACAGGGGGACTTAGCTGGCTATAGCCCATGGTGGCATATTTGAGAAATGAGTAGTCAAGAAAATTAGTAAAAGGGGAGAAGGGCACCGAAAATTATCGAAATATAAATCCGCCCCCCCCTCCCCCCCATTCCAGAGAGCAACCACACGAGTGGCCTAGAGTTTGCGAGCATGTGAGTAACCAAAAGAGGGATGTATAAAGAGTTTGCAAGATCTGAATGACTAAACGAGTGATCTAGAGAGTTTGAAGCCCGTGAGTGACCGAAACAGTGTACAAGCATGTGAGTGACCGAAACAATGTACAAGCATGTGGGTGACCGAAAAAAAATCCTGAACAACAACTGAACAGGTCAGTGAGCCCGTTTGGCGTGGCGGTGAGAGGCTCGTCTACCACCGGGAAGGTTGCTGTCATGTTCCCAGGTTCAAACCCGAGGGAGGAATAGATAAGACATTTTCCCTAACGGGCTTGAGGCGACAACCGATAGACAGTGCCTTCATTTCCAACCTATCTCATTAACGACAGTAAATTGCAATATAGTGATATGGCCAGTGTTGGTGTTTGGTGAAGTGGAGTGGGTAAGTGAGCAACAAGAAGATTGACCTAGAAAGAATGACACGAAAATAGTAACTAAGAAACAGAAGCATGTTTACAGGCTGAGTGGGCTATAGCCCGGCAAATTTAAGAAATAAATGGTCAAGAAAATTAGACTAGGAGGAGAGAAGGGTGAAACAATTTTTTGTAGCCCACAGTCGGCTTAACCATAAATCCAGTCTGATCATGTGAATTTTTAGTATTGGAAGTTTTAAAAAATGTTGGTGTGTCTAACTAGTCTAAGCTGCCGCTCGAGTGCATCGCATCCCTCGCTTATAAGCCATCCCTGTCACTATTTTTGACATTTTACTTTCAATTTACTTTTTCTCATTGATAATGAAATTTATTTTAATGTATTTTTTAAGACAATTTTTTTGTCCTGCTAATTTTTTGATAATGCTCTGTATTTGTAACTATGCTTTTTCACAAAACTATTTGTTCTTTTCTCATTATTCAAACCTATAATATTTTTAATTAAATTAAATTAAATATTTTTAATTTATAAATATTTTTAATTAAAAATCAAGTTTGAGACATTTATATAATTTTGATTTTAGCACGCATTCTTGATATTAAATTTCATATGAAAAAATTTAATTAGAAGTTGGTAAATGATTATATAGATACAAATTATTGTCTTGCTCATGTAGTGCTGTCTAGTTAAATAGCTTCAATATACCTACATATAATCTTAATTATCAATATTTTTTTAGAAACCCACAAAGTTTTGAAAATAAATATGAGTGAAACACAATATAACCCGTATTTTACGGGACAGAAATTTTTTCATGTAATCAGCTGTTTCTTCGTTTTTAGTAAAAATGTTTATTTTCTATTAAGTTTTCTAGTAAGATAATTTTATTATTTTTAATTCGTGAATCTGTTATCTTCACAGTAAAATATTAAAAAATTTTATGTACTGTATATTTTTTTAAAGATTCTATAATATCATCACATTGACATTAGTTTTATGGTTTTCAAAAATTTATGTATATTCAGTCATCTTTTTTATAATCATTTTGAAAATGATAAAATTGTCTAATGAGTGCATCAATGTATATATTGAAATGATTAAGTGCAACATAACATAAAATAATGGTATCGAACATTCTCTGATACAGTAAGTTTGATGGTTAATAATTAGAAAATTGTTAGTTTTGATAAAGCAGAAAATTGTTCATTTTGATATTTTATCTTAGTAAGGCAGAAAATTGAAATTTAATATGAAATATGAAATATGAAATATATAATATTTAATATGAAATATGAAATATATAATATATAATATTTAATATGAAATATTTAATATGAAATATTTAATATGAAATATTTAATATGAAATATTTAATATGAAATATTTAATATGAAATATTTAATATGAAATATTTAATATGAAATATTTAATATATAATTTTTTGCCAAGAAATCCATAGAAAATCTATACGAATAAAAAATATCTTCGGAAATATAATTTTTGAAAATAAGTATAGTAAAAATCGGCATAAATTTCCTTTTTTATAGGGTATTGAAAATTTTTCATTGTAGTAAGGCAATTTTTTTTGTCATACTTTTGGGATAAATTTATTGCATTCAAAACTATACTATCCCAAAAAAAGATTTATTCACTTCCCTTTATTTCACTTTATAATTAATATTTTTAATTAAAATTGGTGTTTTATTGGTGTATATATCCGTAAAACAAAAATATTTAAAAAATAAACATTATATAACTTTATACGATCGCATTTTACGTAACAGAGTTATTTTTGTTTTTATATTCATCTATTCGTTTTAGTGAAAATTCCTATTTTTTTAAGACTTTCGAGAAAGAAAAGTTTAATATTTTTAATTTGCGAATTCGTTATGTTATCGCAAATATCGGTGAAACATCCTGTTTAAAAAAAATAAATAAAATTTTATTACACTCTAAATATAACATTATCATATTGACATTAATTTATCTACACTTTTTTCTAAAATTTAATAGTAAATACAAAATTGTCTGATGAGTGTAACATGAACTAATGAAATCGAATTTTCTCTGAAACCGTTAAAAAGACGATTAATAATAAATTTAAAATTTTATTTTTGATATTTTACCAAGGGGAAAAATATATTTAATGCAAAATATTTAGAGAGAAATCTAAAGAAAATCTATAGAAATAAGAACATATTTTCTGAAATATTATAATTTTTGAAAAGACATCAAAAATCGTATACACATATTTTTATGGGCATCTTTTTCTCAGCCACCTCGTTGGGCATTTTTGCCTGTTGTGGCGTTGTATTTGTATTTGTATTTTTATAATCGGTATGAATGTACTTTTTCTTATAGATATTAAAATTTATTTTATTGTATTAAGACAATTTTTGATACGAATGCGAATTAAAACGATGATATTCTAGAAAAATTTTTGTATCTTCGTGTTATTTCACTTTTTTCATTAACACTATTAATTGAAAATAATGTTCGAAATATTATATTTGTGTGACTTTAGTATGAGTTCTTAACATGATTTTTTTATGTACATTTTTTTTATTGAGTTGTTAAATCTACGGTGATTATATAGGCATAAATTATGTCCTTACCGATATGTTGTGCTATCTAGTTGAATTTATTTCAATTTAAATAGCCCCAATATACCTACATAAAATTCCAATTATCAAAATTTTTTGAATAATAAATATTATATAACTGTATATGACTATATTTTACGGGACAGACTTATTTTTTCATGCTAATCTCTTCGTAGTAGTTAAAAACAGTATTTTGTAAAAATTTTAAGGAAATGTAATTTCAATATTTTTAATTCATCAATTCGTTACCTTAACACGCATATCGGTAAAAGATCTAGTTTCTTTCGAAAAAAAAACTAAAAATTATCTCGTATTTTTCAAAATACACACTTTTTAACATTGAATTTAATTTATCTTGCTGTTTTATAAACTTTATGCTCAAATTCAGCCATCGCAGTCACTATACCTTTCAAAATTGTATAATGAGTGTATCAACATCGCTATCATTTAGAGCAACTTGTAATAATGAAATCTAAATTTTCTCTGATTGCGTAGAATAAACGGTTAATAATGAATGAAAAATTAAGATTGATATTTTACGAAAGCAGAAAGTTATATTTAATACGGAATATTTATAGAAATGCAAAAAAAATCTATAGCAATAATGAAATATTTCCTAAAATATCGTATTTTAGATAATAAAAAAATCTACATCGACATAAATACGATACCAGTACCGATTGGTAAGAGACAATGCGAGGTTATGGTGTCGCAGGGAATTTTTCTCTAATAGGGTTGTTAATAAATGGAATAGCTTACCCCCGGAGGTAGTTAATTGTAATACAATTGACACGTTTAAAAAGAAATACGATAAACATGTTGGGGTAAATCGAGAAGCTATCCATTCTTAGAGAATAAGACAACCATAATATTCTTTATGGTCGTTGTATTTGTATTTGTATAAATGTACATATAGAATTTATAAGAAAAGTTCATTTAACATTTATGTGAGTGGAGTGCATTTATTAAGGGGGTCTCCTACCTTTTAACATGGTAAAAACTTTCTTGTGTAAAAAATGTTATTAAAAATATTGATTTGGTTCGAAATTTTATCACATATATTTGATCGTATATCAATGCCCCTCGTTGAGCATTTTGCCTGTTGTGGCCTTGTATTTGTATGTTATACTATGACAGTACAAAAATTTAATATATCCCAATACTTAATATTTATAAATGAAAATTTAAAAAAAAATGAATTAAAAACAGCTTGCGCGCATGATAAAATAACATGACATCAATGAAATTGAATAAAAATTGATTTAAAATAAAAGAATCTTCAATATAGTTCACATGACGAAAAAGATTTGGGATTCATTCATAAATTCTGACTATAAATTTTTTTTATCTAATTAAAAATAAAATTATAAAATTTAATTTTGAATGAGATTATGAGATTGAATCGATAAAATCTCAATCTTTTTCATCATTTCATGAACTGAAGGGTTTTCTTTATTTTGAATCATTTTTTATTTAATTATATAGTGATTTCATGCAATTTCATCCTGCACGTAAGCTGTTTTTAATGCTGTTTTTTGAAAATTAGTAAAACATTGAGTACTAGAGATATGCAAAATTTTGTTCTAACATAGTATTGATAACAATCAAATATATGTGGTAAAAATTTGAAATCGATAAATGGATGAATAATATTTTTAATAATATTTCTACGTAAGAATTTTTTTTTTTCATGTTAAAGGGTAGGAGACCCATTAAGACAGTTGTTGGAATAAAGTTGGGTATTCAAAACGGTACTATTTTAGAAATTTAAATTTCCTCATCTTTGTTCCACTTCATATATTAATATTTTAAACTATAAGTCAAGTTCGAGGCATTTATATAATTTTGATTTTTTTCGTACGCATTCTTTTAACATAATTATTTTTTTATGTAATTTTTTTTTTAATTATGAGTTGGCAAATTTCTGGTGATTATAAAGGAACGAATTCAAGTGAAATAAGTAGTCTTGTTAGCAGGGAGAAACTCTCGCATTAGGCATTAGGACATGATAACGAGAGTTATTACAACAGTTTTGCGTGGTGCCAGAACGATGTCAATAAAGATTCCGAAACTGAGGAGGGCCACGTTGCACAAGAGTGCAATTAAGCTGATAATTTTAATAATTTCTTCTAAAGTAGGCAGCCATAGAAATAACTTTGGAGGTTAAATTATCAGTTGTTGGTTAGTTAGTTCAAACTTTTCTGTGTGGTTTAGTCGTTTGTTCCGTGTCTTAACGATGGAACTTCTCCAACACTAGGTATCTCTAAATTTGAAAATAATGTGTACCCTGTGCTTCATAATGATAGGATCAATGCTAAACTTTTGTAATTAACAAACAATAATAATGAAATTCCTATTTCTTGATATAGAGAGGAGTAAAGATCGTCAAAGTTAGTAGGAAAAATTTAAAATTAATTTTAATCAATGAATATTGACATTTTTGTTTGTATTGATAATATTACCACTTAAAAATAACCTCGAAATACCAGGAGATATACTCTATTAAACTTTACTATTGTTGCTTTCTCGTATGACCTACTTTAGAAAATGAAAATTTGATGGAAAACTGGATCTTTTATTGTTATTATTTCTATATTGCAGTTGTTCTCAGCCGCTGGATCCTTGGGGACTCCATGTGCACTTCCCAGGGGCTCGAAAAAAATATAATAAATAAGTAAATTTGGCAAATAAAAAGAAATGGGCCTACGGGGCTTTGCCATAGAAACTATTATATAAAATATATTCTAAAAAAGATTCCGCGAGTCATAAAAGGTTAGAACCCCTGCTATAAGGGGTCCCATGCCTTTTAACATGGTCAAAATAAAGCCTCAACGACTATGCTCCAGTAAAAATATTATTTAACTATTAATTTATTTCACATTTGGTACACATATTTTCAATTATATATACTATGCTATACTTTTACAATGTTTCACAAATCTTCAATGCTATTTTTTCCTCGAATTTTCAAATATTAAGAAAACATGACCAAAAACTTGCACGCGTATAATGGCATGAATGCCATTGAATAAAAATTGTTTCAAAATAAAGATTGTGAACTGATCGAATGATGCAAAAATTGAAATTTCATATTGACCCAATCTATTTTATTTAAAATAAAATTTAAAATTAAAATATATTTTATTATTGAAATTTTTGAAAGATTTTAATCAAGTAATGATGAATGGATTTCAAATGTTTCCCTATCATTCCATATGAACTAAACAGTTTTCTATTTTTCAGAAATCACCAAAACTTACCCATATTTTGTGCCATAAAATTTTTTTAATTAATTTTAATAAAAAATCCTCGCGTTAAAGTATCTAACGCCATAGTCTGAGAGACACAAAGTTTCAAGAGTGGTGTTCAAAAAAATTCCTTATCTAACAAAAAACTTGGTATTAAGAAAAACGCATTTTAGTGAAAAACATTAGCATGTATAATGCCTGCCAACAGTTTATATTAAAAGATTTTAAAAATATTTTTAGCACTGGTGGAAGAAAAACTTTAACACAGTTAGACGCGAAATTTCAAAAAATTACACAAAATTTCTTACAATAAAGATAAATCCAGCTACAAGTTTGGGCGTATTATGAAGAATATTATTATGCACACTGAGTTTATATACTCGGTGTGCATCAAAATTTAAGATTTAACGCATCAAAACATTTGAATTTCAGTTAGAATGTTTATCTCAAAATTCGACAGAAATCGCAAAATTTCAAGAATTTTAAAAACGTTGATTTTTATGCAAGAAACTCAAACCCCTGGCATGATTAAATGGTTATGGTAAAAAAAATCACCATAAATCGAATAACTAGTAAACTTATAGTGGTTTGATCAGCGTAATAAATACAGTGTGCATGAACTATTCGGTGTATAGCCGTTACATGAAATTTATGTTGAAATATATAAAGTTTAAAATATAGAAAAATATTATTTTTATATGGATACGATTTTTATATCAAATACAAAGGCCACGACAGGCATGAAATCCAACGGGGTAGGCTGTTAATTTTAAAATGCCTTAAAATATATAAAAAAAATATATAATATTTCATACTGAAAACCAAGGCTATATATAGCAAAAACCAATAAAATATTTTAAAAAATGCAATACATTTGCAATATAAAAAAATTAAGTTTATGATATATTTGAAAAAGAAATAGATGAAAAATTATCGGCAATAATAGTCGGCAATTTTCACTTGGAACTTTAAATTTTAATATTGTGAATTTGGTTTTTCAATTACCAAATAGCAATGCAAAACATTCACGCAATTCTTTCAAGGAAAATTTGTAGCAAAGTAGTATTTCTTTTTGTTTAAAGGTTTCACGTTCTATATTGTTTTGCTTCTTGAATGAGCCAGATTTTCTTATTCCCACAGTTGATATCGTAAATTATGAAACAGAAAACAATTTGAATACAAATATGAACTTCATATAATATAAAAATGTTACTCAGAAGTGCATAAAAGTAAGCATGAGCTTCAGTAAATACTTATCGATGGGGCAGTAAGCATAATAAAAATAAACACTTATCTAGCTATACAAAATATGGTGAAATTTTTCCTTTTACATTTTTTACCATAAAATCATTTCCAAAATTACAAAAGCATATATTAGGTGGGGAAAAAAGTTCTTGCCAGAAATTTATTGTTTGGAAAAAATGATACAGAAATAAAACCTTTTTTGCCCTAGCATTGGGCAATTTCCAGGTAGATTGTCGAGGGAAATGTCCAAAACAGAAACAGTATTCTAGTGTTCTGCAATTACAGTGAACTCTCCTAAGACGAAATTTATCGCGGTTGCAGGCCTGAAAGCCACCAAAAGTTTGGATTTTCATTGGAACCAAATGGCTACGAATTTTAGATTTTTCAACAGACATTTTACACGTCCCGTATTACACTTAAAAGTTACAAAAAACAAGCAAAATTTTGCGTTCTACTAGAACGCACCTCAGCATTTCCAAAACAATCGCGATTATGCAAATTAGACTGTAAATGCGACTAATGCAGCTCATCTGGTGCTACCTATCATTTCTCCACAAGAACTTTTTTCCCACCGAATATGTGCATATACATGTAAATTTTTTATGCTGCACGTTTTATACACATGTTTTGTGCAAAGAGGTAGCTACATGAAAAAAAGTGAATAGAAAACTTCAGTATCGATTTATAGAGTGCAGTTTATATCGTGTTTGAAATTTTTGGGTTGAGAATAAGCATTCTCTCAGTAAGGCGGCGATAAAATGGCATTCACTAATCCGATTTTATTAATTTCTAGAAACGGAACTTTGTAAAAAATTATCCACTTGGACTAGTTCATTCTTTGTTACGGAATGCAACTTGCAGAAATAACAAGTGTATATTGTGTTTTAACGCTTAAACATTTTTCCAATTACTTTAATTTTTTTTTTTTACATTGTATGAAACTGAAATAGTAAGTTATTCATGAAGTTGTATTGAAAAATGCGCATTGCAAGGTAGAAGTAGTTTTCATATTCAAATTATATTGCTATTTACTAATTTTATTTATTTGCTTAAAAATTCCTAAATTGGAAAAACTAGAAACTGCATACAATTTTTCAGCTTCTACTATTCATAAGTATCAATAATATCCACATTTCTTTCATTTATTCTCAGTTTTCATTAATTATGGAATTGTTTTTTTAATAAATTCTAAATTTTCATTAATTATTGAATTATTTCTTTTATTTATTCTGAATTTTCATGGGAGCTGGAATTATTTTCGCACCGGGCCCCGCGTTCGGTTAGGGCGGCCCTGTTTGAATCTCAAGTGAGTCCAACAGTACCAGGTATTCAAACAGCAAATATATCTACCTTTTGGTTACCACTGAAATAAGACTTAGTCAATGGGCCTATATTAAACTTAAGATATAAACTGTGTAGTCCTTTTTCCCTCAATGTGCATAGAATGTATCTCGTGGTGAGATGAAACGAAATTTCAGTTCTAGAAACTTTCCATCATGAATGTTTATTCAATAGTTAATTATATGAGGACTGTCAAGATTCAATTCCTGGTGACCGATTGATTATCTCATTAACTTTAATAAAGTATGTAATCACCTACGCATGTGCAGAGAGGCTGGAGAGCTTTAAAATATTGATAGAAATTTTTTTGAAATTATGAGTCAAATTTAAGGGTTATCACGACCCTCTCTTGAAGTCGAATTCTCAAAATATACTTCAAAAAATGTTTCATTCAATTGTAAATAAAATACTGAAAATTCCATGTCAATCGGTTAGTTTGTTCTTTCAAAATAATAGGAAGAACTAATGTATTATGCAGTCGAATCCCATTTTAACGACTACCATTATAGCGAAAAACTCGTTTTAACGAACCCTTTCCTAATTCCCCAGATAAGTTTACGTAGTAACAATGCAAAAACCTAGAATTCCTTTATAACGAAGCGAGATTCGCCAGGTCTGTTGGAGCTCGTTATAGCGGGATTCGACTGTAGTATGAATTTATACAAGAAAAAACACCTTGGACGTTGTTTTCTCAGATTGCAATTTTTAAAAAAATTCATCCGTAAGATTAAAAAAAAACTACGACACCAAAAATTATGAAATTTCTCAGAAGTTTTTATTCGAAATGTGTTAATAAAATGGACCATTCATTAAAATTTTATGAATTTTTCAAAGTTTGAAAAAATATATAAATTTCTAAAATCTAAAAATCCGACATTTTTTAAAAATACTCCCCATTAGTCAATTGCTAATCCCGAGGTTTGTTTCACTAACACATATTGAATAAATATTTCTGCAAAATTTCAGATATTTTAGTATAGTAGTTTTTTTAATCTTACGTATGTGTTCAAAAACTGCAGTCAGAAGATCGCGTTCAAATTGTTTTCCTTGTATACGTTACGGTAAATGTGATAAATGCGGTTGTTATACATAGTAACCAGTCATTATGCATAATACCCAAGCGTCACGTCGTTGATAAACATGATAAATCATACTACATATAGGATATATTATACATGATAATTCTTACATGTATTCTATCATTATATCGGGGTCCGACTATATTCATCATACATGCTTGACTCATTTGAAATTTTTCGTGTTTATGAAATTCACCAATTACACTAAGGTATTATGCATTTAGAGAAAGACGCACTCTTCACTTGTTAATACAAGATATACAGAAAAAACTGACTAAATTTGTAGAGAGATACTAATTTTTGAAAAAAATTCTCATCTTTGCCCTTACAGGGACATGAAATTGCGAATAAAAATCAGTATCTCTACAGAATTAGCCAGTTTTTCTGCATATCTTGTATCATGTATAACCACAGATAAAGGGGATAAATTTCAAATATTTATCAAATTTACCAACGACACTTAGATATTACGTATAATCACCGGTAAAAGTGGGAAATTTATCAAACTTACCAAGACGGTTGGTAAGTATGCGTAATAACCGGTTATACGATTTATCAGATTTACCGTAACTTATATTTTTACACCAGTGTTTCACCGTGTGTCACAAGTTTCCCAAAGTGGGCACTATCGCCCCCTAGTGGGCGATGGATTGGTCCTTGGGTGATAAAAGTTACGAGTATAACATAGGATCCTATGGGTTCGCTTGAGTAAGGGGCGATGAAGAAGGGAGGCGGTGGAACAAAAAGTTTGGGAAACTATGGTTTACACTATAATTCATTATTTCTTTCGTTTATCATAAAAGAACAAATTAACCGATTGACACGAAATTTCTAGTATTTCATTTGCAATTGAATGAAATATTTTTTTGAAGTCATTTTTGAAAATTCCACATCAAGGGCCGTGACACCCCTTAAAAGACGAGAAAAGAATTTTATATAGTTTATTTTATCAAATAGAATGGCTTACGCTGTTACAAGTTTGAAGTCTATGTATATTGATTTTAGTAATATATCAACCATTATAATTAAGTTAAGACCATTTATCTTTTCACCTACAGTAAAAATTTCGTTTGTAGTTTCATAAAATTCTCATTACTATTTCCGTAATTACAGAAACTGAAAATTTCCAACTATTGAGAAGAATCATACAAATTGTCTTTTCACAAACTCATTTCCTCCAGTTATATTGTCTCAGAGAATAAATAATATGTGTATATTTTCATAAATTTGCAAGCGCATGAAATTTTCGGGCTGGGCACAAAAATTACTTGACAGAATAAAAGACTGAAAGGGTTACACTGGCCGTGTAGTCGCATTATCATTGCAGAGGTTTTGATAAATGTTCAAAGACAAATCAGATTTCTCATGATTATATCTATTGTTATGTCTTGAAGGAAGGACATGCACATTCACATCGCTGGTTCTGACATTTAAGGGGATTCTGTGACTGATTGCCCTGAGTCTTTGGAATGCCTCGAGTCCGGAAACGTGATAGCTGGCACGCGGCGAAAAATATTTCACCCCGCCGTAATGGATATTACTTGGAATCCTCAACGTCAAAAATCCACACTTTCTCGAATGTTCGGGTCATTTGAGACCGGACATCGGAATGAATAAGGCATGACCCGTCATGACGTGTAAGAGATAGCACTGCCAGTCCTACATTCGGCTTATAAACGAGGTGCAGCCAGTCAGCCAAGCACAAAGCGATTTAAACGGTATCAGATGCAAATTGCTTCCCGAAGTTTCAAATGTTGCTTAGCAATGAGTTCAATATGTATCCCCGATAATAAACACCTCGTAAATCACAATTTATTTACTCGTTTGGCGTTTTCAAAACTACTTTCCCGTTTTATACAAGTTTCTGGGTTTTATAGTGAATACGCAAAGTTTTCATTGTGTGAAGTTTAAATGAAATTTTAAAAGGAGCGCAAAATATTAGGAATAGTTCAGTTGAATTTAACCACTTCAAATCTATTTATGGAATTTCTCTTTTTTTGTTGCCAATATGAATGACTATCTATTATTCCCGGTTGGACATTTTGACGTTAATGTCAAACATGTGTGTCAACTTTTTTAAATTAGAGGAAATTTTGAAAAAAACCTGAAAATTTAAGAAAAATTCAAAATGGGATTAAATAGATTAAACAATACAAATGTTTATATATCACGGTATTTAATATTTTACAGCTAATTTTGCAGTCGGACCCTCTGTAAGTGTATACTGGATATATAAGAGAACAAATCGGTTGAGTGAATAATTTTTTTGTAGTCCCGGATCCCAAAATATGCGAGAAGTGGATAAAACCACTCACCTGAATGCTCAGTCCCAAATTTAAATGCAAAAAAAAAAAATCCCTGTGTTCATTTTTTTTACATTTTTTTATATATATTTTTCTATTTATTTTATATATTTTTCTACTTATTTTTTATATTTTTTATATTTTTCTATTCATTTTTTATATTTTTCTATTCATTTTTTATATTTTTCTATTCATTTTTTATATTTTTCTATTCATTTTTTATATTTTTCTATTCATTTTTTATATTTTTCTATTCATTTTTTATATTTTTCTATTCATTTTTTATATTTTTCTATTCATTTTTTATATTTTTCTATTCGTTTTATAGCCCACCTGTTTGCACAAAAACCATACTAAATTAAAAGCGAGATTTTCTAATTTTTTTTTCAAACTTATTTACAAACATATTTGAGGATACATAAAAGAAATCAAACCAACTATGGAAACAATAAATTTTCACTGGAGGACATAATGGTAATATCTTTAATAATTGTTAAAAATAATATTTTAAATCAATCTCCAACCAAATCGATAGTGACAAAGAAAATTACAAAATAATGCAGTTTTTCGAGAAAAAAATAGTATAGTTGGAGATATTATATATATATAAATCGAAATCGAATACAAATGCAATACATGACGCTCATAATCATTCACAAAAATCATTTGGCAACAGTTTTTTGGCAACAACACAAAATGTTTACCACAAGTTTCACATACTGCACAAAATAAGTAAAGAGAAAAATTAATATAAAAATTCAACATGTAAAAATGAGAAAAAAAAATGCATTTCAAACTACATGAAGTCACGAAAAAAGTAGAATACGTTTTTGATATATGTACAGTAATTGATTGTAAATAAATACTGCCCCATGTGCGTTTTTAGTAGTGAAAAATGAAGAATATTAACATTAGACAAATATTAAGTGTTAATGTGCTGAAAAATTTAAAATGACGTAACTGAAATATTTCTTTATAGTGTTTTATAGATAGAAGATAATGACAAAATATTATTTTAATCTATTTGAAAATTGAGATTTGTTAAATGGTAATTAAATTGACACTTAAATAAAAGTAAAATAGATTTATAAAATGAAAGATGTGTGTGACGTAGATTAAGGATTGCGAGATTATGAAAAACTTGTGTAGAATGAGTAAAAATACAATAAAACCCTCTCTTTTGTGGACACCGAAGTGACAAAAAAATTCATCTGCAAAAGGGGAGTGACCGTAAAGAAGGGAGTTCTTAATGAAGACTTTTAAATAAAACTTAATTATTATTTAGCCGTATAATAGGGGTTATGGCATTTGCGGGTTGACCGGTTAGAGGGGTTTCACTGTAATTATTAGTGATGAATTTATTGTTCTTTTTTGTAGATTGATTGTTGAATTTGGAGTAAACTATAGTACAATATAAGCATGAAGACCGGTCTATAAGTGGTTTTAGATTGAAGTTTATATAATTTATATAACAGTATTTTCTGGTTGCTTTGCACCTTAGGAAATGGGAAATGCCAAGATATAATAACAGTCGTTATTATAGAATATTAAATTATAGTTGAAGAGTATGTTAGTTAAAGAATAGAAAATATGCATCAATTCAGTTTTTGGTTTATATAATTCTAAGCCATTAGATTTAAACCGATTATGAATTTCAAATAGATAAATTTTCATCAATTTAAGCAAGTGATTGGTGTATCGTCAGTTCAGTACGACAATGCTATATCATCCGCAAAAGTCTATCATTTTTTAGTATAAATGTAAGCTTAAACATTTTAAAAGCTAAGCTCTGGATAATTTTGTAATAAAATAATTAATTGAAACCAATGCATAAAATAATCTTCATTAAAACAAATTGTGGGTATTAATTTCGATGGTATTGTGGTATTTAATGTATTAATTTCGATGGTATTGTGGTATTCAGTGTATTAATTGCTATTTTCATTGTACTAGTATATATATCTATAACCGTATAAATGAATGAAGCTTTAAGTCAATACATATATTTTTTGGTTCCAATTGTGTCCCCTGAAAATATTTGACCGTACATGTGTAACAAGAAGTAAATTCAGATACTTAGAAACAGGTGGGTTATGAACTGTCCATTCATATTAGTGGCCTTAAATATTAGTTTAAGATTAACTGAAACGAACATTTTCTACAAAATAATCTGAATCATATTGCACGTAGAAGAAATTTTATTATCTCCTAATCGCAATTCAATGAGTGAAAATTCGGGAAGAAAACTATAACGAACAATTTTCAAAATACCTACTTGTCAGCAGTCATTTGCTGAATACGAACGAATAAATTCTATTTGTCACTCATTATCCTTTAATCCAATTCACAATCTACGGAACTCCAATCCGATTATATATTTCTCTTCACGGATTTAACTAAAATCTTATAAGTTCATTATAACTTTTCTTGAAAATGTATCAAACGGTTCCAGCCATGTCGTTGAAAATTTTCATGTGGAGGCTTTGGTGTTCCTAGTTCATTATCATCATAAGAATCACTCTCGTTGCAAATTGCATCATCCTGTTCCTGAGTACCATCTATGTTGTTGCTTATGCCGTACTTTGTAAAATATGCATTACTTTCAGTTTGAAACTTGCAGGATATGAAATGTGTTTTTTATTCATTTTTACGTTCATGAAAACAAAAACCTGTGGGACACCAGTTTCGAGGAATTGAGTTTACAGTAATTTGTTGATATCTATAACACTGTCCCTATATAAGAAGGCCCCTCCCCGTATTTTTGTGATCTAATTTTGGAAAAAAGTGGTCCCTTAACATGTTAAAAAAATACGGTATATACATCTCTCAAATTATTCCTCTCAAATTGACAAAAAATAATAATTTTATTAATGATAGAAGCCGCATATACACGACTATTTTAAATTTTCCAAACAAACATAAATTCAACTTTTCTTTTGCCATTATTTGACTTATTTGTGGTCACCTGCTCAGCTTGAATATTAGTATTCAAGTTTTCATTAGCATTGTATTATTATTTAACTGTTACAACTTTATTATAATTATTCTAGAAAATTTAACAAAGCTTTGGATGGTTCCAGCCATGTCGTTGGAAATTTTCATGTTGAGGCTTTGGTATTTCTGTCTGAATTCCAATTCACATTCGTTTTTAATATTTCTAAAAATGCTGATATACAATCCATTAAAACTATAAAAACGAAACTTTGAAATTTTAAGTTATATTTTATTGATTGGTAATTTTTTTGCGACTATTAGTTGCTAGTTCGAACTAAAAATCCAGCCTCAGGGAATACCGTTCTTGATTTTTATATTTATATGTGCAGTTGAAGTTTTATCTTTTTCCTAATGCTGAAACTCTAACGCCAATTTACCCATGTTATTGAATTAAGCTCAAGAAAAATATACTATTGTCAATTTCGAATTTTTTCCCCCTTCCACATATAATACAAATACAAACACAAGGCCACAACAGGCAAAATGCTCAACGAGGAGGCCGAAAAAATGATCCATAACAAATATGGATGTCATATTTCTAAGGTGGTTAGCCCAATTAAAAATGCAATTATAAAAACTAAAAACTGTAAAAACTGAAAAAAAATATATATATGATAAAATATTATACAATGCCCATAAAAACATTTATGGTTGTCTTATTCTACGCATAGATATAGCTTCTCGATTTCCCTAACATATTTATTTTATTTATTTTTAAACATGTAAATAACGACTTATAAATAAATAACTTCAATATTTCTCTATTTATTTTACGTAAAAAAAATCGAAATTGACAATAGTATATTTTTCTTGAGCTTAATTCAATAACATGGGTAAATTGGCGTTAGAGTTTCAGCATTAGGAAAAAGATAACACTTCAACTGCACATATAAATGTAAGAAATCAAGAACGGTATTCACTGAGGCTGGATTTTTAGTTTGAACTAACAACTAATGGTCACAAAAAAATTACCAATCAATAAAATATAACTTAAAATTTCAAAACTTCTCTCCAAGTTTCGTTTTTATATTTTTAATGGATTATATATGAGCATTTTTAGAAATATTAAAAATGAATGTGAATTGGAATTCAGACAGAAATACCAAAGCCTCAACATGAAAATGCTTAACGACATGGCTGGAACCGTCCAAAGATTTGTTAAATTTTCTAGAATAATTATAATAAAGTCGTAACAGTTAAATAATAATACATTGCTAATGAAAACTTGAATACTAATATTCAAGCTGAGCAGGTGACCACAAATAAGTCAAATAATGGCAGAAGAAAAGTTGAATTTATGTTCGTTTGGAAAATTTAAAATAGTTGTGTATATACAGCCTCTATCATTAATAAAATTATTATTTTTTTTCAATTTGAGAGATGTATCTATCGTATTTTCATTTGGTAGATACATCTCTCAAAAGTTCATTCTTCGACCAACAGGTGAAAAAGTGGCGCTTTTTTATTGCATTTTATATTTCCCCATGATTCATACAGCGTACTTATATACCAAGTTTCAATAGAAACCACAACAGTCGCTCGTTTCATATTTCAGAGTTGTTTCAGTATACTGACGGGTGCTAGATTGGTCTGAGCAGTGTCAGTACACTGAAACTACTCAGACCTATGGAGCGCCCGTTCTGGTGGATGTATTCCACTGCAACTGTATATGCGCTATATGGACCATGGGAAAATGCAAAATGAAATTTAAAAAAAAAACACTTTTGCACCTGGTGGTCGAAAAACTGAACAATTTTTTTTATTTAATAAATCTCTCTCTAATGGTCTCATTAAGATATCAGAAAAATTCGGCTGTATTCAGATAAGTAGTTTCTCAGAAAAACTACTCAGAGTACGGGAACTTTAATTATAATCACCCTGTACATTTAACACTATACTACATGAAATTTTTTGCATTTAATTTGCAATTGAATGAAAATGTTTCTAAAGTCCTTTTTGAAAAACCGACTTCAGGGGTCGTGACACCGCTTTTTTCTTAATGGTTTCTACGATGAATAAAAACATCCGTTTTTGTATCTTAAAATAAAAAATATCTTTGATCAAAACTTTCCTCCAAATTTTAAGCCAAATAAAACAGGGTTTCCTTATATACGCGTTAAAATGTGGTAGTTATTAATTTAAAATGTGAATATTAAAATGTAATGAAATGTACATGAAATCATGTAAACGTGATTTGAAAACCTTTTGTTCATGATTTGAGGTTGTTTTTTAATTAATATTGTTAATATTAAAATAATAATTTATGCCAAATTATTATTATTTTTGAATCTGGAGTAAATCTACAATTTCTTAACGCAAAGGCAGCAGGACACTTTAAATGAAAAAAACGAAAATTTCATCAATTTACAGCTTTGAATAGTGACCGTTGAAATAAAAAGATGAAAATTAAATCGATAATATCTATATTTAATTTGAGATAACCGTAATTTTGTATAAACTTTTCAAATTAAATTTATTTATTAATATAGCAGTACAATGAATCATTAATGGCGTTGCTCAGATCACATAGAAATGACTATTTTTCTAGTGTAGAACTTGTTGAAATTATTTTTGAATTCTTGGACATTTCAAATGTCCAAGAATTCAAAAATGTCTATTCAAAACATTTTCTTCAAAACTGAAAGAAAACGCCAATTCACAAAATTAATTCCAAGCCAAAAAAATTAAACTGAAAATATTATCAAATTATTAAAAATTAATTTTACAAAGCATTTTTAGATTATTATGTTCGAAACGACGGATTTTAAAATTTTTATTTTCACTTATAACTTAGGAATGATTGACTTGAAAATCCGTTGAATACAAATTCGGTTATTTTCAGATATTTAATCAAATTTTGAAGAAATAGTCAAGTAATTTTTGTCAACGATGTATATGTCAATAAAAATCTGGTATAATAATTCATTAGTTCATGGAAGGTTATATACCGGCTGTCCCAAATGGAACAGCGGATATCTCTGTAACCGTTGACTTTCGAAACGTATTCAATTACAAAAATTTTTGAAATGACATGCAGTTGCTTAAAATCTCAAAATTTGTTTGAGGGGTCGTATACATGAAAAAATAAATTAATTAACTTTTTATACAAGGTAATTTTTTAATACTTTTTATACAAGTTTATCTCTGTTATACGTCCTTGTGCGCTCAAAAATCCAATTAGAAAGTTGTTGCCCTATCTCTTCTGAGGCCAACAAGGAAAATCACGTTTTTAAGTGCAATACTTACTGAGATATTCGAATTCGAAAAACTGAGAACATTTGGGGAAAACAGCTCTAAATGCAGACAAACTGTTTTATCCACATTTAACGGTGTTTTTTCCCAAATTTCCTCCGTTTTTCGAATTTAAATATCTAAGTGAATATTACACATAGAAACTTAATTTTTTTTGTTGGCCTCAGAAGAAACAGGAAAACAACTTTCTATATAATTGAGTTTTTGAGCACACGGGGACCGTGTATAAAAAGTTAATTTCTTTATTTTTTCATGTGTACGACCTCTCAAACAAATTGCGAGATTTTAAGTAAATGCACGTGATTTGAAAACCTTTTGTTCATGATTTGAAAGCATGTTTCTAAAGTCACCGGTTACAGAGATATCCGTTGTGGAAAAAATTTGGGACAGGCTGTATGTAATATAACACATTCAGTTGATATGGAATAGTCGCGTAGTATTTCTCTGCCCTCGGGTATGGTCTCCAAGAGGAACATTAATAAACGACTCCAAAATGTCTTCGTGATGCTATAGAGTCAGTGTCAATTGGTTACCACCATCATCACGGCTGCTATAGGAGGAAATGT
This sequence comes from Pholcus phalangioides, assembly GCF_987345545.1. NCBI lineage: Eukaryota > Metazoa > Arthropoda > Arachnida > Araneae > Pholcidae > Pholcus > Pholcus phalangioides. The sequence continues at coordinate 27,962,657 of NW_028301610.1, read as the reverse complement.
TAGTTTTTCCAGTTCCTAAAATTTACTCAGGCAAGTTTTCAAAAGGTGTTTATTAATAATTGGAAATGTGCTCAATAATTTGAAACTAAGCACAATGTACATCCCAAGTGTTGTATTTTATTGTGCAGTGCTCATCTTTAGCTAGCGATTCTTTCTGGTTAGATGGAACGCTATTTTTTTCACAGATGGTGTGTCGGGTAATATGGAATAGATCTACTATCAGTATTTTCTGAGGTGGGGTAGTATATGTCTTTGAGATGGAAAGTTTAATAAGACGGAAGAGGGGAAGATCTAGAAACAATGTGTGTGTCTTGTTCTGTGTGGGCCCACCTTGACTGTTTTGGGGCACAAAAGGAAAATTGCATTTGTTACTCTTATAGACTGTGGCACCACTACCATCAACTACAAAAACAAAAGACAATTAAATTTTTAATTTTCATTGCCATTAAATCATCAGACTCATTAAGTCTTGTTTTTGATCAATTAGAATTATAGTTTTCTTCATTTTTGAACTCTCTATTACATATTACCCCACGAAAATGACTTTTATAAATGACTTTTTTTTAGTTATAATACTTATTTTTAATGCAATACACTGTCAATTCAATGCAAGGACAAGAAACCAAATTCTATAGAGATATAGGTTTCAGGTTTCTCTACCATGTTTCGAATTGGAAGAATCGAAAAAATAAAAGTGGCATTCCATATTACCCGAATGTACTATAAATGAATTTTTTAAATTGGAAACAAGAACTGAATAAAGTCGTTATATTTGTATGAATTGTTGATAGCTAAATTAATCAACTGTGATTATTTGTTATTACATTGCTTTTAAACTTTAAAATTAAAGTTCAGTCATAAAGATAGCTATTTTTAAAAATGTATAACTATACAATTTTTCATGTCTTTAAAACAATACTAATTTCTTTATATAACAGCAATTTTTTTCCCTGTAAATTTTAAAAATTTCTTAAATTTTCATTGAAATATTTTTATTATTTAATTCTTGATTTCTTCCTACGCTATCTTGGAACCATTTTCAGGCAATTATCCAGTAATATATCCTTTATAGTTTCTGAGTGGTTGGAAACAAAGATATATTTTAGAATTTTTCATAGTTTTATCAGAAAACCATTGTTAGTTGTTGCACCTTTTTTTTACATGTTCGCATATTTGAGAAGGAAGTCATTTTTCCTGAGCTCAATGGTTCAGAAATCTAGCCATATTTCTCAATATATACGCGATTACGATAAGTTATTTTGAAATTGAATTTAGAGAATTTTGCATTAGAAGTTAACAATTAACAACAATGCATTTGAATTTTTTTTTTTATTCCGTATAGCTTTGTTTTTTAACACGAATACATTTGGATAAATTATTATTAAAAGTTCACAAATATAGTCAAAATCGGTTGTGTATGTGTCACCATGCTCTTTTAAATAAATGCGTATTTGGAAGAGTTTCATCATGTATTTGATGAAAAAGATTTCATTAGGAATGTATTATTAAAACGTACCAGATTTTTTTTTGGTACTAATGTCAAATTCGGGAACGATGTCTATCGAGCTAAATATCATTTTATGTCGTTAAAATCTGCAGTAGCCTAAACAACAAAAGTCAATGAAGATTTAGCAATAGTTATATTCACCTACCTGAAAATAAATTAAATCATGCTAAATATTTATTAATTTTAAATTGAAATCTTTAAAAAAAATGTACGTTAGAATAATGAATGTGATAATATTGAATACTTGATAGATGTACATGTAATAAACTTGCCCATATAATTGCTCCTATTATGTATATTGAGTAGGCCTACAGAACTCATGCAAATTATAGAATAAGTGTTAGTTACCTTGAGCATTAAATTAAAATAAGTTATCTAAAGTTATTTAGATATCTGGTGTGACAATTTGTTTTCATGCTTTTTCGATACCTTCAAGATTCAAAAAATTTTAATGACATAAATTACGCTTATGGGTGAATAGAAAACATGAAAAAAAATATAAATGTTTAAGAAATATTTGTATTTACTTATAAAATAAATGTGTGTGTAAAGAAAAATAAATGGTTTTTGCATGTTTTTCGAAGTAGCCTACTACATTCGGCCCTCCTCAAACAAATATAAACGATTGCGGTGCATAATGTTCGATTAAGTAGGATATTCGATTATGCAGGGGATAACATATGAAACGTTATCTAATTTAACCATCCATTTTTTGCCATTGTTTTTTAATTTTATCAGTATTTTTCTTCATTTTTACACTTGAGTTTGAAAAATTTAATATTGTTCCACAATTTCAGTTTACTGTTTTCTGTTTGTAATTGCACCCAAAACTTTTAATCGGGCAATTTTTTTTTACTCTTCATGATAAAAAGTAGAGACCAATATTTTATTGCATTATCTGGGGGAATAACCTATTCTCTGATAAACGGGAATTTTATAACATTGTCTTTATAGGGACAATTTTAGTTTTGGAATGTTTTATTTCCAATAAAAACGGGTTATTTATTTATCCGTTACCGGATTAAGCAAGGCTGACTCTAATTGCAAATTTTTTAAAGCCGCATTCTACTGTGCAAAAACGACAAAAATAATTTTTGAAACCATTAGGAATATTCAAGTTTCATACAAATCACTGTTTTCTTGTAATCTGAAAACACACATATTTGTTAGAAAATGCTTAGACCTACTAAAAGGAATAATTCTGAACACTGTATGTACAGTACTTCAAATGTAATTTTATTCAGTGGTATTGTGATTTTATACAACGATGTCCATAGGTTATTTCTAAGAGACCGCTTGTTTCTTTGCTTTACACAAAAATTAACGTAAGCACTACAAGCCACCAAAACCATGTTTTTAAATAAATAATGTTTATTTATTACGATACATATGTTGTTTGCCGTGACATATACAAGATAATGCGAGGTATGATGCGTGAGATTTCTATTATAATAAACTTTTGAGCAAGTAACACAATACAATTACCGATTTTCTTTCTACTCACTTCATTTAACTGTAAAAGAAAATTAAAAGGGATATGGGAATTGTAATCTCAAACATTTTTTATCTAGAAATTTGATTACTTCTAGTTTACCCATCTAACGCGTATCTTTATACGTGTAGATATCGTTTTTCAAGTCGTATTGCTAATATTACAAATATAAATTTATAACTATACCCATATTTTTCCTGAAGAACATGGTAAGACAAGGAAGTACCGCATACCACTTACACATTATGTACTTTAATTTAGGCCTACTACAAAAGATAATTATGATAAGTTTATCTTTTAAACTATAAATTAAAAGAATAATAAACATAAAATAAAAACTTGATCATTTGAAATAGACTAAACCAAATATACATGCCCGATTACTTCTAGTGCGCGTAAAATAGTCGTTGTCGTTAAAGATAAAGTAATTTAAACGGTACAATGTCATTGTGTTTCATCGCGGTTATGCAAAATTATTTCTTACTGTCTGGAAAATAATTTTTGTCAATAAACTCAAAATTTACAAAATTCATTTGGTTGAATAATTAGCATACGATGACAAAAATCTCATTGAAATATCGAAAAGTGTATCTCGTATCCAGGAAATAGGCATCTCCATTGAATGAAATAATTAATTTTGAATAAAGGACTTGATATTATGATGGATTTTAGAGATAACGATTTAAGAACATATTGCTCCAATGAATTTGTAAAAAAAGGATATTTCAATTTCTATTTTTTATATAATAGATATTAAAATATATTTTCAATAATTAAAGTTTGATCGAATGTTTCTCTTTAGTTGAAATATATAATTTTAGAAAAATTAAAGAATGCTTAAATGATTTTTGGATGAAATTTTAAAATACGAAAAATCTGACAATAAAAAATTCTATATTTTTTATCTGTAAGAAAGTAGTAATATATTCATTTGATGCTTCATTATTTTATTATTTTAATAGTAGCAGAATAGAAGTAGAATTTATACGCTTTTCTATGTCGTCAATATGATGTATCACAATTAAACGCCCGTAATTTTTGTATATTTATTATAACGATATAATCTTCGATGTTACTGAACTTGGCATGATTCTTTTACTACGCATATATGTATATACAGTATTTTTCTCCGTTTATAAAATGCTTGGCAAAAAAAAAAAATCATTAAAAAGACTATTACCGTAAGTAATAAAATCGGTAGATATTACATACGAAAAGAATAAATATGCAGTTTTGGTAGTGGATGTTATCAGATACCACTACATTTCACATCTACAGAATTCACATATATATTACGAGAGTGGCCACCTCTCTCCAATCTAACCTCAATGGCACTCGACTCGGGGATTTATGCCGTTTTGACCCCCGGCCAGTTTTTCGTACTGAGCAGGAACGTAGTGTCAGATTTACTAAATATCCCGTATACCATTCGCGGTGGGTCGGGGCTGCATCATTGCGATACATATTATCGTTTTAACTGTAATTTCCCCAAATTTAACAAGCGTTGCCACTTCCATACACATTGGTGTCTTATAGAAATATATCAAGTAAATGTGAACTCTCTGCCACAAAATAATGCCCTTAGGGCTATGTTATTATATGAGACAACTAACCTGAAACTCTTATGACTAAATAGATGAAACTTAACAGCAACTTCTGTTAGGATAATAATGGTTTGCCATTGAAATAAAAAATTAAACTGAAACGCAATAAAAAATTACTTTAGTTAAAAATCAGAAAACAAAATTCCTAAACATTTCTTAAAAGTGTCCAAATCTTATGAAATATATGCAAATGAGCAAATATATCGATATAAGCGAATTTCATCTTTTTTTTTTGTCTAAATAGAAATTTGTAATTATTTACTTACAATAAAATCGTCCAATTGTTCTGATATTAGGGAATGAAATCGTGAAATTTACTTTTGGCTTATAGCAGTTGATTCTCTAAAAAACATTTTTACATACATAGTAATTTCATATTCTCAAAACTAATCTGTCGAATGATTAAAATTCCTAATCATTATCTTACTACTCAATTTTACAGCATTACGTTTATCAAGTTTCACTTAAATTCCACAAATGAAATTCCTCGTTCATTCTCAAAAATTCAATAAATTTTCACCAAATTTCGCCAGACTTTACAATTTTTATTATAATTTTTAAAAAAAAGCATTATAACTACAGTTTATCGAGTAAAGAAATGTTATCAACTGAAATTTTATAGATCAAAACACCTATATGAAATATTCGTTGATTTGTAAAATTAATATATAACTATTCCTAAGAAAGAAATTTAGTCATCTATAGATTTGCATTTATAGCATGAATACAAATCTATAGATGTGAATATCAAGCAAAGATTTTAAATAATGAAAATTGTATCAATAAATTTTCATTTTAATTTGGTTTTTAAGGCAGTGATTGAAACAGGCTTTGTATTTATTTATTTTTTTTAAATACAAATACAAATACAACACCACAACAGGCAAAATGCCCAACGAGGTGGCTGAGAAAAAGATGCCCATAACAAATATAGATGTCATATATTTCAAAATTTATGTATTGCTTTAGTACAATTGCTTAATGAAATGATTTAGAACATCTATTAATTGCATTTTTATTGCCACGTGTATAATATCACAAATTACTTAGATATAAAACTGAATTCCAGTCATAAGGAATTTTTCTATGCATTAATTAGTGAAGTGAAAGATGTGTAGGAGAAAGTGTGGGGGGCTAATGGGACAAATTTTAGTTTTTGATTTTTTTCAAAGAGAAATTAACAATTTTTTTTTGTTTTATTGACATTTTTATTCGGTTATATGATAAAAATATTCAAAACGAATAATTTCAATTGCTTTCGCAGCGTTGATCAATTTTATACATCAACTCGTTTGCCCCATTAGACCCCAAATTCGGTGGTCTAGACAAGAAAAATAAACCCACAAAAAACTGGATGAACACAATGAAATTTCATTTTAACATTGTTTCAGTGTTTATGTCCAAAGCTAAAAGGTGTTGAAATGGAATCTTACTAGTTTTTGAGTTGGTGGTTAAGCTATATGGAGTAGCTTTGACGCCACTACCGAATATTTAAGTTGCTTGAGAGAGAACACTTTGCTGGCACTAATCGCGGAGTGATGACAATTTTTTTTTCATGTAGCATGTAATATCACACATGCATTATATAGCCTAACTTGTTGAAAAAATCTGAAAAAAATACATCAGATAAACCAGAAACACTTTCTCTGAATTATTGCCACAGTTCTCATTAGACTACATTTTACTAGCCTAATTTGACCCCAAAGGCTGAAAGTTTATATTTTTGAAATCCAAATAGTAGGCTACATGTTTATAATATAAGAAAGTTTAATCACTAAAGTTTAATTACTGACATTTATGAAGAGTGAATGTCAAAGTATATATTTATATACAGTGTGACTGAAAACCCAACGTACAAACTTTTAGGGGAGGTAGAAAACGCAAAAACAAAACAGAACCACAATTTTTTTTGTGCGTAACTGTGGATCTTAATATTTAATTTTGAGCACTTGTTGTGAAACTAAACATGTACACGTACTGTCCTCATACAAAGTATTGCTAAATAAAGAGTTTTCCCACCCATTATATTGGCTTGCCATTTCTGCATTTTCGGTTATCCTCCAGCTTATCAGGTTGGGGTTTCCATTCATTCCTATGTGATTCTATTTTGTGTTTTTTGTGTTTTCTACCTTCACTAAAAGTTTGTACGCTGAGTTTTGAATCACCCTGTATATATAGGCCTACAGAGTGTCCTGTAAGTCTTAATGCGGCCTTTATCTAATCGTCTTCATCTCCAATTTAAAAAATGCTCAAAATGTGTTCACGAATCATCTTGTACTAGTTTGAAGAGTGAAAATACACAGTGTGTCATAAAATAAAGAAATCTAAATTTTTATACAGTTCCCCTGTCCTCTAGATTCTAATTGGAAAGTTGTTGTCCTGTCTCTCTTGAAGCTAACAAGAGTAATTCCACGTCAAGCGCAATATTCTGTGAGATATTTGAATTTAAAAATCGGAGAAAAGTTTTAGTTAAAAAATCAGGAAAATAATTTTTTAACTATAAGCATGATAATATTAACTTTGTTTGAATTCCCTTGATTAATTAGTTTGTTTCTATGGTAATGATCAAATTTCTCTCTTAGGCATATTTATATATTAATTTTGCGAATTCAAGAATATTTCATGGGTGTTTTGATCCATAAAATTTCAGTTGATAACATTTCTTTACTCGAAAAATTGTATTTTTAATGCTATTTTTTTTAAACTTCCAATAAAAATTGAAAAGTCTGGCGAAATTTGGTGAAAATTGATTGAATCTTCGAAAATGAACGAGAAGCAATTTCATTTGCGGAATTTAAGTGAAATTTGATAAACACAAAAATAACGTTTAAAGGAATTTTTTTACACGATTTTCGATCTTAAACTGTTGTTCTAAAATTTTTCAATTTTTTCAAAAATTCATTTTCTTGAAATAATATTATATTTTTATTTTATTATATTTTATGTGTTAGCAATGTAAGATGATTTCAAAAAATTTTAAGTTTTTTTAATGAATAAATTCTTGGCTTGCTTAAACTTTTCTAAAGGTTGCATTACAGTCTTATGTAATCCGCGTGAAACTCTCCAAAGACGAAATACATTTCTAACTCTTTTTAGAATTCCGGTAGTGCAGTAGCAATTTGTCTTTGAAGGTAAGCCGCAATGGCCAAAACTTTGGCTCTCACTAATTATCTGCATTTGCTCTCAGAATGAAAAGTGGATGGTCAGTGTTGACCTGTGGAGTGGGGAAGATATAATTTTGGAGAATTTCTCCAACAAGACGTTAAGTAATTACGTATTCCACATAAGGATCAGCTCACGAGTTTCCAGCGGCCATTGTAAATCACCTCCTGATGCCCAACTCATTATCATAATCTTTAATGACCATTTTTGGAAGAGGGTAGAGAGGTAGGTAGAGGGGGGGGGGGGTAAAACCCCCACCGTCCAACAGTTCCACAAGGGTGTGGGGGCATAAAAGCGAGTGAGAACTTTCTGCTAAGGCGTTGGTGGTGGTGGGGGGGGGGGGTAGTATAACCCGCCACTACCCACCAGCTTCCTCTCACAACTTAAACGATCCGCCCCAGAAACCTTCCAAGTTCTTGGACACACGGTGGGTTGGCTTATTTTTGGAAAGTGGGCCGGGCTAAGAAGATGAGGAAAGGCTCCCTGCTGGAATACAACCACCACCACCACACCACCACCGAAGTCTCCATGCTGTACTCATACGACTCCTTCCCCCTACGCCCCGCGGCAATCGTACCCAGTCTAAAGCACAAGCAATGCCTTCTCTTTCAGCTTTTCCTTGCTCCAAATGCATAAGATTTCACCGACTTTACCCGTTTCCCCTCGCCCACCGCCACGTTCTCGAAAACGCTGTTATGGGCAATCTATGTTTTGGACCCAGGAGGTTTTGCCTTTGCTGCATGCATGCACATAATGCCTGGAATGCAGCAGCATCAGCATCCGACGGAGGAAGGTGATTGGTTGTTTCCTCGAGTTTTGCCGAGGGTTTTGTCGTCGAGGCGCAGGCGCGTAAGTTTTGGGAAATGGTGGTGGTGGTGGTGGTCGAGGGTGTTTTTGTTCTTCTTTGCTTTGCTTTGCTTTGGCACCACGGTGCCTTTTCTCATTTGCACCTACTCCGTCCTTTCCCACGCCCCCTCGAAAATGGTAGAACGAAGAATTTCTAATGTTGAATTTCCATCTCTCTCTCTCTCTCTCTCTTGCTTTCGGTACCACGTACCACACACACACACAACGCTGCTTCTTCTTCACAAAACCTCCCTCTTGAACGAAAAGTACCCTACGCCACTGCCACCGCCGCCACTGGTGCTAGCTTGCTTGCCAGCCTGCCTTTTCGTAGTGTTGGCACGCAGTGCGTATGACAGGAGCATACAAATTCTCTTGCATATTAATTTTCTTCCTCTAAAGTCCCCGCCTTTCCTCGCTTTTGGAGAAAGAGCCCCTCTCTCTCTCGTCTATTCCTTGCAAAAGGTGCGAGGGTGGGTTGTTCTTCAGCCTCCTCTCTCTCTAGCATCCTTTTGCTCTCTCTCTTCTCTCGCATCAATTAACCAAAACTCCGTTCTCTTTCTATGCACGACGCAAAAATGAAGCACAAAATACGTGTGTGTGTGTGTGGGTAAGTGGATGTTGTGGAAAGGACCTAGGGAGAGGGGTCCTTGGCGATACCGGGGTCGAATATCAAATGCAAATTTGATAAATTTAGGTCCCCGTGTGTTCTTTGGTTCTAAAGGGGATGTCTGAAAGTGCGATTTGTATCGTGGCTGGTAGATAAGGTTTGGAAATTGTATGTAAATAATTGAGATATATATTTTTGACGTTTCAATTAATTTTTTTTAATTGTAAAAACTCACTAATACAATCACATACAATGCCAAGACAGTACCGAAGAAAGACAGTACAACAAAAATGATAATACATACACTATGTAGCTATCAAGGACCCGTTCGGTGCGTCCTACAGCTTAAAAATTTCTGTACGCCTACACAATAAGCCAGAGGTTCCCAAGTAAAACTTTTCGCGAAATCCTTGATGATCATGAGGCGGTTCTACGGAACTGAAACAAATTTTTAAATGTTTATTCAAAGTAGAGTGTGACCTTACTACCGTCTCAATAACATCATAGTTCCAGAGCAAAATGAAAGAGGGCATTGGGTGGCTTAGATAATTAAATAATATAAAATATAACACCTCTTAATTTACATATTTCATGTTATAAATCATTGTGATCGATTTTATCGTGCAAGCCCCTATGTCAGTTTTTATCAAAATGTGCGTCGCGGCTCCAAACTTTTGTCATCGCCAAACTTTGTCAGAGGCGTCGCGGCGAGCTGGAGATGTTCATTTGTGTGCCTATGTATGCTTTGAAGTACTTCTTTTATAAGTGAAATTATATATTTACAAAACTATTCTGGGCCTTGAGATGAATCATGAATTGGATAAGGGAGCCGTGGATAACAGAAATCTGAGAACCATTATCCTATGCAAATGAGGTCCTCGTGCGATGACCGGGTGGGACTCGTGTGAATATGGCTCTAGGTGTCCCTTAAATTTCCCGCAAATTTTGCATAATTCAAGAATCCTTACTTTTAGAGGAACCAAAAAAAAAAAAAAAAAAAAAACGTTTTTACAACTTATAATTTCCTGATGACTCGGAAAATGGCGTTCATGAACGAGAATTCAAAGTGAAAAAAATTAATGTTGCCATTTCTCAGTTAGTCATTCATGTGGTCTGATTTTTTTAAACGGCACAATATCTCGTTAACACGAACAGCTTTGCGAGTATCTGTAACAGGAAAGTTTTCTTCTATGAAAGCACTCCTTGTTTCGAGATTTTTAAGAGTTCCCCGCGGTGTTTGATTATGCGGAACAATGGGGTTCCGCGGAACACCAGTTGGAAACAAATACGATAAGCAACAGCACGCTCTGTAGATGTAGAGTCAACGCTCGTTATAACGATCCCACATTACAGACCATTCCATTACAATGTCCAGTAAGACAAATCCCAAAAGTGATCGTATAACGACTATATCCTGTTTTCATTTCAATAAAACATATAGGATAGGCGTTCCCAAGAACGATAGGCGCCGTTATAAGGAGCGCCAACTATATTTCAGGTCCTTTAGAAATTAGTATACAAGTTTCGCCTAGGATGTCTATTTATACAGATGATCGTTATATATAACGGCCCCGCATTAGCAGTCATTCCATTACAACGACCAGTTTAACAAATCCCTAAAATTTTCGTATAACGACTATTCTGTTTTCCTTTCGATATAACGACCACCCAATATTACGCCCATTTTCAACGGAACGATGGGGATCGTTATAACAAGCGCCAACTGCATTTTCAATGAATGTTTCAATATTTGATATCGAATTTACAAATACAAAATTTTTTTAACAGCTGGCTGATGCGGAGATATATCTTTTTGGAAAGAGATAAGATTCAACTGCCCCTGCGGGGAATCGAACCCACGTCCTTTCATTTTCCGGGTGAACGCCCTAGACTATAGAGGCAACAAATATATCTTTGGCCTGAGTTAGGTCCGACCGTCCATGTACGGTCCCGTTCAGTGCACACGAGCTCCAAGGAAAGATTGAGATATTAGTTGCCTCTGTAGTCTAGTGGTCTAGGGCAGTGGTTCTCTACCGGTGGTACTTAGTGCTATTAGGATACTTCAAGGGGGCCACGGAAGAAAATTTATAAAGGGGTCATGAGAGGTGGTTTGGAGAGCTGCAGTGAGCCGAAAAGAAAAAAAAAGGTGTGAAGTAATAATGCTTTTATATTAGTGACTATACATTTACAGAATCCAACAAAACGACCTACAAAACCAGGGCCGTCTTAGGGCATGGATCCACTCGGGCGTCACCGCCTACATTTTGGAGCAGGTTCCCTAGGATGGGATTTTTCGCGGGGCCCCGGCTAGATTTTTCAGAGATCCCTCCTCTATATTAAATTGTGAAAAGCAAAAAATGATGAAAACCATATCAGGCCCAGGGCGGCAGCTCTGTCAGTCGTACTTTTGTGAGGGGTCATGCCCGGGGGTTTCATGTCCACAAGTGACCCCACTTTATGATATTTTGTATAGTACAATAAATTTGAAAATAAGTAGGATATATGTAGACTTTATTTCCGGCTAAGTATAGGACTACCATAGCATCACTTTGCCTAGGTGGCCCATGATGTTGAGACGGTTCTGAATAGAACTCGGATTAGCGGGGAGCTCGATAAATTCTAGGTCAGTGGTCTGGAGGCCAAACTTATTTGCAAAATTTTCATTCAGTATAAATTCACTGAAAAAATCAATTCAATACGTATAAAGGATCTTGCTTCTAGATGAGGGTCGAAGACTCTGGGTAAGACAGGGGAGCCACAAGAAAAAAAATGTGCTGCAAAGGGGGCCACGGGCAAAAAAAGATTAAGAAACGCTGTTCTAGGGCGTTCATCCGGGAAGTGAAAAGACGTGGGTTCGATTCACCGCAGGGGCAGTTGAATATTTTCTCTCTTTCCAAAAAATTTATCTTCGCATCGCCAGCTGTTAAAAAACCTTCGTATGAATAGCGGAGAGTGACACATTATATCTTCTTTAAAACAAAAATTCCTTCCAATTTTTTGCATTAATTAATACTGATTGAAATTCAAACTTGAAATATTTTAAATTTCTGTGAATGCAGAAATATTTCTCTTTTTTTTCACCTAGAAAATATTAATTTTTAATAATTTCTTATTGATTATTATTTTTCTTTTTTATATTTTGACTTTGTTTCTTTCCTTTATTACTCACTAAAATTATGAAAATTTTGTGCATTGATAATCACAGGTAAACGAAAATTTATTTGGGCATTACATACATATTATCACTGGAACTGTATTTCTCGTAAATTTACAACACGCTTTTTCACTTGTATACACACACACCAATATATATGCACTAAATTTATGTGAATGCAAAAATACATTTCTTTATCTATAAGAAATATTAATTTTTAATTTTTCTTATTGATTATGACAACCAAACCTCATACCGTATGAGAGGCAAAACAATTCTTAGTTTTGACCGTGGTTGCAAAATTCCTCCTTGCGTCTTAGCTGAAGACCAGCTCCATAAGAAGTAAATTCTTGTTAAGAATCAGAATGTAGATATCCTCTGCGTAAGCTGTCATAGTGAATTTGATGGGTACCTCATAGGATTATGCATATGGTGTTTTATAATATCTGTTCAACTTCTATGGTTCTCACCTCCATAAAAACTTATTATTTTCTTACAAATACGGATGTAAGTGTCGGTGCTGTTAGCATATTCTTATTGAAATAATATAACCAAATTTATACACCAATAGATATGCACATCAACACACCAATTTAATTAATTAGAGAGAATTTTTTAATTAAATGAAATTGTTGATTATCGCTATATAAAGTGGTAGAATTAGATTTAAGGACAACAGTAAAACAACCATATCTTGAAAAAATATGTTTGTCGATGCATGGAAAATTTAGAGCGGTAACTATAAGTAGAACTAAACATTTTCCACTGAAAATAATTTTGATGGATGCTGCACTTTTTCAGAAATAAATTGTTGAAACTATAGTAAAAGTAAAAAACCTGGAAAAAAGTATAAGGACACATCTCGTTACTTTTAGATAACTTCTGTTTCAACAGGGCAATGCGTCTGTACAATGTTTCAATGTCTAAAAGTTGTTAATTTGGAGCCAAATCAGTCGAACCCCTTGAGTGGTCACCGATAAGTCGTTTTCTTAATCCTGTACAGCACTTGTGTGTTGTTTTGACTCGCGAAACGTATAAAAATGGTGCCCAGCACGAAAACAAACATGATCTTATTGCGATTGATTACGCAACTAATTATTAATGGCTTATTTTATCAATTGTATCCCGAAAGATAAAGAAAAGTAGGTGATTTTTGAGAGACTAAAGTAAAATTTTTGCGCATAATTTTTAATTATATCCTTATATTTCTTCCAGAGGTTTTTACTATAATTTTTTTTCCTGAAGCAGCGCAGTACTCATCTGAATTATATTTACTGGAACAACTGTAGTTCCAATTGTAGTTATCACTCTAAAATTTTCATACACATGCAACCACAAGTTTTCAAGATATGACATTTTTTCGGTTGTCCTTAAACTACTTTTCAACCACCTTAAAGTATACAATTCTTCTTTATTTTTGTGTCACTTATAAACCGATATAATCTTGTTTAGTAAAGTTGAAAAGTTAGTAACTTGAATTTTATTTCAGATTTACTCAATTTTGTGCAAATTTATGAATCTCTGAACTCGTAAAATTTCGGCAGTTCTCAAAAATCAACTCCTGCCAGATAAGAAAGTATTGCACTTATATAAGGCGTATTTTGTATTAAAATGATACTAAGAGATTTAGACTACTCTTATAATACCGAAAAACATTGAGAAAAGAAATAGGTGTAATAGGATTTTTTTTCGCCATGCATTCGTCATGTGTATATCAAAATATACACCGGACCTAGAGACTTAACAAAACTATACTGTGGATCTATAACACCAGAATCTATAGAGCTAAATAAGATGATTTTTTTTTATTCACCGCGAGTTTTCTATTTGCTACCAATTTGTTCATTAAAATGAAATAAAACTGGAAATAATTGATTTCGTTTGTATATATTATTGGTGTCTTGCTTCTCTTGTTTATAGGAGCCCCAAAATCATTATTTTATGAATACATGTGTGAGATTTTTAATAAATAATTTGGGTTGTCAAGGGTCCCGAAACATTCTAGTGCCCTGGACCCCCGAAATCTTGCAGATAATCTTTTCTATACCATGATACTACAATTCACATGATGTGCAACGAATCTCCTCTTGTTTTGAGTCATTTTGAATACGGTTCACAATGAAACAACAAAACTTTCCTCTGGATATATTGAAATAGCCTTAATGGGTTTTTTTTTTGAATTCCCTGAATATTGTAATTTTTCATTTTAGAAAGGACGCAACTAATTAAATGCGAACTAACACACAGTAATAGATTTACTGGTGAGTTTCTACATGAGACGAATGTCCTCATTTTCTCGGACAAGTAGCTTCGAACCCTCATTTAGCTTATATGCTTTTCTATAATATAGAGGTATTTAGAAAACTGATAATGAAAAGTTTAAAATCATTTCCGAACGGTTGGACAAACCCTGCTAAAAAACCTTCCGATTTGCAGAAAGATGCTAAAGAGTCCATGATGCTTTAAAATTGAGCAGTAAGATAATGATTGAAAACTAATTATTCGTCCGAATAGTTTTGAGAATACGGAATTACTATATACGTAAAAATGTTTTAGAGAATCAAATGCTATAAGCCAAAAATAAATTTCACGATTTCATTCGATAATATCAGAACAAAATGATCTGTTAGACGATTTTATTGCAAGTAAAGAATTACAAAGTTCTGTTTAGACAAAAAAATGAATTAGCTTATAACAAGAAGACTCATTTGTATATATTTCATAAGCTTTGACCTCTTCTGCGAATTTTTTTTTTGATTTTAAACTAAAGCAATTTTTTATTGGGTTTCGGTTTTAATTTTTTTCTTAATGACAAATCATTATTATCCTAACAGAGGTTGCTGTTAAGTTTCATATATTTAGTCATTTAGTCATATATGAGTTCAGGTTAGTTGTCTCATATAATAACATAACTCTAATGGTATTATTTTGTGGCAAATGTGTGCCACTTACTTGGTATATTTCTATAAGACACCACTGTATACAAGCGGCAATGCTTGTTAAATTTAGGAAAATTACAGTTCCAGCGATAATATGTATGTATTATTTAAATAAATTGTTCAGCAATATCAAAAATTTTCATTATTTTATTATGTAATTAAGGAGAGAGCGGGGTTAATATAAAAAGTAACCACATCTATAAATTTAAGTATTCAATATCATTTCACCCCTTTTTTTCCATGATAGCCAACTAGCGTCTCAATCGAAAATTCGTGATAAATTTTGAATGCTTAATTTTTGAAATTTTTAATATACAATTTGTGACTACATATCCATGTGAAAACTTATCCTATGCTCTGTGAGACAACTTTTTCACTTCGGTATATGGGATTAGTTGTCATAACCGACAAAAAGATTTTAAAAATTAATATTTTCTAGATAAAACCCATACTTCCGCATTTGCAGAAAATCTTATTAAAATAAAACCGTTCAAACACTTGATGTGAAAATTTTAGTATTTTGATCGATATGAAATATATACCTAAAATTAATTAAAGTTTCAAAAACTATTCCTTTCTCCTCTACCGTTCAATTCTTTTTTCTTTTCATTATGTTATGAGGAATTTTGGTTTTGGTTAAGCTTCCAAATGTTTTTTTAAAGATGGAGATGATGTTATGGCAAAAGTGCGGATAGTGAGAAAAAAAATTTCATTTTTTTTTCAAATAATCACAGGAGAAATGTGTTTCATAATGATATGACCACATAATAAAATATGGGTTTATGGGGAAATCACCAGCTAAATCCTTTCAAGATAACAGACGGTGCTGCAAATTGTGCAAATCATTATAGTGCTTGCAAATCTGCTTTTTTTCCAATTATTTTCAGTGCCTAACGTAATATGGGGACAAAATACATCGACTGAACATGGAAAAGGTTGAAATCACTACCGAAACTAAGTAATATTTTAGAAAAAGCTATAATCAAAAACTTCTCTTAGTTGCTTAGTTGCATATTACATTTTCTGAACCCTTAAATACTCAAATTTTTGTTTTATGTTGATTACTCTTCCAATTTGTATAAGTCTTATACCATACTATTTACACGTGCAATATCAGCATAACAAGTTTAAAAATGCAAAGTGCAAATTCACATATGCAAAGCTGCGCATTTAAGGTAAATTTCGAGAAAAAATATAAATCCTGTAAAAGTCTTGAGGCCACGTTTTCACATTATTAAGAAACATTTTTAAGGTTAAATTTAAATTATGTTTATTAAAAAACTTGTTAATTTTACTATTAATTTCGATCATCATTGCTTGCAACATGATGTTTCCATCATAATTTTTTTTCTTTAACTTCAGATCATTATTTCACTAATTTCAACGAAAAATAGTATTTATGACACATTTTATGAAACTGGTTGTAGAATAGTGATTTTACGGCACACATAAGTATATTGCAGACGCAACCTAGATTGTTTTGGACGTTGTTACGAAAATGGTGTATATTTTTAGCACAAAAACACATTATTTGCAACATATGAAAGGAAGGATTTCAATTTTTTTTAAATAAAAATGCACGATATAATTTACCAGACTTTCTTTGAAGTGAACGTGGAAGGCACTTATATGCTACATTTCTGAGATAACTGTATTTTTAAATATTAAAATATTGCCTTTGTTTTTGTATTTGATAATCAGAAATATTTAATAAATTACATTAATATAAATTTTTTAATTCAAATTTTATACAAATAGAGTTTTTTAAATAGTGAATTTGCAATTCGATGTACACATGAAGTACGTCTTGTTTATTCTTTTCCACCATTTTTTTTTCAACAATCCTATATCAGGCCTACCTATATTTTAAAAAAAATATTGAAATTTCTGGTAAATGAGCCGCTAAGAGAGATGTATGAGCCTCAATAAAAAAATGAATGAAATAAATTTAAGTTTTCGAAGAAACTTGGAGGCTTTTTACATGCAGCAGAGAGAGAGTGAAAAACAAACACGATAATCGAACTTTGGGTTTTCTTTTTGATAATTTCATGATATTTTAGAGTAATAACTTAAAATTAAATAGATGAAAAAATTTATAATAACTAATTAGAATCACTTAAATTCAGAACATTGAAAAAAATATATTTGGTAGTCCGCAGCTTTGCATTTGCTGCAAGAGCAAATACTCGTTCACTTTTAAAGCTGTATATAGGTTTTCTTTCAGGAAATTACGGTAATTATTTCATCACTATCAACTTACTTAGAAAATTAATTTGTATATATATTTCAAATCTATTATTAAAAATATATATACTTCTTAAATCAATTACACAGATTGGTAACTTTACGTTTTTCAAATTTCGAATATTTGCTTAGAATTTACTTATAATTAATACCACCTAAAATTTTAATATTTATTCAAATTTAAGAATCAGGTATTGTCTTTTTTTCCAAATTTCCGATTTATGCCATCAAAATAAAACATTTAAACTTTGAAATGTAATACGATTGAAATGTCTTTTAAATTTTTGGAGAGGCTTTTAACATTTTAAAAAATTTAAATTAAACAAAAATCAATGTGACGGTTAAATGGGGTTTTTTTTTAATTACCAATTTCTAACGCTTATGATTTTTATATACAATACATAATTCATTTAAACAAATGTTACATATGTTAGATAAATTTAACAAAAGGATTGGATATTTTGTAAATATATACTAGATTTGATTAGTTATAACTACGCAGCATATATCTCAATCGAAATTTAATGTTTCCTAATTATTCAATAAAAGTTTATCATTTAAATTTTTTATTATTGTTGTCTTATTTCACTAACGACTATTTTTCACTAATGTCAACTGCAATCTAAAATAACCTAATGAACATACTTTTGCATCAGAAAATTCAAATTCCGTAGAACTTTACAGAATGATTACACAATTTTTTTTTCATTTGGTACACACTGATAATAAACTAAAAATTAAGAAAAATATATAAAATCCTAATCACTATTTCAAGTAATTTTACATTTATTGAAATCAGAAATTCACAATATAATTCAACGCTAGATTAGTTTTATCAATAACTTATCTTACCCGAATATTAACCCATTAACGACGACTTTGATTTTTTTTTAAAACAAAAAATAATGAGTGGAACCACTTCCACTATTTATTGGCAAAGAAAAAACTTAAAATTTAGAATAGCAAATTTTCTTATCAACCGGCGTTAATGGGTTAAGAGGATTTTCAAAAAATACATTCCCATTCAGGTTAGATAAACAAACATTAAAGAATCTTGGAATTGTTATTTTTCAAGTATTTTTATCTTTTTTTTATTAATATACAGCGAAACCTGTCTAAGTTGGACACCCACGGTTCCATTAAAATCTTTCCAAGTTAGAAAGGTGTCCAAAATATAGAGGTACAGTATTATGGACATACAATCTGTGTTATAGAATTATGGTTGGTTTCATTCAAAACCGTTCAATGTAGGAAGGTGTCTAGGATATAGACGTGTCCAAACTGACAGGTTTTACTGTAGTAAATATTTAACATTGTTCAAAATGTTAATTAGGAAAATATAGTTTGATTTTCTGTTAATGATTCCATAAAATTCTATCATTTCTGAATATATCTATAAAATATAATTTGTGAATTTAAGAAACAGTCATGTTTTATATTAGGCTACGGCAGAACCTCTCCAATCCGGACTTTCCAAGATCTAGGTCATTCCGGATTGCGGATCACACAAGTTTTGTTTATATTTAATCCATTTTTGACCGCTCTTCAAATTCTTCTGCAAATTTATATGTATGACAACTGTGGTTGCAAAAGTAGCATATTTGAAAAGTTTAAAAAAATTGAACATTAATTTGGCATATTTTTCTATGTAATTAATGTAACTTTCTAATTAATTTACTTTTAGTTAATAATTTAATTAACTAAATTTAATGAGAACAATTACATTATTTAATTATTTATGATCATGGAAAAAAAATCACATTGAAAGTTGGAATAAAATTTCTTAAAATTTCATTTTTGTGAAAGTTATAAAAAATCATATTTCTTTTGGTAAACAAATTTTAAAAAATACTATGACACTCATTTAACTTTTTTAATTCTCAAAAATATTCATTTCATACAAAAATTTGCATGAAAAAATTATTGAACTTTTTTTTTCGAAAAGTTGCGCAAATGAAACTTCGGTCAAAAATGGTAGCAGTAGTATGCCTCTTTGAGCATTTTAATGCATATTTTCTATTGAAAGAAAATTAATAAACCAATATATACAGGGTGATTATAATTAAAGTTCCCCTACTCTGAGTAGTTTTTCTCAAAAACTGCTTATACGAATACAGCCTAATTTTTAGGGCATCTTAATGAGATCATGGGAGAGAGATTTATAAAAAATAGTTCAATTTTTGACCACCAGGTGGAAAAAAGTGGTACTTTTTATTGCATTTTACATTTTCCTCTGATCCATATAGCGTATATACCAAGTTTCAATGAAATACGTCCACCAGAACGGGCACTGCATTGGTCGGAGTAGTGTCGATGTACTGACGGGTGCTACATAGGTCTGAGCCGTTCTGGTAGACGCATTTCATTAAAACTTAGCATATATGTTACGGTAAAAGCTTGAAGACTGGTAAAATCTAGGTTTTACTGGTAAGACCTAGACCTAGGTTTTACCAAGGTGAGTTGGTAAAAGCCAAAAATACACTTGTAAGCGTTTTCATTTCTAACTTTTACCAAGTCAAAGTACGTTTTTAATGGATGAATGAACTATTATGAACTTATTAGTTCCTGACTATCATTAATTAATAATTATAATAACTCAATAGTTATAATAACTTAATTATTAACTACTGAATTAATCAACCACCTAGAACTCGATACTTCCTGACGCTAACGAAATAATGACAAATTATCATTAATTAATTAATTGATTAATTTTGACTTCATACTGCTCGGAGAAAATTAATTAATCAAAACCCGTTTTCAATGAACCAATTGACCATTGATGGTCGGAATAGATTAATTCGGTAATTAATAATAACTAATAATTACTTAATCAGCGTCAGGAGTGAATAATTTTAGCAATTGTTTTATTAGTGCCATGAACGAATAAGTTCATGGCAGTGAATTAATTAATTTGTTTATTATTAGTTTTTTATAATTATTAAATAATTGTAATTATTAATTTATAAGGCCATGATGGTTGATTTATTCATTAAAAACAGGCTTCAACTTGGTAAATATCTAAAATGGAAACGTTTGCAAGGGTATTTCGGGCTTTTACCAACTGGCCTTGGTAAAACCCAGGTCTTACCAGTCTTCGGGCTTTTATCGTAACATATAAAAATGTAAAATGAAATTAAAAAGCGGCACTTTTTTCCACCTGGTGGTCGAAAATTGAACCTTGTTTTTATTTTATAAATCTCTCTCTCTCTCTCTCTCCTATGGTCTCATTAAGCTATTCTAAAAAATTTGGCTGTATTCGGATAAAGAGTTTTTGGGAAAAAATACTCAGAGTACATGAGAACTTCCATTGAAATCAACCTGCAATAATAATAATAACAGATAATTTTAAACCATAATTTTTACAAACGCTTATTAGTTATCCACCAGAAGAATCAAAAAAATTATTTTACATATTCTTTAAATATTTTTTGTAGGTATTGCTCGGATCTGAAAAAAAACAACCCAGAAATATTTTTTTATTTCTGAAGATGATAAAGGTATATTTTCCGATTCCATATTCTCCACACAATATTCGTACCGGGTGTTTTGTAATCTAGCTTCTATGAAAAGTAACTTTCTCACATATATTTAAAGCGTTGCTCGCGTTTGCAGCTTGTACCTGGCACAAAACTTGACGCTTTCGGCATGTTTGGAAATGCACTTAGGTAATCACAGAAAATAATAAAGCGCTGGGCAAGTTTAAGTAATAGTTAAGGTAAACTATACAGTGCGGAGAAATATAAGAAGAGAAGTTCTTTTGATCAAAGCTGACTTTCTAACTAATCGCATTCATCGAAATGCAGGCGCCATCAATGTTTCCACTTTGCTATAAGCCCTAAAAACCCCGGTGGACCGCAACAATAAGTGGTACAAAAAGAATTAAAATGACCGATGTATAAGAAAAAGCCTGACCAGAATTTCGGTAAAGAAAGAACATCACAGTCACCGGTTGAAAAAAAAAACATTCTTGAGAATTATGGGTGTCCGTATTAGAGAGAGAGCTTCCATTTAGTAAGAAACTATTTTTTTATTCTAAGTATCTTTTAATCGTAAATATTCAATCTCTTTGTGTTAGGTTTCAGTATTTTCCATTGAAACAATTTTGCGCAAAGTAAAATTACTGGATATTTTTGGGTCTACTTTGTCTAGGGAAAACTATTAAAATTTTTTGTGATGGATTTGTGTTTGTTGTATGTCAAAATGCATTAAAAAATGTAATTAATTAATTAATTTGCGTTGACATCTTTACTAGAATCATTTGAGTTATGTACACATATCATACCTAAGAAAGAATAACGTCACAACTCAAAAATTCACATTTTTGAGTTATTTTCTTTATTCGAAACAGCAATTTTTTTTCTCTAGAAATCAGTAATAGTGACATTTCTTTAGTTACAAAATTGACCACTGAGAAGTAGAAATTTCATTCTAGCAGGCAGCCTTTTGTATTGAAAAAGTGAAGTTTATTTCTGCAATTTTAGGTTTTTTGAGTTGTGACACTGTTCTTACCGGGGACCGATGGTCTTGACATGAAAAAAAGTATCATTAAAAACCATTTAAAACCACTAAAAATCAGGTACACGTATGTGCAAAACTGAAGCAAAGAGAATACGAAAGAAAAATACCGATTCAGATATTTATTCAGGATTTTAAACATAAATATGTCAATATTCGAATTCCTAACATATTTTTTTTTATCGAAAAAACCGTTTTCTTCAAAAACTGTAATGTTGGTTTCGGTGCACATAATGTGTGTATGCACAGAAACCATCGATAGTATTACTGTATTTTAGATTTTGTGCGAGATCTGAAAAAAAAAAAAAAAAAAAACACGTTCAGCAGAAGCTCTAAATATTTTTTCTTGATTATATTCATTCTATATCTTCATTCTCTGAAAATGAGCATGCAATTAGCTTATCACTTGTATATACCGTAACAATGTAGTCAAAATAAAGCATGTTTAGATTTGGTATGCCCGATAGCATACATTTATGGAAACACCAAACCAAATTCTATAAAATTTGTAATTAGTTTAATTACCAGACTGGAATACATTGAGCTCAGTTAATTGTATAAGTATTTGAATTCTTTAATAAAATTTAATAAATTGCTTTTAAATAATTGAGAACATTTTTTATGATTCAGAAGGACTTTTAAATACAATAAAATATCTCACTTTACAAGCAAAATGACCAAATACAGGGGGGATCCCACTTTTAACGTTTTTTTTTCAAAAACCGTCATGTAAAAACGTTGTATGCGGGAAACTGATTTATAAGGGAAATCTCGATGAGTATCAAAAAGAGTTGGGAGAGACCACGAAAATAAGTCGTACTGAGCGGGAAAACATTCTTAGTGGAAACATTATAACTGGGATCTATTTTACAACAATATTGAAAAGAATTGTAATTCTTTTCAAAGTGCTATTTTGTATCAATAAAATGTTCATACTGGTACTATAAATCAAGTTCGAAAATATAGAACAGTGAATATAGACTATTTGTAAGAATTAATTAATGTTTTACTAAAAATATTTCAAAAAATATATATGTATATGTTGAACTGATAGTTACACAAAATTCATATTTTTTTGCTTTTAATGCTTATATTTTGAACAGTACATGTGCTGGAGTTCATTATACATATATAAGGATATTGGCAGCGTAAATAAAAGTGTTTGCAAAAATACAGATAAAAAAATGTTAACAATTAATCTGAAAAAATTAAAATAAAACACTCGAATTCAGAAACGATTATCAGATGACTATGTTTTCAAATTTATACATCGACCAGTAGGAGAAATTTTAATTGACTACATACAATTCGAATTTATAAACTAAAGACCAACTATATACAGTGGGAAACATGATAGTTTGACATAAAATTTCTACTAAATCGGCTATATCTACTAAATGGAGAAAAATTAAAAGTATAAATATTGATGCACGATACTGTAGTTATTAAAATATTAAAATATCATAAATGTCAAAAAACATACATGTGTAATACATAGCTATATCATTATGGGGAATTTATTTATCTCCATAATAATGCTTCACAATCTCCCTGAATCTATTTATATTATTAATCTAAGGTGTATTTTTTTTTATCAAATAATGGTGCTTTTTACCGAAGAAATTGAAAATATTTCAGCAAAAAAATAAAAAACAATAACGTGAACTTTCCTTGAAGTCTAAGATACTTATATACTTTGCGATTGAATAAATTATAAATAACTAATACCGTTTTGTTTACCGTTGTAAAATATTAAACCGTAGACAGATAGGTTTAGGATCTAAAACTGGTGTTATTTCGAATTCCTTTAAGATTTATGCTCCCGTTTGGTGGTCAAGTAATCGTACTGATACAGGTTTGAACTCAAATCTCAAGCTATGGCATGGATGTCATTGTCTTGCCATTCGGAATTAACTCTAAACTGTCGATAATGGTGCAATTACCCCATTTGAATGACCGAAACGACCATGGCACTTCAAAATAATCAAATACGCAACCATCGAAGTTCTAATCGAGGTCGCAGCAGTTATAGGCTTTTTCGAATGGTTATTTAATTTTCCCGCAATTCCTCAATTTTTCTTAAATCTAGTTTTACCTTGGAAATTTGTAATTAAAAACGGTTTATATATATAAATGCAATGGGTGTTTGCTTGTATCATGTATAGTGGATAAACATTCGTTTTTTTTCTATGAATGTATACTCTTATAGTATAGTCCTAGTAACGAATAATTATAATCCATGAGCCAACTATTTTTTTGGTACAACCTGAGGTGGCAATGGTCGAATATGTTTTTCTTGTACGGTTTCATGAGTAGATCAGAAATATATGTGATACACAAAGTGGTAGCTTTATGCGAAAAAAATTATGTTTTTATAGTAAAAATTTAATTTTCTCCTAAACAATAGTAAAAAGGTACCAATCAAGGTGGCACATGCTATCAATGCTTTTCTTGTACAGTTTTATGCGTAGATCGAGAATATATGTGATAGCAATATCAAAGTGTTAGCTTTTTGTGGAAAAACATCATATTTTTATATAGTCTAAACTGCTTTTTTCCCCCTTAAAAATTTCTTTTCCTTAGGCGGCACACGCTATCACTGTTTTTTTTGTTCAGTTTTATGAGTAGATCAAGCATATATGTGATATCAATGTCTAAGTGGCAGTTTTATGTGGGAAAAAAATTATGCAGAAAACTATTATGTTTTAAATTGAAAAGCAATTTTTAGTATAAAACATGATTTATTTTCATATAAAGCTCCCACACTTCGACATTGCTATGACATATATTCTTAATCTACGCATAAAACTGTACAAGAAAAACATTGATAGCATGTGCCTCCCCAAGAGGTACCAATTGAGCTCATTTTCGGGTTTGGCTCATATTATAAGGTGCGTAGATTTCATTGAAGAAGAAAGAAATATTCACGAGAAATTTGGTATTTAAATGAGAAGATTGAAATTAATTACTCAACGTAATTGAAATTTTGGAAAAAATGAGTTTTTTTTAACTTTCTGAGTTTGAATTAAATACGAAATTCCCATTTCTCTAAATTCTTTAAGAAATTCTTAACTGCTATACAATCTTTACTGATTCCATCTGAAATTATAAGTCGACAATAAAATAACTAAAATAGCGTTTAAATTTTACGCATTTTGTGAAACATTTCACTTTATCTCGGGTTTGCATGAAAATATTGGATAAATTTGCACACGAAATACAAAATATTTTGCCTAGAAATATTCATAGATATCACTTTCTATAATATCGATTCGCATTTTCTGTAAAATTGCAGTTAATAAAGGCACGAATATTTGAAAATTTACTTATACAACTAATTGAATTTAGTGTTTATTTTGATTGACGCAAAAATTAGGTAGCTAAAATTATTATTTTTGGGAATTTTTAGAATTTCAAAAATTCTAAAAATTCCCAAACACATATTCTTCGAGTGTATTGGGAATTATTATTCTTCGAGAGTGTATTCTGATATATAAATTATTATTCAAAGAATAATATTTATAATAATTTTCAAATTATTATTCAAAGAATAATAATTCCCAATACCTCGAAGAATATAAATCAGAATACCGTACCTCCTGTTTTTAATAAATATATTTTTTTTTCAATACTAAAAATACATAATTCGTAAAATATTTCAAAATTGATGCACTCATAGTAATACAAAGTTTACATTTTTGTTCTTTTAATGCTTGTATTTTGAGCACATATTTTACATATACAATCTATGGATATCAATCAATACATACAATTTGCAAAAGTACAGATAGAAAACAATTTGACAATATCACCGTATAGTTACTGTCAATGTACCGATATTGTCATAATTATTTTTCACTTCCTTTATTCAAAATTCTTATACTTTATTTTTAGTATATTCAAGGTTTTCCTTACACAATATTTCAATTCAAAATGATTGAGATATATGGAAACTAAGGATACAGAAAGAATCGAAACGAACATATACTAGAAGATATATTTCATATATGTCAGTACATAAATACAAATTTTATAAAATGGCATTGAATGTTAATTGCTCTTAAAAATGAGAAAATAATAATATTCATTAATAAAACATGACAAAAATTCCGAAAACATTCGCAAATATGGTCTACATCAGTGATTTCCAAATATTGCGACGCGATACAAAACAAAAGAGATAATTATCCGATAAAATATATATTTTAAGCTATAATGAGAATGCAAAAATTATTTTTGTATCGTAGATGAATGGGACTTGACAGTGATTTTGATGTGAAATTTAACATGTGGCCTACGTATTAATTTTTCATTTCGTATAATATTCAAAAATGGAAATAAACCTAATTTTGATAAAAATGGAAGACGTTATTTTCTGATCTCATCCCCAAGATTTCTGCGAATTGTGAAAATTTGGGAATTTCTGGTCTGAAAGAATGTCGAGATATTTCATTTAAAAACAGTGTGATTTTTATTCGAATTTATGCATTGTACAATGCATTTTGTACCCACGAAGTGTTCACATATCACATATATTGAATATATTATCGTTGAATATATTATATCAAAACTATTTCATGAGGCACGCTCATGGTTGACTATCGTCGTTTCAGATCAAATTTTGAATTATTTGTTTTCACAAACTCAGTATTTCAAACTTTGTACTGTCCCAAAATATAGTATATTACAGAATAATAAAATTTATAAGAAGAATACCACTGTGTTCAAGAATATAATGTACGAGAATATCAAATATGAAATATATAGATCACACACACATTAAGTTCAAAGTTTGAGAGGATTAAATTTATGAAATTATAAATCTCCATCATATTTAGTTTTTCGTCAGCGATCAATGAAAAGCACACTAACAACTGTAGCAATTATAAATCCCATAATTAAAAAAGCAATCGTTATTATTAAGAAAATAAATAAGTGCTTAATATTTGATGATTATAGTATTGCATTTTGCTTTCTAACTTTCTATACATTTTTTTACAGGTAGAATTTCAAGCTATTGAACAAGGTAAGAAATTTTTGGCAAACTTTTTTTCATATTTTAATTTAATTTTTTTTTTCAAATTCTAATTCATCAAAATCATTGACTCAATCATTAATAATCATTATCAATTAAAAGATACTTGATTTCAAATTTTATTGAATTTAAATTTCCACCTACTAAGATGCAATAGGTACTAAGTCAGTCATGCACAAATTTAAATGAATATTTTTAAAGATAATTTTAATCTAGAACGAATTTTAGGCAAAAACTCAATCAAATCACTTGACGTATCAAAAAACTAAAAAATTTTAATTGCTTTTCGGTGTTGCTGATCATTTTTATTGAACGAAAGCAATGTTATTTTTTACTTTTGGTTGCCAACCATTAATATAACTTAACTTCCAGTAAGAAAGCTCGGTCTTAAACCGCTTTAAATTTAATTTTTTATCTCTTCGGGCTAATTAATTCCGTTGCCAATGCGATGATTTTTTTACTGGCATATATATAATTTTTATAAACATTCCTTTCCAACATTCAAAAATTTATTTATTTTTATTCCAGGGTAATATCTAATATTTGATCAGTTTCTTATAAAATTCTTAAAAAAAACTTGAAAAGTTCGCCTTTCAAATGCTCTCGCTAAGAAAAGCACATATCTAAGATATTAGTTTGCGGTGTAAAACAGTCGATACTTGGTTTAAATCAAAAATATGATTCAATATTTTTTATCACTGTGAGGTAAACTCTCATGCTACACAATTTTTTAAAAATGTTGATATTACCATGCTATTTCCGTTAAATAAGTCACTGAGGTATATAAGCCACATCCAGAAAAGTGACAGACCAGGGCTTTTTTCACGCCGGATCTTCGTACGAGCTTCACGTAATTTTCATTCAAACACTTGAAGAAAAATAAAACTTCGATGTATCTCGATTAACTTGCCATTTATTTTTTAGACAATTTTATACAAGGACATTATATTATCAGTGATTAATCATTTAAGCTGCATTGACGAGATATCTCGCCTTCTTAGAGGCCTCTTATTTAAGCATTAACAAGCTTAGATATTTTGTAAAGGTGATTTCTCAATGAAACAATTTTTGGTATAGGCTACCCCATTTTTTCGGCCCGCTGAAAAATTTAACCTCTCCCCCAACTTTAAAATTCGACAATTTTATGGTGGTTTTCTTTGTTTCCAGCTAAATTGCCGTCCCCTAAATTTTGCCGCCCGGGCAGGTTCCCCCCCCCCCGCCTCCTCTAGTTCCGGACCTGGGATATCTTTTTTTTTGCCTTATTGAAAATTGGAACAAAGACTAATTATTTAAAAAATATGCCTATAACATTTTATAAGGAGTTTGGTGATCTGCTATACCACTTAGCCCTCTATAGTTCACCTTCATAAAAATGTATTAAAAATAATTGACAAAAATGGATGAAAATTTATTGTTGTTAGGCATATTTTTAATTCAAGAATATCCTAAATTTATCGTCCCCGCAATTTAGTTAGTGAATTTTTTAGTTGCCTAAAATAGTTTATTAAAGGTAATATATACAATTTGCCTTGAATTTAATGTCATATATAAACAGATAAAATCTTGCTTAGGAAAGTTGAATAGTTTTTACATTGAGTTTTATCTCCAATCCCCTCAATTTTGTGTGATTTTGTAAATCTTGAAACACGTACAACTTCGACAGCTCTCAAAAGATGACACCAACAAGGAATCACCTCTTTCTAGATTAAAAAAAAAAGTTTTATACTTATATCGCTATATTTTGTACTCAAATGACACTAAAAGATGTAATTTCTAACATACCAAAGAAAATTGAGAAAGGAAATCGGTATGAAGAGGTTTTTATTTACCATGTATTTTCCATATATATTCAACTACACACAAGACCATAGAGCATAGAGAGCTAAAGGATTAAACATTAGACATTATCCTGGTATGCTTATTGATAAAAATTCATTGAAATAATTTTAGAACGCCAGAAAAGAATAGTGATTGAATAGGCCGCATGAGCTTATAATTAACATTATAAGCCACGGCTTTACCACAGAAAATTACAGTAATAGTAAACGTATGTGTGTATTTATTTTGTGTTCTTCTAGAATGCGTAAAGTTTTCGTAGTTGGAAAGCTTTTACATTCGGACATGATGAAATTTATAGATTTCGTGAAATCACGTCTCGTTCCAATCGTGATTTATCTGTATGATACGCAAATTAAAAGTCGCAAACATTAGGGAAATTTGCATTTCAGAGCCATCAGAGAGGGCCTAGCAAATGTACTGGACGAAGAGGAAGTTCTGGCGAATGAATTCAGCTTCGACTAGTACACTGTGGCATATGTTTACTGAATGCCTTTAAATTAAGAGGACCTAATTTCTGAGAGAGATAGATAGATACGGTTACTAGAATTATTAATAAGCTTCATAATTGACCAATTAGCACTATTGACTATGACTTTGGCCGAAACTGCTTAAAATGCCAGGCGAGTACATTTTGATGTAAATCATTTGCAGCTTGTTGAGTAAATTTGTCGTGGAAGTTAATCACCATTTACATTAAAGTGTGAATAATACATTATACATGCACATATACTTCGTGGCAAAAACACAAAAACGCCATGGCTATGAAAAATGGATATATATATGATGTATATGAAAAAATATAAGTCTCTAATTTAAATGTTAACAGTAATTTTGTCTATGATAATATGAATTAAAATACTATAACAATAATGATAGATATATAAATATCTGTATCGTATGACAATAGCTTATAATTTTTCAACAATACAGTATTGATGATTGAGTATTTAAAGGTAAATACATTACGTACTTAAAATATATATGTAAAAAATAAATATAGTATTATAAAAATAATATATAATCGAAAATATATCTAAAAACTAGTATCTGAATTGTCCAGAGAATTGAATAAAACTAACAAAAAAAACGTATAAGATATTGATGCTCTTTGGAGAAATGTAATGAACTTTTATGCAAAATGTTAAAATTCATCTAATAATATAAAATCGATAATTTAGAATAAAATTTTCTCGATCAATTAAGAAATTAAAAAAAGAAAGAAAACGACCTGAATAATTACGATAATAATTAATTAATTATCAAATTTTTTCATTGTAAGGGAAAATTTTGCAAGTGGATATATAGTTAGATGGAATAGGCCTACTCACTTACTAAAGAGGGTTAGAATGGATAAAAGGATATACTGAAGCTATTTTAAAGTCATTGTCATTAAATAATGCAAAAACGTAGATTGGAAATATATATGTGAGAAACAGTTAATTTTCGAATGTTTCAAATTTTATAAATACGGTTTTCCATTTAGCTAGCATCTTTAACAATATTAAATGAAAAACTTTCACGTACCGTATATCTGATAATAACAAGGTTGATTTTTCGGTCTATGTACTCATATTGCAGATAAATTAATTACTTAAATGTAATATTTTGAATCTATATTTTTCTATTTCATATTACATCCCGATAACGTTTTCATTAAAGAACAAAATACTAAAAAAGAAAACTATTTCATACAATTTTTACTTTGTTTATAACGTCGAACCCAACCCAGGATTGTTAAGAGTAGGCCTATAGGTGCAATTATTAATTTTGTCGAAATGGTCATTATATGGAAACAACGGTCTATAAGATTTAAATACAAATTCAAAACCTTAATTCGAACCAAAACTTATCAAATCATAGGGTTGTAAGCTAAGTGTTTCTATTGAATTCATGGAAAAAATTGATCTCTTTCTGTCCCACGTTCTTTTATCATTTTATCTTATTTTCATACTTTTTTTACAATTTTGATTGTAGCTTTATAGTACTGTACACAATCGTAATTCTATCATTACACATGGTATAAGATAATCGTAATGTATCTTGTAATGCAGTGTAGTACCAATAATTGGAATCCCGAAAGTTTGAGGTCCCGGATAATCCGAGGTATATATGCTGGAATTTTTCGAAATTCCTTCTCAAAAACTTCAGTCTTGTTCTGTTTTATTTTTCTGAATAATGTCAGTAGTTTCAGTTTTTAAAGAGGACTCGCTCCGTATCTCCGTATGTGACTAAAGGGAATCTTGATCCCTATGCCGGGGTTTTCATTGGGACCTCAGATAGCAGAATTTTTCAGAGGTTCTTCTATAGTAGACTTACAGTATAAAAAAAATTCTCATATCGGGTCCACAGTGCTGGAGCCCCATTATAAGGAGGATATGGATCTTGGCAGCCCTAATATAATGAATTAAGTCTGTGAATCAAGAATTAAAATGGTGTGAGTGAGTATGAATACGTAGATCCAAAGAAAACAAGTTAGAACTTTTTCACCAGATAAGGAGGATAAGTTCCAACCAGCCGGTGGCCCTGGGATGGACTCTGTGCTTTCTTAATTTTTTAGTACAATATATTTATGGTATATTTACCAAAAAAATAAATACAGGAGATTCTTCCCCCCCCCCCGAAAGTTGTTTTCTATTGCTTTTCGGATAATCCTAGTTTGCAGTAAGGGGCCGTTAAAGTATTACGTCAGGAGATATTTAGCCATTTTTTACCCCCACCCCCCTTGTCAGTAAAATTTTATCAGGTCTGCTTCCTACCTCCTAACGCATATTGGGATCAGAGATATTAAGGGTGGGGAGGCACGAGCCCCCTATGCCCTCCCCCAGACGGTAAAAAAATTTGTTTTGGTTTTTTTGGTGCAAAAAATATTTTTAAAACAATTAAAATTTAAAACAAAGAAAATATATTTATATCTTATTATAATCAATTTTTATTAATTTCAATGCTATTTGAAAGGTAGCAACTCAAAATTACTCTTTCACCCGAGAATGGTACCTAAAAAATCTCTGCTTAATTAACACCTATACGAAACTACGTCTCTTAAGCACCACGTATAGGCACCATTCTAAGGTTGAGAAATTCATAGGGGCCATCTTCTAAGCCATATATTCTAAATCCATGGCTCTTGGGGTTATCTGATGTGAACCGCCACCTTAAACCTAATTTTGTAAAAATGTGACTTAATCTGTAAGCGACACACTTACAGATGGCTTAAATGACCTGTGCCACAATTCCAAAGCATTTAAGCAGCCCGTAGCACATTTTCAGATCACTTAAGTGGCCCTCGACACATTTACAGATCACTTGAGCGACCCGTGACACAGTTCCTGAACACTTAAGTGGTCCGTAGCACATTTAGAAATCCTTTAAGTGACATGTGGCACCGTTTTAGAGCACGTAAGCGGGCCACAGTGCGGTTATACATCACTCAAGTTACCCGTGGTACATTCCCTGATTACTTGAGTGACCTGCAGCACATTCCTCGATTACTTAAGTGATCCGCTGCATAATTACGGATCACTTGAGTGACGCGCCGCACAGTTCCAGAGCACTTTAGTGGCCCAAGACACATTTCTAGAGCACGTAAGTGGCCCGCAACACATTTCCAGAACACTTAAGCTGCCTGGACACATTTAAATCACGTGAACGTCCGCGGAACATTTATAGATCACTAATGTGGCTCTATAGGGGACTTATCACTAAGAAGAATGTTAGTTCAGGTGCCCACATAATAGGAAAAGGTATTTCTCGTTTTTGGGCACAACGAGTAAGATGCCAGTAAGAATATTTCATATTTTTATAAAGTGTGGTTGATGACGTAAGCATCATTCAAACCCCCCTCCCCCCTTGTCATCAAAAATCAGCAAACGTGAACCCCCCCCCCCCCATCGATGCTGGCATAATACTTGAATGACCCCTAACCCGAGGTAGTCTCAGTCCCGTTCACTTAGGGGATTGTCGAGAGACTACTTTATGGATAAAATAGTGTTGATTTTCTGATTTCGTGCCATTTTCTATATTAACGTGAATTTTCATCGTAACCCATTTTTGACCATTTTTCCAATACATGACTAAATTACACACAATTTTCATATACGATTACTGGTTACTTGAATGTATACAGTATTTGAGAAGTTTCAAATATTTGGACGGAAATTTAATGTTTTTCTATTTAATTCACATAACTTTTCAATTAATCACCTTTTCAATTAACACAAAATAATTGACTTAATTACAAGCTAAAATAATTATTGATTATGATTATGAGAAATCTTATATGTGACAAAAAGATTAGGAAGAAACTGTTTTTTATTGTTTTACAAAAATTTATCAATTTATGAAACAGACAAACGCACAATTCCTATCAAAAATCAATCAGGATGAAAGCTGTGAAAATTTGTTTTGGAAAATCATAAAACATCGAATTGCTTTGTGAACAAATTCTAAAAAAAAACACTTAATTTGACTTTTTAATTTCTAAAAATGATCATTGCTTACAAAAATTTGCATGAAAATTACTTAAATTTTTTTAACAAAGCGTTACGCAAGCGCAACGTCGTTCAAAAATATTCTTCAGTAGCCGTATAACAAGATGCCGGGACAAAAAAATGGCAAGTTTTCAAGCGCAAAAAATTTCTAGACTAATAATAGCAAATAAACATCCACACAGGATATCATGACGTCGAATAAATTTCAGCACTTCTTAAACGTGCAAAATTCAGTTTCATTCATTTGGAATGAGAATTAGTATTTTCAGAGAAATTACTTGCGGATTATACGAAGGTGCTATAACATTGTTTTGTTTGTTATGTTTTTATTTTGCATGAAATTCTTAGAAAGTGATTTAAATTTAAATTAATTCAAAAAGAGAATTTTTTTAAATAAAATTTACTAACTTTTTTAAGTCCTGTATTTTGAACTAGAGCATAGTCTCCCAAACTTTTTGTTCCATCGCCCCCTTCATAAGAAATTTTTTCCTCTCATCGCCCCCCAACTCAAGTAAACCCATAGGATCCTATGTTAAATCAGTAGGTTCTATCGCCCCCTTGAACAATTCCATCGCCCACCAGGGGGCGATATTGCCCACTTTGGGAAACACTGAACTAGAGCCTCAATATTTTTGGGATTTTTCGTGGGGTGTAAAAAAACTTTTCTATGTAATTTTTAGGGCTGGTCCGATTATTCGTTTAATCGGGTCGGTTAATCGATCAATTGTTAATTGCAGTTAAAAGTTTCAGTTCAGTTAATCGACTCAATCAATTCGATTAAAGTTTGCAGAAAAAGTTTGTAATTTAGAGTGATTTGACGAAAATAATTTTTGATGTCTTAATTTTGATGTCGTCCTATACATAACATTTTCTCCACACACAACTTTCATACACTTTTTTACCTCACATCAAACTCAAATTTCCCTTAGCCGAAATTCCAAATTTCTAATTGAAGTTCCCATCTCGTATGAAGGCGTAAAGGGCGCATTTATATGACACCCGTTACCTCCTACAAAGTCCCATTTGAGTCAGTCAGTCAGACATAACATTTTAGATGAGTGACCATATTTAAAAATATTTGTGTGAATCGATGTATTAATTAAACTTTTCGGCATTGGGGAATACATGTCTATGTAATGTAAATTGGTGATACAGAAATTTCAGTTTCAAATTGAGTTTGATGGGTGTTTCAGAAGACAAGACCAAAGTTTATTGTCTCCACCGTGAAAACAAGTTTTCTTGTATTACGTATATATTTCTTGCAGAAATTTTTTTTCAGCCACTTCGTTGGGCAGTTTACCTGTTGTGGCCTTCGTATTTGTATTTGGGAAGCATCAGTTTCTCTCCTGGCTAGAGTATTTATGAAAACAAGAAGGATTGAAGATTGAAGCAAACAAGTATGAATACTGGGAGTAGTTTCGAAATGAGTGATGGACATAAAATTAGTGATTTAAATGACAAGATCCAAGTGAAGAAACTCCAAAATTTGACAAATAACATTCAGCATCTTAAATTGCTTCATGCGGAAAGCCTTGGAAATTTTTTTAATTTATCCTTATATTTGTTTAAAACTAACGAATAGATGTATGAATCCATATCATATAGTTACGAAAAATATTCGATTAATCGATCAAAAATATTTGATTAACCAGTTATAAATTTATAACCGGATAAATAACTGGATAATAATGATATAAATTTTAATTAATATCAAACTTATTACTTTTCAGGTATCGCGAAAATTGAGAAATAAAATAAATAAAATTATTAGGGCTGGGAAACGACTAAAATTTTTAATACAAATACAACGCCACAACAGGCAAAATACCCAACAAGGTGGCCATCTTTTTCTCAGCCACCTCGTTGGGCATTTTGCCTGTTGTGGCGTTGTATTTGTATTAAAAATTTTAGTCGATTCCCAGCCCTAATAATTTTATTTATTTTATTTCTCAATTTTCGCGATACCTGAAAAGTAATAAGTTTGATATTAATTAAAATTTATTTAAAACAAAAATATTTTGATTTTATGAAATCGGGTTTTTCACTAACCCGCACAATATTGTGAATTTAATTTTTTTGTTGGGTGTGAAAAACTTTTCTCAGCAACTTTATTTTTCTTAATTTTTCATAACCTGAAAAGTAAAAAATCTGATATTAATTTGTATCTATTTAAAACAAAAATGTTTCATAAAATGGAGTATTAACTTTTAAGCCCAGTATTTTGAATTAAATGGGATCACTATTTTTGGAATGTACAAAAAAATTTTTCCTAGAGAATTTTATTCAATTTTTTTTTAAATTTTTGTGACTACCTGAAAATTAATGTCTGATTTTAATTTGCATTCCATTGGAAAGAAAAATGCTTCAAAAAGTCAAGTACTGTATCAACTTTTAAACCCAGTATTGTGAATTAGAAAACATCGTTAATTTTTGTGTTTTGTGTGGGGTGTAAAAACATTTTCGATACAATTTATTTAATTGTTCTTAATTTTTCGTGATTACCTGAAAAGTCGAATATTAATTTAAATTTATTTTAAAAAAATCTTGATTTTATAAACCTAGTGCTAACTTTTAAGCCGGATATTTTGAATTAAAGAAGAACGTCTGTTTTTGTGATTTTTTTATGGGGGTTTAAAATATTTTTCTCTACAATTTTAGTTAATTTTTATCAATTTTTAATGATTACGTTAAAAGTAATAAATCGGAAATTATGCTGCAGCATTTCGAAGGCAATCACGAAGAAAGGGGGTAAGAGACAATTTTTAACAGACCTAATTGACAAGAAGACAGATGAATCAAAGTTTCATAAGCAGTTGCTTTGAGATAAGTAATGCCTTCGAGTAAAAGGGCAATGGAGACCCCCCCCCCCCACCTTCTCCCATTCTTGATGCATTAGGCTATTCTGTAGTCTTTACTAACAACTTCGTCTTTGGACATTTATGTTTTACGTAGCATGCAGAGGGTAGGTAGCAGTGCTGGGAAAGCATGGGAAGGATAGGATGGAATGTTGTATACCCCCTGGACTCAGGAGCCCTAAGGGGGGGAGCGGGAGGTGGTACAGAGGCAATGCCGCTGGAACTTGGCATGCTTCGTCCAGAGAATTGCATTGCAGGAACTAGTGAAAGACTGGAGGTGGGGGGTGGTTAGTATGTAGACACTTTACTGCAGAAGCACGTCATCTTTCATATGGAACACATGCTGGGGTCGTGGACGGACGGGGAAAGTGAGGAGAGGTCTAATGCAAGTACGACCCCCCCCCCCCACACACACGGCCATATCCTACAGACTCGCTCCCCCTTTTAATGCTGGACACTGTCCACTCGACAGTTGTACGCTCCTCCCCCGTGCAACACTCACCCAAACGCTTCTCGGTCCCCTACCCCAAGCGTCCACGAAACATTTTGCTGACCGGATGTTCAGCAAACAGCGCGCAACTCTTCCGAGTGCGCAAAAAGCGATTTGCACGAGGCCAACTACTACTACTACTTGCACCACCACCACCACCACCATACACTATTAGGAGTGGACACTACTGCTGCTGCTGCTTCTATATCCCCCTCTGTAACCCCCCCCCCCTTAGATGGTTATTCTGCATAGTTCCGGGCAGAGGGTTAGAATAATAGTATTCATGATACAAGCGGTAGTAGACAATTGTGAAATTTCCCATGCAATATGTATGGAGCTGGACTTTGGGCTTGAGGTCCAGTTGGACAATAATGCCTACTACTACCCAGTAGTAGTTACTATAAATAAATATTCATCCGCATAAACTAGTAGTAACTTCCAACAAAGACTGGATAAAACATGCTTCTTATTCACATAAGAAACATCACCCTTTACAAGAAAATCCTTTATAGCGAAAATCCTGTTATTCCGAGATTTACATTGAGAAAAATCTATGGGAAAAAAAATTAAAACTCTTGAAGTGTGAAAAACTAATTTGGTAGTCAGAGCATTAAAGAAATATAGTTATAGGTTAACAATATATGCTAAAACTATGTAATTGTTTTATTGAAAAATTTTATTTATTTTACCACTATTTTACATATTAAAAATGTTTTTTGAAATACTGTTTAACAGAATATTTGAAATAACTATTTAGGACAATTTTTGAAATAATTATTTAGGACAATTTTTGAAATAATTATTTAGGACAATTTTTGAAATAATTATTTAGGACAATTTTTGAAATAATTTTTCAGGACTGTTTTTAAAATAATTACTTAGGATATTTTTTAAATAATTACTTAGGATATTTTTTAAATAATTATGAAAGAGAGTTTTTAAAATAATATTATAGAAATTCTTTTTTAAAAAAATTAATATTTTTTTCAGGAAAGTTACCAATTTGAATATTTAATCATATAATCCCTCTACATAGAGCACAGGCCTACTGATTATGGGAAGTGCTACTCAGGCATGAACTGAAAATTTTTTAGACTGTGCAACTTAATCTATGGGCCGTGACCCAAATTTGTGTCACAAAGGCTTTCAAGACATGCCGTACATTTTCAAGCCAAACATTTTATTGATAATGGAATATTTATTTAGCATTTTTAATTTCAAAGTAGAAATATGGGTCATGAAGTTGATTGTGTTGTTGATTTTGGGTCGCGGCCAGAAAATATTAAGAACCCTTGATGCAACCTGATATTCACAGTCAATGGGATTATGGAGCAAAAAACATCTTACTCTAATTTTCGGTAAAACTAAAATAAATCTGATTCTAATAAACAATTTTTAGATAGGTGGAAATTTGTTTTCTCACTCGAACTACTAACACCTACTCGAAACTACTAACTTCTGAATCAATTTTCATAGCTTGCATCTGACTTCTCAATCCATATGTAGAAATATTTTATTTATAGAAAAATTTCATGCTTTGCAGTATTAAACATTTCTCAATAGCTGATCCACGAAAACTATAACGTTTGTTTATTGTTATTTGCTGCTTCTCATCCATGTTCTGGGAATTTTTCATCTCCATATTTTCATTTTCTATAAAGCCAAATTGCGGATCAATAAATTAGAATTCGACAATCAATGAAATAACACTACTACGCAATTTAAGGTGGATCCTATTACAGTAGTCCTTGGTTAATTAAAATTTTGGATAATTCGAATTTTTACGAATTCCCCTTTTCTATCTAATTAATGTTGAAATTTCTTTTCTAATTCGAATTCTTTATCAAATGCTTTGGATAATTTGAGGTTGGAGGGTAAAAATCAAGCAAAAAATCAAGTTTGGAGCAAATTTAGTTTGGAAAAATTCTACAAGAATTTTGAACCTATGTTTAGGTTATGCTGTATTTAAATTATGTATGCTATATTTCTTTGATAGCATAAAAATGATGAGCAAAATTTTAGAAACAGTTTCGTAACGGGTGATCATGAACTGTTTTCGTAAATCAGACTTCGAGCATGGTCAAGATTAATTATAATTATAAATTATTAAAGTAATTTAAAGACTAATATAAAATGATTATCATACGGAGATTATCGTTTAAGTTGATGAAAAAATGATTAACTTTTTCCTGCGAGATATCTACAAAATTGATCCGAAAGGAATACATTTGTTGTCTTTCCGTTCACACATATTAAGTCACTGATTAATTTCCATTTTTTTAAGTCTAGCATTACAGAGAAACAAAAAAAAACTTCACGTCAGGTTTCACTACACGTACACGCACATTCCCGCATATACCGATTCGTTGGGGGTTCCGCGGGGGGGGGTGTGTATGTGTGGTGTAGCAGTAGTAGGTAGGGCCTCCAAAAAATGGTTCGGGGATCCATGATGTTCTTAAGTCAGCCACCTCGTTGGGCAATTTCCCTGTTGTGGCGTTGTATTTGTTTGTATTGTATTGTTATCAATGATTTTTTTTAAAGAATTCCCACACACAAATAAGTCTTCGTTGTTATAAGGATTTATTTGAATACCTTGTGTGTGTGTGTTTAAGTTTTTGTTTTCCTACATTTTTTCTATTCTGAGGGAAATTCATTCATTTTTTGATTTCTTATCATTTTTTCATTAAATATTATATTTATAAGATTTGCAAAACACTAGAGAATTGTGGATAAAAAATGCCAAATCAACGATGTATGTATTATACTTGAAACAAACATTTAACGCTAGAATGCCATTGAAGTAAAGTAAAATGACAGAAAATTCAATTATTTTTAAACTTTTTCATGTCCAACACTTATATTGATGCATATTTTTTTAATAAAAATTTTATTTAAGAGTTTTTTACACTGTTAATTCAGAAATCCACTATAGTTTGTAAAGTTAATCATTGATCTAGAGCCAGTAGAACTAGGTTTATTATGATTAAAAAGTAAAAAAATTTATTGGATTTGATTTTGGTTTCATTGGCGCAAGTACCAACTAGGTCAGACTGTGCCAAAACAAATGCCCAATTATAAATAAGATAAAACTTGCTCTTGTCATGTCAAAAAAGTAAAATTACGCATGATAGAAAACAATGTTGCGTGAAACGTAAAACAATGTCGCACAAAATAAAATTCACAATCATTAATTCATGAAAACCTATTAAATGTATGATTTCAATTTGATCAGATTAGAATAAAATAATCTTAATTATTCTTAGAAAATCATGGTTAAAACAAACATTTCTTTGGAGGTTGTGTTGAAACTCTCTTTTATTCCTATTACTCTATTCTGTTCAACTTTATAATAATTTTTTTTTAATTTAATAGAAGTTACAAAAAACGTATGGAAAGTTGAAGTATCTATTTTGAAGTATATATCACATCACTTGAATACGGCAACAATTTCTGATGGTAGTCAATAGGATTAATTAATCAATGTGAAATGATTTTCTCATTTTGTTTTTCGTTTTCAGAATAGAATTTTGCAGGAACTTTTCTTGTAGAATACAAAATTTTAAAGAATCTTTTTTGATGAAAATTATACAGAATATTTTTTAATAAAATTATACCGAATGTTTTTTTTAATAAAATTATACCGAATGTTTTTTTTAATAAAATTATACCGAATGTTTTTTTTTAATAAAATTATACTGAATCTTTTTTCGAAAATATATAATTTTAGATTCTTTTTTCAAATATAATTTTGCAAAAAAAAAAAATTTTGGAATAGAATTTTAGATTTTTTTTAAATGTTGAGCAATTTATTTCCTTCGATAATCAATGGAGGATTCAAGTTGTTAAATGTTAAAATTAAGTTATTTAATAAAGGAAAGATGGATTTTTGTAATTATTCTTCGTAGTAGGCTATCCCACAATTTTTCAAAACAACTCCAGGCCATCTTTTGGACAATTTCCAATAGACACGTGTCCATACAGATACGAGCTGGTTTAGAATCAAAAACGTTATCTGAGTGGCATTTGATAGCATTTTATCCGCAAATGCTTTTTCATTCGAAGAATTTTGAATTTGGCGAAGGAAATGGAAGTGTAAATTAAGAGATTGGTGTCTCCGGTGCGTGGTGGACGTGGTAAAAAATGCTATCCGATATATTCCTATGATACATTTTGTTTTTCCGTGGACCAAAAACAGATACAAGTCAAACACATTCGCACAGTTTTTCTGACATATTGTTTGAGATACCCAGATTTCGCATTGAGAACATATTCAGATTTCATTGAATGACAGTGAAATTTACTTATAGAAATTATTTCGAAAAGTCCGACCTTTTAGACCGCATTGTAGTCACCGACATCCATATTTGTTATGGGCACTTTTATGAACACTTTTTATCAGCCACCTCGTTGGGCATTTTGCCTGTTGTGACGTTGTTTTTGTATTTGTATTGGTATTGTATAACACTTCATAGTGAAAATTCGCTATCCATCTTTAATTACCTAGAACATAATCTTCAATGATTTCATAAATATTCCTCCAATTTCAAGAAGAAAACAAGAACTTGAGCAAACAGTTCACGAAAGCAACTTTTTATCTTTTGTATTGAACACTTTTGTATATATATCAAAACTGAATTTTAAAAATATTCAAACTACAGCATATAGATATTGATTAAAGCTTTTTTCTGAACAACTGAGTAAATTTTATATTTTTCAGCGTTATCACAAAATTTTATTATCGAATGATGTATCAAGTAAAAGATGCTTAGAAAATTTCTGGCTAACCCATAATTACAATGCAAAAGTTGTAGTTACGATGAAAGGAAATTAGTCAATAAAATTGTAATTCATAAATTATTTCTAATCAATCAAAAATACAAGCCATTATTACCAATTATTTTTATATGAAGTTGGATATATTTTCTATAAAATTCTCAACTACAATCAAAGGAAATGTCTGTTTAATCAATATCATGTAATTTTTTTTGAAAAATTTTACAAAAATTACAAAAATTCTGATTCTCAAATATTTCATTAGGGAAAAGTTCAAGGTTTTTTGTAAAGTACAAAACTGATCTGAGGATTGATGAAATGGAATTTTTGATCAGCGAGAAATTTAAAAACGAAAATTTAATAAAATCCTGTAATTTGATGATTTTTAAGGATTTGTTTTTCCTCTGGAATCACGACATTATAGAATTTCTCCTTTCGAAAGTTAAAATATCATTTCACGGAGAATTTGGTTCTGTAAAATAGTTTTTAAGGAGCAATTCAAATACTTATAACAAAACTACATTTAGTCATGTTAAATACGTTTTTTTTTAGAAAAAGCATTCATCTTTACAAATTTTTGGAAAATTTCTAAACTTTTCATGGAAGTAAAAAAAAAAAACAAAAAAAAACCCATAAAGATTACTTTCCAAGCATTTTGGTGGTTGCAGTTCAGTTTCAGCAGCTCAATTTTTAAATGAGTCTGAATATACTGACCAAAGCAAATATGATTTGTAAGTTAATTTTTTTACATGATTTTATCTAATTTGAAGTTATAATATATAAATTTCTGACTTTTTTTTCAAATTCATGCACTTCTACTCGAAAAAAATTTGAATTGATATTAAAAAATTGGAAATTCTCTTCAAATTTCCTTGTAAAGTCCATAAATTAATTGTAACCTTTTAAGAAAAAAATAAAACGTCTTTATATTTTGTAGGAAAAAATCCCTTGAACTAATGGATTTGAAAGAAAATTTAAATTTTAATGTAATTATCTAATTTTATGGATAAAATTGGAAAACCATCAAATTGTTTAAGAAACAAATCATAAAGAATTTCAATTTTCTAGGAATTAGAATTATAAAAATCACCATTATTTCATTATTATTTTGCATTTTTAGAAAAATTCAGGGTAAATTTTAAATTTGGGGGAAAAATAATTCTCTTACCAAAAGAAGTCCATTTATTTGAACAATACTAACGTACAGTTGATCCCGCTTAGAACGTTTTACCGCTTAATACGACTCATTTTCGTCGCTACAACTCTAATTAAGATTTCCCGTTTCAAGCGTTTTCCCGCTTACAACGTTTTTTTTCCACTGTATCACCCTACCTGTTATCCGTCTTAAAAAATAGTAAAGATTTCCATGTGCGTAAGTATATTCATTTATGAATTACGTACACATCAAGTAAAATGAGTTAACTGTAAACATGTATTCAATGAATTTTTGTCAAGTCGAATTTCTCCGTGGCATGAAGTTGCATTTAGATAAACGCTGTATTTAGATAAAAATAAGATAATACGATAAGGTTATATTTAGATAAAAATTTAATTTTTTTTATTAATTTCGGAACATCAAACGTTGCTCATTTTAAAATAAAGATTATCACGAATTCAATCATGAACCGAAGATGTCAAGTTTCTAAACTCTATTGACAATATGATTTTTAAGTGTTTACTCTCAAATAAATATAGAAACTGGTGCGATTTGAGAGCTCCAGGAATTCGAAACTCGAAATCTTCATTTGCTTTTAACGAAAAGGATATTTGTGAAGCTAGTTATATGACAAAAACATTACAAATGGTTTAATTTAAACGCCTGTTAATACAACGCCTGTTGTGACGTTGTATTTGTATTTGTATTAATATGTTTCTAAGAATATGTTTTTTTAATTATTTAATAAACTGAACGATACTCTTATTTTATTATAAATAATCGCAATATTTTGGTTGAATGCACACGTTTACTTTTTCGGTGATTTAAGTTAACTTTCAAGTAATT
The DNA here is from genome assembly GCF_987345545.1 of Pholcus phalangioides. Classification (NCBI taxonomy): domain Eukaryota; kingdom Metazoa; phylum Arthropoda; class Arachnida; order Araneae; family Pholcidae; genus Pholcus; species Pholcus phalangioides. Next base: position 27,919,103 of record NW_028301610.1, on the reverse strand, counting down.
ACATTTTCCTTGTTGAAAAGAAAAAGAAAATTTGACAGTAATGAAAAGTTTATGATAAATATAGTTATAATATCTCATATCTCATCATTTTTGCAAATGAAACTAATATATCATTACAATTTTTATTTTGTAATTTATATTTACCTTTGCAACGGCACATTCCCTGCCGTTACAAAGGTAAATTTTAGTCTTGGATTTAGGTACAGTGTTACTTCAACGCAAGAATGAAGTTCACACAATTATCTTTTTTTTTATCGATTAAATCTCTACAGAGTTTATGCTTTATGATTACGATATATTTGGAATAAAAAACAATAGTCATTAAAAAAAATCACTCTTAAACATAAACTTTTGGAACATAGTATTGAAATTCACTCTAGTTTCTCATACTCAACAACCCGTAGAAGAAAGCATTTACTGATAACAACGAGGATGCTAAGATGGTGAAAAGAAACGTTTATTGCAAAGCAGTGAATGAACTGAATGAAATGGTATATATAGAAAAATTATCTAACAATCGTTTTTTTTTTCTTGGAATGAGGTACCTAAACATGCAAACTGAAGAACGTGCGGAAAAGTTTTTGTGAATAGTAACATGCTTAAAGAGGATGTTCAAGTATTAGCAAATTGTTGATAAGTCATTTAAAGGGTTTTTGTGCTGAAATGTTTCCGGGTATGGCTAAACGATAAGAATTTAGGAATGATGTCAGAGTATTCGACACATGTTAAAGATGCGAGATGTTGAATGTTGAATTCGCAAGGAATGATACTAAATTTAAGGGAGTTGGTGCACGCACATTTTCCAAAAAAGAAAACACATTTTTAAAAAAATTTTCAATTTTTAAATGCTATGAAGTTTTCTGCGTCTGTGTTCAAATTTTTGCTCTACCTGTTAAAATATTTTAATATAAACTGCTGGCATTACACATGCTAATGTCTTTCACTAAAAAATGAGTTTTTCTCAAAATCTTTCTTTCTCTAAGTTTTTGTTAGATAAGGAACATTTTTTCGAATACCACTCATTCAGATGTCTTGAAACTGTGTTCCTCCACACTGTGGTGTTACATACTTTAACACGAGGATGTTTTATTAAAATTATTTTAAAAAATTTTATGGCACAAAATATGGGTAAATTTTGATGATTTTTGAAAAAGTTGCATGTTGTTAAAATTAAAATTCAAGAAAAAAATAGCAGACTATTAAAATCCTGAAACCTTGAGTTAAAGTATGTAACACCATAGTGTTGAGACACACAGAAAGTTTCGAGACATTTGATTGAGTGGTGTTCGAAAATTGTTCCTTATCTAACAAAGAACTGAAATGCGTTTTGAGAAAAACGCATTTTATTGAAAACGTTAGCATGTGTAATGCCTGCTAGCAGTTTTTATTAAAATATTTTAAAAATATTTTTAGTATATGTAGAACAAAAACTTGAACGCAGGTAGACGCAGAAAATTTCATAGTATTTAAAAACTGCAAAATTGGAAAATGTGTTTTTTGGAAAATTTTGAATCAACCAAGACTTGAATCAGTTAGAATGGCCATACTTTTTAAATAGCTACACTTTCACGCACTCTTTCGTTGCATATTTAGTGGCTTTTAAAATTGACCAGGTAAAGAAATTCTTTACCCAAGGCTTAATAACGTTAAAACATGCTGGGATTTGTCGAAAATCAAGAATCCCACAGCATCAAAATATGTAAATGCACTTTGAGAGAATGAACATTAAATAGACAAAATCCTTTAGGAAAAGCATGCGTGTCATTACTAGGAGAAATCGACTAAAGAAAATTCATTTATTATGGTCATCATGGTTTTGCCTGACCTTTGCGAATGAATTTAATTTCATTCAGTTTGATCACTGATTTATACAGGTTTGTATCTAATTTGCGTTACATTGTATAAATTTCTCTCTAAATCAAAAGAGCCCGGATTATATGAAAATGCATATGCACATATGCATTTGCATATTTTGGTCTTTTTTTAGCATTGATACTTAATACTTAATACTTTTTTTAGCATTGATACTTAAAGGGGGCACATACCCTTCAACATGGGGAAAAGTTAAAACATCATTAAAAATACTATTTAACCATTGATTTATTATAGCTTTTTTTCCAAAATGTTTGATTAAATATGTTATCCTATGCTAGTGTAAAATTTGGCAAATCTCTAATACTTGAGTTTTTAAAAATTTTGAAATAAATACCTTAAAAACAGCTTGCACACATGATAAAATGACCCGACATCAATGTAACCATACAATATTGAGAAATCAAAATGAAGAAAACGGTTCATTTCATAAAGTCAACTAAAAGATTGAAATTTCATTGACTCATTCGTATTTAAAATTTAATTTAAAATTTAAATTTTCAAAAATATATTTTTTTATATAAACCAACTATTTATGTATGGATCTGAAATCGTTTAGTTCATTTTATGAAATGAACCATTTTCTTCATTTAAATTTCAATATTGTATAGTTACATTGATGCCATGTCATTTTATCATGTACGCAAGCTGTTTTTAAAGTTTTCTTTGAATTTTTTAAAACTTAAGTATTAGAAATATGTAAAATGTTATAATCGCATAGGATAGCATATTGAATCAAAAATATGTAAAAAAATTCTAATAAATCAATGGCTAAATAGTATTTTTAATGATATTTTAACTTTTTCCCATTTTAAAGGGTATGTGACCCCTTACATCAATATTACATCAATATCAAAGAATGAAAATTTCTTTTCGAATTCCACTTAAAAGTTTATAAAATAATTTTAACGTTTCACAAGAAAAATATAAAGCGACTCTAAATTAAAATAATCTAAATTTATTTTTATCAATACTGACCCTAAAAATTAAGAAAGCAAAACTTGGCTTTTACTTAGCACTTTAGTTTTGGTGATAAATTTGTGCAATATCTATAATTTTCGACGAAAAGTTTAACTTTGCCAATTCGGAATGATGAAACCGAAACTTCACAAAAAAATTATCCAAAAAATATTAATACGAATTATGAATGAAACATATCCTTAGATTGAAGCAAAATTTAAATTTAGCCTGAATTTACAAATTTTCCAGTGTATTTCGTTTTGCAAATACTATATTTATATGACTTAAATATTTTACTAATTACTAAACGGAACTGCAACTTGGCAGTGCTTCGAATAACAATAAATATAATGAATGGAGCAAATTTCCGAAATTGAATTTTTGACAGAAGTGAAAACAGCGCATAGTTTCGGAAATGAATTTTTCGAAATTGGTGTTTACAGTGAAGTTATTATTATTTTTTTATTGAGAATGACAAAATAGAAGAAACTCCGCAATAAATTAAATAGAAAATAATGAATTGTAATTCCAGCTTATTCAAAAATAAAGCTTTGGGAGAAATGATATAATCAACTATCCTGATAATATTTTTTTCCTCTCAGATTTTTATTATTTAGCCTTCTCAATACAAAAATGTTGAAAATAATATTGTAATACTGAAGAATATTCAAAAATATGTAACAAATATTTTCCATCAACTTTCATCCAAAATTTCAAATTACTTATAATTTAAGTGAAGTGTTTTACATCGACAATTTACAAGACATCGTCTAAGTATTTTTAAATTTCTTTAGAAAAAAATCAAAGTAATTTTGTCTTTTTTTCTAATTTTTAAAGAATTCTTTATTTTTAAAATCCCATAGTCAAAGTCAAATCCAAAAATTACGACGTGCAAATTTAAAAATACATATCTATCTTTGGAATGTTTGATTGAATTACATAAAAATTAAATGCGGAAAAAGAGAATTTTTTTTTTCGGTGAAAAATCTTTGTATTTAGTTAAACCCCTCACAAACAAAATTTGTTTCAAAAAATAAGTGAGTGAAGTTTTTATCAAAAAAATATAGCAAAATTATCATTTTATTGATGAAGTTTCAACATTTTTCTAGTTCTAGTAATTAACAACTATAAGTTTGAAATTCCAATATGCATTTAAAAGAACAAAGAGGGATACAATATTTTGTAAATATCCTATTATCAAGTTTAAATAATTTTTTAAACCAATCCATGGTCATACCAAATATGGTGTTTCTAACATAAAATACCAATGATTTGTGCCAGAAAATAGCAAGTAATTTACTGATTGATATATTTAACTGCGTTTGAAGTACGGATCACATCTATATTTGGTATTTACTTCTGCTAAAATTTACTTCATAGCACTTGAAGTTATTTTTGATTACCACCATAAATTTCATGTCTGTTTTTTGACTATATGAAGAGAATTAGAATTTTTTTCTATGTTAAATGGAAAAAAAAATTCGTTCAGGTATAAAAAGCCTATTAAATTTTCAAGGATTTCCTGTATCTTGAAACTGCAATTAAAGGTTACTATGTTTATAATTCAAATTACTACCATTGATTGTTATACAAAACATTCCTAAGCTTTATTGGAAAGATCATGATAATAAAGAAATGCTGTCAAAATTATAGTGATTTTTGTTATTGTTAAATAAATTTGAATACGTGATTCCGTAAAAGATATTAAATATCATTATTTTACTGTAAAAATAAACCAAAATAAAATTTTTTTATTATTATTTTACTTTATATAGTTTTGAAAGTCACGCGTAAATCTGTGGAAAAAATTTTGTGAAAATTACTGATAAAAAACAAAGAATGAATGAAATATTCCATTGACAGAGTATGTTGCTTGCAATATATTTATAATCCTGGTTTAATATCATTTCTTAAAAAATATTCTTATTTATCGGGGTTACTGTTTTATATTTTAATTTTAATTTTTAGTCGTATTTCAGTTTATGAAAATATTTTATAAAAAAGAATTGCAAAATTCACTAATAAAAAGCTCAAATATATTCAATGTCTAAATTTAATTTTTATGAATCCCTAATAATCTCAACACTTCCGTACGCTAATAATACGCTCTTTCTGCTCATTTCATCTCGCCAATATTCTATTTTTCTTTTACTTCTATGTGTATTTCATCTATTTTCCATCGAAAAACTTTCATCTTTACATGTCATTTTAGTGTCAGAAAAGAAAAAAAAAATGTTAATTAATATTTATGAAGGCCTGAAACACTAAATTTGAACAGTTAACTACAAAAAATTCATTATAAGTATTTATACACAAAAATAACCCTGTATGGTTAACCCCCATAAAAAACGTATTGAAATTCTTTTAATTTTAGAAACACCGATGTCAATGGGTACTGTAACATATTTTTGATTCCAATGATACATCAAAACCATCCATTTAATTAATTATAATGAATTTTTAATGTTAAAATTACCAAAATTAAAAATTCACTCTATATATTATAAAATATAGTTTTACTTTACTTTAATGTTATCTATAAACTGATAAAACCTGCCTTATTGTTAGCAAAGTTGAATAGTTGTTAGCTTGGATTTCATTTCCAGTATTTGGTGCGATTTCATAAATATCCGAACACGTAAAATTTTAGAAGCTCTCAAAAAATGACACCAATGAAGAATCAACTCTCTAGATAAAACAATATTATCAAAACAAATACACTGGACCTGCAGGTTTAAGAATGTATTGCTTAAGTTTTTGTAAACCCAGCTTATTTTTCTGTAATTTTATTATTATTGATTGGAAACTGTTCAATTAATAACACGCATATAATTTATATTCGGTCATAGGTTTATTTATAAGATAATACAAATTTGAGCCACATAACTCACTGTAAAGGTACCTGCACACTACTCTGATCTGACGTGATCCCATGCCACGTCAGAGAAGTGTGCAGGCACATTTACTCGTTTATTTTGCGCGTGTAATTACTGTAAACAAATGAAATTTAATACCAATAGAGGTTTTTATTTATTCATTTATTTATTTACACATAAATGTTGGCCGCGACCTATACATGAGAATGCGGTTGATGGTGACAGAAAAAATTTTAGAGTTTTTTAACTCCTACAACTAAAGTTTTGATTACCTAAAACTATATGAGAAAATTCTTTCAAATCAGCGTTAAATCAAGATGAAGACAGTGTTCAATACTTTTTATTTAATTAACTAAATTAAACTCAATTTTACATCACTAAAATTTAGTTTCGGTTTCGCCACTTATAAAAATGACGATTATTTTTACTACCTGGCAGCCGGAGGGTAACCAAACCGCACCGAACATGCCTGGTTACGCATTCGGGATGGGTATGAAACCTCACATGGTTTCGGAATCGGCTTCGAACTGTAGTCCTGGTCCCTTAACCAGTAGTTATCAGTCCATTTAAAAAATACCCAAGTTTTTAAATTTACGAATGGAAAGTTAATGAAAGGAAATTTTTGAAAACTTGAATAAAGAACTTTGAAATGAAACTCTTCAGCCAATTTTTATTCAAGGTTATGACTAGGTGAATGCATTCACGGTGTTTTATAATAAAAAGGCATCTAGAGATGGAAAAATGATTTTCACTGAGTTAAATAATTTAGTAATAAGTTGTTTTTATCGTTACTTTTGTATTTTTTAAAATGCGTATTTTTTGACCATATTCACCAATAATATTCTTGTTAAATATTTATATCAATGCTTTGCGAAATTTCCTATAACTGATGAATGATTTGTTACAGGAACCGTAGTTGGTGGATGTAAAATTTCTATCTGAAAAACTCTAAAAAAAATCAATAACATTTTCAATGAATAAATCGGTATTTATAAGATGTTTATCTTTTTGCACAAATATTTTCTTTGACATTTTGCTGTCTATCATACAAAACGTAGTTTCACCACCGTTATTTCAGGTGATAATAATGAATTTTTGGAAGAAGATATATAGGCCTATATATACCGTATTCTCACGCATTAGACGGCATGCCGTGAAACTCGAGGGACACCAGCTTTTTTAATGTTGGATTCTGGTACGTTCCCGGTATGAAGGAAAAGCAAGGTTTAATAATGATAACAATATCCGTCAACCCAATTCAATGTATTTTAACAATATCGATATTTAAAAATTTCCCATAATTTTTTTTATAATACTGTTTTACAAAATTTTCTATAATCGAAGATGAACGATTTGTCATCCTAAAATTTTGAATAAAGTTTTGGAATAATTTAAAGGAAAAAAATTTAAAATTTTGATATGAGAACATTCAAAAAAATCAAATTTTTTAAATGAATGAATGAATATTTATAAGATGTGTGTGTTTATATTATCTTTCATACGCAAATTTATTTTTCAAATTTCACTATCTATCACGTAAAATTTTTGATCACGTCAATATTTTGATCAAACTTTTCGGCATGAGGAAACACAAGTCGATTCAATGAAAACTAGTGATGATTTCTAAAATTAATGATAAAAAAAACCAATATCCAAGTTGATAAATTCCAGGTCACGACAAGCATGTTTTGCATATCGTCCCCTTTATACCAGAGACATGAATGTGCAAATTTTCTTTTTTGGATTTATCAGCTGGTTGGATCACTTATTTTGCTATCTAAGTTTGTCCCGAAACGCAAATGTGTATCCCCTATTGAAACAAATTTTACAAAACATTTTAGGACAACAACTTCCATAGAGTAACATGGGTAGAGTAAGCATTGGAAAGTCATTCCTCAAGTTTTAGAAATTTGCATATTCATGTTTCTGGCAAAGGTGGACATAGCTTCAAGAGTGGGTGGCCTATATTTCTAATCTATTTCTATATTCATTTACATCCATTCAGTGGACAGATGCGTGAAATGAATAGAATATATTTTTATAGCATCAATTGGTAGTATATAGTTAGTGGCAATACTTTTGCTATGAATGAATAGTATTTGAAGATATTCGATTAAAATTTGATTAAAATACATCAGTTAATCGATTAAAATTTTTTGATTTAACCAGTTAAATATTCTAATCAATTCTCAGCCCTATACATTTCATATATATATATATATATATATATATATTTAACACAAGCATAAATCATTACCTTCAGTTCCACCGATTCATCGTCAAATTTTATTTTGTAAGAAGCAGGAAAAGTGTTGATAGCGATTGATGATAATGCTGTAATTTAAAATTTTAAATAAATGTGTGTTAAATAAAACCTTCAATTATACTTAATATGTTCAATGCATATACAATGTTTGAAAATCAATGCTTTTTGTTTGCTTTAAGTGAATACTTTTTTTTAATGTTTATTGTGTATTCAGGATATTTGTCTGCAATATGAAACAGTACACAGTATCGGCACATACAGAATACCAAGTGCATCTTTCCCTGTATTAGCATCTTCGTGAATAGTATCTTTCTTCAAGAAAAACTCGATATTTATTTTGTTAATGCATACTAAGCAATATTGGGAAATTCTGAAAAAAAAAAATATTTTTTGAACTATGCGCTTGGGCAATTCGGAAAAATTAAAATCAAAATTCAGTTTCTATTTCTTACGAGTTTTATTCTATAAATTACAAGGTGATATAATATTTATACGTATTTTCAAAAACATTCGAAAATTCCCAAATGCTTAAATAATGTTATATATAAGTAGAAAAAATTGACTGTTAAAAGCTGACAACGTATTTCCCCCACCTTAGCTGGCATGCCAAAAAACAGCGAGGGAGACCAGCATACCGGGAATACGTGTATTTTCCGGCATGCCGGGAAATTTGAGTCACAGATTCTGGGAAATTCGTAAATATATTTATTGTTGAAATACATTGAATTGGATTGACGCATATTGTTATCATTATTAAACCTTGCTTTTCCCGGCATGCCGGGAACGTACCAGGAACCAACATTAAAAAAAGTTGGTGTCCCTCGAGTTTCACGGCATGCCGTCTAATGCGAGAGAATACGGTATACATATTTTCTCCCAAAAAATTGTTATTATCACTTCAAATAACGCCGATGAAACTATTTTGTATGATATACTAGGGAAAAAACAACGTGTGTAGACACAAAATTGGAAAAAGGAACAAAGTAAAAGGAACCAATTTTGGGTCCACACACGTTGTTTCTTCCCTACTATACTGTCTCATCCAAAAGGTAATTTCTATTTTGTATGATAGACAGCAGAATATCAAAGAAAATATTTGCGTAAAGAGAAACATCCTATAAATATCGATTTATTCATTGAAAATTTCATTAATATTTTTGAGGGTTTCTCAAATTTTACATCCACTAACTATGGTTGGGGTAACAGACCGTTCATCAGCTATAGTTAGTTCGCAAAGCAGTGATATAAAAATTCAACAAGAATATTGTTAGTCAATATGTCAAAAAGTACGCATTTAAAAAAAAATGCAAAACTAACAAAAAATTTCCAATAAAACTAAATTTTATCACTCAGTGAAAGTTATTTATCCCATCTAGATGCAGCTTTCATTATAAAACACCTTGAATGTGCATTCACAAATAATAAATAATCTTCACTAAAAATTAACTAGAGACTCCTCAAGTTTGAAAGTTCTTGATTGAAGTTCTCAAAAATTTTCATCTGTAAATTAATAAAAATGTGTATTTCTACTAATGCATGTCACAACAATATCATTATATGCGCAAAAGAATAAAATCTACTGTTAATCTTCCGAAACCATATTATGAAGGTTCCGTGCCTAACCAGACATTTTCGGTACGGTTTGGTAGCTCCGGTTGCCAGGTAGCAAAAATAATCGTCATTTTTATAAGAGGTGAAACCGAAACTATATTTTCGATTATGTAAAAATTAGGTTTATTTAGTTAGTAAAATAAAATATATGGAACACACTTAAAAGCATCTTGATTTAACTTTTCTCGTATAGTTTTAGGTAATCAAAATGTTAAGTCTTCTTAGAGGTTTAAGCCCCCTATTGCTACTGAATCAAATTTGTTTACAGTAGTTACGAGCGTGAATTTGGCGAGTCAAGGTCCCTACACAATACTCTGACGTGGCGTGGGACCACGTCAGGTCAGAGTAGTGGGTAGGCACCTTTACAGTGGGATATGTAGCTGCCATGCATATTTTTTTATTCATAAGCTTATAGCCGCATACTAATTGAACAGTTTCCAATCAACAATGATACAATTTCAGGAAACAAAGCTGGATTTATGAAAAGTTAAACAATGGATTTTTAACCCTCTAATGGTCCATTGTATATTTAAATATGCATGGCAAGAATTTTTTCGATGAAAACTAGTTCCAAGAGACATAGAAATAAAACAAATATGGAATGTTAGCAATGGGATGAGAAGAAATAACGAATTATTAGTGTTTGGAATAATCGTCATTTTGAAAATTAGAAAACTTATTTATAAACTATATTTTGGTGAAGTGAATTGAATTTTATGGTAGTTAAATCTAGTTTTCTTTATTTCCCCTTTCCGATTTTTCAGTAAACTTTTAATTGCTTCATAAAACCGATCTCAAAAAATGTGTTGAATAATTCATTCCGCTATTAAATGTAAAAATGAAAAAAGGTTAAAAATAATCCTACGAATATATTTCAAATAAATTTTTTTTTATATACATAGTTTATTTCGTTCGATTTATATATACTTGGTAAATACAGAAATACACGCACACTTGAGAGAATAAACTATATTCTATTAATAATAACAATTTATTTGCATATAGGCCATTGCCCCATTACAAAGATTGGCAAGAACAACAATATTCAATTATTTAATGTATAATTCTATACATTGGAAATTTATATTTCCATTATTAAGGTTATATACCATGTGTATAATGTTTCGAATGGTGTCTTAGTTAATTTTTGCATTCTTAAGATGGAGTCAATTTCACTCTACAACGAGTTGTTTTACTTTTCAGGATCTAAATATATTTTTATTAAAATAAGAGAGAGATCCCAGGTATTTTTCTTTTTCTTTTCAACCTTCTTGTGATTTTTATAATTTTGAAAATGTTACGACTTTTAATTTCCAAAACTGGCAAATTTGAGCATTCATGTGAAAAAAAAAAATTATACTTTGGCGCATAATCATGCATATTAAAAAATTCAATTTTTACATTTACAGCCGGTGCGAATTAATCTTTTGATAGCGTTTTATATTTTATTATGAGTAGTTTTTTGGCATAAAAACGAAAATCTTGAGCATCATAGAAAATGTTTGTTGTTGAGAATTTAAATGTAGAGATTGTAGGCGCTATAGTTAAAGCAGTGATAAGAGAGATAAAAATAAATAAAAACATCAAATTAATCGTAGAAGTTCATAAAATAACCAAAAAAAAATTTTATTTTTAAAATGAAATTTCATATTACTGCGATTGTTGGGAAAAATCTAGGAACTTTAAGCATGATTGGATAAGCATGTGTGAAAACATATGGTAGATAAAAATTATGTGCAATAGCTTCAAAAGTGTGTAAATAAATACTTATATATAAAATATTAAAAACAAATATATTTGTCAATGGAATTTAGAGGCCTTTTCTTATATTTTTGATAGAAAGCTGTCTCTCTTGTGCATGTGTGTTTAAATGGAAATTCGCCATGAAAACTTTCTTCATCTTTACTTAGTAATTACTGAAATTTCATAAATAAATGAAAAAATAGATTAGCACATTAATGTAACATAGACAATGCGCATTCTAGTATAATATCTTGTATAATTTTCTTCTCAACAAAGTGCATAAGTATAAAGATTAAAATTATTTAAAATTTAAAAGAGCTTATAAATTATTATTATATCAATTATAAAATGCAGTTGAGGAATAGTTTAAAATATAAATGTTAGAAGGGCTTTCTTTTCACGTATTATAGTTCTGATTTTAAGTTCTTTCATTTTCCTGAAATATTTATATTAAATTTGAGATAGCCGCAGTGAACACAAATCTAAATTTTATTGAAACAACAGAAATACAAAACCATTAATTGTAATCGGTTGAAAAATTGCAGTTGAACTTGATTATATTGCTCATGTTTCAAAAGTGTTGATAAATTATTCAGAAAGTGAGAAACTGAAACATAGTACTGTTAAAAAATACCCATGTTTTTTCCGCTGTTTCTTTTTTAGTTCCAAGTCCTTCAGATTTAAAGATAAGTACCACAAATGCAACGTAATTCTTGATATTTTCCAATTCTACCGAATGAAACTAAACATATAATTTTATATAACTTATAAAGCTTGAGTTCACATTTTTTATTTTACTTCAATGTTTTAGCGTCAAAAATTGAACTGAATTTTATCATTTATTGCAAAAATCAGCTAATTAATATTAGAACGCACACTACCAGTGGCTCAGGAGTTTATTGCTAATTTTGTAGTTAATTTAAAGTAAACCAATAAAATATCAGGTACCCATGATTTTTCACGTCGAATGTTCAACATACTTGCTGCAGCATACAGTACGTACTTCCGACACACGCACACATATCGGGTTACATAAACATTTTGTTAATGGGCTTGATGTTATGATGTTCAGGGCACGTTTTGGGAAAAAACTGACATTTTCATTTACAATTATAGGTTTTAGGTGATTACTTTTATGCAAATTACAAAAATAAAATTGCAAAGTAAATTTTTTTTCATTGCTTTTGATATGAGTTCACAAGTAATCGGTTTTTTTTCTTAATTTCGTTCATTTCAGTTTAAACAAAACAAGAAATTCTTCTATCTATCCTCATTATTAAATAAAAAACACCCTGGATTACTTTATTATAAAGAAAATTTGAGTTCAACATCATGAACAATGAAAGCGATTACACAAGAATGTTTCAATAACATGGTTTTTGCTAATTTTCCGAGTAAAATCCCTTGAAATAACGATAAGATATCTCTTCAAGTTTGTTGTGAATGATAACAAATTTTGGAAAAATCGAAAAAAAAATAAATAATAATTTCATTATAACATTATATTACAAATATTAATCCAATTAAGTGTTAATTTTTTACCCTTTTCCATGTACTGAAGGACTACTATAATTGTTGGCGTTCGATACGCACTTTTCTTTCGAAGACATGTCTGAAGAATGCGTGAGAACTGTACACTGATATCAAATTTTTGATTTTTTTTTATAAATGATTACAAAATAAATTACGCCATTGCATCTAACACGCCGGCAAATACGTACGTATTTTAGATTTTCGAATACCGTATTTTTCGGTAAAAGCACCACGGCGCTTATCCCGAAGATAACTCGAAGATATCGGCTGAGAGAAAGAACAAAACGTCATCTTCTGAATCATCTTAGAACTCTTTCCTAGTATTCGAATATCATAGCTTATAGTTTTACAAGTATGCATATTTTAATAAATATTAATTTAGTGGAATTAATAAAGAGTGATTTAGTAAAAACATTTGTTAGGAGAAACAAGATAAGTGTGGTGGTGCTTGTGAATTTAACGTTATTTTATTATTGAAATATATTTTTCTATTGTTGCGCTTATTTCTAAAAGTTACAGGGAAAGATTACAAAGAAACTACAGGGTGCCAAACTTTAAAGGAAGGTAAAATATATTTTTTGTATAGCAATGTTTGGTCGGAAATGAAAAGTGTTGGCGGAAAAACACGAAATGCTAAGGAAATAAAAACTTTTCATTTACATCATTATGTGAAAGTCTTGCTGAGAAAGATACATCTTCGAAAGGGTAAGTCAATCACTTGCTAGACACTGCCAGGTATGTATGGATGTTAGTGGTGGAACATTTGAGCACTTACTGTAATTATAAATTAAGTGCAAATATTTTTTTCACTTCCTTAGCATTTCGTGTTTTTCCGCCAACAATTTTCATTTCGACCCCACATTGCTACACAAAAAATGCTTCTTTATGTGCATTTTACCTTCCGGCCCATGAGTTCCTGTATAGAAAAGCAGAGGTGAAATTGTTCACAATCAAAAAAATTGAAAAGAATCTGAGCATTTATTTTATTTATTTAATATACAAGGCCAGTAGGTTCTAACTTCACAGGTGCACAACTCAATCAATCAATAAAATTGGAAATAATAAACAGAAATATATCCCCGCCAAGTTATTTTTTAATAATTTGTTTCTTATGCATAACGCCAAGTAATTTTATAGACAGCTATTTGAAGTGACATAATGGCCTAAATAAATTCTCAGTAATTATTTCTATACGAAAAATTATTTAGCCACTAAAATGATAGAAAATGTATTTATTTTTGTTTTTTCGTTAGTTTCCTGTCTACATTCTTTCAATCTAAAAAGCATTGTTAGGGGTAATTTTATACGGATTGTAATTGGTACAGATTGATACGGTCTGGAATATGTATAAGTTGGCAGTATATATGATGATAAGCCTTTGATAAATATTAAAATTTCTTTGAAAAAGACAATCCAAAATATTTACAATAGATTTACAATTATTGTGCACTCATTGTTACTAATTAATTGAGCCACTTTTTTCTATAATTTTTTGATGACATATTTTTCTTTTCTCTGAAAACAAACGACTAATTTCCGAAAATTTCCGTGTATTTTCTTACCATCATTTAACATTGTTGCGTTGTTATCTACTTCTTAAACATCTATTACAATATGCCTCAACAATGGGCGAGTTGATATAGTTTGACTTAGCAGACATGATAATTTTTCTTTAACTTGTACATTTCTGTAGAAGAAATAAAATTTACTTTTGAAAGTTAGATCTGTCGAGAGAAATATCGTTAGAATATTAATGTTTCATTTATTACGAACTACGGGAAAATATAAAATTAAAATTTCTTAAAATTTGTATCAAGTTATATTGTTCATCTTTATATAAGTTCCATATTGGACAAAAACCTTATAATAAATTATTAAAATAACACTATTTGGTCTAAAGTAGGTGAGCTTCGTGTAGCCTACAGTTGTTAGGAAAAAAAATTGAATCATAAAATGCAAAGTAAACAGGAAAGTCATAAATTGTAAATTAGTTCATAAATCTTCTCACATTATAGATTATATCAAAAGACTAGTTATCTAAGTTGTATCAATTTTTTTCATTTTTAAATAAAAAATAATTTTGAGGTAAGATGTTTTTATTAAAATCTAATGGTGCTTTGTTTTAAAAATGGCATAGCTTTTTCAAGTAATTTAAATGAAAACGCATATAAAATCCTCTGTTAAAATGTATATGAATCGCTTTCACGCAAGCGGTAAATATTTTTTAATATTCACATAAGTCGATGTCATATACATGTTAAACAACCTCGGCATCAAAATTTAGTTTTCTCTTTTTCTGAAGAAAAAATGCTCTATTATCAATACTTTAACTGCTGACGACTTACAAGAAACCATTTTATAGATTTCTAAATATTTTAGTTTCCAAAACAAAAATTTTACTCTATATACGCATTCAAATACAATAGAGCAGAACATGCAAAAAGCTTACCGAGTTGATAAATAAAATGCATAGTAAATTCACGCAACCATATCCAATTGGTCATTTTTATCAATAGCCAACAATTATATTATCGTTGAGATTTCGATAGGTAAAAAGAAAATCTTAAGAACTGTAGGATATGCTGAGGATTATTTGAGCTAAAAACACGACATATTTTGTATATTTTCTCACAAAGAATGCAAATAAAACAGTCATTTTATAAACAAAATAAGTAACCTATTTGTTAATAATTTTTAGGTTTTACACAATTTATTTATGAGTTCAAACAATTAACTTTCAGGATTTCATATTAAATAAACTTTAAAAATTGTGGTTGGCATAATCTCCACCTATACTTCAGCCCAAACTGATTTTGCATTGTATCATACCTATTCTGGACTAGGTTCAAGTAACTCGTTTTTTAGATTATCAGCGCACTGTTCATAACTTTTCAGCAGTAGTCTCCGAAACGGAGCTCAGGAATAACAACTTATTATGTAACGATAGGAACAACTAAATATATTACAAGTGAAGTAGTAAATTTTGTTTTACATTTTTAGACATTTTATAAAAATTACACACGCGAAATTAAGCGCAAAGTTTGAGGACCATTGCTTTAAAATATTTTCTTACTGGGATAAAAATATTAGTTTTATAATAAGGAACATCCATGAAAAAAGCAAATCTTCTCTTTTGCTTTGACAGATACTTAGAATTGTGGAATGAAATAAAACAGAAGATATACAACGCAAGAAAAACGTTCTTTTTCAATACTTTTCAACATTTTTTTTTTCAAAAACAACATAACCTCTACGGAAAAAGGATGCGAAGGCAAGAATCTGGTTTGAGTGTTTCATATACGACACCTTAAAGGTCATGTAGCAATACTGATTTACGATATACTTAGTAAAATTACAAAAGTATATCTGATTAGTTGTAATCCTGATTTTTCTACTCAATGATAATAAAATAAATTTTGCAGTCGAATGGAAATGATGAAAATAATGATTTTTATTTGTGTAATTGCTCTGTTTTATCACCAAGAACGAGCGGCATACTCTATTTCATGAAAAAATAATATATAATGCAACAATAATTCAATTTTCTTCATAGCAATTATAAAACTGTATTCTTACAAATTCAATGTGCTATTTTATCTCTTTTAATCATATTAGTGCATAGAATTTATCGTTCATCTTTATAGTTCTTCTCGAAATTCTGTTATATAAGAACATTCAATAATTTAAGTTTGACATAATTTTTAGTAAGAAACTTAAATTTTCAAATTAAATGAAAATTATTAAGTCTTGATTTCTATTTTGATTGATATGTATCAGACGTTAGAATTAATTTCTTTCAAATTTTTATTGCGATTTCAATTGAAAATTTATAGAATAATTGACTTGCGTAAAAAAAAGTTTTATAATAAAACATGGCTATTTTAATGTTTTGTTTCAAGAGCGTGAAATACTGTTTATAAATTAAATTAGTGAGGAGAAAACGTTTCCATAAAAAATATTGAAATTGAGTTTTTTGGAAGAATGATTTAATACATTAAACAGTGAGATCTTAAAATGCATTTAAATGCTTGCGTAATTTTGATGCATCAGTAACACATTCTACAGTAGTTATTTAATATATTTCATGCGATAGAGAAAAAATATGAACTTATCGAGCTAAAACGTTTTACACAAATTACATAAAATTTTGAAGAAAAAAAATTAAATATTGGGAATTCTTACTTGGTTGCTATATTTGAAATTACTTGAGATTCATGCGTGTAAAAGAACATATATTTTAATAGTTACCACTATATAAAATTTCACATCAACTTTTTTTTTCCAAAACTTGAGATCTATTTTTTTTAGATCTATTTCTACAATTTCATTTTTCATTTTTAAAATATAAATCAAGGCCAAAAAATTGTAATGGCCTAAGTTGAATCCTTCTCACATTCCACAATGTTTTTGTTTTCGTTACAAATTATAACGCATTAGTTAATATGGATACAAATCTTTCGATAGAATTGGTTTGGTAAATAATTAGACAGCCAGTTTAAACTGAACTGTTAAAAAAGAACGTCATTTCATTTTTATTATTGTAACTAATACATGAAATATTTTGTGTGATTCAATTACCACAAAAAATAAATAACATACAAAAGGAATCCGTATAAAAACAAGTGAATGAACATGTTTTATTATGTTTAAACACGAAATTCAACAAGTTATTTCAATGAAATACCATGTGCTCGATGAATACCAATGAGTTTGATTCATCTCAGTTGATATTCATGCAAAAAATAGATTATTCTGAAATGAAAGTATTATAGCATGTAATACAGTATATAATTTCCTCGTAAATATTTGTATTAAAATTTAACTTTAAAACAAAAGCATGACATGCGATAACATTTGACCTATTATATTATTATTCGTCAACAATATTATTCGTCTTGCATTCAAAAGTAGAATCTGTATACGTGAATTTGAAGTATGGAACTATCACATATTAATGCACTTCGGAATTTGTGTTTTTTGGCATTTTTTACGTTTAATCTGTATAGTTTCATGTAGGCTCATATAATATTGTTCAGCATGTAGCGCATTACATGCGCTTAAGTCAAATACTGGTAAAAAAGTTTGTTCAAAAATCGTGAAAAATTACCTTCTTAAAGGTTTACAGGTTTGTATAGAAACTTATAAATTAATATAAAATAATATAAAATGATTTAGAAAAAGGTTAGAAATGTGTGTAACAAAAATTTCAAATAGACTTTTAAATTAATTTTTTTCCTCGTAATAAAGTAATTTCATTTTAATGAATTTATTCATCAGCATTAATTTTAATTTTATTCATTTGCTTTTTTTTTAAGTTTAAACAAGATTTTTATTTGAGAGGTTTTTTTAAATTAATTAAAATCTACTGCAATATATATATATATATATATATACCTGAATCTCAAACCGATTAGAAATCTCTCAAATATTAAAATATTTAAACATTAGAATGAATTAGTTGAAAGAAACTTCTTGAGAGGAAAGATATCGAATGTTTTCAAAACTTGTATACATTAACAAAACTTATATTAGTTCAAAAAAAAGATACTGATGAAATTTATGATTTAATGATTCAAAAACTTAATGACGATAACCTATGCGTAAAACTTTTTTCAAAATTATAGTATTTAACATTTTGAAATGTCTATTATTTTCTATTATCATATTTTGTTCGAACATCTAGCGAGGAATATAAAGTTTTGAAGTTACCGTAACTTTTCTAATTTTTGAGATATTCCATTAAAAATCTGATTGTTATAACTATAACCTAATAATAATCAGAAAACAAAAATATCCAATAATATATCATCTTAAAACCATATTTGAATGTACCAAACAAAATAACTAAACCACCCAATTAATCTGTAAAGGTTCGAGTAGCAATAATATCATGCATAATACCGTATTTCTTGGGCGGCACCACGGCACTAGAGTTTTTAAAAACATAATTTACTTTTTTGGCTTGTGATCGTAATTTCTGTCAAAAGTACACCATCGCCAAGAAATTTAATATTTTAATTATTATAACAAAATTCTCATGGCATTCGAATAATAAATTAATAAATTGGCATTTCAAAACTATCCAGAATTGATTTTTTTTCCATTATTTTTCCTATACTATAGGCGCTATTCTCTAGAATTACTGACTACTTTTCGTAAATTACTGAACTCTAATGAATTTTGAAATTTGATTATATTTTTTCCTTTAAACTGAAAATACAAACACTAATCTGTTGGCACTAATTTTTTTTTTACTTTCATCTGCATGCTCAAACCGAAGAAGAATTTTTTGAACTGTAATAATTTTTTACGACATTTCAAGGCATAAAAATTAATAATTTTGGAATGGCATGACTAGCAACTGGCTGATGGCCAGTCATCAGAATCGATAGAACGAACGCAATACAATGCAAATAAATGCAGGGTGTTAAGAAATACTTGTTGGACTGTAGATAATATTTCGGTAATAAAGGAATGAAACTTTGGAAATGAATGAAAATGTGTAAATGAGCACCATAAACTATAAACTTTAAAGAAATCGATTTTCTGTTAAAAAATAGTGCAGTAAAATTCAGTTGCATCCGCATATTCAATATTTTGACCAATAAATTCTATTTTTCACCACAAATTTCAGTAAAACTATATATGAAGAATGAACTCCATATATTTGATATCCATATTTTGAATATATTTCATGTTATTCGTCTTTATAATTCGAAATTGAATTAATAAATCAAATAACAAACAAACTACCTGCATGTTTGAAAAATGCAATCTCCGAAAAATATATAGCAAGTATTTTGCATAATTTTGGTGCATAAATTTTTTATTTTCCATGTTTTTTTAAATTCGTATACATTTTGGAAAATTGTACAGGATTTCGATTTGAGAAGTATTTCAAAATTAATTAAAAATTATATTATAGTTTAAAAATACAATACTCAAATGTTAAAAATGTTAGTACTTTCTTAGCCATTGAAAATTCAAACACATAAATAATTTATTGAAAAAAAGTTAATTTTTGAAAGAAAAAAATCAAATATATTCAAAACAACAACTTTATTATGTACAAAATATTTATCAAATGCATAAGAATCTATGCATAAAGAAACTTTTAAAAAGTTCAGTTTCCGCAGTTTTAAAGCTATATTATCTGATTTTCATCATGACGAAATGATTATTTGTAAAATGTTGAAGTTACTCTACTTGCAGATTTTTGAGGTATTCCAATAAAATTCCGAATTTTATGAATATTTTTATATTATAGTTGCTTTTTATCGCACACGATATAGATTACAAAATATGGATCAGAACAATGATCGGTAATTAAAAAAACACACACACACACTACATTTTTTAAAAATAATAACTTAAAAAACATCTTTTAAATGAAATTATAAAACGAATAAATATTTATACGAATATATTTTTAAGAGATACCAAAATGCGCTCGATTTCTTAAAAAAAATGAAAATAAACACCTTTCTGAACGGTAATTTTTGTGCTAAAATTTGTTCTTCAGCAGAAAGTCTGGAATTTGACCATTGAAAACTTTTTGGGAAAAATGTCATTAATTTAGTTCAATCATAATTTTGAATTGCAATGCATTAACAATTTTAAACTATAGGTACTATACAAGACTGCATGAAATTGTTTTATTTTCTTAAATTTCCTAGAATAGAATAATTTGCTCAATACAAAAAATTATCATAGTTCAAATGTTTCATTCGAATCAAACTCACGGTAGAATCATAATGATTAAGCACTCATTTAATGATCCATAATGGTAATATCCACAAAATAATGTCAAAATTTTTTGTGTGGTTTAAAATTTCCACTGCAATAGTTAATTATATATGTAAACTTGCAATAGTTAATTATATATGTTCCAGTAAATCGGTTATTATATGTGCATAGGCCTACTTACCAATAGTCTTGGAAAGTTTGATAAATTTATCATTTTAACTGGCGAATATGCATAATAAATAAATACCGTTGGTAAATTTGATAAGTACTTGAAATTTATCACCTTTCTCGCGATTATGCATAATACCCTAGTGTAATTGTGAATTTGATAAATATGAAAAAAATTCCAAATCAGTCTAGTATGTGTGATGAATATAGTCGGACCCCGATACAATGATAACAAATTTTACCATCGCACCTTGATATGATGATACAATGCATGTATGAATTGTCATGCATACTATATCATACAGTATGATTTATCATGTTTATCAACGATGCGACACTATGGTATTATGCATAACTGCCGGTAAAAGTGATTAAGTTTTTAGTACTTATTAAATTTGCCAACGACGCTTGGTTACTGTGCATATATAATCGCTAGTAAAAGTGATAAATTTTGGGAAATTTATCAAACTTACAAAAACGCTCGGTGATGATACATAATAACCGGATATACCAAATTTACAGTAACACACACACATAAGCATATATATATTATATGTGATGTTGTAAAGTCAACTTTAACCAACTTTCGAATTTATTCTGCAATATGAACATATTTTTTGACCGTACCGAGACTTCAACGATAGTAAGAAAAAGTTTTAGAAATAACTTGTCGGATAATATGAATAATAGGCCAATGGTTATGAATAGTCATTATCTCAAATTTTTGGACCCCAGTAATAGGAGAACAGTGTCAATGGGTCTCTTTTAAACGATCCGTAGGACATTTAAAGGCAATGCTAAGGAAGAAAAGCAAAGTCCAGCCACTCTCTTACGGACGAATATTTCTGTCCTATGACTGACCGATATTTAGAGGCGGATTTATGGTTTTGCAGCCTGTGCGCTACACAAATTTCGCCGCTCTTCTCCCATTCTAATCCAATTTACATGACCACTCCAATATTCTTCAAATTTCCCGCTCTGGGCTATAGCCCGCTTTGTCCTCGTGTGTGGAAACTCGCATCCGTCTCCAAGTCACTCTTTGGGTCACAACCATGTTTGAACATTTCTTGGTCATTTTTTGTCACTCTTTTGGTGACAAACTGACCTGGTTCCTCGCTGTCTAGGTTACTCTCTATTTAGACAATATCTAAGCCACTCTTTTGGTATCGCCCATGCTCACACATCCTCTAGATCACTTATTTGGTTCTCAATGATCTGGTGGTGTTCTACAAGTCAGTCATTTGATTATCCACATGCTTGAGCATTGTTTCGGTCACTCACATGCTTGTACACGCTCTAGGTCACTCATTTGGTCATTCACATGCTTGCACATGCTCCAGGTTTGTGGTTCTCAACCTTTGGAAGCCCACGGCCCGGTAAATTTTTTTTGCGAGTAAAAGCCTTACCATAGACATCACCAGCAGGAAAAATTAAACTGCGAATCACTCACGGCCCGGTGTGACTGGTGTCAGGGTCCGGCGGTTGAGAAAAACTGCTCTGAGTCATTGCTTTTGTCATTCACATGCTTGCACACGCTCCAATTCACTTTCAGTCATTCATATGCTTGCACATTGTTTCAGTTGATCATATTCTTGCACACTGTTTTGATCACTCACATGCTTGCGCAATTTTTTGGGTCACTCTTTTGGTCACTCCCTCTTTAGGCAGAAGAGAATTTATTGTTTTACCACTTGTGAGACCTCTATAATATTTTCTGCCCATCTCCATTCTACTAATTTTTTTGACCTAAAATTCCTAAAATTTGCCGCCCCTCCGAACTCGTCACCCTGGGCTAAGCCCTACCGGGAAATATGCTTCAGCCGATAGCAGTGGTCAACAAAAATCTGAACAGCGGCTCTCGAGCAGTTTTCTTCCTTAATTAAAATATGCAATCCGAATAAATTTCTATTAGTCAATTTTTTTTTTATGGCAGTACGAAATTCCCCGCGTCTTGGGAGGCCCCGTAATTTAATAATAATTCCGTTCATAAATTCTTTGTTTCTGTATTTTCATATAGAAAGGAATATAATTCTGGAATTTTCTGAATTTTCATCGTTTTTGGAATTCTGAACTTTCATCATTTTTGGAATTCTGAACTTTCATCATTTTTGGAATTCTGAACTTCCATCATTTTTGGAATTCTGAAATTTTCATCAATTTCTAGAATTATTTATTTGAATTTTAATGGATGGTCTGAATTATTCCATGCATTTATTCTGAATTTTATACAATTTTTCGAATTATTTATTTCAATTTTAATGGATGGGCTATAGAATTACTCCATGCATTTATTTGGAATTTTCATGGATGGGGAAATCAGTTCTTACATTTATTATGAATTTTCATGGATGGGGAAATCAGTTCTTACATTTATTATGAATTTTCGTGGATGCTGGAACTATTTCTTGCATTTCTTCTACATAAAATTCGGGGATAAGGGGCCCCGAAATTATCAAGACGCCTCTGGCACCAATATTATTATCGCACCGGGGCCCCACATCTGGTAAGGGCGACCCTGTTATAATAGTTTTCTCTTTCTAGTTTTTTTGTGAGAAAATCACTTGTATTTTTATATTTAACAACCATATATTTTTATGGATTTTTTTTTTCAGCCACCTCGTTGGGCAGTTTGCACATTGTGGGGCCCTTGAAGTTTTATTTGTATTCGATAAAATTGCTCTAATATATTTTTTTTTGTTTACGGTTAGCAAAAATACTGAGACTAAATATGTTCATTCATGTTCACACTGTATTTGCTAGTATTTTTCATGAAGTATTTCTGCTAGCTCAAATATTCGTTTTTTCTTCATGTCGGTATTCTGTATCATGCTCATTTTCATCTAAATTTATTACTGAGTTCTAAATTTATAAGAGTTCAATATGTCAAGCTGGTGTTTAAACCATTTTTGAGCAACCCATGGCCCGCGGGCCAAATGTGGCTCTCGGAGTGTCGAAGTCATCTGATGTGGTCCGCTACCTCAAACCTAATTTTGTAAAAATGCACGAAGTGACACATTTACAGGTCACTCAAGTGAACCTTGGCACATTTACAGTGCGCGTAAGTGGCCCGTGGCACAGCTTCACATCACTCATGGGACCCGCGACCTATTTACAGGCCACTACAGAAACTCACGGTGCAGTTCCAGAGGTAAGTTCCACGGTAAGTTCCACTTACGCTGTCCGTGACACATTTCCAGTTCACTAAAGTCACCCATGGTACAGTTACACATTACTCAAGTTGTCCGTAGCACATTGTTACCTGCGGCGTTTACAAATCACTCAAGTGACCCGCGACATATTCACAGATTACTTAAGGGGCGTGTGGCACAGTTCCAGAGTTTCTTAAGAGGCTCGCGGTGCAGTTCCACATCACTCTAGTTACCCGAAGCACATTTCTACATGATTCAAGTGGCCCGCGGCACATTCCCAGATCAATTAAATGACCCGTGGCACATTTATAGATTACTCGAGTGGCCCGCGATACGTTTTTAAATCAATGAAGTGGCCCATACTTTCCTACATGTTGAGCACCCTTTGGAAAATTTCTGTGTATAAACTTAATTTTATAACGCCCAAGAGTGAAATTTTATACCGCTTGTTTTGAACTTTATTTTGAAGGCAAACCTAGAGAAATTTCAAAAATTAAAATTAGGCCCTGTATATGTGTTATGTGTGAAGTTTCTCATTGGAGAAGAAACATGAGTTTTTCATTTTCAATGTAACTGATTGGTGTTTCTACTTAACTAATATCAAAAATAAACTGTACAGTTCAGTGTCTCAATGTATAATTGGTATTTTGAGACCTGTTTTAATTACATAGGAAAAATAAATTTTCTACCAAAGTGAGCGGAATGTGTGACCGAGAGTCTGACTAAACATTTATCGCATTTGTGCTCTTGAAATCTACAGTAAATTTCTTATAGTTAGAGTTGCATAATTGAAGGAGACAATTTTTACTGAGCAACAATACCAGCGCTGATTATAGATGACAAAATTTTGAGGATCTGATCCACTGAAAAAAATAAGCCGTAAAATTATAGAAACAACATCGATATAGTGAGCGATCTTGTGGATCCATACAAAGATATGGGATGTAATATGGCTGAGGAAACTCCACTGTTTTACCCTCGGAGGATTTTCTCCCCAAAAAATATTGAGCCTGTTAACATTCAGCATGACATTTTCATCAACAGATTTCGATGATATAAAAAAAGTATCAAATCTTGATCAAGTATTCTGGCACTTTTAAGGAGACGTTCCAAAAGCAAAATATGTTCGAAAGTATCATATACAACTTTTTTTAATAATCCAGAATAAGGTGTATATTTATTAACTATATATTTATAATTAAATTTATTAATTTTGTGAAATTTAAACCCGATTATAGTTTGCACGTTCTAAAAAATCCCTGTCTCATGCAAAAGAACTAAGGCATATTTGAATTTAGCATGCGAAACAGGAATGTTTGGGTCTCTTGGTGAATCTTACTTAACTTGATGGAATATCAATTTTCATGGAGTAAGCTAAATTAAAATTCACAAGCAACTCTTTTCCAACGAAAACTTTCTCTCAAAACTCTATACCAAAGCGTTTCTCAACTTTTCTGAACCCGAGGACCAGTAAAATGTCTGTAAAACTTCGTTGGGCCACTAAACTACAAGTATATGGGTCTAATTTCTTATTTCAAATCAAGCAAATGCTGTTAATACTTGTGGTACACAACTGAATAATTTTCATTCAATATTATAATTAAATTTCCTGTAAATAACCTGTCTCATCTTCCAATCCACTGACCATAAGTTGAAAAACGCTGCTTTATGACATGGTGCAGAGATCCTCGATCTCTCAGTGTGTAGGAAGAAACGTTTTATCAAATGATAATTGAAAAACGAGCATGAAAACTATCTAGTTTGATCTAGAAAAAAATTTAAAACTTTTTGGAGAGTATAAAGCGAGTAAAAGTTATGTTTTTCTATAAAATAACAAATTTAATAGCATATTATGTGTCATAAAACGATACATTCACATAAATATGCTTTGTGCATATCGTGTATTTCA
This sequence comes from Pholcus phalangioides, assembly GCF_987345545.1. Lineage (NCBI taxonomy): Eukaryota > Metazoa > Arthropoda > Arachnida > Araneae > Pholcidae > Pholcus > Pholcus phalangioides. The sequence goes on along the minus strand of NW_028301610.1, from coordinate 27,893,270 downwards.
AACTATTAAGAAATATAGCTTAATTGAAATCGTTAAAATACATCTTAAAAATTCCCCACTGAGATAAATTTGAGAAACATTAAAATAATGAATAATATTAAAATATTTAATAATTATTTCATCACGGTGAAAGATCTGAAAGTGGTATCGATGTACATATCATGATACCAATATTTCCCAGTCTGCCAATAAATCTCTTATCTTTTAGACGAAAACCTTCACCACTCGAGCAAAATTGCGTTTTCCAATCCAATATATCTTATTACCAATAAAATTCTAGAGTATTAAAACTCATCCATCGGCACGCCGACTTGTATTGAATTCCAGGAATTAATTTATAATTTCCAGTCTTGTGTATTCAAAAATAAATAATACAATAAAATACGAGACGGGTTTCTCTGCTTGATATGTGTGATATAACACCGAATGAGATTTGTGAGTACTACAGTAGGTAATAAGTCTTTTGGCCCATAAGTCTCATGTTGAAAATACCTCAAAGAGAGGTACCGCAAAATCAGTGTTGTACCGTCTCCCATCCCATAGGATGCTGAAGAGCAACGGCTTACACGTTTATCTTTGGAGCGCCTGACGTGTTTGCACGTCCCAGAGAGGAAAGAGAGGGGAATGTCCAGTGACGGTCATACCTGGACTCTCCAGTCTCCCCTCTAGTCTCCTCACACCTGGTATAGACATTTCTTTGCATGCCTCATTTTCTATAACCACCACCCTCGCATTCCTTTAGATTTCTCCAAAGAGGTAGTCTTGAGAACCTTTCAAAAATCCGCCCACCTTCAGGATTGGTCGAGAACACCTCACGTGAGTCCTAATGACATTTTGAGAAGGTGGTCGGGCCGGGAGAGGTCCAGAAAGGAGCTGAAGAAGCCCTCACGCCCAATGAGCTGTCTTTGCTCCATTTTCTCCCGGAGCCCCCACACACACACACACATAAGTCCTGTAGTAATCTCTACTGCTTATGTCCCCGTGAGAGAAAGCGTGGGAGGAGTCTTCTCGGAAAAGACAATGCTTTGATCAATGCTTTTCCTCCATATCTAATGTTGTTTCTGTGTCCAGGAGAGAGAAGGAGGGTAGGGCTAGGGGGCGCCGGCCACCCCACACCGTCGTCGATTCTTCCTCGACGTTACCTTACCCACGTTTCCGCATTTCTAAAAGATTCTCTTTTCCTCATTTTCCCGTGTGCCATCCCTCCTTTTCTCCTCAAAAAGGAACCGATTCCAGTATTGAATCCCTTTCCTTACCGACATCGTTATGTTCCCCCCTCTCCGCCAACACCACCACCAAGTCTTTTGAAAACACGTCCCTCCTCTCTTCCAGTTGCCCGTCGAACCAACCTTACCCAGGACTCCTCTCCTACGAAAAGGAGTAGGAGGACCCTACTTGTGCTCAAGCTTCCACCGCCGACCACCGCCACGACTGTATAACGATTTCACCTATGAAAATTTTCCCCCGGTCTCTTTAGGAAAATTTTTAGTGATATCGATGTCCGAAGTTTCCGTACTCTAATGACTAGTCCCTATTCCATCCACCATCCATGCCGATGCTCCAACTGCTCGGCGTCCAAGTGTTCTCCCCAGTGACGCCCCTCACCGCCTGTCCTTTGCCAACCTCCACGGGGGCCCCCGGTCTCGTCGAAATTGATGTGTGTGTGTGTGCGCGGGGGGGGGGGGGCGAGAAGCATAAAGTATTTTATTGGAAGCATTTTGTGCTGCTCAAAACGTGTACGTATCCACCGTGCAAAAGCGTAACATTGCTTAAAAATTCCTCATCAGCCATCCGCATGCTCAATAAATAACGCCAACCCGTCTTTTGTCATCCAAAGCGAATATCATTGCGGAATCGGTGTCGCAATAATGACATCGATTCTGGTGTGATAGGATGATGATGATGGTGGTGATGGGGGAAGGGGTTGGAGCGCATTACCGGAGCATTCCGTGCTGGTGATCACAGGTGAAGTTTACGACGAGATGTTGTAAAATCGAGCTGTTTTCTTCAATTTATAAGAAAGGCAGGGAAAGGGGGTTGAGAAATTGGGGACCGATCTAAAGGGAATCTATGATTCCATGGTATCAATCATATCTGGAAGGAGTCACCAGGTAATATGTCATCGCTAATACGTCTTGACGCGTCACAAATCTTGGCACCCAGGAATGATGAATTTATTTTTTGTGTGTGTGTGAAGACATTGGAAATTATTAATGAATAAACGACATAATTGGAACTATCCAGTGATAGGGGCAAACATTTTATCCCGTAAATAGAGCGTAAATTATAAGATCCCTTATAATTTCTTTCATCTTATTCACTCTATAATTAAAAACTGATATTAAAAGAGAATCTAGATGCTTCAGATATTATCAATGAAATTACAGAATTTTTAATGTGCGTTAAATCAGCAAAAATTAATTTAAAAAAATTCAAAAAACAAAAAAAAAATCAATTTTTAAAAAAAATGAAATTATGAAATTTGTTACCGGAGCATTCCCTGCTGGTGAACACAGGTGAAGTTTACGACGAGATGTTTTATAAAATTGAGCTGTTTTCTTCAATTTTATATATATATATAGTATGCATCAAAGAGAAAATTAACAAAACCAGATTTCAATGAAAAATTTAAAAAGTATATATATATTTCAAATATATATATATATATATATATATATATATATATATATCCAAGATTCCATTGTATCAATCACATCTCAAAAGGAGTCACCAGGTATTGCAATGTCATCAATGTCGTCTTGAGACGTGAGGAATCTTGGAATCAAGGAATGATAAATTTTATCATTTTGTGAAGATCTTGAAAATAATTAATAAATAAATTATATAACATTACTACTTAAATATAGAGGAATTGAATAAGAGAGTAAATTATAAAATAACTTAATAATTAATTTTCATTTTATTCATTCTATAATTAAAAAGCGATATTGAAAAAAAGAATCTAGCTGCTCCTCAAATGTTTTTTTTTTTTAATGAAATTTGTTTAATGGCGTTAAGCTCAATTACAATAACATACAAAAGATACAAAATAGAACACAAATACAAATACAACTACAACGCCACAACAGGCAAATTGCGCAACGAGGTGGCTGACTTAAGAACATCATGGATCCCCGAGCCATTTTTTGGAGGTCCTACCTACTACTGCTACACCACACATGCACCCCGCCCACACACACCCCCGGAACCCCCAACGAATCGGTACATGCGGGAATGTGCGTGTACGTGTAGTGAAACATGACGTGAAGTTTTTTTTTGTTTTGTTTCTCTGTAATGCTTGTTATGTGTAATGCTGCCATCTGCCACCAGTTTTTTCTAACTATGAGTGAAGTGTTATGATTGAATGATTTATCGTTGTAGGACTGTTGCTCTCTGGGGCGAGACTTTTTAACGGGGAGATCGGCTTGCATTTGCGCCTTGAAGTTGGGAACCACAGAAAACCAACTTCAGCCGACCACCACTGTGGGGTTCGAACCCGGATCCTCGCATCGCGAGTCCGTCACTATAACCACTCGACCACCACAAAAGAAATCAAATATATATTTTTTTAATTGTGAAATTTAATGGGAATTAAAACAGCAAAAAAGTAGTTACAAAAACACACAAAAAAAAAATGTGTGTGTATTTTAATTAATTGAATGAACAACACACAGAAAGATTTAAAAAGTGATAAAACCATGAAAAACAAGAAAAATTTGGAAACAGGAAACAAAAATGCATTTTTTAACGAAATTTATATCATTCTAAAAATATCTAAATGCTGCTGAACATTTCAGTAAAACTGACACTACTTATATTAGATAATTTTTCTAAAAGAATTAATGGAAAACGACGTTGACTTATGATGTTAAAATTGCCAGCATGTGTGTGTGTGTAACAGTGTTTCTCAACGGGGGCAACATCGCCCCCAAGGAAACAATTTAATGTTCCGGGAGCGGTCGAAGCTATAGGCATAACATAGGGTGCTATGTGCTAGCATGCGATGGGGGGCGAAAAAAATTCTGAAGAAGGGGGCGTTGTAACATAAAGGTTGGGAAACTCTAGTATGTAACAATGCTGAACCGTATGTCTTACCCCGTTTATGACCTTCAACTTGGGAGGCCCTGGGCATACTCGGCAATAGAAAGGGGGCTCATAGATTTGGTCAAAAGATTTTAGGCGATGGGCATTTATTTGTAATGTAAATTTCGAGTAGATGCGGAAATCAAACCAAAAATCAATTTGTAATTTTTATCAATTAATCGGAACAATGTCTATTTATAGAGAGTTTCGGAGTTCTTAAAGTGTTCTTATAAAATAGATTCCTAATTGAGCCACTTTTCTTCAGAGACTTAAAGGAATGATTGTCCTTTGGATATGAGTCCCTATCTTGGATCATTTATTTCCCTTCTCAGCAACATTAGCAGTTTATTTAGCAATGTATTTTAAAAATTTATATGCAGAATATTTCACGAAAAATGTCCAAAATTAACAGAAATACTCGCTTGATCCTATAGTCAAATAAAATTATGAAAAGTGATCAGTGGGAAAGAGAAAAATAGAGCAGTGATAGAAAGATTCAACTACACTGTGAAAATGAAAATTGAGAGAATTATGAAAAATGGAATTTTTTTATACGGCCATAATTTGGAGATAAAAAATTTTCACTTGGTATAAACGTTGCGACCTATTCATTATATCGAAAGAAATTTAGTCTGTAACATTTAAATCAAAATTTGATATCGATAGTTCAAATTCGTGTGATTTTTGTATAACTATAAGTCATAATTTTATTTTCCCCGAATTATGATTTTACGGGAGTGAAACTGTGTGTAACACCTCAGTTTTTGATCCCTTTTCCTTCTTAATTTTTTATATTCTAAGCTTAATTCAAAATAAACCATAGAGAGGCGCTGACAATTTCCGTGAAATATCACGTATGTCTTAAAGCAGTGGTTCTCAACCTGAGGCGATATGGCACTCTTGCGGTAATGGGATATTGGGGGACACGGAGGAAAATCTGATGAAAGGGGGGCCACGATAAGGGGGGTGAAGAGGGCTACATAGTTGTGAAGAAATGCAGCTTTCAAGTGAAATATTGATATGTTGGGAAAAATGGGGCACTTTTTCACAATCCAGCAGAGCTTTACATATAACCAGGGGTCATCTCAGCCAATGTGGACATGACCCGGGGCCTACACGATGAGATCTGATACTATGATTTTCGAATGTAAGTATGGTTTCGTTTCGCCTGTCACTGTAGTAAATATGCTAGCTGTTGCTTCCAGCTAAGCAGGGCCGCAAATAGATACTTTGTCACCCGGTACAAGCCAGCATTTAGCACCCCGTGTAATGTAGAAGAAGCAGTTAAAGGGTGAATTCAGCTACCCCCTTAGTCATTTAAGGGCACCAGACCTGCCTGCTTCCTCCTAGTTGCGGCCCGGTAGCTAAGTATGGGGCCCCAGAACATCACTTTGCCCGAAGACCCGTGATGTTGAGACGGCCATGTATAAAACTCCCGCAAGAAGGAAGCGCCTAGGGTGGGTATGGACCCGGGGAGGTTTGATTTATTGTATAGGTTCGTTTGATCGTCCCGTATTTTATACATACCTATTTTTCCCATATTATTCCTGATTCGGCTCTTGGGAGGGATGATCACCCCCGCCCCCCCCCTTTTGGATATGTGCCTTGCCCCAGGTTCCAGAGATAAATCTTATTCGTAAAATTTTTATTTGTTATAAATTTAGTTTTGATTAAATTCAAATCGAGATAAGGGGAAAGGGTCTCACATAAACACACACACACACACTCTTGGATAAGGGTGGGGGCCCTGGATAAGACAAGAGGGGGCACGAGAAGAAAATATTGTCCGGGGGGGGGGGGATCCACGGCCAGGTTGAGAAACACCGTCTTAAACGATTTTCTTTCGTAATTTTTGTTAGTTTCTTAAATTTTGAGTTCCCTCTTCGTTGGAAAATTCTGACAGAAACATTTATGAAGACGGATATTATTACATTTATAATGCAATGGACGTACTGTTGTCAAGAAACATTTGTACTTTTTTTAAAGAAAAATCCCAATAACATATAATTTTAGCATATCTGGGCAGGTCCGTCATTTCAACTTTTCCCAGGGGGGGGCAAAGCACATGTACTCAATGTATGTATATATATATTTGTATATATATATACCATTTTTAGTGCATTTTTGAAAGCCAGGGGAGCGCAACGCCCCCCCCCCTAAATGACGGGCCTGTATCTGGGGGTTTTTACAAACTTAAAATACTCAAAATTTACTCTTATAATAATACAAATAACGCAAATAATACAACCAAAACAATTTCTCACACACAATGAGTTTTTAAAAAAAGGGATTTTACTTTGCTTAAAAAATATGATTTTTTTCACATTTTTTGCGACTTTTTTTTGTGAAAATCTCCGTATTCATTACATGTAAAAATGTCAAAAACGTTCAACTATCGGTATCTCGAAGAATTTTTATCCAAATGTTACGGGATAAATTTCGTTTGGAATCTTAGGTGAAAATTTCAGTAACTGGATATATTTCCACATTTGATTCCAATTTTATAATCAGTGTGATAAAACTTTTATTCATTTCAGACACTTCTCTTGTGTTGAAAGTGAATATATTAAAATACCAAACACATTTCACATTACAACAAGGTTATATAGAAGAATAAAAATGTTTTATGTTGTTAGAATTTTTTTCCAAAAAATATGAAATCGACAGAAGTACCATTAACGCAACTCCATCAGCGCGTTCCATTCCGGAAGATCGAAGAGTATCTCTAGATACCATATAAAGTCTAAAAGTGGGGGGGGGGGAGATACAGAAGTCCAATTAATAGGCAAGTTGTATGGTTTTTAAATTCCAAACCTCATAAGCGCGGGCGAGAAGAGTAATAGCTCTCCAATATTATCTCAGCATTTTCCTCTTAGGCGGAATCGCAAGTATAGATGATTCTCTCGCCATGGGCACAATATCAGAGGTGTATTCATTACTTTCTCATTATCGCACGTGATACCTCATCGTGTGCCCGCAGTATGTACATTTGTGTGTCTGAGAGAGAGAGAGAGAGAGCTCCAAAACTCTCTCCTCCATTCTATCTCCTCCATCTCTCTCTCTCTCAGTACACATTCGCTAATTGCAATTTGGAGCATTTTGGTCATTAGCGCTCGGACATGTCACCGAGGCTATACCTTTTTCTGGAGGAACGTCTACCAGCTTTTGTTATGTGTGTGCACTGCCCTCCCGGAGCCTTAATACTTCACACTCTTCTCATGAAAACTGAGGCCGATTGTTTCGCTTTATGCGTGTGTGAAAAGCGCCATATCTCTCTCTCTCTCTCTAGAGCCGTTCTAGTGGAATCTACGTCAAGAACTAAAACTAAACTAACCAACAACGACTCTTTTGTATCATGAGAAGAAAAATTTTTGTCTCTTATATGGTGAAAATAAATAATGAAGTTCCCAAAGTACTGCCGGAGAGATATGCATGGTGTATACCTGATGGGAAAAGAGCCACTTTGAGTTCAT